>NC_089581.1:0-600000 GCF_019320115.1 Miscanthus floridulus | reverse complement strand
AGCAGGAAGATCAAAATTGTCCTATATTCTAAAAGCAGTTGCAACGTAGCAGAACATAACAATCGCCCTGTATTCCAGCAATCGTGCCGTTTTGCTCTTCTTCCAGATCTGCAAACCAGCCAAGGTTGACCTGTTGTAGCTGCTGGATCCCCGTCCAAAATCTTACCAAGTGACCAGATAGACAATTCGAGTACGGAATAAGGGACAGTAAAGGCGTACGGGAGGGGACAGAGAAGAAACTAGCCGCCGACATGCATCCGGCCTGTAGTCGATTTACCTAGGCTGCGCGTGTCGCTGGCAGCTGCTGCTCGTCGCGGGTGCTAGAGCTCGCTGCCGGCGCCGGATCTCGTCGCAGGCGCGGCGGCGGGCAGGCGGCGGCTGCGGTGTGGGAGAGATGGATGACTGGGGGAGGTGGCCAGAGATAGGGTTTGCTGTGCTCTTTTGAATAATATATATATAGGAGCTAATGGGCCAAACGGTGACTGGCCCATATACTAAAATGGGCCAAGACGTATTGTCCCAGATATGCGATTTAAAAAAAATCAATTTTTCGTACAAGAGTAACAAGCAAATCCCGCAGCGAAATACGAACACCAAGTGCCTCTAGATACAAACACTCAAGCAATGCACTTGGATTCTCTCCTAATCTCACAAAGATGATGAATCAATGATGGAGATGAGTGGGAGGGCTTTGGCTAAGCTCACAAAGTTGCTATGTCAATGCAAATGGCCAAGAGAGTGAGCTTGAACCGGCCATGGGGCTTAAATAGAAGGCCCCACGAAATAGAGCCGTTGTACCCCTTCACTGGGCACAACGCGGGGTGACCGAACGCTCCGGTCATATTGACCGGACGCAGGACCCCAGCGTCGGGTCCTCAGATCTTCGCCACGTGTCCCCTGCTTCAAACATTGATCGCCTAATCTCAACGATCAAGTGAAGACCGGACGCGTCAGTTAGAAAGTGACCGGACGCTGGACCTCAGCGTCCGATCGTTTCCAGTAAGGTTCCAAATGCGAGAAATCACGACCGGACGCGTCAGGTCATGCTCGATCGGACTCACCCAGCGTCCGGTCACTCAAAGTCTCTTCTGTGTGCCCCACGTCAGCGTATGTCAGCATTGACCGGACGCACCTTGCCAGCGTCCGGTCACTTTTAGCGCCAGCGTCCGGTCGAAGACCGAGACTGCGCGCTCACCACTGCCACTAACCGGACGCGCCGGTCCAACCGAGACCAGCGTCCGGTCACTTATAGTGAAATTCGTCTTTTCTGTCTAGGGCGCCGGTGGCACCGTCGGATTGTCCGCACTCTCCGCCGGTGGAGTTTCTTACCCTTGCACCTAAACTTCATCACCCTTGATCAAATGTGTCAACCACCAAGTGTATCACCTTGTGCACATGTGTTAGCATATTTTCACAAACATTTTTCAAGGGTGTTAGCACTCCACTAGATCCTAAATGCACATGCAATGAGTTAGAGCATCTAGTGACACTTTGATAACCGCATTCCGATACGAGTTTCACCCCTCTTAATAGTACGACTATCGATCCTAAATGTGATCACACTCACTAAGTGTCTTGATCACCAAAATAAAATGGCTCCTACAATTTATACATTTGCCTTGAGCCTTTTATTTTTCTCTTTCTTCTTTCCAAGTCCGAGCACTTGATCATCACTATGGCATCACCATCATCATGTTATGATCTTCATTTGCTTCACCACTTAGAGTGTGCTACCTATATCATGACCACTTTGATAAACTAGGTTAGCACTTAGGGTTTCATCAATTCACCAAAACCAAACTAGAGCTTTCACCGCCGTCTGCCGCATTTCCCGTCACGCCTTCACGATCACCCCGCGTGCGCGCGCTCTCCTCTCTCGGCTGGGTGGGCTACCGGCCTACCACTGCCGCCCTACGCCAGGTGCCGAGGCCTGCGTCGATCTCTTCGCCAGCAACGAGCACCCACTAGGTATTCCCACCCCTCCTCCTCCCTTCCCGTTGTGCGAAACCGAGCACCCAAACCCTAGCTTAAAGCTATTTTGCTATTTGATTGATACCTACTGACTTTGCACCCTCTGCAAAAATAATCGGTCGTACACCACCTATCGACTGTAATCCCTCACTGACAGAGAAAAAAAAGAATGGCAAACATTAGGTTATTTTCCACAATAATGACCGTCAATGTGTATCAACAAACTTCGCAATAGATTGTGAGAAGAGACCCGTTTCCTCTTATGCACATTGCTTAGGATAAGGCGCTTGTTCACAAACACAAATAATGGTTCAGTTGAGGAACGAGTTGACATGTTCCTGAGAGTGGCTGGCTGCAATTGTAGGTTAGGTTGATGGAGGTTAATTTTTGAACGTGTTTGGAAACAATTAGTCGTTACTTCCATGAAGTCTTGCATGCTATTGGAAAGCTGAGATGATTCAATCCCCATCCCATGAGGTCCACCCAAAAATTGCAAACAGCTACAGCTTCAACACATTGCATTGTACGCAATCCCAAGGCCTAAGTACTTTATCACCACATGGTCTCACTCTAGAGAAAACGACAGTGTTTCACTCTCTCGGTCAGATAGCATTGTAGCACGTTGGCAAACTAACATCAACCGATAGCAAAAATAAACAATCAGTTTGGTGGGAATCGTACTTGTGAAAGCCTTATTAATCTGCATGCGGAGGGGGAGAAGATGCTCATCTCCAGATGCGAGATGTGGATGGGTAGGGGCCACCACGTTATTATTGGGCAAATGAATCAGCAATGGCATTGGAGCACCGATTTGGCTGGAGGCAGGCGGAAGAATGTGGGGAGGGCAAACCCTAGAACTGTGGTTGGTGGATTTTTCTGTTGCCGGCACACCTAATGATGTAGTTAGGCAAGAGATAGTTGGAAATATTGGAATTGGCTATTGAGGCTATGTAGTTTAGGTACTTCACCGATCCCAAGTTATATACCCAACTAATCTTCATGACAAACAAACAGGTAGAAAGAAAAAAAAACTAGGACACAATGACACAATACATTGCACAATAAAATAGCTAGTGATCTGTAGCATGCTCTGTTTTTGTGATGAGGTACCTAAACGATATAACATGGGATCTTACTGCCTCTGCTCTTTATGTTTGCAGTTTTAGCTCTTCAAAAGGATGGAAGAAGAGGCTGAAACACAAGAGGCCAACACAACGCGTCATGAGTCCATCACATGAGGTAATTTTGTTTTTGGTTAATCACAGACATGGAGAGATGGAAACCGTGGAGAATACTCTAGTTCAGTTTAAGTTTCTTTTGCTATTTTACATGTGAGCATTCTGTTAGCATGCCACTTGTGCTGCAAGTCTGTACATATGCTGGCAATATGCAGTAGCCGAAGTGCAAAACGATAGCACTTCTGAATTTCCACATGGAATTGATTTTGTTTTAGCACTCAAGTCTCAATAGCCAATAGCATAGCTAGCCCACCAAACGCGCTGGGCCGGGCGCCAGGCAGTGCACCACGGACGGACCTCATGGGACACGGCCTGCATTCTGGCGACAATGTGTACATCCTGCTGCCGTAGACTAGTGTAAGAGGCCAAGAGTGCGCCACCGCGCACGTTCCTTCCATTCACATGGACCCCTCCCGGCCCGCCCGGCCTACAGTGTTCCGAGCTACAGCATGTTTGTTTCGGCTGGTTGCTCATATCTACCTTATAATTTATGGTTTAAATAATATTTTTTTCTCGTATTAAATCACCCAACGGTACTTTTAGCCATACCTCAATCCCGCAGAAACGAACACTCGTCTCGTCCTCACATGCACGATGCGCGCTCGTCACGACACCAAGGACGTACTGTGCTGGCATGCATGCATGCGTTGTCACAGATCTGGCTAGCGCCTCCGATCCTTTTGCGCTCGCACGCAACTATAGCAGGAGTACACGTAGTACGTAATAACGTACCAACTCCTACTCGGAGGCTATATATATTCGTATCACAAGGAAAACAAGAAAAAAACACACACACACTTGGCACTACGACGAGACACCACCCAATAAACATGCCATCTAATAGAGTTCCAAGTGGTCGAGTAGCGTAGGCCCCGTTCGCTTGCGTTATGAGTCGTACTATTTTAACGAATGAATAATATTTTTCTCTCATAACAAATTAACGAATAGTACTTTGATTTATGACTTTTCAGCAAAGCGAACAAGCCGTAGTCGGTCGAGGAGAAGGAGTGAGATTCGTGTGGCCTTTCTGGTACTGGTAGGCCGGGTAGGCTGGGCACGCCACGGCAGCAGGCGGAATTTGCTTAGTAGGATGGGGATGGAGCTTCCTCCGTTACACCACTATACAAGTTGTTTGACCGGTGATTTTTAAGGCTGATAAGTCAGTGTGTCCTCTCTTATTTGTCAACTAGTATGCTGTATGCGGCAGCATCTATCTACGGCGCGGCGGGTCCTCTAGCTATTCCTCCTTCCTGCCCGTGCCCGTGCCTACTCGGACGATTCTGTTTGCTTTGCTGGTCGCTGCTGCCGCCCATATCATACAGCCATGCATCAACCTCCTTTCTGCTTTGCTACTTGTGTACTAGTGTACCGTAGTGTTTTTCACCCACGAAGTGGACTGCTGGTCCCGGCCGGCCGGAACCACACGCGGCACTGCACTGCGTGTAGCTCTCCATGCCTTAACGATGGCTTTTTCAGTTTCTCCGTTTGCATGGAAAGGCCGGGCTACACTAGACTCACTTTAATTTCTGCTAAAGTCACGTCGCGTATGACATGTATGTGGACTTGTGGAGTAAGCAACCTAATCTCACTCACACAGCACTCACACTCAATGATTGGAATTCTTCTAGACCAAAAGTAAAGCTGTTTTGCCCCCGGCGTTTGCTTACCTTCCAAGTACTTGGTGCAAGCAACCATGCCCGGAGCCGCAGCAATCACGGGGAAGGCAAAGGCAGGCTTGCCGGCTAAAGGTTTTAGCATCAGTACCCATCATCCCATGATTCCAAAGACGGTGTGCCGTGTGCGCGCGCGTGGGATGCATGAATGGCGGCATCCATGGACCGTGGCCATGGATTGGATTGCGCAACCATACTTTTTTTTTTCTCATCCTTGAATGAGCGAGATCAGAGCTCCTCTTTCAGGAGCAGCAGCAGCAGCAGGATCGCCCCACGGAATGACAGAAACTTACGGAGACAGACATGATGGGTCTGGTATCTTCCCAAAGCGTGCTGGATCTTTCAATGTTACAGTACAGTGCTGCCCCTGACCCACCACCATTACGTTGCCAAAACAGCAGTGCTGCCACTCCAGGTACAGCAATGACCCACCGACATTACCCTGACAGAATAAACAGCACCACCAGTCCACCGCCACATGAGGACTAGCTGCAACACTCTGGAGGAGGAGCAGGGCGACCAAGAGAATGGACATGTGCTACAGGTTACTGAGCAAGGACATTGTTTCGGTTGATTTGTTACGAGAAAAAACCCAAAAAAAAACCCTGTTCTAAAAAAAACTAAGCCAAAAAATACGAATTATAAGACATGCCATTTTACATGAACTATACGACCATACAGCCACTAAACGCTCCAGCCGTTTGGAGCTCTGAAACTGCAGGGACCGACAAAATTATCATACAATGTAACTATGTAACAAGTTGTCACACTGAGAAGATAAAAACCAGAGGTCAACAGCAACGATTCGAATCGATTCTTTACGCATGCAGTTGATCAACAAAATGGCACATTTACAAATTACATCACTGGACGACGCTGCTACATAACTAGACACTCACTATTGAAGTCTTGTGTCCTAGTAAGGAGAAATGCACCAGAACGAGGAGCACGGGAAGGAATGCACAGGCCCTTTCCTTCAACGGGGCAGGGCGGGCAAAGGTACACTCACTCATCACTGCATAAATAAACAAACAAACAATGTGCATGCATCTCTTCCTCTGTTCCAGACGGCACCATCTGTTCCGTCCTGCCTTATTGAGATAGATGATAAACAACAACTTTGCAGATGTAGAGCAGTTCATACTCAAACAACTTTCTGCTCGGCTCACCGATTAAGTATCCATCCACCAAAACTAATAAAGAATGCTGAACAATTGAACTCAGGCATCGATTGATTGGTCTCGATCTTCTCTAGTATATTCGTGGCCGAACTGCACAAGGTTGTCGCAGCCTCCGCTTTGCCCAATATTGCAGTCATGAGGCTGAGCTACCACCACCATGGAACAAAAGAAATGCAAAGACTTCTTTTTCTCCCCGTGTTTCTATCTACAGAGGAAAAAAATTGAAAAAATATGGGCACAAAACATCTGCAAAAATACTTCTTCGAGCACACACTGATGGGGAAGTCCACATGCTGACCTCCTAGTTGCAATCCAAACCGCACTCCTCCAACAGGGGACCATCGTCCTTCGCAAGGAAAGGATCAATCCGGACCCAGAGTAGCGAGAAGATTGAAGCCAAGAGGATGGACCAGACAATGACAATTGTTGGCGTTCTGTTCTGCCTCCCAACCAGACCCTTGAGGAACGGGTAAAGATGGACAATCACCCAAAACGCAAAGAAGAGCTTCCCGAACAGGGGCCCCCATGATTCATATCCGTTGTTGATCGCATTGGAAACACCAGCTACCACTCCAATGAAGTTCAGTAGGAGCAGGGTGGTCGGAGGTATCAGAAGGGTTGTCCATTTGAATGTGTACAGCTCTGAGAACTCCTCGTCATCTCCACCCTTGGATGTCACAGTGAAGCTCGTGTCTACACCAGCTATGACCTTGAGGAGTCCTTGGAACACGGCAAAGAGATGTGAAGAGACACCTCCAATGACCCAAAACTGCTCATTTCTCCACCAATCATCAATGCCTACACCACTCCATCTCATTTCCAGGATGCTTGTAGCAAAAATGCAGATAAAAAGTGACATGAACCAGAGGCTGGCAACATTGTTAAGCTGCACGATAAGAGAATGATAGTAATCGTTAGGTGTCATAATCTTCCACCAGTTCAACACCATAATATAATAGAATTAGAGACTGAATAATGGTACCTCTGGCGTGATAAATTTCCCTGTCAGCAAGCAGATGGCAGGCAATGTGCAATAGGCCAAGAGCGGGATAGATGTCCAAGGGTATACGATGGAGTTAACGTATGAAAACCTTTCCAGGCACTTTAGTCCACCACCATACCCATACCAAAGAGGGCAGTGGTTACTGAAGAAAATTTCAATTGAACCAAGAGCCCACCGAAGAACCTGGTGAAGACGATCAGAAAGATTGAGAGGTGCAGAACCTTTGAAGGCAACCCGTTTAGGTATGCAGTAAATTGATCGCCAACCATGGCAGTGCATCTTAAACCCAGTAAGAATATCTTCTGTAACTGATCCATAAATCCAACCAATCTGTAACGAAATGTATGATTTAGTACGTGATACTTATTTCGACCATACAACCAACATAGAATACAAGAAACATGCTGCACACTTACATCTTTTCCCCAGTCTGTTTTGTCTTCATAGCCGCAACTAATGACATGTATAGCTTCCTTCAGAAGAGAAGCTGGACTGGCACTCTTCAAGGTTCCACCATTCTCAAGAAGTGTGGATGCAACAAAAACTGAAGACTGGCCAAATTTCTTTTCCAACTTCTGTTGATTTACAATACTAGCCTTTTCATTTTCAGCTCCTACAAAAAAACATTGCAAGGTTAGGTATTAAGGATGCTTGTAGGAAAAACAAAACACAAGGTTTCCTTTTGGAGGTTATGTGATACCTGGAGCAGCTTCATCAATTTCACCAAGAGCATATGCAGGGGCTTGATTTTCCTTTTTCTTAAAAAGTTTCTTTATCTTCTCAAATTTAGGTTTAGAGGTCTTGGTCTTCTTCTTGGTCTTCCTATTACCAAAACAGCAACAGCAAATGCACCACTTTGGCCAGCAGTTGCAAGTCCTTGATGGTGGCTTCTTTGTTTTGGGGGCATCATAGCCATATAATGCCTGCCTTCTGAAGACACATCCAGTACCGACGTAAATGGGGCCTTGGATACCATCCAAACCTTTCATGTTGATCTGTATGAATGAAACATTAGGGGAATTGCATTGTAAGTTCAATGTCTCATGTTAAACGAGATAGCTTATTTGAAATTTTGATGACGGATCTTACATCAAAAAAGACAACATTTCTGTTAGCATATCGATCATGACGATCAATCCCGTCGAATCTTTGAGGAAACTGCACATAGCAAACTTTCTTTCCAAGCAAAGGATCCATCATAAAACACATTGCTTCCTTTATAGCCTTACTATTATTGATATAGTGATCACAATCCAAGTTCAGCAAATAAGGTGCATTAGTTAGTACAGCAGAGACTCGAACCTGTAAAAGAGCCAAAAGGAGGAATAAGAAACTCTTGTTATGCATCTACAGGCCATAGTGACAGAAAATGCATCAACCAAAGTATAGTTACCAATGCGTTCATAGCACCAGCCTTCTTATGATGGTCGTAGCCTGGCCGTTTTTCTCTTGAAACGTAAACCAATCGAGGCAGCTCATTTCCTTCCACATCATGGCCACCACTTTGACCAAGGAAAACCTATTGATAGAGAAAATTAAAATATTTTTATTGTGGCACAGTGAAGAAAAAAAATAACATCCCACCACATGAACTGTTAATTAATAAATGTCAAAGCATACCTGAATCATTCCAGGATGATCGCGAACATTGTTTCCAGGCCATGGAGTTCCATCCTGCATTGTCCATCCTTCCTCCGGAACCTTTTGGGCTTTAGCAACCAAAGCATTGATTCTGACCTTGAATTCCTCGTATTCTCTCTGGAAAAATAATAAGAAAACCCTAAATTATCATAACACTTACCACATAAAGGACTGTAGCAAGGGATAACAAAATATACAAATAATGCACCTTCATTGCTCTCCGTTCTCTAACAAAGTTTGGCGCCACCTTGTCTTTCAGGTAGTCTATCTTCTGTTGGAAGTACCACTCTGGAGCACGAGGCTCAAGGCTATACCGTTTGCAGAAAGGAACCCATTTCTTTGCAAATTCAGATGTTTCAGACAATGCTTCAAATGTCAGCATGGCAGCACCATCATCAGAAACATAGCATGAAACCTTATCAACTGGATAATCCACCGAAAGGATAGATAGAACAGTATTTGCTGTGACCAATGGAGGTTCCTTCATGGGATCAACCGTACTGACAAAGAAATCAATAGGGGCGAGTTGAGAAGGCTGCCCTTCCTTATCAAACCTATTGAGACAAGAAATCCACAACAACAACAACAAAAAATCAGCAAAGATGAGAGGGGGCAAGTAATATTAGGTGACAGCAGGAAGCCAGTAACCAACCTCAAAGTCAGCCGGTCAAGATAGGTTTCCCTCTCGATAGGAAACCACTTTGGAAACTGATCAAGAATCCAAGACATGGCAAACCAAATCTCACAGATCACAGATATGAGCCATAAAGCAAATGCATCAGGCACCGGATGCATCACTCGGTAGTGGAAGAAGAACCCCAAAACCACTAGCCGAATTATGATAATCATCCTATAAGGGTTGATTTGGCTTGAAGGAAGTGGAATCTTTCTGGACAATGGCTGTCTAGCTTCATCCATTCTGGTAAGAAAAAGAAAAGAAACATTTGGTGTTCGAGTCCAGTAGAAAGTTTTGCATAGAGAAGAACAAAATATCTAATTAAGAAAATAGAATATGGACAGTTTTTCCATCCAGTCAGAGATACAAGTACACAGAAAGCAAAAACAAATTCAATTGTTTTCTTCAAATTCTTCCGAAGTCTTTTTTTTACGTCTCCACTGAGTACAGTTATAGCACCTGTTCAAAGAATTCTTACTAGCAAGTTGATAGGTTACTTATATTTTTCGTCGTTAAATGGGCCAGGTTATAAAATTCCAAAGTTGACCAATCCACTGTACAAAATAGCATGACAGCTAGAAGCCAGCTAATAGAAGTCAGCCAAGTATCAGGGCCATACAGTGGTAGATCTGCATCATCACCATCATCGTTGCCGCCACCGTCGTTCCTCGTCTGGTGCATCCTCTCCTGCTTCTGCTTCCAGCTCTCCATCCTCTCCTTCCACGCTACACTCCCGTAGCCATATGCGGCGAGATCCTTGGAAGGGTCCATAGACCTTGGTTGCACTGCAAGTAGCAGAATCCGTTAATTGATTGATAGTACTGTATTGTATTCGGTAGGTAACCATGGCAGCTGAATGCTATGCTAGCTGATGACGATCAGAACACACACCAGGAAGGTTGGGATCCGCGTACGGAAGAGGGTGAATCCTCTTCCCCCCGCCACCCATGAACGAGGGCACAAGGGCGTGCTGCTCCGGCGGGATGTCATCGACCTGGAAGCAGAAGAAGCAAGCACTTCAATTCAGCACTTGGTGGCAAAGCAAAAGCCCGCAGAGGAGGGGGGCAGTGGGAGCAATGCAATTGCAAGCGTCGTGGGGGTTTAATTTGCGGTACCATCTGTCCGTTGGTGAGGAGGGGAACATTGGGGATGGGCTGGAAGGGCTGCGGCACGCCGTCGAGGTCGGCGCCGCGGCCGTAGCTCATGTGGGCGTGGAGCATGGACTCGGCGACGTACTGGGAGTCGTGCTTTTCGCTCCAGTTGAACTCGTTCTCCAGGTCGTCGACGCCGTCCTCCTCCTCGTCCCCGGGCACGCGCGCGCACCCTGCAAACAGCACACGAGTCAGAACCGAGGACGCCAGCGGCAGCGGGGGAGACGGGACGGGAGGCCGAGAATTGCGAATGCAGGGGGGAGGGGGGACTTGCCCTTGAGGCGCTTGAAGCGGGTCTTGCACTGGGGGCAGTTCTGCGTGCCCTCGCGGCGCTCGTACTCGTAGCAGTCCCGGCAGATGGGGAAGGCGCACTCGTTGCAGGCCACGAAGGGCTCCCCGTCGGGGTTGCGCCCCACGTCGTCGCCGCAAATCTGGCACACCTGCCCGTTCCGCTGGTCCATCGGCTTCGGCTGCAAGGAAGCAAGCAAGCAGAGGAATCAGCGGCGGGAAACGAAGGGAGGAGGAACCAAGCAGGGCGAGGCGAGGCGAGGCGGAAGGGTGGACGGGCGGACGTACCCCTGGCTCGCCATCGCGGCGGATGACGACGAGCTCGTTCCGGTTGTGCGAGCCGGCGACCAGCCCGGCGCTGGCCTCCATCCCCCTCGCCCTATCAGATCACCAGATCTCCGGGCGGGAGCGGGCGGCGGCGGCGGCGGCTGGTGCTTGGGGAAGGGAATGGAACGAGAGTGAAGCGAGGAGGTAAGGAGGGGGAGGGACACGCTTGCCTGCTGGGGCTTTGCTTTGTTGCGTTGCGCGGCGCGCTTCGCTGCCCGTGTCCCCTCCCGTTCCCGTGTGGGGCTTTGGCTCTTGGTGGACTGGTGGGTGGGTGTGGGGCTTGGCTGGCGCCTGGCGGTGGCGGGGGCGACTCGGGGACGGAGGAGGCCGAGGGGCAAAATGCGATGCGCTACCGCTACCGCTACTGCTACTGCTACTGCGTGCCCTCCCACGCACAGCTCATCGCCACCACCACCCCTCCCCTCACATGCGCACGCCCGCCGCTGTCCCTCTCCGGCTTCCTCTGGTTTTGGTTCGTCTCGTCTGGACTAGTGCCTGCTGGAGCTGGACTACCACCAGTCCAGTCCACCCCCCCCCCCCCCCCCCCCCCCTACGCGCTCTTTTTCTACGGGACGATTCTCGCTTCACTCTCCTCGAGCTCGATCCACCATGGGCCATGGCGTGGTGCCGTGCCCGTTAATACCTTGCTTGCGAGCTGTGATGCCGTGACCACGGCTCAACCACCACCACTTCTGTTGCCTTCTAGGAGGTGCCAAATCAGATCAGCCTAGATAGATCATTGGTGGTATAAGTATGTTTTATATTATAAAAAAGTTAGTGTAAAATGATTAGAGGAGGAGAGAGAAGGTGTGTCGGTGACACGACCAGACGACTGTTGACTCTAGTGTCTCTACAGATACGGTGAACGGGTCTGCGTCTGCGGTCTAGGATGTCTGCTTAGCAAAGTTTGTTAGCCTGCCTGACAGAGCACAAAACGGTCTTTCACAACGGTCTGTTCGTTTGGCCGTGGCTTGTCGTAAACGATCGTAAATTTTCAGTCTAAACTGTATTTTTCTCTCACACTAACCAGTCAGTAATACTTCTTTACGAATCAGCAACGATACGAACCAGCCAACCGAACAGACTGAAAATCGCTCCTCAGGCCACACACTGCACACATCACTAGACAGACTTTCCGCATTTTATTTTATTTATTTACTGCGTATTGAAAAAAAACTTCAAGAATGGAGTGCGGCTCAAAAAGGAGATATATCGTGTGTACTACGTGTATATGCCTAGTCTAGTTTATTTTTCTTGTCTGAAAAAAAAAGAAGGGAGTGTGCCAACGAGACGAAAGGTACGCGCTAACTAACGAGCAGGAAAACAAACAAACAAAATAAAATAAACAATTCAGGCAGGGGCAGCAGATCAAGGAAAATAAAGGTCCTGTCCGCTTGTCTTATAAGTCGTACCATTTCAGTAAATAAATAGTATTTTTCTCTCACAACAAATCAACAAACAGTACTTTCAGTCATGACTTTTTAGCAAAGCGGACAGGATCAAAGTCGGTAGGTGAGGTGTTATTAGCAGCTAGCAGGCAGGCGTGTTTAAATGATTGTTTCTTGGGCCCCTTTCTCCCCTAAAACCCTTTCCCCCTTTATCCATCTTCTTCTTTCTTTTCTGTGTTGTGTGTGGCACAAGAGGAGGAGCGTGATCATGCCATCTTTTCCCTAATCTTCTTCGCCCCCTAACCTTTTAACCTAATTTAGCGGCAGCCAATGAAATACTGATGATGGGGTTTGCTAGTTTATTATTAATTAATTAGGATATGACATGGGGGTGCGCAGGTGTCGGTGTCCGTGAGCCCGTACCACGGAGATAGTGGATTATTATTGCACGACGATGGCGTCCGACCAACCGTCCATGCCTCCATCTTCATGTGTGCTGCTCTCTCTGGGTGCAGTCCTTTGAGAGACCCACATGTCAGTGATGATTTTCTTGTGCAAGCTTGTGGTCTTAAGCAAATGTTATTAGCAGATGCAGGTAGCTAGCGAGCTAACATTAGCGGCGGCTGCCTGCAGAACAAAGAACAATTCCAATCCGTTGCTACCCCTTTGGCTGCAAGCCTGCAACTGCATTGCAAGGTCTTCTTGTAGCTAAGCTAGCTCTCCCTCATAATGATACTTGATAATGATATATTAAAAGAAGTCGCGGCCCGGTGGCTGGACGAAGGAGACATGGGCGATTCGAACGCATTTACTCGTCCCCGTTTGTCATTACACCCATGTGACGCCATTAGTCCCGCATTGAAAGCCATTAGCGACCCCGAGTCCGTAAACCACTTGGTTTCGTTTCTGCCACTCCGTTGACCGAGTCGGTCGAGGCGCCAGAGCCAATGCCGGACGCCCGGGCCGGGCTGGAGACCTGGAGTCCACGTACGTCCACTATGCGCTACGGCCGGGGGCGTTGAAGAGAAGAGGCGAGAGCCGCCGGCCGGCAGGGGCAGGGGGCAGCTAGCAGTCCAGTATGCGGTGTCGCCGGGAGGTGCTGCCACGACGGCGAACCCGAACCCGGTGCCACGACGCTCGCTTTCTCGCCCACTTTTTCCCCATCTCTCTGGCTCAGTGAGAATGGCTGGCACTCGCAGGCGCGCGGTACTCATGGAGTCATGGTGGCCGCCCGCCGACACTGGCGCTGGCGCTCGCCCGGGGGGCTCCTGAGGGCCATCATCTGCAGCGAGAGGTTGCCAAGGCTAACAGTTAACACTAACACACACAGTGTCGCAGCGAGTGCTGCGGGGCCTGGTCACTAAACCTACCAGGCCCGGCCCAATGGATCCCGACGACAAAGAGAGGAGATACGTCGTGATCGATCCTAAGGATGGCAACGGGGATGTACCCGTCGGGTATCGTCGGAACGTTCTCTTTCTCGCTACGGAGAATTCATCTCGTCCCCGTCCCCGTTAACTATCTCGGGTATAGATTTTTGCCCATCGTCGTACCCATCGGGCATCGGTCGGGTAACAGATACCCGACGGGTACTACATACCCGATAAACAAGGACACTTGGGGTCGCAGCTTTGCAATCAGAGACGTTTCTTCTTCACTCGGGTATAAGTGTCGGAGTCTCGGAGATGCTGAGAAGAATGAGCGAGGTTGCGAGGAGGACGAGCAAAGGTGGTAGAGAGACCGAACTGAGGAAGCGAGGGGCACGAGCGCTCGTGAGGCAGGCGTGCTTGTGCTGCTGGCGGAGATTGTGAGAAAAAGTTGAACTAGAGTTCCTAGAACACACAAACTATATATATGATTGTTCAGATTTCGGCCAAAATACCTATATTGAGCTTCTTTGGGTCTAATACTCGAATGACAGCTCAAATAGTCGGGTTCCCCAATAGGTAACGGGGACGGGTAAACAGGAAACGTTCCCGTACCCGCTATACCCGTCGGGGATGGATTCTTGCCCATTTAGATGCCCACGGGTAAAGATATGATCACATCCCCGTCCCCTAATGGATCAAATACCCGTCGGGTATCGGGTATCGGGGCCCGTTGCCATCTTTAATCGATCCCATGGCCACCGAGTGACCTGGCCGTAGCAAAACATGCAACGATGGGTTACGTGTCAGAAAAAATAGTTCATGTTTAACCAAGTTTCTAGTGAATAATATTCATATTTATAGCTTTAAATTAATTTATTATAAAAATATATTTCGTAATTAATTTAATAATATTTATTTGATATCATAAATATTGATACTTTTTTATCTATAATTGGTTAAACTAAGCATACTCAAATATGACACTGTGCTAGAATAGCATGTTTTCCTGGACAGAGCGAGTACCACTTGCTGTACCCTCCACCCTCCAGCGAGGAGGTTAACGAGCAAGTGGGTGGTGGCCATTGGCCTCTTTGGCTCTCTTATGTCTCCGGCTAGATCTCCGCACTGGATGCTGTACTGCTGTTAGCATGTTTGTTACGCCGGCCCGGGCGGCCGAGTGCAACGGTCAGAGCACACACACAGACAGACCGACCGCCAGGCAGGATCCACCAGGATCCATGCACGCTTTTGTCGTGGCGCGGGAGCCGGAGCGCGGAGCACGGGATCGGACATGGGAGAGGTGACGACATCCATCGCCTCGACGGATTCCTCTTCTTCCTCCTCCCCAGTCCCCAGTCCCCACGCGAAACGCGTTCCCTGGACTGGAGGAGCGACGATCCGAATCACGAGTCCACGGAACGGAATCGCCTCGACGGATTGCTTTGCTTGTTGTACGTCGATCGCATCCTAAACGCGTACCGTGTACTGCAGCTGGAGCTAGTTAGGATGAGCGCCGTGTATGATTGAAAACCCATCATCATCCCCAGTCCCAGCTAAATGATCTCGTCTGATCCGACCTCATCCGTTCGTGTAGAGACTGGGCCCAACGCCGAGATTTTTATGTATATAAAAAACACTAAATAAATATAGGATTAGCTAGAGTAAATAAATAAATAGAAACGAAGAAGCATGAGCATTCTGCCACCGTATTACTTTTATATATGTGGTATGTATACCTGCGTGCATGATCTCACTTGTTCTTGATCCGATGACCGATCTCTCGCCAAGAAAGTCAATGTGGCTGTCGAAAGGCAGCTTCATACAGCTAGACAGCTAGCTAGCCTTCTTGACCTTGCCCTGGCCGGCACAGCAACAGCTGCTCGGTTCAGCTTCAAACGGCTCTTCGATCCAATGGGACCTGTCAGACCTCAGAATGACCGGAAATAAGGAGGCCGGCAGAAGGCCCGCGAAGCGAAAAGATGCGTCACGTCACGTTCGTTTCCGTTTCATTTCATTCACTTGCAATTCCTTGCAGTCAGAGTCAGTGGACTGAAACGGGGGAGAGATCGAACAGTAACGGTGTTCCTTCTCAGCGCCTTTCCGCAGTAGTTAGGCAAGCTGACCGAATCAAGCCAACAAAATAACTGTCCGAACATAGGCAAGAATTTGTGTGGGAATAGTTATATCTTTTTTGTTTGGAACGAGCAAAATCTGTATAGTTTACTTTCCTCTCCTTTTTTGAATTATTATACCATTTTCAGTAAACCTGCTGCACAGGTGTCCTCGGCAACTAAACTCAGATAGCTGGCTGCAGCTACTCTTCTTCGTAGACGAAAACAAGCTGTGGCTGCTGCAGAAGCACAGCCTAACAGAATCAACAACCTTACTCGACACCTAACAGTAACAGGCTTAATGAAGCTTCATCTTCCGCTTGGGATTTTCTTGCGCTCTCTCTGATATTCCTATCGTATTCTTCGTCACCTGCTCGTCTTCAACCTTGCAGGAAAATAAAAGTAAGTAAGAACAGGAAAACATAAACGTGTTTAAATTGGCAAACGGATTCATCTCGCATCCATTCAGACTTGCAACATTTATGACAACCGCTGCATGACTACTACTACTACATCCAGTCTAAGTACATTCTTAGGGGGCCAGGGGCAGAACAGAACAAGCTGAAAGCTGAAACGTGCATGATCGAAACAATGCAGCAGTGGCTGCTGCAGAAGCTAGCACAGCCGAGCATGCCCAAAAAGAACTAAAATAGAATCAACAATCTAAGGACATCCAGCCCCAAGATCAGCTAACGCATGAGTTACTTTGTCACTTTCTCATGGCCTGTATTTCATTTTCACCGCGTAAGCTACAACAAACTCCGATGCTAAAACAACGTTTTTCCTTTCCAAATCAGACCGTCTGGATCAGATAGATCAAACGTTGAGAAGTCAGGGACTCTTTAATTTCACCATCAGCACTGGATGTTTTTGCTATATATCTAGATATATATAGTATGTCTACATTAGTAGCTTTTACTATATATATAGCACATCTCGAAAAGTCAAAACAGCTTATATTTTGGAACGGGGGAGTAGGACATAAACCAAACAAATTCACCGTGGAATATATTTTCGGTCACGAGCTTATATAAAACATAGATGGTCAACAAAATGGAAGATGCAGCGTGAATATCTAGAACTCGTCTGCTAGACTGGTAGGGAATCTGGCGACGAACACGAAAATCCTCTACTAAACAATTCAGGAATCCAGACCAAAAAAGGAAGGAAAAAAGTTTCTAACATTCTACTACCTAATTCCATAAACCAGAAAATACAATTTAGCAAAAGAATGAAAATTAGTTTCTCTCTTCCGTACGTACCATCTCGTTTGATGGAATAAAATGATTCACTTCCGCTTGACATTTTCTTGCGTTCTCTTCTTTCTGCGATATTCCTCTTGTATTCCTCGTCATCTTCTCGTCTTCATCTTTGCAGGAAAACAAAAGTAAGGACAGGAAAACATAAACGAGTTCAAATTGGCAAACAGATCCTTTCAGACTTGCAACATTATTACAACGTCTGCATGACTACTATATCCAGTCTAAGTACATTCTTAGCGGCCAGGGGCAGAACAGAGAACAAATTGAAAGCTGAAATGTGCATGATCAAAACAATGAAGCTATGTACCTACCTGGGGACTTCAGAACAAGTGTGCATGAAAGGAATACGGCTCCTTGGTGTAGTCCATATAGCCCTTCAGCCCATCTCCCGGTGCTTCCATGGCATACGCCTTCATGCGCTGGACATGCTGGACCTTCCCCCATTCAGGGGTGTCATACTGCAACGATATCAGCTTGAACAGGCTGGACCTGCAATATACA
This sequence comes from Miscanthus floridulus, assembly GCF_019320115.1. Classification (NCBI taxonomy): domain Eukaryota; kingdom Viridiplantae; phylum Streptophyta; class Magnoliopsida; order Poales; family Poaceae; genus Miscanthus; species Miscanthus floridulus. The sequence goes on along the minus strand of NC_089581.1, from coordinate 582,219 downwards.
TTCAATTTGCTTAGCTCTGCCTCTTGCAAGTAGGTTGGCAGCGTCTCAGCGCACAAATCCATCCACATGGCTGTTCCAAGCGCCGGCAGATTCTCCAGTAGCTTCAGCGTTGGGCAACTGCAGATGGTGATCTTGTGCAGCCTTGGGCAGCTGCTGACGCTCTCTAGCCTTGGGTTGTCCCATAACTTGAGCTCAGTGAGGGAAGGGAAGCTCTCTACGGTGACCAGGTTCAGCACATTTCTTAGGTCCAAGAGCGTCAGCTGAGTTGCATGGAGTGAGAGTCCAGGAGGAAGACGATGCAGTTTGCAGCCGTCGATCGTAAGCCCCTCCAGAGCGGGCATTGCCGGTATCTGCTGCTCCCAGTCCCACTCTGTCCATCCTGACATGCCCTCGAAACCCAGTGCAGTCAGCTTGGGGAATGCAAAGCCAGCGCCATGAGAGATAAGACTAGCAGGCGATTGCCTACTCATGATCAAGTCTGTCGCTGTTCCCAATGTTGCATTGTCCTGGCCATCACTCGAGGGAGCGAGAAGGAAACCATGCCCAATACACTGGATGGCTGGAGCTTGATCGATCCAGAGGTAGTCCAAGAAGGGGAGCTGGCCGAGTCCGTTTGGCAGTTGCTCACAACACGCGTAGCCCACCAGGACCAACCGCCTTAAGCCGCGGAATAAGGCTGTCATCATCCTGGCCCACTGTGGTAAGCCCGACCCATAGTAACCTTTGATGACAAGTTCTTCTATGCAGGTAGGAGGACATAGGTTACCCAACACTTGCTCAGCTTGGTCTTGCTCCTCCTTGCTGATGTTGCTTCTGAGCTCTCCATTGTCTCCGAGCTGACTTGTGAATTTCATGTTCAGCTCTTTTAGGTGCTCTTTGTTGCAGAGCTTTGCTCTAGCAGCCACTGAACCTGAAGGTGCCTTCTCCAGACCTATAACATCTAGGACTCTGAGCTTCGTCAGAGACCCTAACTCTTCCAAGCTGCACCAACCTTCCGCGCCATCCTCCGAGTGGGTTGGAAAGCCCCCCATTATGACCAGATCTCTCAGCTTTCCAAAACCACGAGGAACTGAGGTTATCTTGGTTTCTCTAATGTTGAGTAGCCTTAGCTTCCGTAGCTTCAAGATGCTATTAGGAAGCTGTGAGATATTGCTACACTTCACAAGCTCAATGCCTTGCAAAAACTGAAGATCTCCTATGACTTCAGGGATCGTGGATATGCTTGTAGCGCAAAGGCTCAAGCACCTCAGATGTTTGAGGTGGCATATGGAGTCCGGCAGCTCATCAAGATTTACATTATCTAGATACAGTACTCTTAGGCATGACGAAAGGTTGCTCCATAACTCCTTTGAATTAACCACAGTGCTTCCGAATAACATCAGTGTTCTAAGGGATACCTGTTTCCGCAGAATGTCGGGCTCTACCACCTTGTTTGATATAGATAGGCGACGGATCTTTGGAGCAGCAGCAAGAGCGATATTGACATCCTGGCCCTCACCAACAAGGACCCCTTCATGTTTTGTTATGTACTGGGCAAAGGAGCGGATGACATCATGCATGGTGCATGCTGAATGACCATAGGACCCTTTCTTCAGTTCTAAGAAGTTCCTTGAGACCAACTCTCTGTAGTGCTTGAGCCCCACATCTTCAAAAAGCTCTGACAACGCTGTCGTTTTGTTGTTCACGTAGCCTTCTGAGATCCGACTATATCTTCACGCCTGATCGGTTCATTGTTAGGGAAAAGTGAGCAGTATACAAAGCATTGTTTCAAGTCTGAAGGCAGCTCTTCGTAGCTCAAGTAGACAGCCTTGTTGATATCATCATCGATTCCTGATATCGACCATGCGAAGTGGTCACAGACACGCGCCCAAGCATCTCTTGTTTTGCTGATATGGAACAAGTGTCCTCCAAGCACCTTAATTGCCAGTGGCAATCCCTCACATTTTTCCACAATCTTCATCCCAATATCCTTTAATAATCCATCGACCTCAACTTCATCAATCTCATCGGAGACTACCTGTCATAAAAACGAGTCACGTTAGAGGCTACATGGGAGGAGAGTGCCCAGGAATATAAAGAGTTTTTAGTTTGTCCCAAAATAAACTATTTTAAGTTTAACCAAACTTTTCAAAGAATAATACCTTTTACAATACCAAATGAGTATAAGTATATCTATAAAGAAATTTTATATTGGACATCAAAAAATATTATATTGGCCGGTTCACACCACAAACACCGAAATTTGCTAGTTACCATTATAAAATTACAGTCAATTGTATGGTATGATAAAAATATTTTATTATCTTTTTAAACCCGTGGAGAGAAAAATGGTAGTAAATGATATTTTTTGCCCTACGAGAAAAACAAATCCCGTGTTCCAAACGGTGCCTTATATTAACCTCGAGTCACTACAAAATACATTTGTGCAACTGAATTTATTTTTTATAGAAAAATAAATAGGTAAAACTTACTGACCTGCTTTTTTAGTAGGACCCAAGCATCGTCGCCTTCTAGCTTGCCAACTCTATGGACATAGCGCGCCTTCATCTTGCGAGCGACTTCATCGTTTCTAGTTGTCACCAACACTCGACTCCCCGGAGCAGCAGCATCGGCAAGCGGTGCGCTGAGAAGGCCACTCCACACGTCCTCGCTCCACACATTATCCATCACCACCACCAGCTTCTTTTGCCACACCGCCTGCTTCAGAGCACATTCGAGCAGGGCCCTGCTGTCTCCTGCGGCGCCACCGCCACAAAGTGAAGCAATGACGCTCCGTAGGACACTAAGCTGGTCGACTTCCTTATTGATGCTCAGCCATATCCTCTCGTCGAAGCTCTGCTCCACCTTGTCGTCATTGAACACCATCCTGGCAAGGGTGGTCTTGCCGATGCCGCCAGCACCTGTGATAGCGGCAGAGACAATGACATTGCCGCCACTGGTTCGGTGAGCATCAGCATCTACCTCATCCTGCAGAAGCAGGGTGACAAGGTCCTGCGCGTCTCTCTAGATCTTGTCACCCACGACACCAGACCGGACGATGCTGTCCGACGAGCCCAACAAAGAGTCTGCAGCAGCTCTGTTGGTGGAGTGAAGAATGGAGGAGTGGAGCTCCCGGACGATGAACCTGAAGCGGGAGCTCCTCTCCGCGATGTCGCGCAGCCGTTTGTTGAGTGCCTTGATCTTCCTCCCGATCTCGTGTGCGGCGACGGGGTTGCAGAAGCAGAAGATGTTGAAGCACCTTGAAGATGCGGTTCTGCTTGGAGCTGCCATGGGATCGTCCTCTCCACCACCAGGACCCTCCATGATCTGGCAGAGGTCGAGGATGTCATCGATGTCGTACATGGCATCCTTGAGCTCCCTGACCCACCTCTCCACAGCATTGCTTCGGATGCGCGCCATCTCAGCGTCCTCCATTATGGCACTCAGGTCGCCGATCGTCGTCTCGAGCTTGGTGATCTCGCCAGGGATGCCGAGGAGCATCTCCACCTCCTCCTTCGCTATGCCCATCAGGATGCCAGCCAGCTTGGACGCGAATGCGGCCAGCACCACCGCCATAGTCAGGAGGAAGTGGTAGCTTGTTACTTAGCTAGCAGCAGCGAAACAAGAGAAGGAGCGGGTTTCAGATTCGGAATGTGTGCGCTCCAGCTCCAGCTCCACTCTCTGCTGACTTGGGAGGGAGACGACGTTCTATATACAAGCAAGGGTGGACCGCTGGATGCAAGGTTACAATACGCACACATACACGAGACGGTGAGAGTGATGTTCAACGCATAGGGGCACGCAACAGCCATGTTTATCAGTCTGTAGTCAGAACGTAAAGATCGAGGAAGTATTTCTACTCACCCCGGAAGAGCGGAAAAGCACGTGGACTGCCAGTGCTCTCCTCTCCAGCGATGTCAACGGGAAATTTCCCGTAAGGGGACACCACCCCATCCCCGTCCCCGACGAAGGCATGGTATGCTCAACTGAAGGAGGAAGCCAGCGGCCAAAGAAAAACGAAATAAATAAATAAATAACTAGAATCGGAGGTGGTAGCGGGACTACAGGAGTATCACCTTCTCTGTATAGGGAATCAGCTCGCCGGAAGCTCATTTGCTCGGTGGCGTTGAGGATTCCCGAGCACCCACCGTCCGCCGACCAATCCTGCATCTGCATCCAACTGGCGGACGTCGGTGGTTGGATGGGAGACAGTAGGGACGGGCGGCGGCAGTTGGGTCATGGGTGGGAGATGGGAGGGGCGGCGGCCGCGCTTGAGCACTCGGGATCTGGCAGAGGTGGCGCTTGGGCGGGGGACTGGGGAGTGACGGAGGGATGACCAGTGGAGACTGAGGGCACGTTCGCTGGTTGATGCGGCTTTTTAAGGAAACACAGTTGACTGGCTAGTTCTGAGACCAACAAATGAATATGCTGTGAGACAGAATGAACGGATGGATGGAGTTCTACCTCAAATTGACGGTTGGCTACATCGATGTGCTAAACGAGTTCGGGCTATGCTTCCCCGTCCCGGCGCTGTCAAACGCGATTGGGGTGGTTTTGCCCCGTTTAGTTTTGCAGCTAGCATTGCTAGCGTACAACGTTCGGACGCACGCCCACACATGCTCCATGCTGGCTCGCGTCGTCCGAGGGATAAGAGAAAAAGGGAGTGGCTCGTCGTAAATGATTCTAAATTTTCAGTCGGAACAGTATTTTTCTCACACAAACTAGTCAGCAGTATTTCTTCACGAACCAGCAACGATATGAACCAGCCAACCGAACAAGTTGCTAATTTGGAAGGACTCGGCCGCATCGTCATATCGATGTCGGGAGAAGAACACATTGAGACAATACAGCAGAAGGCGTGCTTTTGAAACATGAAAATACAATAGTTGCAACATGTGTCTGAAGACAAATGAAACATTCGAAACATGTTTCTAAAAATCAAGCCTGAAAACGTTTGAAAACCATTGCAACCATACGCAACATCTAGATAAAACACATGTAACGTATGTGTGAAACATATGCAACATCCAGATAAACACACTTGCAACATACATGCAGAAAACACAGATGAAACATTGGTAATAGACCTTTGCAACATATATGTACTAACATTGCAACATATGCAATATTCTGATCTACTTTTGCAATGTCCATCTGAAACACTTGCAACAAACCTCTGAAACATCTGAAACACTCGAAAGATACGTTTGCAACATGCACTTTCATCAGTGCCGCCCGCGAGGACACCGCCACAGGCATCCGTGCGGCCCGCCACCATCTGCATGTCGAACATGAGGAGGAGGAGAGGCCACCAAGCGGCGCCGCCTCCACACCAGCGAAGGAGAAGCGGATGAGGGAGGGGCCGGACCTCGGCCCGTAGCCTCGCCGACGGAGGAACAGAGGAGGGATGGGCTAGATCTCAGCCACCCTGGCCATTCCGTCGTGGAGGAGAAAGTGGAGGTGGACGTTGGCCTTCGTTCGACATAGGAGGAAGAGGAGGTGGACGCCGGTATATGCAGGAGAAGAGGAGGGCGGGGCTAGCGAAGAGAACGAGCGGCGCGCCAGAGCGGAGTCGCGGAGAAGATGCGATGCGTCGCGAGAGGAGTGGGCTACGGGGAGAAGATGTTGCTCGTCAATTAGGACTGGGTTAGGATCCCACATTATTGGCGGGATATTGTGGAAGATGAAATAGCAAAAGACTACTTACGCCGAGGCCCATTCATATAGACTGGTTTGGCATGTACCTTGAGCTTGCTCTGAAATGGATAGATCTAGATGAATATAAGCGTGGCAACCGAGGTCTGGTAATCTTTCCGTCGACTGGATTGCTATGGATAGGTGGGTTGGTTCTGTTGAGTTGCTCAACCCATGAACACCCTGCCACTGATCCTCGACGCCAGCTTATGTGGCGTCCGGGCCGCTGCTGCTAGCCTGCCAAGGTGTGCGGTGTGCCCTCCTCGTGCTTGCCCACGCGTCCGCGGTCTGGCCGTGTTGCTGTCGCCACTCGCCACTCGCCGGTCGCTGCACACAATTTACTATAAACTATAGAGCAACTAACCTACTAGGTAGCTAGACAGCAGAGGTAAAGCAACTAAGCCCTTGTTTAGTTCGCGAAATTTAGATTTTGGGTTACCGTAGCACATTTGTTTTTATTTGGTAAATAGTATCCAAACATTGACTAATTAGGCTTAAAACGTTCGTCTCGCAATTTCCCACCAAACTGTGCAATTAGTTTTTCTTTTCGTCTACATTTAATGCTCCATGCACGGGCCGCAAACATTTGATGTGACAAGTACTGTAGCAACTTTTTGAATTTTGAGGTCCAACTAAACAAGAACTAAGGTAGGCCGTCGTCTTTTCGATGGCCCGATCAATTCATTTATCCTTAATAGTGACAGCTTTAAATTAAATTTTCTGTTGATGGCACGTCTCTGTACACGCAGATGGCACAGACGACTGACTATCGTTCGCTTGGCTTATTACACGTACTTTTTTTTAAATAATGAATAGTATTTTTCACTCCATCAACCGCCCCTTTTGTCATTGAACCAAGTGCGTGCGTACCGGAGTAGTACAATAATACTTGTAGAAGAGAAGATAGAGTGGTCGCTTTCCTTGGTTCGTTCGACCACCACCGCCTCTTTTTCTTCCGCTTCTCTAGCCATCACAAATGATCAAATCCAAATATCCAATACCGTCTCCTCGCGTTTTCATCATCAAATCAAAGAGTAAAAAATGGAGCAATGTGGGTACCCTCAAAATTAAATAGAGCTTGCTTGACACAGTTTCGATCTTTTCCGTCGAAATCTTACGTAATCAACGGCACCATCCAATCCTATATATAGGGGCGGTTTGGTATGGCTTCCAGGGCAGCTCCTGGAGCTGTTTTGCTGCTCCATCAACCAAACGGGTAGAAAGTGAACAGCTCCGATGAAGGATCCCTGGATTTTGCGCTCTCACATGCCAGTGCCGTCGATTGAACCCAAAAAATCAAGCTCCCATCGGCTCCCTCTGACAACGCGTGGGACCGGACTTTTTTGCCCCGACTCGGGTGGGCGAGGCCGCGCGGACGAGACGGCGAGGTGGAGATGGGCGCGGAGAAGACGGCGAGGTGGAGGTGTGCGCGGAGAAGACAGGCACCGGGCCGGAGGCGGCATGGCTGCGCCGGGGCGGAGCCGGTCCCGGCAAGGGCGTGGGGGCACGCGTCGGTGGGGCATCCTAGTGAGGCTCGGCGGTGGCGGCGCGTGGCGGAGGGCGGAGGACGCGGAGGGCAGCTGGGCATGTGATGCCGAGCGGTTGGGGAAGGGAAGAAAGAGAAGATGTCGTGCGGTGGGGAGGGTGAGCGGATAAGCGGTTGGCTGGTTCATATCGTTATATCGTTGTTGGTTCGTGAAGAAGTACGGCTGGCTGGTTTGTGTGAGAGAAAAATACTGTTCCGGCTGAAAATTTACGATCGTTTACGATAAGCCACAGCCAAACGAAGATGCTGAAGGTTGGGGAGGAAAAAGAAAGAAAAAAAATGTATTATTGACATTTCACTCTTTTGACATGTAAGAGAAGCTGTTTTTGCTAAACGATCCTAAAAACTATTTTAGCTCTAAGATGAATCTGCTCCATAGAAAAAAAAAAGCCTTGACTGAAGCTGCATAGTCAAACGGGCCCTGCTGTGTGCACTGCAGTGAACAGACTCCCATCCTCTCAGATACAAGCAGCAACAACGGGTCTCGTGCAGTCGTGCTTCAGCTTGCATCACGGCGCTGTAGCAGCCGGCCTGGTGCCCAAGACTGGGTCCATCCATGGCGTCGGTAACCACCAGCGCAGCCGCCGCCGGGCCACACCTCGACCGGCCCCACGTCGTGCTTGTGGCTAGCCCCGGCGCAGGCCACCTCATGCCGATGGCCGAGCTGGCGCGGCGCCTCGTGGCACACCACGCCCTCGCGGCCACGCTCGTCACCTTCGCCGACCTCTCCGGGGACCCTGACGCGCACTCCGCCGCCGTCCTTTCCTCCCTCCGCGCGGCGAACGTTTCCACCGCCACACTCCCTGCAGTCCCGCTCGACGACCTCCCCGCCGATGCCTGCATCGAGACCGTGCTCCTCGAGGTGATCGGCCGCTCCATCCCGCACCTTCGCGCTCTGCTCCACGACGTTGGCAACACCGCCGCCCCGCTGGCCGCGCTGGTGCCTGACTTATTCGCCACCGCGGCGTTGCCCCTCGCCTCCGAGCTCGGCGTCCCGGGGTACATCTTCTTCCCCAGCAACCTCAGCGTGCTCTCCGTCATGCGAAGCGCCGTGGAGCTCAACGATGGCGCCGGCGCCGGCGAGTATCACGACCTCCCGGACCCTCTCCCGCTTCCCGGGGGCGTGTCGCTACGCCGCGAGGACGTGCCGAGTGGGCTCCGATACAGCAAGGAACCGGCCTACGCGCAACTCATCCAAGTGGGCCGCCGGTACCGAACCGCTGCCGGCTTCTTGGTCAACACTTTCTACGAGATGGATCCGGCGACCGTGGAGGAGTTTAAGAAGGCGGCACAGCAAGGCAGGTTCCCGCCGGCTTACCCGGTGGGCCCGTTCGTCAGGTCAAGCTCCGACGAAGGCGGCGTGTCGTCGCCGTGCATAGAGTGGCTGGATCGGCAGCCGACGGGATCCGTGGTGTACGTTTCCTTCGGGAGCGCCGGCACGCTGTCCGTGGAGCAGACGGCGGAGCTCGCCGCCGGGCTGGAGGACAGCGGGCACAGGTTCCTCTGGATCGTGCGCATGCCAAGCCTGGACGGCGAGCACTCCGACGACATGGGTCGGAAATCCCGTGGCGGTGGCGACGAGAACGATCCCTTGGCTTGGCTTCCAGAGGGGTTCTTGGAGAGGACCCGGGGGCGTGGCCTCGCCGTGGCGTCGTGGGCGCCGCAGGTGCGCGTGCTGTCCCACCCGGCGACGGCCGCCTTCGTGTCCCACTGCGGGTGGAACTCGACGCTGGAGAGCGTCTCGTCCGGCGTGCCGATGGTGGCGTGGCCGCTGTACGCGGAGCAGCGGATGAACGCCGTGGTCCTGTCGGAGAACTTGGGCGTGGCACTGCGGCTGCGCGTCCTCACGGACGACGGGCTGGTTGGGCGCGAGCAGATCGCGGCGGCGGTGAGAGAGCTGATGGAGGGGGAGGATGGGCGCGCCGTGCGGCGCCGGACGGGGGACCTGCAGCAAGCGGCGGACCTGGCGTGGGCGCGGGATGGATCGTCGCGCCGGACGTTGGAGGAGGTCGTCGGCAGGTGGACGGCGGGTGCGCTTGGCAAAGTATCTGTCGTTTCGTCGTCGTGAATCGTGATGATGTTGATGTCTGTTGTCCTGGTGAATTTGTGCTACATAAAAATAAAAGGATAAAATTCGATTTACCCCTTAAATTTAACCTTGAATTTAAAAACATCGTTGAAGTAGATAAAACCCGATTCTTAACTTTCAATCAAAACCTGACAAATTACCACCTGTCACCTATGCTGAAATAGTCCACAACGGTTTCGTAGGTGTTTTTGATTCAAATGTACCATATGTGACATCTGGGTCCCATATTTCTTCTTTTTAGGCATGCCATTGTTTATGAATTATTTGGATTCCTACTTAGGCCTGGTCGCTGGTTGGTTTCTGAACTGATAAGCCCGACTGATACTGGTTTGTTATGAGAGAAAAACACTGTTGACTGACTGATAAGTCATAACTAAAACCAACAAGCAAGCAGGCTGATAATCTTCTTAAATCTAAGACCCCTTTGGCATAGGTCCAGAGTAGTGATAATCTTCTTCTTATATCTAAGACCCCTTTGGCATAGGTCCCAAGTAGTGATAATCTTCTTAAATCGACCCTTTTGGCATAGGTCCGGAGTAGTGCGCTGGATTGTCGGGGCGTGCTAGCTTACTGCCCATTCGGACGGTCCGACAATTAATTTTGTCCCTCACAGCTTTCCTGTCCCACTAGTTAATTAATTTTGGTCCTCGTAGCTTTCCTGTCCCACCAGTTAATTAATTTTGGCCCTCGCAGCTTTCCCGTCCCACCAGTTAATTAATTTTGGCCCTCGCAGCTTTCCTGTCCCACCAGTTGTATTTAATTCTCGACAATTAATTTAATTAATTTTCATGCTCGTAATTTTTTCTCGTGTGCTTCTTTCCCCGGCTAAAGAAAATAAGAAACATTCACAAATCACAAATCAAAAATAGTGCGCTTACCTTGAATTGAACCCAAGACCCATGGTCTAAGATATCATTCTCCTACCATTAAAGCACATTAGTGTTTGTGATAAATATGAAATATTTTTGCTATTAAATCATATCAAACTAGAAAAATATATCACACACCATCTCATAAGATAATCATGGAACATTAAACTTATACTATGTGCACATCCAAAAATATATCGTAGAACATCGCATGTATGCCATGTGAACATCATAAAAATACTACATAGAACATTAAATGAATACCATGTGAACATCAGAAAAATACATGTAGAATATCTCATATATACTATGTGAACATCATAAAATATAACACAAAGAACATCATAAAACACATCAGAGAACATCGCATGTATATTACGTCAGCATCATAAAATACATCACAGGACAACACACTATACTAAAATATAGAAAAAGAAAGAAAAAATAATAAATATAAATAAAATAAAACAAACAAAATAATTAATTATAGTAAAAGAAAAAATAAAATAAGTAAAAAGAAAAAATAACATGAATAAAAAAACAAAAAGAAAGATATGGAAAGAAAAAATAATAATAAAAGGAAAGGAAAGGAAAAAAGAAATAAAAGAAAAATAAAAAATAACAAAAACACATAAAACAAAAAGGAAATAAAAATATAAAGTAAATGAAGCACAAAAAGAAAAAATAAAATAAAATAAAATAATTAGTATAATATACTTTCTCCATTTCAAATTATAAAAGAAATAAACAAAATATAAAAGATAGTAGAAAATGAAAAATATAAAATACCTCAGAAAACAGAAAGAAAAAGAAAAGAAAACAAAAAAGAAAGAAAGACAACCCACCCAACTGCTCTCGTCGTGGGCCTGGTCGTTCCTGCTCTTGTGTGGGCCGTGATTACGTCCGCTGGCTGTTCGGCACGCTGCGGACGGAAATTCCCGCCAAACTTCACGCGGCTGTTCGGCGCACAGCTCTCCCTCCAGCAGGAGGAAGCATAGACAGTTTGCAACTGGGCCACAGACTAGGCCCTGATCTGGCCCATTTAAGTTGGGCACGTGGCCTAACCAACATGACTCGAACTTCATCCACTCCTTACCGTTCCGTTCTGTAGCACATAGTAGATCTCAAAAAAATTATTACAAAGTAGACTTCCTTTTCTTTTATTTCTTTTTCTTTTTTTTTTCTCTCAACAACTACGGCCAGCTCAGTGTACGCGTAGATTATAGAATTCTAGTACTATATATATGGTTGTTCAGCCAAAGGATGGTAGACCGGCTGGTCAAACACTTCTGTTGGTACGCTCACTGTCTGAGTTTGATCTTCCACGCGAGCAAATTTGCAACATCGGAGGTGAAAAAATTTCCTCGCCTGCCCCGCGTCCCAAAGCACAGGTTTGCAGGTACCGGCCCACTCACAGGGTTACGAGCCCCTGTGTACAGGCGAGATATGGGGTTTGGGGGTTTCTCAACCTACGTGAGAGGTCTCTGCCTTAAGCCGAAAATCCCGGTAGCTGTCTAGCCACCGCGTGCGATTGTTCATCCTAAGGCCTCTACATCTTTTTTTAAAAAGTGACAAATATAACCTCCAATCTCTTCGCATGATATTTGAGTTAGAGATCTTTATAGATGGTCGGCCGAGTGCCCCTGTGATGGACAGAATGACAGAACGGTATGCATTCTTATTCGACTATGCATGCTCTCGTGAACTTGTGATGCATAGAATGGTCTGCCGAGTATACGTACAAAAAGATACAGTATGTCTTTCAGTCAGAATAGTATTTTTCTTTCACAGCAATTCAGCCGGAACAGTATTTTAACTTATTTTCCAGCCAGCCGAACACTCGCACAGGCGTCAGGCGAGGGGTGGCTGTAAACAGCTAGCTGCAGCTTGGCCTTGCGCAGACGCCTGTTTGTTCAGGTACTCGATCGCCACGGCGGTGTGGAGCGCGGCTCCGATGGGGAGTGCGGCCTCGTCGATGTCGAGGTGCGGCGAGTGCACGTGGTGGATCTTCCCCGTCTCGGCGTTGCGGACGCCGACGCTGAAGAAGGCCGCCGGGATCCGCTGCGAGTAGAAGCCGAAGTCCTCGGCCGCCATGAACTGGGGGCACAGCTAGCCTCACGTTGGCCTCCCCGATCATGCTCTTGGCCACCGCCTTGGCGTGGCCGTACACCAGCTCGTCGTTGACGGTGGCTGGGTATGGCCTCATCTTCTCCTCCATAAAGTCGACGGCCGCCGTGCACCACCCCACGGCGGCCTGACCTTCTACCACCTGCCATTGCCAACATACATTGACTCGTTTCATTCCAAAATCCTACGGAATCTATGAGCAGCCTGTTTGCCTTGGTTTGTTACCTCTCGGATTCTCTTCATGAGGTAGGACAGGCCTTCGGTTGTCATGCTCCGGCAGGTGCCACCCAGGGTCACAGACTCCGGAATGACGTTGAAAGCCTCGCCGCCTCTGATGAAGGTCACGGACACCACCTGCAAGCCGCAAGCAAGAAGACACCATGCATTACAACTCACGAGTCACGCACGACGGCTCACGGCGATCGATCTGCTGCACTGCAGATGACGGAACGTACAGCGCCCTGCAGGGGATCGGTCTCGCGGGCGACGAGCTGCTGGAGGCTCAGCACGGCGGAGGACGCCGCGACGATCGGGTCGACGACGTGCTGGGGCCCCGCCGCGTGGCCGCCTTTCCCCGTGATGGTCGCCGTGAACCGGGCTGACCCGGCGAGGAACGGGCCTGGCCTGGAGCCGACGGTGCCCACCGACAGGGCGGTGTCCACGTGCACGGCGAAGATGGCCTGCACGTCGTCCAGGACACCTTCCTTGAGGACGTGGTACCCGCCGGCGTGGCCCTCCTCGGCCGGCTGGAACACGAGCTTCGCTGTACCCTAGGGACAAAATCCACAGTTATGCCAAATGTCCACTTTACAAGAACTGGGAGCGATTCACATTTTTCTTCTTTCTTCTTTTTTCTTTTTTTGTGAATTGAGTGATGCACATTATGCCCGAATCCTGATTTACCAGAAGAATTTGCTCATTGTTGTAACAAGTAATTTGTTCTCGCCATCTCATAACACGCTGAGCCTGCTACAATAGTTGATACGTTTCAGACGGTGGACCCGTTGAACGTTCCATCAGTTTGGACATCAGTCATCAGAGCTGTTGAAATACGACTTGCTCATAATTTACCATCAACAGACCCTGTTTGGATTCACCCGGAAGCGGAATCAGCTGCTGCAAAATCTGTATAGTAGCTGCTCATCCGAACAGCCCTGCTTTTGGTCCACCGTTTACAATCCACGGGACTAGATTGTAATAATCTCACAAGCTGTATCATCCTAGTTTACAAAAGTGTGTGGATTGAAAAAAAACAAAACGCCCACCGGAGTTTACTCGAAATTACCCATCGATACCATCACCTACCCTATCAAATAGCTGAGGGCATTATACACAATTAATTAACATCCTTCCCACAATTTAGGATAGAAACTGCTCCAACTTTTACAATTAAGTTCCAGTTTAGATGTTGTAGTTTTGAGAAACTGTAGTAACTAGAAATTTTAGTTTTAGAATGAAAGATGTGCAAACCACGGTTCAGTGAAAAAAAACCTAGATTAGCTTTTCTAAAATTAAAAAAGACTTGATTTTTAGCTGCACCATGGTTTTTAAAACTATAAAAATAGTTACATCCAAACACTTTATGGTTTTCAAAACCATTTTTTTCTAAAACAGCAAAAATATTTCAACAATGTGCGGAAGCAAGACCGTTGTCTTTTTAGTGCAATTAATGAGTATATGCACCTCCACCGAGTGTGGTTGGACATTAAAGGGCTTGTTTGATACTTCGGCTACTCTTGTCATATTGTGCATTGAGTACGGTTAATATTGTAGCAAGGGTGAATAACGGCTGCAGATGCGAAAAAACAAGTGGTCAACTGAAGAAACCGCTGAAGTCAAATACTATCTGGGCTCCATCGGCTCCACTTTACATAAAGCCGAACGGAACCGATCAAACAGGACCTGAGTTGAGAAATTCGCAAGTGCATCGTTGATATATTCAGCAATTTAAATTATCAATCATCGCCTTGGCGCCTTCTCTTGCATGTGCAAAGTGATCCGAATCTGACACGGAAGCTCTGAATTCAGCATCTTGGCATTATGGCATAGCTAGCTAGCTAGCTGGAACCAGTTTCCTCATGGCTCGTTTAGATTGCAAATTTTTGCAACCTGGACACTGTAGCATATTTCGTTTGTATTTGATAAATTTTATCCGATCATGGACTAACTAGGCTCAAAAGATCCATCTCGTGATTTACAACCAAACTGTGTAATTAGTTATTTTTTTACCTACATTTAATGATCCATACATGCGTCCAAAAATTGATGTGATAGAGAGAGTGAAAAACCTTGAAATTTGAAGGTGATCTAAACAAGGCCTGGGTTTGAAAAGCCAACTTGAATTTTTATATTGACCATGGCGCTTCGACCAAAGTCAAATATCCATACAAGTTTCTCTTTAAAAAACGAGCATGCAGAGTGTCTCTCTCTCTCTCTCTCTCTATATATATATATATATATATATATATATATATATATATATATATATATATATATATATATATATATATATATATGGCGCGGCTAAAATGCAACAAGGTGTAATTAATATAGCAATTGCACAGACCACAAAAACACCTCCTCGCCCCCGTGCCCGACAAAAACAGGCCACGCCCATTCTGGGTGGTCCCGCATCCACCCGCGCGTGGGCCGCGTGCAGCCGCCAGCACATGGGCCGCTCGCCTCCCCGCAAAAAATGGGCCGCGCGCATCCGATTCGTCCGAATCGAGCGCCAATTGCAACGCCGTGTGACTTGTGATTGCAACCTCGATTCTGTTCTGGTTGCAACATATATGCGTGTGCACGGGATGTCTTGAACGGCAAGTAAGAAATACAACAGAAACAGAAAAAGGGATCGCCTGAGGAGGAAAAAACGCATCCCACCCCACGCCCCCCTCTCTCGCAGTAGAGGCGCCGCCGGCGGCGGCGGAGCGCCTTGAGGGGGAGCGCGCTCCTCGCCCTGCGCCGCCGCGCGAGCCGCCTCCCCGCGTCCCGCCTCCAGCATCGAGATGGGGCCAACGCCGCCGTCGCTCGTCGAGGCTGGGCCGCTCGCCCTGCGTGATCCACCGACGGCATCGGAGAGGGTCGCTGTGTTGATTCGAGCACATCGGAGAGAGCCTCCGCCGTCGTCGACACCCATGCTTCCCCCGATAACAGCAATTACAAGCGATCCCCTCCACCATACGACGACACTCACGCCGCCGGCGACATTGGCTCCAGGGGACATGGTGACTCTAGATGCTGAAAGGTCCTAATATGGCTAGAGGGGGGGTGAATAGCCTATTTAAAAATCTACAAATCAACTAGAGCAATTTGATTAGTATGACAAATAGCGTAATGCAAACTTGCTCTAGCTCTACAAGGGTTGCAAGCCACCTATCCAATAATTCTAGTTGCAATGAATACTTAGGCACACAAACTAGCTATGTAATTACTCACTAAGAGCTCTCAACCTTGCTACTCTAAAGAGCTCAACTAGATGAATGTAAATAATAAAGCAAGCTCTCAATTCTAATTACACTAAAGAGCTTGTATCAACTAGTTTGCAAGAATGTAAATGAGTGAGTAGAGTGATTATACCGACGTGTAGGGAATGAACCAATCATAAGATGAATATATAGCCAATCACCGGGAGAATAACAAAGAAGAGAGACAATCGATTTTCTCCCGAGGTTCACGTGCTTGCCAACACGCTACGTCCCCGTTGTGTCGACCAACACTTGGTGGTTCGGCGGCTAAGAGGTGTTTCACAAACCTCGTCCACACGATTGGACACCGCAAGAACCAACCCACAAGTGAGGTAACTCAATGACACGAGCAATTTACTAGAGTTACCTTTCGGCGCTCCGCCGGGGAAGGTACAACTCCCCTCACAATCACCGAAGGCGGCCACGAACAATCACCAACTCGTGCCGATCCTTCACCGCTGCTCCAACCGTCTAGGTGGTGGCAACCACCAAGAGAAACAAGCGAAATCCGCAGCGCAACACGAATACCAAGTGCCACTAGATGCAATCACTCAAGCAATGCACTTGGATTCTCTTCCAATCTCACAATGATGATGGATCAATGATGGAGATGAGTGGGAGAACTTTGACTAAGCTCACAAGGTTGCTATGTCAATGAAAATGTGCAAGAGTGCTCCCTTGAGCCGGCCATAGGGCTATAAATAGAGCCCCCATCAAATAGAGCCGTTGTACCCCTTCACTGGGCAAAACACGCTCTGACCGGACGCTCCGGTCATACCGATCGGACGCTGGCCCTCAGCGTCCGGTCGCCCGATGGACGCCACGCGTCACCAGCTTCAAACACTGTTTGTCAGATTTCAACGGCTACGAAGCTGACCGGACGCTCCGGCAAAACTGACCGGACGCTGAAGCCCCAGCGTCCGGTCGTTTCCAGTAAGCTCCCCGAGGCGTATTTCTTCGACCGGACGCGTCCGGTCCACCTTGACCGGACGCAGACCAGCGTCCGGTGCTCAACCCTTCCCACTGTGCCGTCTGACAGCTCGACCGGACGCAGCCTTTCAGCGTCCGGTCGCTGAGTGACCCAGCGGCCGGTCAGTAGACCGACGTCAGCATCATTTCGACCAACTCCATTTCAATTCTAACTTCTTCACCCTTGCTCAAATGTGCCAACCACCAAGAATTTTGCATCCGGCGCAATAGAAAATAGACATTTCATTTTTCCAAAAACGCCGAATCCCGCCGAGCAAGCTCGGCGGGAGGGAGAGAGGGACCCAAACCCATCTCAACCCTGCAAACACCTTGTGCACATGTGTTAGCATATTTTCACAAATATTTTCAAGGGTGTTAGCACTCCACTAGATTCTAAATGCATATGCAATGAGTTAGAGCATCTAGTAGCACTTTGATAACCGCATTTCGATACGAGTTACACTCCTCTTAATAGTACGGCTATCTATCCTAAATGTGATCACACTCACTAAGTGTATTGATCACTAAAATAAAATAGCTCCTACATTTTATACCTTTGCCTTGAGCCTTTTGTTTTTCTCTTTCTTCTTTTCTAAGTTCAAGCATTTGATCATCACCATGCTATCACCATTGTCATGATCTTCGTCATTGCTTCATCACTTGGAGTAATGCTACCTATCTCATAATCATCTTGATAAACTAGATTAGCACTTAGGGTTTCATCAATTAACCAAAACCAAACTAGAGCTTTCAGATGCCAACCAGCTGTTCTACCCGGTAAAAAAAGCACTTGACCTCCCTTATGCTGTGCCTATGAGTTGAATGCTTGAATCACCTGTGATTTGTGTGCTGGGTGCAACTAATTGCGACACGGATTTCGTAGTAATTGCGACACAACTTTGGGATTAAACTGAATAACCTATCACTAACTTTTCCCATGGATCTGGAAAAAATGCAACTAATTGCAATAGAGATTTGGTAGTAATTGCAACAGAGATGTGGTAGTAATTGCTACACATGGCTTTGAGTTTTAAACTGAATCACCTGTGTTTGGCTTTTCCATGGATCTGATAAAAAGAAAATGCAACTGATTGCAACTAGGATGTGCTATAAAATTGCAACAGAGACATGGTAATAATTGCAACAGAGAATTTTCCAGTGAGTTTGCATCATTTTATTTTGAAAAAAATATCACACATGTTTTGTATGTTTTCTTTTTGTCAGGAATCAACTATACCAGCTGTGTTAGTGTCAAGAGTGAGGCAGCAATTCTCTACAAAAAATGATGCTTACATATTTTACAAAGATTATGCAAAGCTGGCTGGGTTCAGTTTGAGGACAGCGAGAACAAGCAAGGAGACGAATCATTGGGTCTGCAACAGGGAAGGGAAACATGAGAGAAAAAATAAAGAAGAAGAAGCAAAAACAGAAAAGGGATCGAGAAGATGCGGCTGCCCGGCTTATGTGAAAGCTAAGAAGGATGGGAAGCACAATTTATGGTTCTTTGACCATGTGCAGGAAGCCCACAACCACAAACTTGAGCCGTCTCCCAGGATGACAAGATACATGCACGCACACAAGAACATGGCAGAAGGCATGAGTGACTTATTTAACATAATGACAAGGAACGGAGTTCCACATCAGGCAGCATTGAATGTGATGGCGGATCTGTATGATGGTCGCCATATGTGGGGTTTTACAGAGAAGGACATAAAGAATATGTACCTGCTGAATTTTTTTTTCACTGAATTGCAACATGTCACATATCTGAATTGCAAGATGTCACATATTTGAATTGCAAAAAAACATATGGCTGAACTTTTTCTAACAAAAACTGTCCTATATTTTTTAAATGTTCACAGTTAAACTGCCCTATATTTTTATATGCACAGGTAAAAGAAAAACAAAAAAAAATCACATGGCATTTGGAATGGTTACTTTCCCCAGTTACAACACAGTCCATATTCTAATTGCAAAAAAAGACAAACATACTAAAAAAATAAAGATTGCTAAATGCAGGCTGAGGTGGTGCGGGCTTGCAAAGCAAAATTTGATGAGCAGCTATGCAGAGTGTACACTAGACCTGTATATCAAGAGTACAATAACAGCACAACATTTGTCATTCGCCCTGATCCAGACCCACAGATGAGTAATGGGTGGTTGGTGAAGCATGAACAAGGAGGAGGGAGCTTCTACTGGGCACAACATGAATTCAGGGTGGTTGCTGATAAGGACAATGGTGAATATAGATGCGAATGCAAACAATGGGAACACACAGGTATGCGCGGATCTGAAAAAAAATATTTGTTAAAAGCTCCAATTGCAACTTCGTGGGCACACAGTTGCAACATGTATCATACAAATGATTGCAACTTCTGACATGTGCATCTGTTGTTTTTTAAAAAAATCACAGGGCTATTCTGCATGCATATTATAAGAGCCTTCACCCACCTGCAGGTCAGGAAAATCCCAGAGAAGTACATCCGGAAAAGGGTACACTCGCAGTGCGAGGCAAGAAGTTACGTGGGATAGGCATGATGGCGTGCTAATTGGTCCAGCAGCAAGCCAAGAACAGACCCGGATGTCCAGCTTGCTACCTAAGTTGATGAAGCTCGGAAGGGCAGGAAGTAGGTTAGATCGTGCTTGTCAAGAGACAAATAGGCAGCTAGACAAGATCATCCCAGGAATTAAAATGTTTCCAAGAAGCATGGAGAATGGGTCGCCAGGTAGTGGGCCGTCAGCAACTGAATCAGTGGCGAAAACAACACACCCTGCTAATGATGACACCATAGCTAATGGGGCGCTTGGCAGTGGGTCGTCGGCAACTGGATCAGTGGTGACAACAACACAACCTCATAATGGTAGCGCTAGATCGCAGCCATCATCAGCGCTGTTGCATGATGGATTGTTGCTGATTGAGCCCCCTGTAGCACGCACAAAAGGTAGAGGGAAGAAAAGGAAAAATGAAGTTGAGCCTCCACGTGATGGTATCCCGTTCAACACATATGACAAAGAAAACTATGGTAACAAGGAATGCAGCGGGTGTGGGGTCCGGGGTTCACATTACGTCACGACATGTTCGATAAACCCCGATCGAAGCAAGGCAGCAGAAATGCATCTCCACGAAAAGAGTGCTAAAGCAAATGCTGGGCCTCCAAGGAAAAGAGGGCGGCCAAAGATAGTGAGGGATCTGCATGAAGAAAGTGATGTAGATGTTGCTGAAGTTGCTAAAACACAACCAAGCAGCTCTGCACGCAGAGGGGCTAGAAGAGGAAGAGGTTCAGCAACCAGAGGCCATAGGGGAGAGCTCCACGTGTGAACTGCAATGAGTAAAAAGTGCTGGACCAAAAAAAAACAAAAAAGTCATTTGTGTTTTCTTGCTGTAAAAACACATAGTGTGGCATGTGTAGATTATAACCTCTACAAATTATAGGTTACATGTGTATAAATTAAAAACTATATGATTACATCTTTGAAACACATGCTTGTTTTTTTTGAATACTTGCTAGTTGCTGTTTCTGGAAAACATCAAATATAATGAGAATGCTGGCAAAAAATAGTTGCTCTCTACACCTATTGTACACCGTTTGCAACATGGGTGTGACGCAGTTGCAATCTAGTTAATTACCATTTGCAACCTGATTAACTACAAACCTGGTTAATTCTTAGTTTAAGAACCAATTCTGGGAAAAGTAAAAAATAGAATGAGAATGGTGGCAAAAAGTCTCAGGTTAATACAAAATTGCACACCTATTGTACACCATTTGCAACATGATATGTGACGCAATTGCAACCTCGTTAATTACGAATTGCAACATGGTTAATTGCAACCTGGTTAATTATCTTAGTATGACAACCAATTCCAGCCTCCACTAAGTTTTCTGGTTAATTAATCGAGTTGTATGCATTCGTAAGCAAAACGATGGGACACGATATAGTACAGCTTAAATAAATAAGAAGAAATATAACGATTATGTACAACATATGCACAAAAGCATTGCAAGTTATGACACATATGCAACCTTGTTATTAATAACAAATTTGCTGCATCATTTAGATGTCATCAGGGAGGACTTGCAATTTACAAGTCTTTGAACCAGTTATAACACGAGTGCTCGAGGAGTTGCAAGTTATGACACATAGTTTTCAAACAGTGTAAACATACACAGATATCATCGTACTGAAAAAACACAATGCGCATGATGCTGATAAACATCAATGACACACAAAACAAAAACAACATGTCATGAAAGTTCATCATTGCTCGGCATCCCAAAGTATCTTCCTTCCGCCAATCCTATAAACATCCAGTTCGTCAGGTAGGTCAGCCTGGTTCAGTGGATGAAACACCAAGTAGTGCATGAGCTCTACCCTTTATATCATGCCCTTGAACTAAAAACATAGTAAAGAAGAAAGAAAAAAAGAACATTTGAGACTGCTGAAAATGATAGTAGAACATGCAGATCATATATACATTTGAACACAAAGAAAATGTGGGGGCAAAAATAGAAGGAAATGCTCACTGGATTGATGTCAATGTTCAGCTTCTCGCCATCCCAAAATTCCATATATTTCCAAAGGAAAAACATGCAATCACTAGGCCCGTCTTGTTTTGGGACCTCAACGAATGGCCTGCTCCATTTCTCAATTTGAGGGAATTTTTTCTTGCTGACCTTATGAAATACAGCACTTATGATGGGGATCTTCTCAAAAATGGGCTCGTGGCGTGATGCAGGGCTATTGTCCGCCCAAAAATAGCCAATTGAGTCTAGGATATTGATCCGATTGTGAATTTGATTGATGCAGTAAACAAAATAATGCTTCCCAACACATACTAGAATAAATATCTGCATGCGTATGTTGAGTATGATGCATCAGTTGAGTAAACAAAAAATAGTTGCTGTCTACACCTACTGTACACCGTTTGCAACATGGGATGTGACACAATTGCAACCTGGTTAATTAACATTTGCAGTGGAACTATTTTGCTGGTTAATTACACATCAGTTGAGTATGATGCATCAGTTGTGGCCAGTTCCAAAAATCGTTAAAAAAAGAGAGAAAAGCAAAACCAATCAAATAATCAGATACTAACCAGCTTTGCTCTGGTTAAATCAGGATAATGCTCGACTTCATTCTCAAGGTGCTATCTTAATACAGTGAATTGTCGAGTCTCAGTTTTTCCATCATCTGTGTAGACGCTGTTAATGCCATTTACCAGGTGCTGGAGAAAACAAAATATGCGAAGATTAAAACAGTAGCTAATGTGCAAAAAAGAAAAGTGTGTATGGGGGTTCAGTAAAAACTCACATAGAAGCCGGTGGTGAGGAACAGCCTATATCCGATTGAATTTTCCTTGTGGACAATATCATCATAACGGAGACAATGAACAGTGAAATCTAGAACAGAAGAGTCACCATCTTTGTCATCCGCAAAACTGATAAGTAGATCATTGCCGTCAAAAGAGCAAAAGATGCTGAAATCAATCAGAGCCATCCTGTTGCAACCAATAAAACATAAAATTGCACTGTTAACTATTTGCAACCAATAAAACACTACACTTGCACCTTCAAAAAAGATTGAAAAAGTCGGATGTAGCAACAGTTACAATTTCAGTTTAGTTTCAGATGAATTATCAACAAATTACAACTAGAACACCCTTCCAGTTACAACTAAGGTTAGAAGCTAGTTACACAAGTCATCAAGAACAAAACATGAAAGGTTTTGAGTCCGACGTATGTACTATGTCCATCAACACTTATAAGGTTATCGAAAACAAAAAAGTCCCAATTCATGCATATATTAGAACCCATGAAAAAATGGTGTCATTTTGAGCCCATGAGCCATAGATCAAAACAAAACAAAAATCGAACAGTATCCTCTACATATTAGAACCCAGAAATGAACAAACCAGTATTGTTAACCAATTGCAACCGATAAAACACTAGAGATGCACCCTCAGATTAAGTGAGTTGCAGCAACAGTTACAAAATCAGTTGAATTTCAGATGAATTGTCGACCATTTACAACTACAACACCCTACTAGTTGCAAACATAAGGACAAATAGGCTAGTTACACAAGTCATCGCAAAAATTACAAAATTAAGTACTAATATGGTTACAATTGCAATTGCCCCATGGATCCTCTAAATTGCAAACAAACCATAAAAAGCCAATTACAAACGAGCGTAATAGCCAGTTAAAGCGAATTCAATTCAAAATTAAGTAGGGATAGGAAATGGGGGATGACTTACATCGGGATAAAAAGCGGCGGATTCGAATTTGAGCGCCTCAACACGGCGACGCTCGAACCCTAGGTCCAGAAATCCGAAGAGCGGCAAATGGAGAGCGGAAAACCGCAGCACGCGAAGCGGCAAATGGAGAGCGCGGGGGTGTGGGGGAGTACGGGGTGGGGGAGCAGCGACAAAAATGAAGGGCGAGTGGGGGCGGTTTTCTCGGCGGAGCAATGGGGGCGGTTTTCTCTCGGCGGAGCGGCGGCGCAGCGCGAGCGACGGCGGTTCCTCGCGAGGAAAAGAGCAACGGAAACTGAACAGAGGGAGTGGAGGCGGTTTGCTGGAGCGTGCCGCGTGCGGACCAGGTGGTGCGGGCGAGGCGGCCTCGGGCGCGTGCGGGCTGGACCAGATGGGCGCGCGCGTCGATCGGTTTGGCCTGGGTGCATTCTCTGTATAGAATGCACCCAGGTGTATATATAAAGGGTAGTAGTACTGTAGCACCTTGAAAAGGTCCCTCCTAGACTGTAGCAGCCTAGCAGCTCCGAGTAGCATTGCCACGTGAGCATCATGGCCACAGGCGTGCATCTTCCCGTCTTCCTTGCTCATTCTGGCACTTTCGCATGCTGTAGCGAGAAGCTGTTTTTATCTTTTCTCTTGAAATAAAATAAATTAGGAGAGCCATGCTATTTTTTGTTTCAAGTGGTGCACTGTGGTTATGTTTGGTTCCTTTCTCGCACGTTTTGCCTGTTTCGTTCCATTCATCTGTCTCCCTCCATCCCGCACGCCTCCGTCTTTTCAATTTCACCTTCCCTCACGAGCCGGGATGGCTTCATACACGCATGGTGTACGGGCCCATATGTCAGACACTCAAAACTTTGATGCATAAGTGCAACAAAAAACGATCTCGTTTCATATTAGACCAACAACAAAGACAATAAAAATAACAAAGTGCATAGTGTTATTATGGCCGGAAAGAGCCTGGACAGCCGCTCTATCCCGGCTGCATAGTTCTCTACTTAGGGCCCGTTCGGTTCCGGGGAACGAGGTGCCAGAACTGTTCCGGTCAGGAATATCTATTTAATTTGTACGTAACAGAGTTGAGCAGGATTTATTCTGGGGCGGAAATGACTCAAACGAACGAGAAGGATCATCATGAAGCGTCTCCATTTGGTTTTAAGATGATGCGACAGCCGAGTTGGATGGTTGTCAGTCGCTCTCAAGCTTACATGTGGTTGCTGGTGATACTGAGAAATGGCGATTTTGTCATGTACAGCAGTGCAGGAAGGCAGAAACAAACTAAATAAAATGATCCAAAGCATTTCTTTGCCGCTTGCCAAACAAAAAAGTCGGAAAATTTGATAAGATCAAATTTCCTGTTTATTACTGACTGGTTTGTGCAAATTTAAACCGCCGCAAAAAATAAAAGGTCTGATCAAATTCAAGCAATCGCAAACATGCAATGAGCCGGTGATTGACCTCCGAATCAATGGGCCTGTTCGCTTGTCTGAATTCTGGAGGAATTTGTGAGAGAAAAACACTGTTCTGGATAAAAAAGATAAGCGGATCAAGCCGGATTTAAGGGCACGCGAACGGGGCCGAAGTCAAAAACGAATAAAAAGCGAGGGGCCGTCACGGACCTGGAAGCACGGGACCCGTCAGGGCCACAAGGCCTACGAGAAATGGCCACGACCGAAACATCGAGGATCCTTGTTCTCGTACCTCGATAGCATAGCCGATACTCCGCTCGACTGTCTAATCGGTCTGTATTTTCGAGGATAAGTAATCTTGAGTCGTACAGACGATGGAAGCTTCACCGATCTAAAAAAAATGATCCACAGCTAAATCTGAGGATCAACCCGAACACCGATGATTGTTTTACCATTTCCATATCAAAAGGGAGTAGGGAGGGACAACACGGATGCGTGCATGCGGTGCACGTCGCAGCTGCGGGCCCCACTCTGCATGCGGGACCCACCAGGAGCCGGTCATCTGAATCGCGTGTGTGCGGCGGGAGGTGCGGGTGAGCGCGGCGCAGGCATCTTGGTTTACTCCTTGAAGCCGTCGATGCCGCCGGTGGCCGGAACCTCGCCGTGGAACTGGGTACACTGCTCGGGTGCAGCAGCCCCAGGCCCATCACGCACAGGCCCGATTGGAGTGCGGCGGCGGCGAACGGCGTGATGTCGAGGCCGCAGGAGAATGGAGCCGCACCGTCGCGGTGGCTCTCGTGGCCACCAGCTATGGTCTGGGTCCGTAGTAGGCAAGGCAGGCCACCGTGAACCCGCCGTTGTCGCTTGCCGAAGTGAAGAAAGGCCACATCACCGTCTTGACGAGCAGCAGCGCCAGCTCGGGTGGCACGCCATCGTAGTGGTTGTCTTTGACCTCGCTTTTGCTTGCTGACGACCTGGCCTTCACGCCGCCGTGCCCCACGACTGCGCCCATGGCTTCACTGCCGTCGCTCCGGAAGAAGATCCAGTGGATCCGGAAGCGCAGCAGGTACAGGCGTGGGAGCACGGACGAGGACGGCAGCTCCGCCGTGCGCACGCACAGCGGGACAAGGTCGTCGGTGATCTGCAGCGGATCGGTGTTGATGATGTTGTTGCAAACTCTGCTATTTTCTTGGCTCGATTTGGTTGTGGGCGGCACCATGCAGCCCACGGAGTCTTGGAGCAAGCCAGGAAGAAGCACAGGAGAAAAGGGCTTTATTGTAGTACTCACTCCGATGCTTCGAGGGAACCTCCCTCCGGCCGCCATGGCCGAGAGAATGTTGCCCATCCCCAAGAAGACGAAGGTGAGGAGGATAGTAGTCCTCGTTTCACCCATCTGGATGCCATATTCCAGTAAAGGACACTACTGGGGGAGAGGGAGACCGGCCCACCTGCCCTCGTCGCCGGCGAGCTCGCCGGAGAAGAAGGGTAGAGGGCAGGAGGAAAGCCACTAGGGACACTCGCTCACTCGGTACTCATACGCATAAATATAGACTTAAAAATCACTAATCGCACAGATTGCGACTAATTTATTAGACGAATTTTTTAAATCTAATTCGTACATGATTTAGCAATATGGTGCTACAGTAAATATATGTTAACGATAAATTAATTAGGTTTAAAAAATTCATCCGGCAGATTACTAAAAACTTTTTATTATTATTATCTAAACATTCTTATATAAGACTCTAATATAATACTCGACGTGACGTCATAAACTTTACCGCTGAATTTAAACCCCACCCGTGCGGAGGAGAGCAGGGCCTAAACTTCACTTTACTGCTGAATTTAAACACTACGTGTGCGGAGGAGAGCAGGGCGTGCGGGTCATTACTAGCCATGCATCAAGTACTGGAGCATTATAGTATTGAACTTTGACCGTCCAGTGACTCAGGCGGAAAGCAGAGGAGAGCATGCATCCCTCGTGCCGCCCGTGGCAAGTGGGGGTGGGCCCGTCTACTTCCGAAGCAGAAAGCCCGGCCCATCATGACCGGCCCAAGAGAGTCAGCAACGGGAGACAGGCCCAGCCAGTGTGACACGGCTCCGCGAGGAAATTTTACTCTCTGAACAGAAAACGAAAAAAAAATCACCATCAAAGGAAGAAGAAGAAAATCTAAGAAACTGAGATCAACAGAGGGTGGAATTTCCCTTTGGAACGTCGCCTTCTCCACGGCTGCTGCGAAACTGCAGCCAGCCAAGGAGTGGAGGAGAAGCCCAAGGGAGGAGTAGTAGCGGCAGTCAAAGCGTGGCGGGCGGGCAAGCTGGAATCCATTGGATTGGAGCTGTCAAGGAATCGGAAGAGGAACCCGGCTCTCCCCTCTCTCTCCACCCCGCGTCCCGCGTCGGTTCCCCTAATCTGCGTCCGCGGCGTGAGATGAGACGGTGAGATTTCCTTTCCCCCTCGCCCTTTCCCGGTGAGTTCCCGGCTCGCTTTTGGTCGTCCGTCGTCGACGTGGCGGTCGGATCTCTGCGTCACTCTTGTTCTCTTGTGGAACCGGTACATTCGTTTCGGTTTGTGGTAGGTTTTTACTCCTGGATGAATGATCTGGCGCGCTGTGAAGTTAGGGTTTCTT
Source organism: Miscanthus floridulus (assembly GCF_019320115.1). Lineage (NCBI taxonomy): Eukaryota > Viridiplantae > Streptophyta > Magnoliopsida > Poales > Poaceae > Miscanthus > Miscanthus floridulus. The sequence goes on along the minus strand of NC_089581.1, from coordinate 555,189 downwards.
ATTTATGTATGCTGTTTCCTGCTGATTTAATTAATGATCTCACCATTTATGTCGTGCTTGTCTTGCCGTGGATTTTGTTGGTATATACGTAAGTTACGGTGTTGGAGTAGTAGTATATGTTAGATCATAACGGGAATTCACAACCTTAATCATGATTACTTGAAGCAGCAACACTGATTTACCCCAAATATGTTGTCACAGAGTTCGGTTATATCTAGTAGTACTTCTCTACCTGTGGGTGTTTCAGTGATTGACTGAAGTAGTTATGACGATAAGTGATCTTTAGAATGATAGATAGTTCGACAGTTATTATAGTAACATTATTTGCCCTTACTAAGATCTAATATCATCCTTTTAACGAGAATATTTCCTATTAATTGGAACTCTGTGAACACTTAATGTAAAGACAGTGTCATTGTTAATTATCTTTAAACCTGCTACCAGTAAACCCTACGTTGTCTGGCATTTATTTCTTTCCTTTTTTTAACTGAACTCTGGTGTTTTTTCTTTGAAGGATAATTAATGTGATGTTGGATTTGTTGTTTTTAGCTACCACAGATTCTCTAATTAGCTTACCCACGACCTGGTGACTCTAGTGAGACAGGTCTCACCACTGCACCAGGCCTGTCTAATTAGCTTACTATGGCATATTTATAGGTTCTGTGATTGCTGATCGGCGTGATGAATTCGAGGCCAATAATTCTTATCTTCCTCCTGCTCGTGCTCATTATCACATCACAGTTTGAGTGGAAGCAGCAGATTGGTGAGGCTGAGGCGAATCCGACAGCTACACGGAGGAGGCAACAGGCGCTGGAAAGGGAAGATGCTGTTAAAGAGAAAGTGAGCACCTGCATTCTTATTTAGCTTTTCTTCACTTTTAGCTGAGTTTGGGCATTTCCAGTTTCCCGCTTGGAAATGAGTTGCCATTTTTCCAGCAGAAGCCCAGTAATTTGTCCACAGCATTGTTGCGTTGATGTTATTTTGTTTATCCGTTTATCATGTTCTGACTTCTGAATAAATTGATTTAGTTGTATTGTACCTGCATACTGTTAGAGCTGTGAGCACAGATATTAAAACCATCATCAAGTGTAGTTTGCAGTGGTTGATTAAAATCTCTGGCTTTTTAGGTCTGATGGCTTTGTTTGTCAGGCAGTTGACTTAAAGACTTAGCTTTTCTGAAATGGTTACTGCATCACTCCTTTATGAATCTTTTTTGCTTACAGCTTTTCTTCTTGTGTAAATCCTAACTGTATAGATCTAAATTTGTAACTGACTGAAGTTTTTGCCAAAGGCTGAACATCTTTTAGTTGGAGCAATTGTAGGGTATGACATGGCATTTATGTGTCCTGAAAATACTAAGTGCTTGTGGCTCAGAATGTACTATAATCCTTTAACTCACATTCTTCACCTGCTTTTGAGTTATTACAGTAGGCCCCAAATTTGATAGTTTGGACGGTACAGTATGAAAGGTTGCTTGTAGTTAAAGGATCTGTGGTTCTTTTTATGTTATAACGATTTGTTTTCATATAATATAAATAATTAGAGTATGTTGATTTTAGTGGCCGCTTTCTAGCTTGCTCGATAACCTTGCAGTTGACCTTAATATCATGACTAGAGTTGACCACTTTGTTTTACATACTTTTGCTGGCAATACTTCTGTCCTGTGATGATAGAAGGTAACAACCAATGGCTTTGTAGTTCTCGGATAAAATGAAATGAAGAACAATGGATGTTTGTTTGATAGCCCTAGGGTTTGAGCACTTTAAAAGCTGTACACCAGCTTTGTCATTTCCGCAGAACATCATGTAGCTGGCTTCATCTGTCAAGTGATTCCTACACTGTTATTATTAGGAAGTTTTCACTGTTCCATGTTAGTAGCTGTGAAAAGCACATTTCATCATCAATAGCTATTCTTTGGCAATTACTTTCGTATGGATTCAAAAAAAGATCTCACTCTCAGGTCATTATGTTAAAAAAACATTTCAGGTCATAATTCAATGTATTACTTACAGGTAATATTGGTGCAAGAGAAAAACATTCAGCAACTTAACGAGCTTATCCAGAGCCTTCAGCTGCAGCTATTGCATTGCCGGGGCAGTAACAGTACTGCTCGCACCACCTCAAGTCAGTCGGCTAGCAACAGTGAAGTGGAGGGACAGGAAATGATTGGTGATTGATAACCCCTCGCCCCTTCCCCTCTGCTGACATAGGTACTTTGCTTCAGAGTATAACCAAGACAAGAACAAAAGCTCTGCAGGCAATGGAAACTCTTGCTGTCGCCGTCCGGTGGGCAATGTTGATGTACTGGTATTGTGTGCTTTACATTGTCACCTCCTTTTGCGTTCTCACCCAGCTTGTACAGAGTTTTAGTATGTTGGTCTAGGTTACTTTCCTGATCAAGGTTCGAATGTGCGTGGCAGTCCTTTTTGTGGTTGTTGGTTGTTTTACCCTCTATAAACAGATGCGCTCCAATCTGTATATGATGGATCATTTCTTTGTGTTTGTGACGGCGGTTTTCATGCTCGGCATGTTGCAGAGCTCTTGATTCTATGCAAGTTGTAGATTCAAAAATTTTCCCAGCAAATTTTGTTCTTTGCTTTTCTCATGCACTGACTCCCTTTGTCCTTCGTGCGCGTTGGACAGCGAAGCGAAGAGGAGAGTGCAAGAAAAGGATAAAGCAGTATTCTCCGATCTGAAGCAAGGGATTGAGTTCCATTTTGCAGCAATGAAGAGATGTGTAGTGTACCAAGCATTCTCTTCTTGATGCGCTTTGTGTGTTGCTTTTGTAAATGCATTTGAACGACAATGCCGTGCTGGTTTTTGAACACGTGAGAAAACTAGCTCTGTTTTAATTCGACGATAATTGAAACGGTTGCTGCGAAATTCGTTTGAAATTTAATTTGATTTCCGGGTCTCAAACAAGCCAAGCACACCCTAAACTTTGCATTACGCATGCATGGCATGCAATACGAAGCAATGATGATCACTCCGAACTCTCACGAAGAAAGGGAGAAAAAGAAAAGGAAGTAAATCACACTGTTTAACGATCCATCCAATGCATGCAGAATTGCAGATGCAGCAAGCGACGAACAGTTCAGCACCCCTTCTGCGATGACCGGAGCACTTCGCAGGTGGTCTTCTGAAAGACGACGGCGCCGCCACCGTCCGGCGACCCGAGCTGCAGGTTGAGCGGGCACTTGGCCTCCAGCCTGCACCACGTGCTGTGCAGCTGGTACTTGACCTGGCCGGAGAGCTTCACCTCGATGTCGAACACCCCCTTGGCGCTCTGCTTCCGGTACGCCCTGACGCCGGCACTGCCGAGCATGACGTTCACGGCGTCGGCGCCGCTGGCGAGGCGGAACACGGCGGTCTTCCTGGCGGGCAGGACGTAGGTCGGCGAGGCGACGACGTCGACGCGGTCGAAGCTCTGGTCCTCGAAGCGGTAGTCGGCCTCGAGGGACCGGAAGGTAGCGCCCATGGCCCAGTTCCGGTTGCGCACGGCGAGCGTGAGCGTGAGGTTGTAGGAGATGGTGGTGGCCGGCGAGGTGGCCACGGTGAAGCGCGTGAGCGAGGCGTCGTCGACCTCGAACCTCGGCTGCGCCACGTGGCCGTAGCCGAGGACGAGGACGACGATGACGGCCACCGCGGCGATGATGGCGAGGCCGATGCAGAAGCCGCACGCGAAGCGTTGGTACGGGGCGAAGCACGCGCAGCAGCACTCGCAGTCGTCGCACATGATGGAGATGGTCAGATGGAACGGTCGGTACCGGGCACACTGCACGAACGAAGGTAGCTTGCTTGCTGGCTATGGCGAAGTGTACGTCGTGTGTGACGGTTAGACAGTTTGTTGTAATAACTTGTCAGGCTCAGGCCTGTGTATGGTGTCTCTTCCCATCTTATATAGGTGCAGCTATGAAACGTGAAATGTACGTCCGTACAACGCGTTAGAGCTTTTTCGGAGCGGACTCTGTGCAGCTCTACCAAATGGTTAAAAAAAAACTCATTCCCTACCACTATCAATCAATTTCTCCAGACTCTCCTATCCTATCACTCTCTCTTGAGAAGCCCCTTATCAGTTGATCTGAAAGGAAATTTTAATATTTGTGCCCAAATACTCCACTGTCTACAAATGGAAGCATGTTTAGCATGATCCAAAGTTTGTATGTAGATGAAATAAACAGTGGTTATCACATTTGAGTTAGTCACGTTGAGGCCACATATTAAGGAAACTATTTTTTTTTATAAGGAACGTGATATATTAATATTAAGAACAGTTTCCACGAATAAGGGAGAAAGGCTCCCAGCCAGACAGAGATAGTAAATTACAAGGGCACATAGATACATGTGCTGAATTTGAACAGGAAAACCTGAGATGTAAAACAGGGGCGAATCTTGCTCTTGAGGCTAGGTTGTGAGCTGTAACATTAACACCCCTGATAATCTTGAGCACCTGATGGGAGAAGCTTTGAGTTTGCAGTCTGAATTCAGCTGTAAAAGGTTTGATACTCCAAGGCTCAGCTCGATTGTGGCCGCCATTTAGATAGTTGACTAGCATCTCGTTGTCGGAGAGGAAACTTACTTCCTGTAAATTAAGTTGCTTTGAAATTCTTGCAGCCGGGGTAAGTGCAGCAGCTTCGGCCATAATCACTGAGGAGATCTGCTGAATTTGAGCCTGAATATACAAAGAGAGCTTTTGAGAAGGAGAGAAGAGGAAAATTCCAATGCCTGCTGATCTTAAACAATTTGTACCATCATCTGGACTAGTGGCTGCGTCAACAAAGCATCTAGTACCTGGAAGAAGAGCAGGTATGGTGCAGAATCTGTGCCCCCCATGTAAATTCGTTTTTGTTGTTGGAGTGTCTGTCGAAGCATACAAAGGGTTAGTGGCCGCTGAAATGTCTGCATTTGTTTCATAATGTACTTTAGCTATGGACCATTTTTCGTCATTGAATCTTAGATCATTCCTTGCTTTCCATAAGTACCAAAGAGAGGTGAAAGTTTTTTGTACCCTTTACGGAGATGATCCTTGTGGCAGGATGGCTGCAATTGCTTCCTGTACACCATCTTGGTCTTGAGGTAGCAGGTGAGTTCTAAGAGGGGTCTGCAGAGAACCAGAAAGCTCGAGCAAATTCACAATCAAAGAAGAGGTGCCTATCTGTTTCTGTGATGCCGCATAGGCTGCACTCTTTGTTGATATGGGTGGAGTAGCGAGCTGCTCTTTCCACTGAAGCTAGAGATTGTCGAAGAAGGCGCCAAGCAAAAGTTTTCATTCTTGGTGGCATATTCTTATGTTTCCAGGTGGTTTTCAGAAGTATCTGTGTACTATTTGTGAGAGATCTGGGACCTGAATTCAAGTTGGGGAGCATCCTTTGAGTGCTCAGGAGCTTGTAGTCTTCCTTGGTAGTGCATTGCCCTTGTTGGGAAGGCCTCCGAATAAGTTTGTCTTCTTCATGAGATCTGACAATAGGTATTTGAAGAATTTTTCTTGTTACTTCTCCAGAGAAAACTCTGTTGATGAGTGGAGCATTCCACGTTGAGGTGTTTGGATCCATGAGGTCCTGTACATTGTTGGGAAGGGGTTGAACTGTGGGAGGAAGAGTAAGATGGTGGTGAATGAGGTCCCAGTCCTGACACCAAGGTTCTGTCCATATATTGCAATTACCTTTGTGAATTTGAAAGGAGCAGTTTTCATGAAGGAGGTGCTTGATCTTTAGAACGGAACCCCAAAAGACTGATCTAGGACCATGGGATGGCGCTCTCCAAAAAGAAGATCGAGGAAAGTATTTGGCTTTCAAAATACTGAACAGGAGAGGATCAGATTGTGAAGCGATCATCCAAGCTGAGTGAAGAACGAGATTCTTTGTTAACTGTTTGAAGATCTCTGATTCCCAGCCCACCAAGAGTTTTAGGTTTACAAATTTCTGACCAAGCTCTGAAATGAATAGGATTTGAAGGGTTTTCTTCCTGAACACCAGCCCACCAGAATCTTTTGAGAATAGTATTGATCTTTTGGAAAAAAGTTCCAGGGAGAATATTGGTCATGTAGTAGATGGGAATGGAGGCTAGGACAGAATTTATATAGGTGAGCCGACCAGCGTGGTTGAGCTTATTAGCTTTAATTGTAGTGAGCTTGCCAAGAAAGGATTGGTATAAGAAGCTATAGGCAGCAGCTCGGTCTTTATAGGAGAGGAGAGGATGGCCCAAATGCCGGGTGTTTTTGTCGAGGTCCGAAGCAGGGAAGATCTGCTTGATGGCATGTTTGATTGCATTAGGAACCTTTTTGCTAAAGAAGATGGAGGATTTGGACCAGTTAGGAGTTTGACCCGAGGAAGCGCAGAAATTGCTGAGGATAGTATTGATGGTGTGAGCTTCCTGAATGGTTGCTTCCCCACAGATAATGAGATCATCGGCGAAAAGAAGGGAGTGAATGGGAGGGCAAAGAGGGTGCAAACTTGGTATTGGGAAGCACAAATCTGATTATGTCGTTATGTCTTCCTTTTTAACTTTGGTTGCACTATTAAAAGTTAGTCAAGACGAAAGTGTGAGTTGAGAGTGTTTGGATGCACACATTTGAAGAACTCCCACTAAGTCAGCTCACAAGAAGTCGAATTGGACGAGACCCAACTTACAACGAAGTTAAACACACCGGAGCTCACGAGAGGAATTTTTAGCTACTTAAATATTTATTACAAGCAGGAACAGTGGTACATCTAGGACCAGAAACTTCGAGGTGATTTATGGTACGCCATAATGTTTGCCCTCACAAGAAAGATATCTGAAATGTCCATGTGTAGCTAGGATGCTGATGCTAATCCTCGGAACATGGGCGCTCTCCAGGAAAACATTACTGCAAAGTTGGGATGCCTTCCTGCAATGACTAGAGCAATCGCATAAAGATCAGCTCTTGTTTTCAGTATTTTCTGCTGAAGTAGAGGATGTTGTCGACGCTGTGAGATCCCTGGCACATTGTGACACGTATGGCTTCAACTGCAATCATCCACACATGACATCTGATCCATGAGCAAATGCAGGAAAAGATTGTAACTCAACTAATATCCATCTTCAGGCCATCTCATTCCCACCAGTCCTAAACTCAACTTTGCCATGGTAATAAATTAACTCGAAATTTTAGAAATAACTATTTTGTGTTGGCTTTGTCATTTGCAACTACTTTCTTATTATCACAAATTCACATTCTTAACCTAAATTGGGGGCACTGGTGCTTCAAGTTCCTAGTGCTGAAAGTAAATTGAATGTCTTCCAATTTCGTCCAGCAAATTAAAGTGCAACCCCCCCATCCCCCCCCCCCCCCCCCCCCCCCCCCCCCCCCCCCCCAACACACACACACCAAAAAAAGAAAGAGAAAAAAAAAGGCAATTACCTTGAAATCAGTCAAGTCAGGGACCACAAATCTTGGTAATTTTTCATCAACAATCACATATCCACCTACAAAAGCAGGTAAGCTTTTAAGATAACTTATAAAAGGAACAAGTAAAAATATTTACTCATGCCAATGAGAAAGGATTGAATGGAACTAAAATTACAGCAACTACAGCTTGATAACAGTTATAGTATGAAAGTGTTGACTCGAGAACTAGGATATAAGTAAGATAAGAGTGTCAGTGGTGTAAAGAATGACTTCCTACAGGTGCTCTAAAGACTACAGGTACACGTACATTGTGGTGGTACAAACTAGGCATGATCTGAGGCTGAAACCAGCAAAGACATTAACATCTATGCGACTACGCCACATATGCTGATCCACATATAAAAAGAGACTATGCTTCTCTGGTTACCACAAATGCGACATGGCACCAACTTGTAGCTGGAAAGTCAAAGAATTTACTTGAATTTGGACTTCGACGGGCTCAAGTGGGTCTTACTTTTCATACTGTTTTGCTTGCTCATCCACTAACCTTTGTATGCTAGACCTATAAATACTCATCTATCAGGGGCCTGATGGAGGAATCAGTGAATCAAGATATTGTCCACCTAAATTGGCTATTTTTTGCACTCTTCTGGGTATTTGTCTGCCGAGCTTTGACTCTTTATGCTATTGATGCAATCTAAATGAATCATCTAGAGTAGTAACATGTAGCATATCGTCCATATATATGATGTCATAATGAGGTGATACCCTTTGTAGTTAGATCCAATGCTTCTTTAGTAATGTACAGAATTGTTTATCAGGTTCAGATAGTGCAATCATGCTTTATTCCATAGTTCCTCTGTTTCTCCTTTGCGCAATTATAGGATTAACCTACTATTTCATAGTTTGAGAAAGGATGAATCTGTTAGTTTGCATATTGAGCCATAATTTTTCTAGTTAGCTTGCATTTCATAACCCAGATGGTTTGTCAGGTGCCACTTGCTCTCTTGGCTCTTTGCTTTAGGAATTCGCTGCCCTAAGTGCATCATTTTTCAGTTATTCTACAAATGCATCTCATGTGTATTGCTGAGATTTAGGAGACTCCAGGTTTGCATGTGAATATTAGTTGCTTTGATATTTCACTATTAGCAACAAATGATTCTAAAAATTCTTTATTGTAATTGATAGGTCTGACTAAAAATTCGATCTGCCACTAATAAAAACTCAAATTATAAATTTACGACTGGAAGTCCCAGTCTACCGGCAAGGCGTCGTCCACTGCCACTGGATTGCCGGATTCACTTAAGGCTGTTCAAGTCACCCAAGTATCCAGGGACTTGTCTGAATCTGTTTGAGCAATGGAAATGTTTTTCCATTTCAAAAGGAAAAAAAAAAAGAATCTAAAGCATACAATCATCAGTCTGTTTGGCTCAAAACAATGCTAAGTTTCAACTAACGTCATTACGTTTTTCCAGCTCAAAACAATGCTTTATCTCCATGATCACCTAATCTTGCAAGCGGGGGTAAAGCATGGGCGACCTGGAAGGCTGGACCAGTGGAAGGCAAGATGGTACCTTTGCGGGTGTGGAACCCGGTGGGCTTGCAGTTCTTGCCCTTGTAGTAATCCCGCGGCGCCCGCTTGGAGGAGAGGATGTCGAGCGAGGACAGCCGCTTCCGCCGCATCGCCCGCCCCAGCGAGCCCAGCGTCAGCCCCAGAGGCATCCTCCGACGTCGCGTCGAGCAAGAAAGCGAGCGACCGCCTTCCCCGCAGGTTCCTGCACAGTTGAGGGCCAAAAGAAGGATGAGCGCGTCCCGGGGGAGATCGGCGACGGCGGCGCGAGGAGGGAGACGGTGAAGGGGATGGAGGCGGAGGCCGGAGGCGGTGGCCCAATGGGCCTCAGTCGCGCGTGGAAGCCGAGCAACGCCGGCCCAGCAAGCCTTCCAGCCGTCAAACTGGATCGAGCTGCCAATTTTAGAGGCATAAGCAAATGCAATATGTTGATGTTTCATTGTTCTGTAAATACAAGCTGCATTTTATAAAATTGTGTTTAGTTTCTTACATTGTGTTACATGTATATAGTCACCTAACTCCATGTTCTCGTAGATGTGGGGGATTGAGGAGATCCTCCTTTTGTATGCCATATTTGCCTGTGCAAATCGGTATTGTCTAATACTAAATACGGCCAAATCTAAAGTACTAGCTAATACAATATTGAACCTGTTTTGCGAACTGTACAAGCCTTCAAATGGTCTCTGCACAAGTCTGGATACATACTAATGCAGCCAATCGAACGCAACCATACGTGCTCCAATTCGTAAACCGTGCATGATTTCTTTGTGATGTTAGCTTAAATTTGTGCTCAGCATTCTTCACACCTCTTTACAAGTTGTAAATTCAAAATTCCTCGAGCATTTTGTTCTTTGCGGCTTTGCCAACGTTGCAGTCGTGCACCTGATTCCATTTCGGGTATTGAAGCAAGGCAACCGGCAAGCTTGCACTAGTAGTTCTCCTATTTATTCGATCGATTATATGCTTCTCAAATGCATTTGTGTATACGACACAGATTCCGCGGTTGGGAACAAGTGAAGTTTACTCGATGCTGCCAATAATTGAACCGATTCCTATGAACTTCATTTGAAATTTCACGTTTCAAATAAAGCCAAGTAGAGTACACCCCAGATGTTGCATTGCACATGCCATGCAACCTGAAGCAATATAATGATCACTTGATCACAGATCACTTCAAACTCACTCCTTAATTAAACAATGGTAATGACACGCGACAGCTCAAACTCGCGGATGAAAACGAGAAGCGGAAAATCAAGAAGCAAAACCAAGCAAATTAAAAAAGAAGTCGGTAGAAGTTTGTAATAATGCACGTGTTAATTTGCGATTTGCGATGTGCAGCACTGGACGTGTGGACGATGGCTCAGCACCCGCTCTGCGGCGAAAGCACCTTGCAGGCGGTGGCGTTCTTGTCGTCGACGGCGTCACGAGCTGGGAGCTTCAGCTTGAGCGGGCAGCTGACCTCCAGCCTGCACCACATAGCGTGCGGCTTGAACGTCACCTGGCCGCAGAAGCCCACCAAGACGTCGAACGCCCCCGCCATGCTCTGGTTCCTGTACGCCACAACGCTGCCGTTCCCGTTCATGAGGTTCATCACCCGCTCGCCGCCGGCGCCAGCAGCGACGGGGAACACGGCAGTATCCCCAGCGCGCAGGACGACGGATCCCGGCGCCGCGACGACGGCGACGCGGCCGAAGCGCTGGCCGTCGAAGAGGTATCGACCTCGAGGGACCGGAAGGTGGCGCCCATGGCCCAGTTCGGGTTGCGCACGGTGACCGTCAGCGTGAGGTTGTAGGAGATGTTGGTGGGGCCGTCCGCCGACGTGCTGAGCGTGAAGTGCGTGAGCGAGGCGTCGCTGACGTCGAAGCTGGGTGGCTGCGCGGCGCGGCCGTAGGCGAGGACGAGGACCACGGTGACGGCGACCGCGGCTATGGTGGCGACGCCGATGCAGACGACGCAGGCGAAGCGCCGCCAGTAATCGCGGCCGTCGCGCATGACGACGGATCGATGGTGTCGGGTGTGCACGTACGCACGAAAGGTATAAGTGTAGCTAGCTACTGTCGTGTCTCGTGTGTGACGGTGATGGCAGTTTGTATAACTTGCCACTTTGCCAGGCAGGTGGAGCGCCTTTTTTATTTCCAAAAAGTTTTTCCAAAAAGTGATACAGTAGCTATTACATCGAATCTTACGATACGTGCATGGAGCATTAAATGTAGACGAAAAAAAACTAATTGCACAGTTTGGTTGGAAATCGCGAGACGAACGTTTTGAGCCTAATTAGTCCGTGATTGAATACTAATTGCCAAATAAAAACGAAAGTGCTACAGTAGTCAAATTCCCAAATTTCGTCCAACTAAACAAGGCCTTATTATGCTGGTGGTGCGGCTAGCTATGAAACATCAATTGCGTGTACAACACACCAAACCAGGGTCTCAGTATGACACCATATAAATAGCTAGCTACAACCCGTGGAAAAGCACTGTTTTATAAGATGTGCGCTTGCTTTATGGGTGCATAGAGTTATTGCTACGAGAGATGTATATACAGTGAAATTTTAAACAAAATCACTAATTCCACGCAGTTTTAGGGGTGCATTTGCATCCGCTACCCATTACCCTCTGGCTACCACATGTACATTTTACCTATGGCCCTTAAAAACACAACCAAAATTCTGAATTACTTTGAGGGCTAGAAATTTTCTTCAGTGCCAAAATAAAACCACCAAGCTAATTACTCATTTTCTTAGGTATTATTTGAAACCACCAAGATAATTCAGTTTTCCTTGAGTGCCATTCAAAACCGGCAATGAAGTTCTCAGATCTCTAAAATTGAAAATTTTGAATTTCCCAAATGACCTGAGATAATGACCTAATATAATCCAAAATTATAGTACTTGACAAGATGTAAAACTTTTCAGTTCAAGCCTTTTACATTGGAAATTGTTTAGGATCTCAAATATTCATTACAAGATTCAGTAAAGTGAATACAAAAGAAATGAATAATTCACTTAATCATAAGTTAATCCTAAGGCGTAGTGGTAAGTGTGCTTTCTTTGAAGGTTGCTGAGGAAACTAATTTTCTTGACGGTTAGGAGTATCCCCTAAAAGATTGTTGGTCTTTAAAGAAACTAATTTACTTGGTGGTAGGAACATTTTCGAACTGCACCTGATGCTGAATGCATGCATGCGTATATTACATCCTCTCGGATGGATCATATGGATGGATTATATATTATTGCGATATTATTTCAACCGATGGAGGATCTCGTAATCGTAAACGAATGAACCACGCAAGAGCACGAGGTGCGCACAACACAACGCATGAGCATCCTTATGAGAAAATTAAAGTGTGTGCGTACCTTACGTGCTGCGAGACTAGAGAGACGCTAGTAAGGGGATGTTTGATTACTCTTGCTAAAGCTTAGTTGGCTAAATTTAGTTCTATTTAATCATTTTTTACTCAAACACTATGATTATGTGGGACTAAAAGAGGCTTCAGCCAACTATTAGTCATCAGGATGTTGCTAAATGGGACTAAATGGGGCTAAACCTCACCTTTTAGTCCCATTTAGTCACTTTAGAGCCAAACACCTTGACTAAAAGAAACTAAAAGGCCTCTTTTAGCCACCTAAACTAAACACCCAATAACTAAAGTTTACTCCATGGTTTAGTTACTGAAGTTTAGCACCGGGCAAACAAAAACCCCCTAAGTACGCACGCCAGAACAAGAAATGAAAAGAAAAGAGGCTGGACAGGATTACGGGAACAACAACCGCGTGTTCTTCTTCCCTAACTAAAGAAAGAAGGAAAATGTGTCTTTCCACGTCAAGCAACGCAGATGCTGCTAGGCCAAATGGATGGGGGCAGATATTAATAATAGTCTAGTAGAGTATTCCCTCCATCTAAAAAAGAATGTAATTATGAAAAACGTGCCGATCAAATAACCTTAAGTTTGACCAATTTTATAGAAAATAATATTAACATTTATATCTCCTACTAAATTACTATAAAAATGTATTTTATAACTAATCTAATGATACTTATTTTATTACATGAGTGTTAGTACTTTTTTATAAAAAATTGACTCCTCGGACCTGAGAAGGAGGGAGTAGCATCGGAGCTGCGGTGCATCTATTCTCAGAGGAACGCGTTATTATTATTTTTTTAGCAAGGAACGCGTTTTTTTTACGCGTTATTTGACATCACTGACCGTGTTTTTGTGGGCAAAGCCCAAGAAAGATCCGGTGCACCAACCATGGCCCACAACATATACGAGCAATACCAGCCCAGCAAGCCTTCCAGCCGTCAAACCGAGAGTCGAGCCGTGTTAGGTCGAGGCCCATTATCCTCGCCGGCTCGCCGCCGCTTGCTTTGTTTCCCCTTGGTGCTATGCAACTACCGCTCAGCTCAGTTGACTGCACGTCTGCTCATCCGATCTGACAGAGTCAACGCCTCTTGCTTGCCAAGGTTCCTTCCAACACAACACCCAGCTGGACTGGACTGGACCTCAAATCACAACCACCCAACAGGAATCTCAGAGGATGACAAATAACTGACAATGAATTGATCGTCGCAAATCTCCACAAATTTCTACACATCCAATTTCTCCACTCCTACAAATACTCTTCCAAGCACACACACTGACACACAGCAACAATCTCTTGCCAATTTCTCCACTCCTACAAATACTCTTCCAAGCACACACACTGACACACAGCAACAATCTCTTGCAACAACAAGAAGAAAAATCTTGTCTTGAAGAATTAATTTTACAGGAAGGAAGGAAAGGAAGCAAGAAACTAGAAAAGGCAGCCACCAAGCAGAAATGGAGCTAGCCAGGCCACCAATGGAGAGCTGGAGCAGAGTTAGCTAGCTAGCTAGCTAGCACCCGGACTTCTTGGCGCGGAGGATGGTGCACTTGGTCCGCTGGAACGCGGTGGCGGCGACGTCAGGGTCGACGAGCTGGAGCTGGAGCGGGCACACAACGACGAGCGGGCACTTGGCGGAGCGGCCCTTGTACTGGAGCACCGTGTCGAGCCGCATCTCCACGCCGAACTTCCCCGTGTCGTTCTCCGCGCGGAACTCGCCCACCCCGGGCTTGCTCAGCTTGATGGGCTTGTCCGCACCGCCGACCGTCACGCGCACCGTCGCCGTCTTCCGCGCCTTGTGCTCGAACCCTGGCACGGACGCGGAGTCGTCGAAGCGGGTGCCGTTGAAGGAGAAGGTCACGGCCAGCGCGCCGTACTCGATGGCGCGGTACATGTTGGGGTTCCGCAGCGACACCGTGGCGGTGAGGTTGTAGGAGACGGTGGAGTTGGACGCCGGGTCGGCGGGGGTCAGAGCGAACCGCTGCAGCACGGCGTCGTCGGCGGTGGCCTTGGGCGGGCGCACCACGCCAAAGGCGAGCACGAGGACGATGATGACGCCGCACACGACGAGGACGACGACGGTCCAGATGGCGATCTGCGTCCAGCTGCAGTCGGAGCAGCAGTCGTCGTCCTTGCCGCTGCACCAGCCCTCGTAGAACGCCATGGTCGGGTGTGGGGTGGTCGGGTGGACGCGGATCTTGCCGGGCTGGCTCTCTGAGACTGAAGAGAGAATTTGGGGGAAAAGGCTTCTTCCAGCTAAAAGAACTCTCTCTGTTGAGAGAATCACTCGGCCCGCCCCTCACCGATGGTGGTTGTTAAAAGAACGCCATGTACCGATTGTTGTTGTTAAAGAAAGAAGAAAGGAGGGAGGGCTAGGGGACGACGACGAAGACTTGGGCGTGCGGGGTCATCGCCGGACGCGGGACACGGAGGAAGGAGGTCCCGCTCGGAGAAGCCCACCCACCAATCGGAAATCTTGGAGAAATGAAATGGCAAGTGAAATGAAACAGGAAGGACAGGAAGGTGACCGTTGCGTTGTGGGGAAACTGGTTTTTTTTTGCTGGACGGAGATGCTGCTGTAATGCTGTTCACCGGCCGCCGGACGCCGGTTGGTGGTGCGCTTTACTAGAGGGCCGCGCCAGCGCCCGTGCTAGGCTCGGGCGGCTGTGTGGCCTGTGGGCGGACCACCCGAGGGCTTTATAAAAAAAAAACAGCTTGTTTGGCTGAGATTATTTCCTCGTAAATGATCATAAATTTTCAGCAGTACTTCTTCGTGACCCAGCAATGAATAAGCCCAACCAAACGAATAGGCTGAAGGTAAATGAAGAAGTAAATTCCATGTGGCCCGAAATCATGAATAAAACACTTTTTCTTGTTAGTTTCAGCCAGGGCTTATCAGCCAGTCAACAGTATTTTTCTTTCTCAACAAACCAGCACCAACCGAACTTATCAGTCCAAAAACCAACTAGCGAACATGCTCTTAAACCCAATCACCCAACCTTGTTTAGCTGGACCCTAATCTACCTCATTGATAAATCGGTTAAATTTTACCTTCAATCCATCCAATATACATATAGATCGGAGTGGACTGAAGTGCAATCAAACAAGCCTAATAGTGTGTTTCATTTGAGGTGGTTTATCAATGTATTGCGTCCTGTTCGCTTGGCTTATAAGCCGTACTTTTTTAGCCAACGAACAATATTTTTCTCTCACCATAAATCAGCAAACAGTACTTTTAACCATGGCTTATCAGCCAAACGAACAGGGCATTGATCCGTATCCATCTCGTCTCTCACAAGCTAATAATTAGGATAGGTAATCATGTCACTGAAGTATCAGATTATCCAGTGATCACTGTTTTGCAGCACATTGATTGCAAAATGTGGAATCCATTATTATTGATTCAAGTGCTGAAACATCTATCAGGTTTTTGCTATGAATATCGGCTTCGACTCTGAGCCATAATACATCTCAATATATTATCAAATAATAAATGGCCACATCTATCAGCTAAAAAGGTTAGCAAATATAAAATCTGCTGTACTGAAACAAGCGCAAAAGGAAGGCTGCTGGTGCTTTCTTCACAGCCACATCTCTTCTTAACTAGAATGAAGGATCTATTGCTGAATCTTCAAAACAGGAAAGGCAATAACATCCCTTATGCTAGAAGAGTTTGTCAAAAGCATTACTAACCGGTCGATACCGAGGCCCTGAGGTATGGTTCCACAAAAATTAGTCACAGAATATATAGGTTTTCAATAAATAATTAGCAGTTCCAAGAACATTAGCAAATTAGCAGTTGTGAAAATAAACAATTTAATCAGTCATACCATTCCTGATGCTGGTGGCATTCCGTATTCTAATGAAGTCAAGAAGTCTTCATCTAAAGAAACTTCATAGGAATAATCATCATCTCCTTCACCTTCAGTAGATTTGACCTCCTTAGCCATTGCAGCACGCTTAGCATTGTGCTGTTTTATTTGATTTTCAAAACGGCTCCTCTGCAATAAAGATAAAATGCACATTTGAAATTAAAATGGCCAAGAAGCATGTATGTGATTTCCATCTATCTTAATATCACCTATAAATAACAAGAGAATTTTGAGCTACAATATGGTGCTACATCACGGACAGACTGTTGGAAGTTAACCAAACCACCTTGGTTTGCCTTTGTTTTCATTTCAAGTACACCACATTAGATGCCAGCGGAACAAAGAGAATTTTGAAGAAACAGAAAATGTTCGTAATGGTAGACCATTCTATACCACACAATGTAGTTTTACAGATTGTCAACTGAAATAGTGCCAAATGCGTAAAATTCCAACAACAACAACAATAACGTAGCCTTTCAGTCCCAAGCAAATTGGGGTAGGCTAGATTTGAAACCCACCAAGAGTCTCAAGTCACGGTTCAGGCACTTCAATAGCTGCTTTCCAAATACTCCTATTCAAACATAGATCTCTAGGTATATCCCAAGCTTTCAAATCTCTTTTTATTGTCTCCCCCATGTCAATTTCAGTCTTCCTCTTAGCTTGGCTTAGGACTCCACAATGCACTGGTGCCTTTAGAGGTCTTCTTTGGACATGACCAAACCACCTCAACCGATGTTGGACAAGCTTTTCTTCAATTGGTGCTACCTCTAGGCGACCACATATAACATCGTTCCGAACTCGGTCCATTCTTGTGTGACCGCAAATCCATCGCAACATACGCATTTCTGCAACACTCAGTTGGTGAACATGTCGAATCTTTGTAGGCCAACATTCTGCTCCATACAACATAGCCGGTCTAATCGCCGTTCTATAGAACTTGCCTTTTAGCTTTTATGGTACCCTCTTGTCACAGAGAATGCGAGAAGCTTGTCGCCACTTGATCCACCCTGCTTTGATTCTATGGTTAACGTCCGCATCAATATCTCCATCCCTCCATAGCATAGATCCCAGATACCGAAAGGTATCCTTCTTAGGCACTACTTGACCTTCCAAACTCACATCTCCCTCCTCCTGTACAACTCCGCCAAAGTCGCATCTCATATATTCGGTTTTTACTTCTGCTCAATCTAAAACCTTTAGACTCAAGGGTCTGCCGCCATAACTCTAGTTTCCTATTTACTCCCACCTGGGTTTCATCCACTAACACTACATCATCAGCGAACAACATACACCAAGAGATATCCCCTATGTTCCTGGTAACCTCATCCATTACCAAGGTAAAGAGATACGGGCTTAAGGCTGACCCTTGATGAAGTCCAATTTTAATCGAGAAGTAATCTGTGTTACCATCGTTTGTTTGAATACTAGTCACAACATTGTTGTACATGTCCTTGATGAGGGTCACGTACTTTGATGGGACTTTATGTTTGTCCAAAGACCACCACGTAATATTTCTTGGTATCTTGTCAAAATGCGTAAAATTCCAAGTACTCAATATTTGATACTCTTTACAGAACTTCACAAAGAAATGCTGCAAATGATGGCACTTAGGCATACAGTAAGAAACCAGGACATTCTTACCTGATCAATTGGGTCTGTGAGCTCAGAAAACGCATTGCCAATCTCACGACCAGAAATGAAAAGTTCGAATCGCTCAGTAAGGCCAACATGACTACAGCAAGAGGAAAAAATTACTGAGGTGAATACAAAAGGTCATAACATAATGACACGCACCAAAACTCTAATTAAAGAATCAAAATAGACAAAACAGTTCATTTGTACTGAAAGGTTCCTAGCATCCAGTAACATATATTACATAATAAACAGTGTAGCAGGTGTCAGAAACCAAAACATTTTTTATCTTGTGGCCTTCAGCAGAGTTTGCAGAATAAAAAACAACTGTTTTTAAAATATGTGTGTTTGTGCACACAATTTTCCATTCATAGAGTTGCTTGTACAAAAAAAAAAAGGTTGAAATAATGAACTTTTGACTTCAAAGTGTCCTCAATAAAAAATATTTCAACATTAACTGTCGATTTCTTTTATGGCATGGTATCATTAGCCACAAAAATGGCATAAAATATTGTCACTAAACCTATATCATTTGAATCTCAAAATATGAGGGTGCCATGCAAAATGAAATAGAAGTGTTTACCTCCGATGTGGTTTTGCCAATGGTGATATCTCAACTGGGTAGTCAAGGACAAATGTTGGTTGTACAAGAGTAGATTCAACAAAAGTCTCAAAAACCTGGCCATGAGATGTAAAACTGTTAAATGAGGTTCATGAGCTAAAACAACCAAGTTTCAACCAACCGAATAAAACTTAGAACACTAAGAACAATTAGATCTTGCAGTTCAAGATTTTGAGTAGATAATACAAAATGATAGGATTTTCAATGCAATAGATCCAACTATGACGTCGAATAGAGCTAAATTCAAGCATCACTGTGCCTTGGTTGTCCATAGAACAAAGAGTAGTTATCTCCCTCTCATGAACCAATGGCTAGAATCCTTGTAATTCTTTGTATTGTTTCTTTGCTTTCCTGTTCCCTAATATTGTAGTAGTAGTAATAATAAAAAAAGTGAAAAACAAGGTAGAAAAACAACAATCAGGGTTTTTTGAACCCTTGACCCTACCCTTAGAAAGGAGATTCCCACCACCAAGTTGTTGCGGTTTCAATTAGAAACAAAACTTATTCTAAATTATTATTGTAGAACCCGGTTGAGCCAATAGTTCAACTAATCAAAACGCGAACTGAAAGTCTGAAGGGTTTTTTCTCCCGTTGCAATGCATGGGCATATTTGCTAGTATACAATAAATAGGGAACCATCATACTGTTTCATAAGAAAACAGCGACCAAGGACACAACATTTCATTGATACTCTAATCTGAATAAAGTTCTCGGGACATAGCCACATACATGTTTATGAGCTGGTGAGGTAAACCAAGAAAACACAATTCTCATGTAGTTTAAGGTGTACATATTCACTAAACTACACAATCCATAAATCATTAGTAAACTCATTATGTCAAATCAATAGAAACTTTCCATAAGATCCATGAACTGGAAACAACATATTCATACTCACAAGAAAGTCAATTGTGGCAGCCAAATATGTGAGCCACTAGTCCGTCCACGTAATTAAAAATTCAAAACAATGTATCCATAATTAAACAGACACATTAACTAATAGCATGTTTACTCAGCATAATAGTGGCTCTGGTTTCCTTAACCAGGAATGGAACAACCCACAAAATAGGAGATAAAAAGCTACGACATTCGTTGCCAGATTCCATCAGTGTGGTCTTTGCAGAATATACTTCACTCTTTTTTTGGCTGGCTTCTGTTTCTCTAACAAAAACTTCACTTTCTTTATAGGCAATCTATTTAATCCCACTTGTTAAGTGATCAGGAGAAGACTCATTACCGTCAATAAAAAATAAAACAACAACAACAAAACCTTGTAGTCCCAAGCAAGTTGGGGTAGGCTAGAGTTGAAAGCCAACATGAGCCACCAACAAAAAAGAGAATGAAAATGAACACCATCAATAATAAAATAAGTACAAAATGAAAGCCTCAAGTTACCTCATTGAGAACATGTCCAACAGATGAACAGGCTTGCAACGAAGTACTTTCATTGTTTCCTACTTCGAAACCTGGCAGCCCCCTCACAGCTCTTTTTGCAGATTCAACGTCTCCGAAGCTGTTAAAGTCAATTCCAGTTGCTTCTTTGACAAGAGAATGCATGGTCTCCCTCCTCCATGGTCTTTCAAGCGAGATTTCAGTTCCCTGTTTGATATTAAGCAGCACAATGTTAACTAATGGTAGAAAGACAGAAATGTACAGCTCTATGTACTACAAGTTCAGGAAGTAATAGTTGATAAGTAATTTGTTGAAATGGCACCGAAAAAGGTTACACAGTAATCTAGCAAATTGGGGATATATACGTAAGCGACAAATCACAGCATGATGTTTGTGTGATAAGGCATTGGTGTCCAAACAATTCAAACAGAATAGCGTGCAAGATATGCTCAAACTGATATTAGAATGAAGACCATAATTACCTCATAATCAACCTTAAGCTTGCCATGAGTAGCCATAGCACATCGAGTAACAATTTCTTCAGCCATATTCATCATGCTTTCATAGTCTGAATATGCTTCATACATCTAGTTTGCAAAGATAAATAAAGTCAGACCTTATTTAAAGTATAAAACATTGTGCAATGCAAAAAGGAGGCAGACAAAGGAACGTAGAATATACACTATGCACTTATGCTGGCAAGGATAAAAGTAATCCATTGATACAAGCATATTTGAAGAAGGAAAATAAACTCCTACCTCAATAGTGGTAAATTCAGGATTATGACGAGTAGAAATGCCTTCATTCCGGAATATTCTTCCAATCTCATAGACCTTCTCAAGCCCTCCAACCTGCACTATATCAATGGTACTCAGGAGTAAGAAAAAGATTGCCGCTGAAAAAAGTTGTAGAAACAAAATAGACCATTGGCATAGTGCATACTGCATAGTCACATTGTTACCCTTCAAATGCTTAAGCACAACTGAATAAAGGCATGAATACAAGTGCTATAGCATGGAATATTAAAGTGATAAATTCACCCCAAAAGAGAAATATATATTAGTATTGGGGGACATATTTGACATCCTACCACTGGAGGCACACAGGATTAATCTGGAAAACAAATTTCAAAGCTTATATTCATTAATAGCTGTACTAACATGCTAGATTAAGATCATACAGACGAAATTAAGATATGTTGATTAATAATTGTATGAACATGCTAAATTCAGCAGACTGACATAATTACAATACAGTAGTGTCTGTTATATAAGATTCTGCAGTATGCATGTAGTATACCGGTATTCAGCATAAAGAAAAAGCAATTGATGCTGCCATGAACTGTTTAAAGAATCAACTATGAAGCTCAAAATAAAAAGAACGAGGAACTGAAATGTAACCTTACCAACATCCTTTTCAAATGCAGCTCTGTTGCAATCCTCAAGTAAAGATCTCTTTGAAGTGAGTTATGGTAGGTTATAAAAGGTCTAGCTTCAGCACCACCTGCTGCTCCCTGTTTTTAACATTTTTATTATGTGTAATGTTGTAAATGAAGATAAGGACAACCAGAGAAGACAGACTAGTGTTTATTATAGACATATTATCAGTTTAATGGTTACATATTATATAGCTGACTGATCCTGCTGAATAACAACCTAAAAGGTATGCAAAAAGAATACCTGTAGAACTGGAGTTTCAACTTCAATAAAACCAAATGATTCCATTGTCTTGCGAATCTCAGAAACCACCTGTCAATATGCAAATATCTAAGTTCAAAGTATAAAAGAAGCTACAACAAATTCTGTTAGTGCAGTAACTATTCATTAAGCTAGTTATTTTTGGAGGACCTAAGGACATGCTCTTACAATATGACAACATATGCATTAATTTCTTTTTTCCTACCACACCTCCCTTTAACCCATTAAGAAAAAAATATGTTCCTGTGCTACATAATATTTAAAATGATATAAGAGTTTCCAAACTAAATTATAATAGTAAATTAGTAATCAGTTTCAAAATAAAGATCTAGCATCACATGTAGTCAATACCTTTGCCCTAGTTCGGAATACATCAGAAACCTTAGGATTTGCAATCATGTCAACATACCTGTCATTAATCAACGATAGCACACATGGTCAGTGCACTGTACAGAACAATCTTGCAATCATTTAAACTAGGACTAGGAATGAAGGAATAACAACAAAGATGCTAAAATAATAATCCTGAAGGGGGAAAATGATACCTTTTAAACCATTAGTCAAGCTGAAAGATACTAGAATTTTTTTTTCTCGAAAAACGAAAGATACTAGAAATTAAACGCATTGGTAGTACAATTAATGGTTCATACATCGAAACCATATATTGAGGTATTAAATGGGTACTGATTTTGAACAGATGAGATATGACTTAGAAGGTGCAAGAAGCAAGATCAAAGCCAACCTTTGACGATAACGTTTGTCCACATCAGTTAATCCATGATATTTGTCTGGTAGTGGGAGTAAGGATTTAGTGAGAATTCCAAAAAATTTCACATAAACAGATAGCTCCCCTGCAATGAAAACCACCATGTCAAGAATATCTTGGCAAATAACAAATTGACAGTATAGTAAGATATAGCGCGAGACTCAAGCAGTCCAGTTTTTTTAAAATTTGGAGCAGGCTGTTGTTTAGCTGATTTTCTTATTTATTTGTCTGCATGATGGAAGTAGGTTGCTTAGCTCTGACTTTCAGTATTCAAAATAATTTATAATCAGATAGCTTGTACTAGGAACTCACTTAGATACATACGAAAGCGAAATCCTTTGAATCTAATCAACAAATGGTGAAAAGAATGAGAATCTCAATAGCAAAGTCGAGGTTTGGAAGCTTGCTCTGCAGAATTAAGAAAAATGCTATATACCGATTCTAAGGAAATCACTGTACAAATATATTTCTGGAAATTGTTATCTCATGCTTCAAATTTTAAATGAGTACAGACCAATGAAACTACTGACATATAGAATAGAAGTTATAATGAACCTTTCTCTGTCTTTTTAATGGATCCACTTGCACCTAATATATCACCAATATCAATAAATGCCTTCAGCTGCTCAAATTGGTCCTCTGTAAGGCTGTCTTTCTCGCAATAAAGCTACCCATAGCCAAAAGAAAGAAAGGCCCATAAACACATAATCAGTGCCAAATAAATCATCATACTTCTGTAGCTAGTAGCTACTAATAACAACAACAAATGCAACTGAAAACTGCTGATAGCTCGGCTGCTATGTGCAGATGGCTTACAAGTGCAACATTATCATGTAGCATATGCATATCCCACGTCAAAACGAATTCTAAGGAGAGAACAAAATAAGGCAAGTCGGTTGCAAGATCAGACCTGCATAGTCCCCGCATCGTCTCTTACAGTCATAAAAACAAGCTTTCCAAATGCCCTTCGGGCAACAATCCTGCCAGCTACGGACACAGACACGTCCTCGCACACTTCACCATTCACAAGATGAGCGTACTGTTCCTGAAGCTCCTTGGTAGTGTGAGTCCTGTCCCACTTGTACGCGTACGGCTCATGCCCCTTCGCTCTGAGCTCCTCAACCTTGTAACCAGAAAACCAACGATCCCAAGCTCGTCAGTAACAGCAGCACGGACCAAACAATGTAGAACTGAAGACGCGACCAAGAACGAAGAGCTGACTTTTTTCAGGCGGATGGCGCGGATGGAATCGCGGTCGGAGGTGGAGGCGGATGAGGATGCGCTACGGCGTCGGCGATCCTGAGGCTGCGCCGGCGGGTTCGTGGTGGCGGCGGCCGCGGAGCAGCAGCGGATGCGGAGGCCAAGGGTCCTTGAAGCGGCGGCGCGGGAGGCCGCGAAGCCGATGAGATTGGAGGAGGCCCTCCACGCCCGCAGCGCCTCCATTGATCCGGGCAGGGCTCAACGAATGAGCGGAGTTTTCTGGTGGCGCCTCCAGGCCGATCTGCAGTGAGCTCCTCGCCGCGGTAGCCTCGCACGTGCTCGCCGCCGCCGCGTCCCGAGCGTGCGTGCGAGTGCGACTAGCCGCGGCGGGAGAGGGAGCAACGCAACGGACGGCGGCCGCGGGAGCGAGGATAGGGTCTACCTGCTGGCTGCTGAGAGGGGCCCGAAACCCGCCCACGGCAGCCACGGCCCACGGGGAAGCGTCGGCGGCCCTGGCCCAACCCAGCCCTCCTCGCGGCCCATTCTGGCTGGGTTGACGCGTCCAAGTCGGGGCCGCAGCCCGCAGCAAGAACCAG
Organism: Miscanthus floridulus; assembly: GCF_019320115.1. Classification (NCBI taxonomy): domain Eukaryota; kingdom Viridiplantae; phylum Streptophyta; class Magnoliopsida; order Poales; family Poaceae; genus Miscanthus; species Miscanthus floridulus. The sequence continues at coordinate 531,109 of NC_089581.1, read as the reverse complement.
CCGCCAACGGGCAACGGCATATGCCGTGCGCGGTGCGACCGGACCCACATGTCCCGGGCGGGCCCTAGCTGTCGTGCAAATATCTCTCCTCTGCTCCGCCGCCGGGATTTTAGGGTTCTAGGCCGACTCCACTCCAATCCAATCCAATCCTGGGGCGGGCGACCGCCTCCTTGCCTCGATTATTCCCCATCTTCTCCCTCCCTATAAGTTAGCCTTTCCTCCCTTTGCTAAAAATAACGAGGCAGAGGCATCTTCGATTCGACGTGCGCTTCCTCTTCATCGCTCGCTCCCAGTCGCAGGTACCTACGACCTGGCCCCTCTCTCTCTCTTACCTATGTATGTACGGATTTCTTGCCGGCTAGATCTCTCTTTGCTCGATCTGCTTTTCGTTCACATCTATGCTGCGGCTCTAGTCAGATTTGGTCGGGATTTGCTAAGTTTGACCAGCGTATGCACAGGCCCCGATCTGGATTATGGAGCTTGACTATCTCTCCTTTTTTTATGTTGTAGTATCTAACAATCTCCATGTGTTCCATCGTGAAGTTACACGCTGACATGGATTTTGTATCTAACAATCGTTAAGTTACACGCACACATGATTTGAAGTTTAACCTTGCTGTGTTGTAGTTAGGTGCGCTTCCTGAGCACACCATGTACTGATTTCTGCAAACTAGTAAAGGATTATAAACTGTAAGCCGCTTCTTCTGCTTTTATTAAGAGGAAGTTGTTCTTCTGCTAATAAAATACGCTTTGTTTCTCGGAAAAATTAAAACGGGGAAAACCTTTTTCTTCTAAAATAAATATCACAGTGAAGGCTTTTGTTGGTCGATTTTTTTTTATCTTCTGCCTTAGTATAATCAGTAAGGATGACTTAAAAAGTTTACTGTACAGGGTACCTGTAACCTTCACAGAATCTTCAGTGATCTCTCCTGGTAGCGCTAGCTTCCTACTTATATGTGTACATATTTGTTTATCTGTTCTAGTGATGGCTGATGTTGACGAGTACCGTTGCTTCATCGGGAATCTGTCCTGGTCGACAACTGATGAAAGCCTCAAGGACGCATTCAGCAAATTCGGAAACCTCACTGAGGCAAAGGTTACGTGAATAACCTCTCGGCTTTAGTTTTGCCTGAGTAATCCTTTTTACGAGCATGATAATTCCGAAGGTTGTGTTGGTAACTGTTGCTTAGGATAGTTTTCTCTCTCTCTTTTAACTAGTCAATAATTTTCTTTTGCACTGCAGTAAACATTGGTATACTATTAGTTTGTCTTTAAAGAATCTTAAATCTAACTGATTTGCTCAAACGCATCTTTTTCTTGCTCTATATCCAAAAAAATTCGCCATATAGTTATGTACGCTGTTTTGTTCCTACGAATGCTCTAGGAAATATTTTTGCCTCTGAATGGTCAAATAATTTTTAACTCACGTAAAGTGTACATCCATTGTGTGTACAATGTTGCTTTGTGCTTTATTTGTTATCTAGCATGGTCTCTTATTTATGGTTTATTTAATTTTGTTTTGCTGGTAATATGCAGGTGGTTCTTGACAAATTTTCTGGCCGTTCTCGTGGTTTCGGCTTTGTCACTTTTGATGAGAAGCAAGCCATGGAGGATGCTATTGAGGGAATGAATGGACTGGACTTGGACGGGAGGAACATCACTGTTGATAAAGCTCAGCCACAAGGACCTGGTAGAGACCGTAATGGTGACCGTGATTATGACCGTGAGCGTGGATCTCGTTATGATCGTGGTCGTGACTATGGTGGTGGGCGTGCACCGCGAGGTGGTGGTGGTGGTGGTGGTGGGGACTGCTTCAAGTGTGGGAAACCTGGTCATTTTGCTAGAGAGTGCCCATCTGGGGATGGTGGGAGAGGGGACAGATATGGTGGCAGAGATGACAAGTATGGTGGTGGTGGTGGCGGGCGTTATGGATCTGACCGTGGTGGTGACCGATACTCTGGCCGTAGCCGAGATGGTGGCAGCTATGGGGGCGACCGCTACAGCCGTGACCGATCAGGTCCTTACTGATGGCCTAGTTCTTGAGAAGTATGTGCCATCCAGGTATGGAAGTCTATCTACTATTATAAGGCTTGTTATTGTGTCTGGAACTTTGTTATCCTGTAGTCGGAGTCGCCATGTACCGTGAGAAATCAGTTGCTTTGTTATAGACCATATTACTGACCGGTTTATTATCGTTTCCTGCTTGCCAGGCATATGACTTGGTCATAGTGCTTGGCGCTTGGACCCTGCATTTTTGCTTGATATGCTATTTGGCTATTAAAAGATGGATTTTGTCGCTGTGTTGATGATCCTGGTCCTAATTAAGCTTATGTGGATATGCCTGTGATATGGGGGATTGGATGGCAAGTTAGTGTCCGCATTTGTGTTCTTTTCGGGGAAGCAAGGGGTTGACTATAATCTGCTTGAATACACCTACAACTACAAGAAAAATCTATGTTCTTGTCACCTCTTCTGAAAGCAAGTGACGAATCATCCATTAGGGAAAATTAACTGGTAATGTTTTCAATCTTATACATCTAAAGTATTGTCTTACAACGTCATTCTCAAATGACTTTTGTTTTGGCAGGCTTCTTTTTGGTTATTTGTTCTTGTTCTGGATTGGTTGCTACCATCGTTCTGGATTGGTTACTTATGTCCTAAGATCATTTCAGTCGTCTCATTTTAGTCAGGCCAGTTGATATCCATGAGTGCAAAGAGATTATTCTTTGGTTCCATTCTATGTGCCTTTAGCATTGGAGGACCACTGTTACACTCACCATCGGGTGTCTTGACAAACTGGTTATGGTTGCTTCGCCATGCTGGGGTGTTCCTTGAGATGCCCCCTGTTCCTGTTCCTTGTGGGACCAGAGATTATGCTTAATCAGCCTGAGTGGATGTGATTCTATCTGGTTGCTGTTCCTTTGACACTGCACCACTGGCCTATTGCAGCTTATACGCTGCTTCCAGAGTAGTTACTGGTTCCCTTTTTGAGAGGAGTTACGGGGATGTTATGATTCATCTGCAGCACACTAATTGTCCTTGGCATCTACATGTGTCTTGTCTTTGATTTAGAATAGCCTTTTCTTAGTTCACCTATTCTCAGGATGCAAATGTTAGGGTCGTTTGATGTTCGTACTAGCCAATTGAGTTTTTGTACCCGAGTATGTTACATTAGCTGCTCAATATTCTTTTCCCCGGTTTTAAACATGTTGATTTGTACTGAAAGTGCTTCTTTATCACTATCATGAGTACAGCTGATCAAACTTGTTTCTCTAAACCATTTGCCGTATGTTTTTATGTGTTGCAATTAGAGCCATTTCCTTTCAGACTATTTTGAGTCTATTGGCGCCTGAGCCGGCAAAACATTCAGTCATCAACAACAGTAGCATCATTTTACCATGATCCAGTGGATCTAGCTTGCTTGTTTCTCAGTGTTGTCTGCTGTTTCGTGTATATGCAAAACATTCGTAGTGATTTATTTGAGACACTTTTTGGTTTCAAAGTCGTATTGGTGCCGGATCGGGCAAAACATTCAGTCGTTTGCAGCAGCAGGCGTAGACAGACAGACAGACAATGCTATCTGCATCGTTTGTATCGTTGATGCTGTGGTAGCAACGTGCTCTCTCTCTCTCTCTCTCTCTCTCTCTCTCTCTCTCTCTCTCTCTCTCTCTCTCTCTCTCTCTCTCTTAGTGATTTATTTGAGACACTTTTTGGTTTCAAAGTCGTATTGGTGCCGGATCGGGCAAAACAGCAGCAGGCGTAGACAGACAGACAATGCTATCTGCATCGTTTGTATCGTTGATGCTGTGGTAGCAACGAGAGAGAGAGAGAGAGAGAGAGAGAGAGAGAGAGAGGGAGCTCTCTCCGTATTGGTGCCGGATCGGGCAAAACATTCAGTCGTTTGCAGCAGCAGGCGTAGACAGACAGACAGACAACTCTCCGTATTGGTGCCGGATCGGGCAAAACATTCAGTCGTTTGCAGCAGCAGGCGTAGACAGACAGACAGACAATGCTATCTGCATCGTTTGTATCGTTGATGCTGTGGTAGCAACGTGCATCTTTCTCTCTCTCTCTATCTGCATCGTTTGTATCGTTGATGCTGTGGTAGCAACGTGCATATATATATATATATATATATAATCCTGTTCGTTCGTCTTGCACTGTACATTCGTTTCTCGGATCTTAGAGTGCGGTTGCGACGATGGGGTACTTGTTCTTGGGCATCCGCACCAGTGTTGGCTGCACCGTGTCGTCGTCCTCCAGCGGTTTCCAGCTGCAGCCAAATCGAAACCAAGCGAGCTCAGCTGCTGCTGATGGATGTATGGGAGCTCGCCAGCCATGGCTGCTACTTCTGCTGCTTACAGCTTACCTGTATCGGCAGACGAGGTGGTGGACGAAGACGCAGATCTCCAGCTTTGCCAGGCTCATCCCGGGGCACATCCGCGGCCCGCTCCCGAACCCCAGGAAGCTGTAAGGCTTGAGCGTCTCCTGCGTGAAAGAACATGGCAACACACTCTGTCAGTCAGCTCGCTTCCGGCGACAGGCGTAGCCGTCGAGCCAGAGCTCGCCGGAAACTTACGTCGAATCTGTTGGGGTTGAAGCGCTCGGGGTCGGCGAAGACGGACGGGTCGTGGTGGATGGACACCACGTCCAGGTTCACCGACGTCCCCTTCTTTATCCCGTAACCTGCGTGTCATAGATTCTACTGCATCAGTCCATGCTGCTCTATCCAGTGTCGTAGCCAGGTTGCGATGACGATGTCACTGCCACTCACCGTCGATGCTGAAGTCCTGCGCCGCTTTCCTCGAGAACCATGGCAGGATGGTTGCTCTCCGCAGGGTCTCGTTCATCACCTGCAGCAGTTCAGTTTCCTAGTGATGAGACCTATGTCTATCTATGAGAGACCGAGGCGAAGAGGAAGACGCATCAGAACGGCATGGCGCTGCTAGGTTTGAGATGATCTTTGTCTCACCTTGTTTGTGTAAGGCATGTTATTGACATCAGACCACCTGAGACGCGACGAGCCGTTAAGCCTCTCCTCGATCTCCAAGTGCTCCTCCTGCAACCAAACAACTGAACTCAGTGACAAGAAGCCTGACAAGCAGGAACGCTGGCAACGCAGGCTCTGCGGAGGCTCACCCGTAGCTTTTCCAGGACGTCGGGGTTCTCCCCGAGGAACTTGACGAGCCAGGTGAGGCCCGCCGTGGTGGTGTCGTGGCCGGCGACCAGCAGGGTGAGGATGTTGTCCTTGAGCTGCGCGTCCGTCAGCTTGTCCGCCTCGTCGCCGGCGTGCTTCCGCAGCAGCATCTGCAGGAAGTCGCTCGGGGCCTCGCCGCCGTCCCTCCGCCGCCTCGCGATCACCGAGTCCAGCATAGCGTACATCCGGTTCCTGGCCTTGAGGCCCCGGTGGAACGCCGTGCCGGGAAGCTTGAGCGGCAGCGACGCGAACGACGACGAGATCACCTTGAAGTTTGCCCGGAACTTCTCCTGCTCCTCGCCCTCCGGCTCCAAGCTCACCAGCATGTTGGCGATCACCTTCAGCGTGAACTGCACGGCGAGGTCGATCCATCGGACAAACAAACAAATCCCAGTCAAAATCTCAAGAGAATGACTCAGCTAAATCCCGTGCGCGTCGACGAGGACGGCGACGGTAGCTGCCGGCGTCGGCTTACCGACGAGGCCTCCTCCAGCACGAGCACCCTGCTGCGTCCGTGCCACGTGTCCAGCGTCTGCACGGCGAGGTCGTTGATGAACCCCAGATACTTCTTGAGCGCGTCGACGGAGAGCGGCTCGCCGATGAGCCGGCGCAGCTTCTTGTGCTCCTCGCCGTTGGTGGTGAGCAGGCTGGTGGGGCCCAGCACCTGCTTGCCCGTGTAGAAGAGGTTGAGGCTCACGACGCCGTCCTTGCCCGACAGCAGGATCTTGGCGGCGTCCCTCCCCGTCATGAACACTGTGATCCGCCCCAACACGTACGTCTTGAACACCTTGCCGAACCGCCGCTGCCGGTCGCGCATGAAGCTCAGGATCCCCGCGGGGCTCGAGAAGTCGGAGATGAAGGAGAACGTCTCGCCGATCACCGGCCACCCCATCGTGCCCGGGATGTCCCTCATCTCCTTGGACGAGCTCCGCGACCGAAGCCAGAGGAGGCCCGCGAGTGCCAGGGCGACGGCGACAAGCACGGGAGCTCCAAACACAGCCATCGTCGCGTCGTCTTCGTAGAGCTGCACTACTGCATACCATCGATCGGTGTCAGCTGTCAGGTGCTCATATATATATATATGCGCTTCGCGATGATGCATCGAAATCTCTGATTCCTCGGGAACATCTTTATCTTTGTTATCATCTTCTCTTGACATCGTTGCATGCGAGGGGAACCATTTGGAGGTTCTTTGGTATCCCTTCTGTCCTGTTTTGTCATCGTTAGAAACTTGTTCCAATCTGCTTGTTTTTTGCCTATGTACTTGTCGTGGACACAGGTATTCCGATGCCTAGATCGTACTTTGGATCAAAGACTGCGTCATTGCTGCCGATGGCTCTAAAAGTTTGTAGTTGTTTTGCAAGTTGATGAGAGGTACAGAGCACTGCCATTTGCAGTGACGCAACGCAATACGCAAGCTTTGTTTTGTGCGACAGATCCACTGTACAGCAGAGACGCTGAGACCGGCCTTGACAAGGACCTGGTGTTAATTGTTGTCTCTTCTTGAATAAAAAAATTATGAGTTCAAGAGAAAGGAGCTTTGGGCAGTAAGCTGCTATCCTGGGAATAAACATGTATTATTGTCTGCCTTGTTCACCCGAATATAAGGACCCGTTTGGTAGGGCTTCGGCTTCTCTAAAAACAGCTCTGGCTCTAGATCTTGTGCTGGAGCAGATTCTCTAGTAGAGCTTAAGCTGTTTTGAGAAACTGTTTGGTTGAACAGCTCCTCAGGGACAATGTCTAAAATGCCCCTGGTTGAACAGCTCCTCGTTTCTGTTATATGCTTGCAGATGTATTTATATTTCAGTGTTTTCAAAATTAAAAAAATACAAATTATTGACAAGCAATAAATAATTAGTGGCTTGTTTATATTGCAAAGTCATGGCCTAACTATTACAGGCATGTTAACAAAAGTACACATATGTACACCACAATTCTTGGTACAACCAAACACATGCTCATGTAGATATAGGTAGGTAGATTGCCCTTGCAAGGTCATCTCGAAATTTATCCATGCTCTGGTCACTAGATTCTGAAGTTGATGTATCACCAATATTCCTAGTAGGAACATGCTTGCTATAGCGTGAAGGTACAGTGGGCACGTAATCAGGATTACGGTCACATTTACTAAAATGTTTGTCTTGCGCATTGTTCTCACGAATGAAGTTATATAGACACATGGTTGCAGCAACAATCATCTTTTGCTTCTCTATTGGGTAACTCGGCATTTTGAGAAGGATTCTCCACTTCATTTTCCACACACCAAATGAGCGCTCCACCACATTTCGAATACTTGAATGCAAATTGTTAAACAATTCTTGCTCACCACTTGGAGCAGGACCCCTCCTCCATTCTGGCACATGATACCTTTGACCCTTATATGGTGCTAAGTATCCAGGTCTATTTGGGTATCCGGCATCAACATGATAATATTTCTCTGAGTACAAATATGGAAATTTGAAGATATTACGAGGTGCATGTAACATAATTTGAAAACAATATGAAAAAAATAAGATCCATCCATGCATACCTTTGGGAGGGTGTGGAAATTTGTCATGATCATTCTTAAGTGCATGAAATAGCACATTGTGTCATGCATCGACCCTGGCTGCCCAATAGATGCATATGTGAACCGCATGTCAAAATCAACAATAGTAAGAACATTTTGTGTCGGTTTGCCACTTCGACCAATGTATCTAATAAGGTCATTCGGAGGAGGTGTTGCTGAGATGTGAGTACCATCTAGTGCTCCAATGCAATCTTTAAAATGTGGCATCATCCTTCGATCATTACTGATCCTAGAGTGAGTGGTTGAGAAATTAGGATCGATCGGCCTGATGTAGTGCTCACACATGGACACCAAACAAACCAACACATCCTCAAATTTTCGACTAATTGTCTCTCCAGAATGCTTGAATATACCATGTAGAGCACTATTGGACATACCATGCCCACAAACTACAAGAAACATAGCAAGTGATTCTATGGAATTCATGTGAAGAGATGATTGGAGACCATATGTACTCACTAACAAGTCATGCAGCTGATAAAACAATGTTGCACTCATTCTGAACATTTTTTCGCTGGCACCTGGAGTGTTCAGCATCTCCATAGTCCATGCAAATCCAGACTATGCGGGAGTTCTAGCTTCATTTTTGTCAACATAAGTCATGCAGTACATGGAGGCAACAAGGGCGCTAGCAAATAGATTATTTTGATTGGAACGCAACAATACCATAGCTTTTGAAATCCACTCATAATCATCAGAACCACTGTCATCCATGTCAGAACCAGAAGAACCAGATCTGTACACACAAATAAAAAGGACACTAATGAATATAAGCCGAAACATGCACAAATAAAAAATGGTCTTATTACTCAAATCATTACAATTGTACGAAACAAATAAACATCACAATTTAGTCTAAAATCTAAATAGAAGGATACATGGTCATGCAACATAAATGGAACGCTATGCTCTACTTGGGTACATCATTTCTAGTCATCCACTCATGTTTCCTCAACCAATCAAACCTATCCTCGTGAGTCCGCAAAGTCATGAACATCTCTCTCTGCCTTCTTGGTAAAAAGTACGGTAGCAATGAAATGCTCATCTATTCTTGGAGCAGCACCACAGTCCTCAACTAAGGCCATGACATCCTGTATGAAATATCTAGGTTGTCCCTCCCTCCTTGCAATAGACTCACAAGAAACAGTTGTCCTCTCATTCATCTCAACAATTTTACCCAACCAATGACCTGTACTTGTCTTAGGTTTCTTTCCTTTGTTGGTAATTATCCCTCCACTTCTCTTTCCTGGTGCACTAGTTAGCGTCACCGCCTCTGGTTCACTGTCATCATTGATGTTGTCTTCACCTTCTTCATCAACATTGATGGGCGAATTGTCACATGACGGGCTCGCTTGGGAAGGTGGTACACCACTAGAGGCACACCATGCATCATCACCAGTGTTACGAAGATCTTCAAACATAATTTCCAACTTGTCTTCATTCTGTAGGCCTCTGTGCCTGAACCGCATGCATCCCTTGATTTCCTGAATTCCAAAAAGAAAATAATTATTGGGTGAATTCCAAAAACAAAAAATTGCAACCCTGGTGATGATGCTTACTTTTGATGTCTGCTTCCACCAACTCTCTGGCATGTCAATATTCTTTCTCCCTACATCCCATCCAATGCCTGTCTGCTTGTTGGTAAGCTTCTTCCAAATAGCATATTCACCTTTCAATTTATCTCATTTATTCTTGAATTGCCTTCTACTGTACTCAAGCCCAGTCCATTCTTTGAACCTTTGAATTACATTCTTATAGCCGGTCTTACTCAAATGAGTGTTCGCACGGTTCCCTTTCTGAACTTCATCGGCAAAAATGTCACACAATATACTAGTATTCTCATCATCCCAAACGGCCTCGTTGTTGTGTGCAAATTCATGTTCATAAGATGGTGGCAAGCTACGTATTACAACTATGCAAATATTTTCATCAAGCAAATCTCAAAGTTCCAGAATATGACTTGTCGGGTACCGTAGAACGGGGGTACCCCGAGCATACATCAAAAGGGTCACTTAAGTCCCATCAAAAAACAAAGCTACAAGGTAAGACATGGGCTCCTCACCGGTCACGTCCGAGCCCACCGAGCTCTCCGTCTCGCCTCGAGCCTCGCACAGGAGTCTCGGCGTCCTGGCGCAATCTTCGCCTCGTGCGAGGCCTCTCACGAAAGGCCTCGGCAAGGAGTGCAATCTCCGCCTCGCGCGAGGCCTCTCACGGAAGGCCTCGGCAAGGAGTCCGGTCTCTGTCTCGCGCGAGGCCTCATTCTCTGTATCACTCGAGGCCGGCTTGTCCATAGCCCGTCGCTCCCCGCCTCGACCGATCTTCTCGACAGCACGTCATGTCCCATTAATACGTCAACCACTCCCGCAATCTCAGCCGGACGATGGCTCGACACCACAGAATGGCCGATGGGACATGAGGTCGCATCAGCACCATACCAGCTAAGACAGGGCACGACGGGGATTATCGGTCACTGTATCCTGACGCTGTGTCCACGATCAGCGCCCGCACTACACTGTGCCCCACGATCCCCGCCTCGAAAACAACACGACACGGACGGCCTGGCCCGGGTCATCACCGTCTCCAAGCCAGCACACCGGATCAACCGCTCTCTCCGGGCCTCAGCACTATGCACCAGGGTCTCGGCTATCTCGGGATTCGTGTCTGCCGAGAACCCCCACTACGGCGCAGCCTCGGCACCGACCGAGCCTCGGCCTCGCGCACAGTCGGTCCACAGCAACTCGCACGTTGACCGCCGCACCCACTCCGAGGCAGCCCGGGAGCTCCCATGACGCACAGGATCGGATGTGACCCGCATGCCGCCCCAGTGCTCCAAGGACGGACCACTCCGACGACTACGCCGCCACAGGAATAGGCCACAGGGCTCGGACACGCTGCCCCTGTTTGCACGATGCCGTATAGTTAGCTCATGTACTACCCTTGTCCTCCCTTCAAACTATAAAAGGGAGGGACTTGGGCTATTTCCGGGGGGGAGGAAGAAGAACACCCTGTAACACAGACACTTCCCAGCCGCCTGAGAGCAACGTCTCAAGCAGCCCACACCTCACCTCGCCGAGACCTGGGACGAACTCCCTCTCTCACCTAGCTTGTAACCCCCTACAACAAGCATTTCGGTGCAAGGAATACAAGATCGATCTCCCAGACTGGACGTAGGGCTCGAATTGCCCGAACCAGTATAATCCTTGTGTCTCTTTGCATCACCATCTGGAATCGGGAACACGCAGGATAAATTTACTAGTTGGTTGAGGACCCCCCCCCAGTCCGAAACACCGATAGTTGGCGCGCCAGGTAGGGGCCTCTGCGTGTCAGTTTCGTCATCCCAGCAAGTTACGGATGGCAGACCCTGTACGACCGTTGCGTCTCGGCACGGTGGTTTGGTTTGGGAGCCTAGAGTTCATGTCTCTAGGGCATGAGTACGACATGGTACTCCTCACTCCTCGAGCCCCACCAACCGACGATGAAGTCACGCACCGGCAGCCCAGGCGCAGGTGGTGCCCGGGCGGCCACTCTCACCGCGCTCGCCAGGCACGATGCGAGCAAAATCACCCCGACGCTACGCAAATCCAGGGCTCCCCGCCGCTCCCCGCCGATATCCTATGACCAGCTATTGGCGCAAGGTCCTTGGTTGGGGACCTGTCTAGCTTGAGCTTGGACAAGGGAAAAACACCGGTGGCACGCGGCAACGCCCAGTCATCAAGCTCCGCTCCACCACTCCCTGAGAAACCAACTCTGGCGGAGCAGAGCCCGGCGGTGGCACCATCCCCATACCCCTTTGGGTTGAGAAATGCCGCCGCCTCTTATGCCTACGCTCTCGACCTGGACACCCACGCCGGCTCCTCGGAGGAGGACGAGGCATGGCCTAGAGTGGATTTCTCTGGACTCCACGACCCTAGAGCTATGCGCTGTTTCTTGGCCGCAAGCGACTACTGCTTCGGCTACTCTGACTCCGACGACGAGGGCACCTACGACCCCACTCACGAGTGTTTTCACGTTGTGCTCGGGATGCCGAGGGCGGGCGAGGAGGACAAGGGGGCAGGTAGCCATTCCTCGCTTCGCCCGGGTACAGGCGCCGCCACACCTCCCCGCATTGTCCTACCGGTAGCACGGAACGAGAACCCCGCTCTTGCGCGACCTCAATGTCCAGACCTGGAACAGCTCCGTGAGCTCCAGGCCAAGGTCGAACAAGACCAACTTCTTCTACAGCAGCTTCGAGACTCTCTCAAACAGGAGCAGCGAGGTCGCGGTGAAGGCAGGGGGGGCCGACGGAGGGCCCGCGATGTACATCACCGCATCCATGACGACGAGGGGAGTGAGCAACCCCTAATCTTCAATCGTGCTAGCCAAAACGTCGCGGCTGCGGCAATGCTGGTCCGCGTGATGCTCGAGCCTTCCACCACGGAGGGGCGACGGGTCCGTGGCGAGCTCTGAGACCTCTTAGAGACCGCCGCGGTTCAGTAGGCCGAGAGTTCCGCCTCCCAACGGCACGGGGGCACCTTGAACCTACCCACGGCACCGCCTCGGCAGGATAGGGAAGCCTCGGCTCGTCCCGAGCCCGCTCGAGCACCGATAGCCCACAGGGTCCCCGTGCTTCTTGACTGCCTCGGCAATCGACGCGAGGTGCAGGGGGACCATGAGGTGGTCAGCAGGCGACGACGCCACGACAATGAGGGGCCTACTTGGGGTTACCACCCACACCAAGGCGGCCGCTATGACAGCGAGGTGGACCGCAGTCCTTCTCCTGAACCGCCAGGCCCTCAGGTCTTCAGCAGGGCCATCCACGCTGCTCTTTTCCCGGCCCGGTTTTGGCAACCAGCCAATCTCGTGAAGTATAGCGGCGAGACCAACCCGGAACTCTGGCTTGCCAATTACCGCCTGGCCTGCCAGCTAGGTGGCGTGGATGATGACCTGCTCATCATCCGCAACCTCCCCTTGCTCTTGTCAGACTCGGCGCGGGCCTAGCTCGAGCACCTTCCTCCCTCACAAATCCACGACTGGCGCGACTTGGTTAGGATCTTCGTCGGGAACTTCCAAGGCACATACGTGCACCCTAGGAACTCCTGGGATCTTAAGAGCTATCGCCAGAAACCGGACGAGTCTCTCTGAGACTTCATCCGGCGCTTCTCCAAACAGTGCACCGAGTTGCCCAGCGTCGGCGACTCAGAGATCGTCCAGGCTTTCCTCTCCGGCACCACCTGCTGAGACTTGGTTCGAGAGTTAGGTCGGAACGTGCCGCGCTCAGCTGCCGCGCTCCTCAACATCGCCACCAACTTCGCCTCGGGTGAGGAGGCTGTTGGAGCCATCTTCCCCGACAGCGACACCAAGGGTAAGCGGAGGGACATGGCCCCTAAGGCCTCAGCCTCCCACCTCCCCAAGAGAAAGAAAAAGGAGCGCCTAGGGAAGCAGGAGGTCCTAGAGGTCGATCTGGTCGCGGCCGCAGAGTGCAAGAATCCCCGAGGCCTCAAAGGCCCTAGGCCTTTCGACGACATGCTTAAGAAACCCTGCCCTTACCACCAAGGCCCGGTCAAGCACGCCCTCAAGGATTGCTCCATGCTGCGACGTTACTACGCCAGGCTCGGGCTCCCCGACGATGACGCCAAGCAGAAGGGCGCTGGCGACCGGGACGATGACAAGGACGACGGGTTCCCCGAGGTACACAACGCCTTCATGATCTTTGGCGGACCCTCGGCGTGCCTTACGGCGCGGCAACGGAAGAGGGAACGCCGAGAGGTCTTCTCGGTCAAGGTGGCCACCCCCTGGTACCTCGACTGGTCTCGGGAGGCGATCACCTTTGATCGTGATGACCACCCCGACCATGTTCCGAATCCCGGGCAGTACCCACTGGTTGTCGACCCGATCATCGGCAACACCCGACTCTCCAAGGTGTTGATGGACGGAGGCAGCGGCCTCAATATCCTATACATCAACACCCTGGAGCTCTTGGAGATCGACCGGTCAAGGCTCCGAGGCGACGTCGCACCCTTCCACGGCATTATGCCAGGGAAGCGTACGTGACCCCTCGGGCGCATCGACCTTCCCGTCTGCTTCAGCACCCCCTCCAACTACCGCAAGGAAGTCCTTACCTTCGAGGTGGTCGGGTTCAGGGGAACCTACCACACCATCCTTGGGCGGCCGTGCTATGCCAAGTTCATGGCAGTCCCCAACTATAGCTACCTCAAGCTCAAGATGCCAGGCCCCAGCGGTATCATCACGATTGAGTCCACGTACGAACATGCATATGACTGCGACGTCGAGTGCATCGAGTACGCCGAGGCTCTTGCGGAGGCCGAGACCCTCATCGCCCACCTCGACTAACTCAGTGGCGAGGCGCCTGACTCCAAGCGTTGCCCAGGGGCGTTTGAGCCTGCGGAGGCCATCAAGCTCGTCCCGGTCGACCCCGCCTGCCCCGACGACCGGGTGCTGAGGATCAGCGCCACCCTTGACATCAAATAGGAAGCCGTGCTCGTCGACTTCCTCCATGCGAATGCTGACATATTCGCATGGAGTCCCTCGGACATGCCGGGCGTACCGAGGGAGGTCGCCGAGCACACCTTGGACATCCAGGCCAGCTCTAGACCGGTGAGGCAACACCTGCACCGCTTCGACGAGGAAAAGCGTAGGGCCATCGGTGAGGAGGTGCAGAAACTCTTGGCGGCCGGGTTCATCAAGGAAGTGTCCCACCCAGAGTGGTTGGCTAACCCCGTGTTAGTCAAGAAGAAAAATGGGAAATTGAGGATGTGTGTAGACTACACCAGTTTGAACAAAGCCTGTCCAAAAGTCCCCTTCCCATTACCCTGAATCGATCAGATCGTTGACTCCACTGCGAGGTGCGAGACCCTGTCTTTCCTTGATGCGTATTCTGGTTACCATCAAATCAAGATGAAAGAATCCAACCAGCTTGCGACTTCTTTCATCACCCCATTCGGCATGTACTGCTACATGACTATGCCTTTCGGCCTCAGAAACGTAGGGGCCATGTACCAGCGGTGCATGACCCAGGTCTTTGGCGACCACATTGGGCAGACCGTCGAGGCCTATGTGGACAACATCGTGGTCAAGACCAGAAAGGCCGAGGATCTCATCGATGACTTGAGGGTAGCCTTGAAATGCCTTAGAGAGAAGGGCATCAAGCTCAATCCCGAGAAGTGTGTGTTCGGGGTCCCCCGAGGCATGCTCTTGGGATTCATAGTCTCGGAACGCGGCATCAAAGCCAACCCAGAGAAGGTCTCGGCCATAACCAGCATGGGACCAATCAGAGACCTCAAGGGAGTACAGAGGGTCATGGGATGCCTTGCGGCCCTGAGCCGCTTCATCTCACGCCTCGGTGAAAAAGGTCTACCTCTGTACCGACTCTTGAGAAAATCCAAACATTTTTCTTGGACCCCCGAGGCCGAAGAAGCCCTCGATAGAGTCAAAGCGCTGCTCACGAATCCTCCCGTCCTAGTACCCCCGACCAAGGACGAGGCCCTCTTACTCTACGTCGCCGCAACGACCCAAGTGGTCAGCGTTGCCATAGTAGTAGAGAGGCAGGAAGAGGGGCATGCTCTGCCCACCCAATGACCTATTTATTTCATTAGCGAGGTGCTCTCTGAGACCAAAGCACGCTACCCCCACATCCAGAAGCTGGTCTACGTCGTAGTCCTAGCCCGGCATAAACTGCGTCACTACTTCGAGTCTCACCTAGTGACTGTGGTATCATCTTTCCCCCTAGGGGAGATAGTTCATAACCGGGAGGCCTCAGGCAGGATAGCCAAGTGGGCCGTCGAGCTTATGGGGGAAACCTTGACTTTTGCGCCTCGAAAAGCAATCAAGTCTCAGGTCCTGGCCGATTTCGTGGCTGACTGGATGGACACCCAACTACCACCTGCTCAAATTCAGACGGAGTGCTGGACCATGTACTTCGATGGATCCCTGATGAAGACCGGAGCAGGTGCGGGTCTGCTCTTCATCTCGCCCCTCGGAGTACACATGCGCTACATGGTGCGGCTCCACTTTGCCGCCTCCAACAACGTGGCTGAGTACAAGGCCCTCATCAACGGCTTACAAGTCGCCATCGAACTTGGGGCATGGCGTCTCGACGTCCGGGGCGACTCGCGGCTCGTCGTCGATCAAGTGATGAAGGAGTCAAATTGCCTCGACCCCAAAATGGAGGCTTACTGCAAGTTGGTACGTCGCCTAGAAGACAAGTTCGATGGTCTCGAACTAAACCATGTTGTGCGGAAGTACAACGAGGCCGCCGATGAGCTGGCAAAGATGGCCTCGGCATGGGCCCCGGTCCCCCCGAACGTCTTTGCCAGAGACCTCCACAAACCTTCCATTGACTACACCTTAGTAACAGAGGAGGGCCCACCGGTGGAAACCACGACGAAGCTCGATGCCCCCTCTACTGCCGAGACCCCCTCGACCGAGCCCGAGGTCATGGAAGTCAACACTGAGCCTCCGCAGACCGACCAGGACACAGATTGGTGAATCCCGTTCCTCGATTGGCTTGATCGGGGGGAGCTTCCTGGCGACAGGACCGAAGCCCAACGGCTTGCGCGCCGAGCCAAGACTTACGTCCTCTACAATGGCGAATTGTACAGGTGAAGTCCCTCAGGTGTCCTCCAACGATGTATCACTACTGAGGCGGGCCGAGCCCTGCTTTGGGACTTGCACGCAGGCGCCTGCGGGCACCATGCGGCGCCTCGGACTCTCGTAGGAAATGCTTTCTGCCAAGGGTTTTACTGGCCAATGGTGGTCGCCGACGCCACCAAGCTAGTACGCTCCTGCGAAGAATGTCAGTACTATGCTCGACAAACACATCTCCCGGCCCTGGCCCTCCAAACCATCCCCATCACGTGGCCGTTTGCCGTATGGGGGCTCGACATGGTCGGGCCTCTGCAAAAGGCCCCCAAAGGCTACACCCATCTACTGGTATCAATCGACAAGTTCTCCAAAAGGATCAAGGCTCATCCGATCAATCGAATCAAATCCGAGCAGGCAGTGCTGTTCTTCACCGACATTATCCACAGGTTTGGGTTCCCAACACCATCATCACCGACAACGGGACATAGTTCACCGGAAAAAAGTTCCTGACGTTTTGCGACGACCACCACATCCGTGTGGCCTGGTCAGCCGTAGGACACCCAAGGACCAATGACCAAGTAGAGCGTGCCAACGGCATGATCTTACAAGGCCTCAAGCCAAGAATTCACAACCGGTTGAAAAAGTTTGGCAAGAAATGGCTCGCCGAACTCCCATCGGTCATCTGGAGCCTGAGGAACACTCCAAGCCGAGCCATGGGGTTCACGCCTTTCTTCCTGGTCTATGGGGCCGAGGCCATCCTCCCCACTGACTTGGAATATGGTTCCCCAAGGCTACAAGCCTATAACGAACAAAGTAACCGCACCACCCGAGAGGACGCCCTCGATCAACTGGAGGAAGCCCGAGACGTCGCGCTACTACACTCGGCTAAATACCAGCAGACCCTACGGCGCTATCAGGCCTGGCACGTCTGAGGCCGAGACTTGAAGGTAGGCGACCTGGTGTTGAGGCTAGCACAGAGCAACAAGGGCCGCCACAAACTGACCCTACCATGGGAAGGACCGTACATCATCGCCCAAGTACTGAAGCCTGGGACCTACAAGCTGGCCAACGAGAAGGGCGAAATCTTCACCAACGCTTGGAACATAGAACAGCTACATCGCTTTTATCCTTAAATTTCCAAGCATTGTATATATTGTTTCTCGGAATACAATTAAAAAGCGTTCTTTAGTTGGTATAATTTTTTGAGAAATCCCCCGAGCCCATCGTGGGTCTCGGCAATACAATAACATGGTAAGGGAGACTCGGCTCTGCCTCAGCAGAACCAAGCCTCCCTCGGGGGCTAGATAGGGGGACCCCCCCTAAGTCCCACGCACCATTTTTTAGTCGCTTTTCGAAAAAATTCCTACGCCAAGTCTCTAGCACGCTCTGACGAATCGGTTGTAAAAACCCCTTGGACCAAAGTCCGTTTCCTAAGCAAGAGGCCGGTAGAGTCGCAAGATGGCCTACGCCTCTAGGCTACGGCACTCCCTCACTACCTCTTGCCCAAGGGACGGCTTAGGTGCCAAGGAGGCGTTTTGCAAAAGAAATCTAATCAGAAGCAACAGAGGGTGGAGGCTCGGAAACACGAGAGAAACGACTAAGAAACACAAATACCTCAAAAAGAAAGGCCTCGACGGCCACAAGCGTTATGATACAAAGATAATTCCTACTCTATTTTTACATAGCCCCTTGGGCCCAGGTCAAGGCTTAGAGCCTCCAGCATCAACAGATGGTAGGGGAGGGACCACCTCCTCTTCGAAGAGCGTCGCCAGCGCCGTGCCAGGGCCTTCCGCCGCCTCCATCAGCTTCATGACCGCCGCGTCGACCTCCTCGTCATCATTAGGCAGGACATAGCCATCCCTAATGGCCAGGAGGTCGACGCCAACGTAGTGAGAGGAGATGACAGCCAACGCGCGCTTGACACCCGTGTGCAGCGCTCCTCGGAGCCACTCGCGCATCTGGCTGCTCAGCGCGATCAAACGGCTCCCAAGGGAGCTGCCTGACTGAACCCCTTCAACCTCCAAGGCCTCGCAGGCAGAAAGGGCGGCATGCTTCAGCGCCTCGTGCTCCCCGATCTTAGTCTCGAGCACCGTCTGCACCGCGCTGGAAGCCTTGGCTGCCCGAATAACCTCCGCCTCTGACTCTGCACCACGGAAAATGGAATAAGGTTGAGCGAGGGAAAAAACAACCTAAATTAGGAGTGGAAGCCCACGGAACTCACCCTTGGCCTTCTGCTCCCAGCTCCCAGTCGGGTCTCGACCTGACAGGCCTCGGCTTTCTCCTTCCAGCGTAGGGCCTTGGCCCGAGAAGCCTCGGCCTTCTCCTTCAAGCGCTGGGCCTCGACCCGAGAAGCCTTGGCCGCCCTGGAAGCTTCACTCCCCAGCTCTGCGTCACACAAGGAAGTTAGGGAGCGAACACAAGGAAAGGAAAACAAAACGAGGGCACTAAAACTCACCCTCGACCATCCCCCTCCAAACCACAGCCTTGGTCTGGGAGGCCTCAACCGCCATAAGGGCCTCGTCCAACGCGCCTTCGTCAGCTGGTGCGCACTCTCCTCCGCCCCCAGCTGCCTAGCAAGGGCCTTGCCTGAGGCCGTCGCTTCTTCAGCCCGAGACCTAAAGGCATCCCGATCACCGGCGACGCGGGTAAGCTCTTCCTCCAACTCCTTGACCCACGCCATCAGAGGGGCGACCTGCCCCTAGGCCGTGACCACCTCGACCCTCGTGTCGGCACAACAAAGCCGAAGGTCCTCCACCTCCGCGCTCCGCGCCGCCAGAAGCTCGTTGGCTCCCGCAGGTAGGCCCTTCTACCATTGGAGCTGGTCCTAGATGTCCCTCTCCCGCCGGAGAAGACCAACTTCCCAAGGGACCGGGTCTCGAGCTCCTAGGGAAGCAGAACAGGGTCATTGATTGCAACAAAACTCAGAAAAAGACAACGTCGCACGAGAAAAGAAAACGCGAACCTGGGCGACTCCGGACAGTTTGTCGGCCACCACGGACAGCGCCGTCCGAAGCGATCGCTCCGCCAGCTGGCGGTTTTGCTCGAAGGTGTCCCAGCGCTCGCCCTCGGCTGCATCCTCGAGAGCGAACAGGGGCTCCCCCTCAGGGTCGTCCCGACTCCACCACAGTACGCGTGGGCGCTCCCACCCGCGGGGCTTAGGTCGCGCCCGCACGAGGGTCGAGCTTCCCTCGCCCAAGGTCGGAGCCGGCTGTTCCACGGCACCGGTCTCCTCGGCGTCAACCACCTCCCGTGCCCGGGAAGTATCGTCAGAGGAGATCGGATAGACCTCCACCTCCCGGGCGCTCTCTTGTAACAATGGTGGGCCCTGAACCAAGGGCGCCACCAAGGCCTCCACCGCCTTCATCTCCGCCTCCTGGGCAGACGGCCTCGCCACCATCACGTCGGCCTCAGTGATCTTGGGGGCTCTAGCCTCCGCAGTCATGGCCTCAATGGTCTCGAGGGCTCCGGCCTCCACCATCGTGGCTTCGGTGGTCGCAGAAACACCAACCCCCGCCGCTGCGGTCTCAGCGGTCTTGGGCGCCCCGGCCTCCGTCGCCTCAGCCTCGGAGACCCCGGGGGCCTCGGCGACCAAGGGCACGCCGGCCCCATCTGACTCGTGAGCCTCGCCCTCATGGGGCGGAAGCACTCCCTCCCCCGTCTGTGTTGGGGTCGCCTCGGCATCCCTTCCTTGGGCGGCCGGCTCCTTCGGGTCGGCCCTTGTCGACGCCGTGCCGCGTTGTATAGTGGCTTGTGCCTCTGCCACCCAGTGGGCGGAGGAGCCGGGGCTTGCCTTGAGCTCCTTAAGGGGCGCCAAGGGAAGCTCGTCCACAGGCCGCTTCCGACTAAGGAAAAATAACCTACAGGGTCAGCACGAGACCAAAAGGCGAACAGAAGGCACTGAGACTCCACCAAAAATACACCTACCTCGAGCGGGGCGACAACCGCTTCGCCACGGCAACCCTCGTCCGCAAAGGCGGTGGCGGCGGTAGAGGCATCGCCTCCATGTCCATCGGCACCGGCCGGTCCTCAAAGGACCCCGGCGCCCCGTCGGTCCTCTGCGGGGGCGGTTGCGTCACCTCCGCTGCCACTTGTTCCACCATCGCCGTCGAGCCTACCGGGCTGACGGTGCGTTTGCCCAACGCCCGCGCCCCGGGCGTGTTGGCCTCGGCCCTAGAGCGGGCAATCACTGACCCCGGGTCCGCTTCTCCTCCTCCTCCCGGGAGTGCCGGGCTGCTTGCCAACGCCCCGGGTTCCACCTCCACTATGTCAGGGAGATGGTCCAGAGGACCTCGCCCCACCTCGCCCTCATCATCCCCGTCCGAGGTCTCCATCGACAGCGACGCCGATGGGGATTCCTCCAACGGGAGGCCATCCTTCCTCTATTGACAGCGGCGCTTGTCTAGCTCTTCGCGCGCGAGGATCTTCTTTGTGCGCTTCGCCGCCTCGGCGTCTTTCCGTTTTTTCTACGCGTCGGCGTGCGCTTGGTTGATCGCCCGTCGCCTCGCATCCTCGGGAACGGGCGGCGGAGAGGAGCGCACGTCTCTCATCCCTTGTAGGAATGACGAATGCGCATAAGGGAACAAGAGGTAAGGGGAAACAGAGGAGGCTCGGGGGCTACAGCGGCACACAACTTACCAGCGAGAGGAACCCCCACGACGGTCGCATCGCGATGGGGGTCAAGTTGCTGCCCCTCAGCTTCGCCTCTATCGTCTCCCCCACCCGACGAACAATTTCCTCATCGGAGAGGGCGGAGGAGGACATCCGGATGCCCTCAATAGGCTCACCCAGCTTCATCTCAAACAGCCATCGCCGCCGAGCCATCAGCGGTAGCACCCTCCGGCGGTGGAAGGTAGCCACGACCACAACCACAGTAAGGCCGCGGCCTCATAGCCTCTCCAGCCCCTCTAGAAGCGGCTGCAGCTTGGGCTAGTCGTCCTTCGGGACGTCGTACTTCCATCTCTCCGGGCAGCTCCCCACAATCCGCCCAGTGTAGGGGGGAAGTCCTCCATCATCGTTACAAAGGTAGAACCAGCTCGTGTACCACCGGCGGTTGGAGGACGCGAGCTAGGCCGGGATGTAGAGGTGCTGGCAGTCCTAGCACACTTGGAGAGTGCAGCCACCGGCCCTCGTCGCCTTCCTCATACCCAACGTGCCCGTCGGCTTGGTGGTGTGCCCCGCCCGGAATAGAAGGAGCCACAACTCCCAATGGGGAGCAATCCCCAAGTACCCCTCGCAGACGGCAACAAAGATAGCCGCCTGAGCGATGGAGTTGGGATTGAAGTTGTGGAGCTCCACACCGTAGTAGTGCGGGAGCGCCCGCATGAACCGATCCACCGGGACGCCGAGGCCGCGCTCGTGAAAGGAGACGAAGCTCACGACATAGCCGTCGCGAGGCCTCGGCTCTGGCTCACCGTACGGAGCAATCCACTCTGGCCTGGTGGGGTTCGTCACCGGGCGAAGGAGTCCACCATCGACGAGCGACTAGAGTGTCTCCATGGTAACATCGGAAGGATCCCAGGGGTCCACCTCGACAACGACGATGTCGCCGGCCATGAGTGCGATGGAAGGATCAGATGCGGCTATGAGTTTTTCCCTCTCTCCCACGCTCTCGCTTTTTCTCGCTTTCTCCCTAGGCTCACTCTTCTCCCTTCTTATTCCCGGCACCCGCTGCTCTAGCGACGGCTCGATGAAGGCAGAGCTAATGCAGGCGAGGTAAGGTGAGGAGGAGCGAGACTCCTCGAATATTTATGCAGGGGGAAGGCGAAACGAACGGGCGACAAAATCGGGGAAGTTTCCCCCTGATCCGGCGCGGTTAACCATGAGCCGATTTTGCCGCCCACGCGCCCACTTCTTTCTCATTAATTGCGGGAACAGTTACGTCCCATCCACCACGTCATGCTCGGCCACTACGGCAGCAGGCGTCATTTCGCCTCCCTAGGAAACCGCCTCAAAAGGCGCGCCACCTGTTGCCAAGCCAATGGGGAAGCTATTCCCCCCGGCCTATTCCTTTCAGATGAAGGAACCAGGCTCTGAGCCTATTACGGTCCAGGGGTTCGAAGGCTGGGCCCCAAGGGGTTTCGACAGCCGCCCTAGGACAACAGAGTCAGGGACGACCGTGGGTGAGCCTATACGGGGCTGAGGCCCAAGCAAGCGAAACGCTTGGGACACCCTAAGTCGTGTCCGAGACCGGTAGGGAAGTCTCCAAATGGGATCCCACCGTAGGGAGGCACCGAGCCACCGAGGCCAAGTGAATGGCCTCAGCACCCACTAGAGAAACCCTCCAGTACTCTTGGAGTGCATCTCTGGACCACTAGCCGACCCTTAGTGAACGGGGTTCGGGCCTCCACTCGGACTACCCGATAACAGCTCACCAGAAGTGCCACCGCTCGTACCCACCAAGGGTAGCGAGGCACATTCCACCCCTCCTTCCGAGCGAAAAGGAAGCATGAGGGTCGTACAAAAAGTCAGGAGAACCCCTGATGGCCTTCTCGCTCTATGCAGAGGCTAGGGGACTCTTCCTGCAACCTTGCCGAGACCCAGCGACCCCGGCTCGCACTCGAAGGGGCTCGGTAAAACAAACCCTCCTTCTGAGCGAAAAGGAAGCGTGAGGGTCATACAAAAAGACAGGGGAGCTCCTGATGGCCCTCTTGCCCCGTGCAGAGGCTAGGGAGCTCTTCCTGCAGATATGCCGAGACCCCGTGACCTAGGCTCGCGCCCAAAGGGGCCTCGACAAACAAACCCTCATGCACGAGGGGCGTATAAAAAGCCAGGGAAGCTCCTGACGGCCCTCTCGCTCCGTGCAGAGGCTAGGGGCTCTTCCTGCAACCATGTCGAGACCCAGCGGCTCCGGCTCGCACCCGAATGGGCTCGGCAAACAAACCCTCCGTCCTAACAAAAAGGACATGTGAGGGTCGAATAAAAAAGCCAGGGGACCCCTGATTGCCCTCTTGCTTAGGGCAGAGGCTCGGGGGCTCCTCCTGCACCTAAGACAAAGACAAACAGTCTAAGTCCACGCTAGAAGTTTCGTTACAAAGACGATAAAGGGCATCGAGCCCATTACGGTCCAGGGGTTCGAAGGCTGGGCCCCTAGAGGTTTCGACAGCCGCCCTAGGACAATAGAGTCAGGGATGACTTCGGGGCAAGCCTACGAATGGCCGAGGCCCGAGCGAATAATCGCTCGGGACGTCCTAAGTCGTGTCTGAGACCGGCAGGGAAGTCTCTGAATGGGATCCCACCGTAGGGAGGCACCGAGCCACCGAGGCCCAGCGAACGGCCTCGGCACCCACTAGAGAAACCCTCCAGTACTCTTGGAGTGTGTCTCTAGACCGCTAGCCATCCCCTAGCGAACGGGGCATGGGCCTCCACTCAGACTCACCCGATAACAGCTCACCGGAAGTGCCCACGCTCGTGCCCATCGAGGGTAGCCTGGCACATTCCACCCCTCCTTCCGAGCGAAAAGGAAGCATGAGGGTCGTACCAAAAGCCAGGGGGACCCCTGATGGACCTCTCGCTCCGTGCGAAGGCTAGAGGGCTTTTCCTACAACCTCGCTGAGACCCCCGCGACCCGAACTTGCACTTGTGGGCTCGGTAAATATGATAAAAACTCCTCACTCAAACACAAAAACGAAAAAAGCCCCTAGAGGAATAACTCCACTCCTCCAGGGCCTCGGGGGCTACACCCGGCGGGTGCGCTCGTGCGCACCCACCGAAACCTCAAGAAACAAAACCCAATTCCTACGGGAGCGGCTATAAACCAAGCCTCGGCAAACCCTCAGGGAGAGTGCACGCACTCCCCCGGAGGCTCGGGGGCTACTGTCGGGTACCGTAGAATGGGGTACCTCGAGCGTACATCAAAAGGGCCACTTAAGTCCCATCAAAAAACAAAGCTAGAAGGTAAGCCATGGGCTCCTCACCGGTCACGTCTGAGCCCACCGAGCTCTCTGCCTCGCCTCGAGCCTCGCACAGGAGGTCTCGGTGTCTTGGCGCAATCTCCGCCTCACGCGAGGCCTCTCACGGAAGGCCTCGGCAAGGAGTGCAATCTCCGCCTCGCGCGAGGCCTCTCACGGAAGGCCTCGGCAAGGAGTCCGGTCTCTGTCTCGCGCGAGGCCTCATTCTCCATATCGCTCGAGGCCGGCTTGTCCATAGCCCGTCGCTCCCCGCCTCGACCGATCTTCCCGACAGCACGTCATGTCCCATTAATACGTCAACCACTCCCGCAATCTCAGCCGGACGATGGCTCGACACCGCAGAATGGCCGACGGGACATGAGGTTGCATCAGCACCATACTAGCTGAGATAGGGCACGACGGGGATTACCGGTCACTGTATCCTGACGCTGTGTCCACGATCAGTGCCCGCACTACACTGTGCCCTGCGATCCCTGCCTCGAAAACAACACGACACGACGGCCTGGCCCGGGTCATCACCGTCTCCAAGCCAACACACCGGATCAACCGCTCTCTCCGGGCCTCAGCACTATGCACTAGGGTCTCGGCTATCTTGGGATTCGTGTCTATCGAGACCCCCCACTGCGGCGTAGCCTTGGCACCGACCGAGCCTCGGCCTCGTGCACAGTCAGTCCACAGCGACTCGCACGCTGACCGCCGCACCCACTCCGAGGCAGCCCGGGAGCTCCCATGACTCATAGGATCGGATGTGACCAGCACGCCGCCCCAGTGCTCTAAGGACAGACCACTCCGACGACTATGCCACCACAGGAATAGGCCACAGGGCTCGGACACGCCGCCCCTGTTTGCACGATGCCGTATAGTTAGCTCATGTACTACCCTTGTCCTCCCTTCAAAGTATAAAAGGAAGGGACTTGGGCTATTTCCGGGGGGGAGGAAGAAGAACACCCTGTAACACAGACACTTCCCAGCCGCCTGAGAGCAACGTCTCAAGCAGCCCACACCTCACCTCGCCGAGACCTGGGACGAACTTCCTCTCTCACCTAGCTTGTAACCCCCTACAACAAGCATTTCGGTGCAAGGAATACAAGATCGATCTCCCAGACTGGACGTAGGGCTCGAATTGCCCGAACCAGTATAATCCTTGTGTCTCTTTGCATCACCATCCGGAATCGGGAACACGCAGGATAAATTTACTAGTTGGTTGAGAACCCCCCCCCCCAGTCCGAAACACCGACTACTGCTAAACATGTATAAATGATCTCTACAAAAGGAATACGACTACTACTACATGATGCATGTGTGTACCCCTTGAATCAGTGAGATCAATGATGTCAGATGCAAGGGCAGCGGGAATTGGCGGCCTCTATGCACGGCTACTTCTAGCACCTCATCACCGAGCAGAGGCACCACGACCCTGAGCAGAAGATGAGCCGCCAATCTCCCCACGAACACCCCCAAGATCTTCAGTTGTCCTCCAATCCAGCCCAAAAGCTGCGGCACCTGATGCATAAAAATCCAGCCAATCCCAGCTCCCACTGCCACGAACACCGATCGACGCACCTGCACACGAAGGGTGCAGGCTAGCTTGTTCACCGCCACTTGGGGTCGCGCCGCTGCTTGCGGGCACGCTAGGCCACACGCTGCCTCCTGTGGGTGCGCCTGGCCATGGGCCGCCTCCTGCGCCTACGCTCGCCTAGGCGCCGCCAACCGGGGGCGCTCCCGACCATGGGCCCGCGCCCACCCACACGCCACCAACCGGGGGAGGTCCCGGCCATGCGCCACCTCCTGGGGCCACGCCCGGCCAAGGGGCGCTGCCTCGAGCCATGCTCGGCGGCCAGCTGATGGGGCCGGTGCCCATGGCGTCGCCTGCAGCTCCCACGAGGAGGGCGCGGAAGCCTCCCGATGTCGCTCCTTCCGAGCCCGCGACACCCATGGATCCATCTTCAGCGCCGCCGGATCTATCGGTCTTCAGAACCCCCTCGCCATCTTGCCTCTCGGGCTGCCGTGCATCCATGGAGGGAGGACGGAGCTTCTTCTCTCCACACCGTGCGGCTTCAGCCTGCGAACGAGTAGATAAGGTTGGTTGGGGAGACGATGGCAGATGCTGTAATTTGTTGTGAACTTTAGGGGCAAAGAGATATCGTGGCTGCTGGGTCTGACACAGGAGCCGGTGGAAGCTCGATTTTTTGGCTCCAGTGGACCGCAGCGGCATGTGAGAGCGCATAAACCGGGAATCCTCCGCGGGAGCCGCTCACTTAAGACCATTTGGTTGGTTGAGCCATAAAATGACTTCAGAAGCCGTGCGAGGAGCCGTACCAAACGGGCCCTAAGATGTTAAATGCCTGCCATTTGTCTTGCGCAACTGCACTGCTGCAGTGGCAAAGCCTTTGAATTCCAAGGATAGTCCACGGCTCATACAATTTGGCAACTGGATCTACTCCCTCCGTTCCCAAAAAAAATGTGATTCAAACAATATCAAATTTAACTAAATTTATATATTTTAAAACTTACAATACTAAACATTTATCATTAGATTAGTTATGAAATATATTTCCATAGTAAACCTATTTCGAGACATAAATGTGTTGATGCTATTTTAAAAACTTATTTAAACTCAAGTGAGTTTAACTTATCTCAAACTTAGAATGGTATTCTTTTAAGACAGGGAATTTCATTCACCCACGACAAGGATAGATGTTGCCTGTATATCATAGTATACTTATGCTCCTGAAGCTGCAATTTGTGACAGCACCGTCATTTTTTAGAGAGTAATAGCACCATCGTTCATGGATACTACCTGCTTACCAGATGGGGTTCTCAATCTCAACTATGCATCTCAATCAAACAGGATATTTGTTTCAAACATTGTTTTTGTTGTTTATCTCTTGAGTACTTTTTCTTCATTGAATATGTTCACATCTCCTACGAGCGCCTGAAATCGAGATCAGGTCATGCACCACTCTCCTCGCGCCATCGAAGCATTCGAGGTCAAGGTCGGTTGTGCTTTGCTTAGAAAGGGGCTTGGGGGAGGCGGGCCAACCAAGCAGAGGAGATGTGCACGTGGGCTGAGCGATGAGATGGTAGGGCCGCCACGGGCAGAGGAGGACAGTGGTTGGACCATGGAGGGGCAGAGCATGGAGGCACGGAGACAGTCTGGCGAGGTCAGGTTAGCGAGACGGTGGGAGCGGGGCCAGTCACGGTGGCCGAGAGGTTGGTCAGCACCCGGCGGCATGCGAGGGCAAATGTGAACTGCGTGAGACACATGTCGAAGAACAGCCAAGGTTGAAAATGAACACGAGTCACCCAATCTAAGGCCCCCTTTGGAACACAGGTTGCAAAAACCACAGAAATAGAAAAATCATAGGATGTGCAGCCTTTGTTTCCCCGGAAAAGTTTGCAATTTCCTTGGCAAATATCTCGGTCTTCCTCTCCATGTGAGGAAGCCGCGGTAAATAGATGTGCAGCCTTTGTTGGATAAAATTGGGGCGAGACTGCCGGGGTGGAAAGGGAGATTCCTATCTACAGCGGGGAGAGAAACTTTGGTCAAAACGGTGCTCTCATCTCAACCAATTTATCACATGACAGTTTTCCCAGAACTCAAATGGCTAATAGAAAAGATTGATCGTATGCGAACAAGCTTCCTTTGGAGGGGAGAAACGCCAGATAAGGTCTACGGGGACATTCGATCGTCAATTGGCCAACATCCTGTCTACCCAAAGTCAAAGGAGGGCTAGGGATTTTAGACCTAGAGCGATTTGCACAGGCATTACGACTTCGCTGGCTATGGTTCCAATGGCGCCAAAAGGAAAGAGCGTGGAACAAATTGGAGCTACCGTGTGACAGCCGGGATAGGGACCTCTTCGCTGCATTGACGGTGGTAACAATTGCTGATGGCAAAATGGACAAATTCTGGGCTTCATCTTGGGCCCATGGAAAGGCACCCAAGAGCTTTGCACCAACGTTATTCAAAAAGGCTAAGATGAAAAATATCACGGTACAAAAGGTAGTGCAGGAAAATAAATGGATATCACACATCATCCCTATTGACAACGGTCGAAATTCGGGAATATGTCCTACTCTGGGAAGCTGTTCAGCAAGTAGAGCTTGATGTTGACAGGGAGGATAGCATTGTATGGCATTGGACGAGAGACGGAGAGTATACATCCAAAAGCGCCTACCACATCCAATTTGAAGGGACGTTCAACAAACTCAAGATTATGCCGATTTGGAAAGCTTAAGCCGAACCTAAATGCAGATTCTTCGCGTGGACTTTGTTACATAAGAAGATCCTCACGACTAATAATATGATGAAACGACATTGGCCAAATGACTCTATATGCAAGCTCTGCGGAAATGACCCAGAAACTCCCACGCACTTGTGCAAGGATTGTACCTTCTCGAAGCAAGTTTGGTCGATACAGAAATCCTGGTTTGGGTTGTCAACTATTGACACAGTCGGATTTAATGGGTCATTGCATAACTACTGGCGCAGATATTGAGCGAAGATAGATATAGCTCACAGGAGAAAGTTTGATGGACTAATGATCTATTATTGGTGAAACATATGGAAAGAGAGAAATAGAAGAACATTTCAAAACAAAAGCCTACAACCAAGGGAGGTGGCCTTCTTATGCAAGGAGGAGATCGACCAATTTCAGTTGGCCACAAGACCAAATGTTGGAACTAATCAGTAGCAGTTTCTTCCTTTTGGTTTTCATGTTCTTATTTTTCAGGTGGCAGTTTGCGTTGTTGTTTTTTCGGCTTTTCTATTGTGGTAGCCTTCAGAGTAGAGTGGTCACCCAGAGTGCCTTAGTGGTGTTGAGCTTAGGCTCGTTGTTGTAACTATGTAACCCCTTTTTATTTTTCTTTTCCCTCGTCTAGTAAAAATCCAGCAAAAGCTTTTTGCCGCCTTTCGGAAAAAAAAAGAAAAATCATAGGAATTTTGTAGTAGGAATGCAATTGCAAAAAAAAGATTAAAAAGTACCCAAAAAAACTATAGAAGATAGATGTTTGATACTTATAGGAAAGCGGTAGGAATAGGAAATTAGGAAGTGCACAATCCCATTCACTGATTTAATTAATGGTGTGGCAGAGCGCCGATTTTACCCCTTTCCGAGCTGATTGTTTTATCCACTCGGGCCCTATTCGTTTATCTTATAATCCATTTTTTTCAGCTTGTTTTTCAGCCGGAACAGTATTTTTCTCTCACAACAAATCAGTCGGAACAGTATTTTTGCTTGTTTTTTCAGCGAAGTGAATGGGGCCTCATTCTCAAGTCCATCAGTATGTACTAAACATGACGATGTGCCTTGATCCTACACAAGGGAGATGGAAAAATGAGGCTGGAGTGGATGCTTCCATTCCTATGAAATATGTTCGAAAATCGTGAATGAAGGAAAATTTTCTTTACCTTTCCTATACATCAATCCTGCAAACCAAAAGGTTATACAGTAGCAATTCCTATGGATTGCTGATTCCTGAGCTTTTTATATATATTTGGAATATAATTTTCCGTTGCAAAGCAGACCCTAGATCGAACGGTCCTGTGCCTCACTTGAAAAAAGAAAGCGATTCCCTTGTAAACTGCCGCAGATTGCAGAACTTGTCGTATGGTTCACCAATGGCTATCGTATCCTACTCGGAATTGCAAAGATAGCATGCAGTGCACACGATATACCCTGTCTTCTATCTATATCTCTTTTATACACCTAAAAGGATAAAGGGTTTCGTGCACAAATGGCTTATCACTCAGAATCAATCATATTTTTAGTAGTGAAATAGTATTTCTCTCTCAATAAATCAGTCGAAACCGTATTTTTTCAGAAGCAGAAACCATCGACCGATCAGGCCCTTCAAATGCGCGCTCCTGCGAGGCTGGGACCGAAGTCCCATCGGGCTGACTGGTGGACCCGTCAGAGACTCAAAACTATGAATGATGAGCGGTTTCCTCCTCAGAAACTAGAGCCAACACACATAGACAAGGAGCGTGGCCAGGGCACCGCGAGCTGTCACGGCCGTCGGGCTCCTGCTTTCCATGACGCGCTTGTAGCCGCCAAACCGCACGCCGCATGCTCGTTCCGGATGATTTCTGCATCAAGCCGAGCTTCCTGCGGCCGCATGCACATGGATTATACAGGCACAGGGTAGCCAGGTAAAGATAAAAGTTTTTTTTATCCACGTCATCACAATTTTACAAGTTTAATATACGCCATTACAATTCGTTTATTTAGAAAACTGTCATTATAATTCCATCTCTCACTCGTCCATGCCATTTTGTACGTATCTAATGTATATGGGCCCACTGTCAGGCACGTATGGGCGCATACGGACGTTAAGTCCTCCGCCTCCTCCGTCGGAACCAGCGCGCCCGTGGCGGACGAGCGCTCGCTACCTGCGCGTGAGTGGCGGCCTGCGTGCCATACAGAACCTCCGCTTCGCCTCGCCGCGGATGCCGCGCTCGGTGTTGCTCCTGACCCCGTCTACCGTCACACGGACGCCACGGCCTTCGCCATGGTCGACATCGCTGCTCTCCACGACGTGCGCATCGACGCCGCGCGCTACTATGCCGTGGCGCGCGAGAGCGACGGGGTTCCCTGCGGGGATCTGCCCCACGGTCTGCGTCGGCGGGGAACTCGTGCCGGCTGTTGATGGTGGCCGCTGTGGGGAACTCGTGTAGGTTCACGACGAGCACGCGGTCGAAGGCCTTGGTGGTGGTGTCGACCACGGCGCACGGCGGGGTACGTGTCGACCGCGACGCACGAGGCTGTGGTGCTGAATGGAGCAAGTGAGGGCATGGGACATGCGCTGTCCTTGGGCGAGCTCCTCCCCATCCGTGACACAGCGGCCTTCTGCGGTGGCGTGGCACGACTCCTCCCTGGGTGAGCCCCATCCGTCCCCTTCGCCAAGCTCCTCCCAAGGCGAGCTCCTACCTCCTAAATGCACGGGAGCACGGGGTTGGAGGATATGAAGGTGATGGTTGGCATGTGGGAGCTCCGTAGACGCCATCGAAGCATGCAGGCAAGAGAGGGTGGAAGAAGAAAGAGGGCATCGCCGCACGCACTCACGCGCGCCGAGCCATTGGAGCAGCACACCTGCGCTCGCCGTCCCGTGTGCGACCGTTGCGAATGCCAAGACACCCGAGTCAGTCCGCCTGCACTTGCTGCTCGCCGTCTTGCACACCAAGCCACCCAAGTTAGCACGCCTGCGCTTGCTGCTCGCCGTCGCGCACGCCAAGCCACCCGAGTCACCTACGCTTGCAGCTCGCCGTCTCACGTGCCGAGCCCCCCAGCAGCGCTCCTACGCTTGTCGCTCGCCAAGACCAAGCTCGTCGTCCCGCGTGCTCGAGCCACGTCCAGGCGCATCCTCGGCCTAAGCCCTAAGGGAGTAGCGGGCGGCGGCCGCCTCATCGGAGCGTGACGCGTAGCCCAGTGTCAGTCGCGAGACGCGAGGAACGCCAACGGCGAGCTCTGGCGAGAACCCGAAGGCGCACAACACCTACTCAACGCGAGAACTGGACACAGGTTTTGGTGCTGCTAAAAACGCGCAGCGTTTTTGATGCATGTATTGCCATTTATTGAAAACAGAGAAGGATCATGCCCCTCATGGCTCGCATGGCGTGAGAAAGGTGCGCGTCCATCCCCACGCACGACATCGCCCGGCCATGGCGGCATGTCTTGGTTCATGGCGAAACTAACTACCACTACTTCCTATACGCGCGCGATCACCACAGGCTGATGTCTGCGTGCATGCATAAATGTAAACATGCTGCCTATCTATAGCACATAGGAGTATCTAACAATTCTCCTCCTACTCCTAGTGTGCCCGCTGTACATGATGAACACCGAGTCTGGAACGCAACTCACAGAATCGCTCGCGCCCCAGTGCCTTGGTGCAAATGTCCGCCAGTTGCTCCAACGTCCCAATGGACTGAAGATGAACCATGTTCTCCTCGACACATTCACGAATATAATGAAATCTCACATCTATGTGCTTACTTCGGTCGTGGAACACTGGATTCCGGCTGAGCGCGATGGCGGACTCATTGTCGATCTTCAGTGTGATGGCGCCAGCTTCCTCTCCCTTGAGCTCAGCTAGGAGACGAGCAAGCCAAACGCCTTGTCAAGCTGCAGTGGCTGCTGCTATGTACTCTGCCTCGCATGATGACAGAGCCATAACACGCTGCTTCTGTGATTGCCAAGGTGATCACATTGCCGTCGAGGAAGATCACTCCAGTCGTGCTTTTGCGGGTGTCGATGTCGCCGGCCAAGTCACTGTCGCTGTAGCCGACGAGCTGAGCTTCTTTCTTCCTCTGGTAACAGCAACCAAACTGCAGGGTGCCTGCTACGTACCTGAGCACCCTCTTGACAGCTGCCAGGTGCTCAGTGGTGGGAGCCTCCATGAAGCGACTGATGTAGCCCACCGAGTATGTGAGATCGGGCCTGGAGTTCACCAGATACCGGAGTGAGCCAACGATGCTGCAGGTACCTGGTTGGATCCACTGATGGAGCTGAACTCTGCTTGCTAAGCTTCAGGCGAGGCTCCATGGGAGTCTGACTGGGACTGCAGCCAGCCAACCCCGCCGACTCCAGGATCTTGGCGGCGTACGCGCTTTGGCAGACGGTGATCCCAGCCTCGCTCTGGGTTACCTCCAGCCCTAGATAGTAGCGAAGGAGGCCGAGATCACTCATCTTGAACTTTGCCTTCATTTCTTCCTTGAACACGATGATGTCGTGGTTGTTGCCGCCTGTGATCACCAGGTCATCCACGTAGACGCCGACGACCAGCCGGCGTGCACCCGCACCACGCAGATACACTGGCGTGCTCGGAGGTGCTCCGCTGGAAGCCCAACTCGATCAGAGAGGAGTCGAGCTTGGCATACCAGGCACGGGGGGCTTGACGTAGACCGTACAGAGCCTTCACCAAGTGCAGGACCTTGTTCTCATGGACGCGGAGTACGAAACCAGGTGGCTGCTCGACGTAGACTTGTTCCTGGAGTACGCCGTTGAGGAACGCAGACTTAACGTCCATGTGGTGCACTGCCCAGTCCTGTGAGGCTGGCATGGGCGAGGCAGCAACCGCACGGATTCAAGTCTGGCCACCGGCGCGAAGACTTCATCAAAGTCGATGCCTTGCTGTTGGACGTATCCCTTTGCGACTGAGCCGTGCCTTGTACTTGGTGATCACACCCATGGCGTCCTTCTTGGTCTTGTAGACCCATTTCAACCTGATCGGCTTCACACGTGGAGGAGCATCGACGAGTTCCCAGGTGCCGCTGGCTTCGATGGAGGTCATCTCATCCAGCATCGTGTGGCACTAGTGCTCGTGACGTAGCGCTTCGTCGAACGTCGTAGGCTCGGCGTCGCTGGCCAGCAAGAGGTGTTCCTCCAACTCCCGATCAACGAAACGGGGCAGAGTGGACTGGCCGAGAATGTTGTTGACGCGCCGGAAGCATAGGGGCGCCTCGCCATCGTGGTCGAAGTCCAGCTGCTCGCTGAAGCTGGACCCAGGTGGCGTGGTGAACTCGACGTTGGGATGCAGATGGGCACTCGACGAGCCTGGTGCAGGGCTTGCGGCAGGAGTGTGCGCTGGCGCAAACAGAGACGTGGGCACGCCTGGCGATGGTGGCGAGGTGGAGCCCAATGCAGCAGGTTCAGAAGAGGCGTGACCCACTCATGCACGAGTGGTGGTCATCACGGCAGGCTCCTCTACCGTGGACTCAGCGATGGTGAAGTCGGTGTCGCCCTCATCATGATCAGCAGGCCATGCCCACTGAGCACCCTCGTCAAAGACGATGTCCCAGCTGATGTGCACACGGCGGGTAGAGGGATCGTAGACACGATATGCCTTGGACCCGGCCTCATACCCGACGAAGATCATGCGCCTGCTACGATCATCAAGTTTCTTGGAATTTGTTGAGGTTACCTTAACGTGGGCAATGCTGCCGAACGTGCGGAGATGATGGACGCCCGGCAGCACTCCCTGTCTAGAGCTCGTAGGGTGTCTTGCCCCCTATGCTCTTTGACGAAGACCGGTTCAGTAGGTACACGGCCGTCGAGACCGCCTCGCCCCTAGAACATGGCAGGGAGTCCTTTGGCCTTCAGCATGCATCGCGCCGTGCCCACGATGGACTGGTTGCGACGCTCCACGACACCATTCTATTGCGGTGTATACGGTGCCATGAGCTCGCGACGTAGTCCGAGCTGGGCGCAGTACTCGGTGAAGTCTACCGCAGTGAACTCGCCACCCCGATCGGTACAGGAGCGCGAGCAGCTTCTTGCCGGTCTTCCTCTCCGTGGCTGCCTGGACACGCTTGATGGCCGACGCAGCTTCATCCTTGGACGGCAACAGTACCACCCACATGTATCAGCGAGTAATCGTCGACCAGGAGGAGGAAATAGCGATTGCCGCTAGGCGTTGGCGGCGAGATCGGGCCGCAGAGATCGCCATGGAGGAGCTGGAGGACCTTGGTGGAGTGCCCGAGTGCCTTCTGCGGGAACGGCGTGCGGTGTTGCTTGCCGGCGAGGCACGCGTCGTAGACTTGCTCCACCTGGCTGAGCAGAGGCAGGTCACGGACGAGCTCTTCTTGGGCCATTTTGCGAAGCACGGTGAAGTTGACGTGCTCGAATCGGGCATGCCAAACCCATGCATCCTCAGCGCCCCATGCCGCCAGGCACACCAGGCGTGCTATGGTGGCGTCGAGCACGTACAGGCGCCCTGGGCTGTGGGGAATCTTCACGAGCAGCCGCATCTCCTCATCGCGGATGGCCATCACACCGCCCTTCACCAGGACTTCGTAACTGCCCTCATCTAGCTGTCCGACGGAGATGATGCTGGCCGTTAGTCGGGGCAGATAGTAGATGTTCGACAGCGTTCGGTGCTCCCCATTCTTGCAGGAGAGAAGCACGACGCCGCTGCCTTCGATGCGGGCGGTGGAGCCATCTCCGAACCGCACTGGATCCGGTGATGCCGGTGTCGAAGGTTGGCGAAGGCCGATCGGGCGCCCGTCATGTGGTTGGAGGCGCCCGTATCCAGAATCCATCGGCTCGGATCCCGGTTGGCGGCGGAGTCGAAGGAGGGGAACACCTTCTTCTCGGTGAGGTGGATCTGGGTGGTTGACGAGGACGGCGAGCTGAGATTCGGTGGAGAGCGCTGGCGTCGGGGAGGATTCGATCCCCTCTGGCTGGGCAGTGGCGATGGCCAGCATGAGTGTGGCCTCCTCCTCCTGGGCCACATGGGCCTCTTGGGCCGGCTCCTCCTTCTTGCTGCGGCAGTCACGAGCCCAATGGCCCTTCTTGCCACAGCGAGGACAAGGGTCATCCGGCGGCGGGCGCGAAGAGCTGGAGCCACTCCTGGAGTCGCTGCTGCCCCGGCGTCGCGTCCTGCGACCTCTGCCGCGGCCCTTGCCGCGACCGCCAGAGCCAGAGCCGCCACGCCCAGACTCCGAGGCCTTCTTCTTGTACTTCTCCACCCACTGCTCCTCAGTGAGTAGCAGTTTGCCGCTCGCGGTGTGCGCCGGAGCGGGCTCGACGTCGTCAGCGGCCTTGAGACGGCCGGTCACCTCTTCGATGGAGAGCTGAGAGATGTCAAGCAGAGTTTCGATGGAGATCACGAGTTGCTTATACCGTGGGCGAACGACGCGTAGGTACTTGGCGACGACTTTCTCGTCGGGCTCCGGATCGCCGAGTGTGGCCAGACGCTGCACCATGCCAGTGAGGCGCAGTGCGAAGTCCTCGATGGGCTCGCCTTCCCGGAGCGCGATCGACTCATATTCGGCGCGGAGGTTCTACGCCGTTGCCTTCCGCACACGGTCGTCGCCGATGCGGAGAGTGCGGATGGCCTCCCAGGCCTCCTTGGCGCTCTTCTTGCCGACGAGCACATGCACCATCTCCTCCGGGACCGCGCTGCAGATGGCGTCGAGCGCGTTCCGGTCGTCGGTGTAGTCGACGTCGTCGTACTCCACTGGCCTCCCAGAGTTCACGCGCCTCCATCTTGAGCTTCATGCGGAGAGACCACTCATTATAGTTGGTCTTCGTGAGTTGAGGCCAGTTGCCGGAGCTGCGGCCCTCCTTGATGATGCGCTCGACGATGACCTCCCGCGGACGGCGTGCATCGCGGGTGCGCGAACGGCGTGCGTTGCGCGTGCAGTGATCGGCGAGGCGGAGATCGATCCGGCGACTGGTGTGCGCTGCGGCGTCTTGATGCCGGAGCCGCTGGAACCGTCGACCGGCTTCTTGGAATCGTCCTTCTTGTCGGCCGGTGAACGGCCGCGGGGTCTCGTCGGAGACTGCCATGGCGACGGCGAGGTCCCTCGAAAACCTGGCTCTGGTACCACTTGTCAGTCGCGAGACAGCGAGGAACGCCGACGGCGAGCTCTGGCGAGAACCCGAAGGCGCACAACACCTACTCAACGCGAGAACTGGACACAGGTTTTGGTGCTGCTAAAAACGCGCAGCGTTTTTTATGCATGTATTGCCATTTATTGAAAACAGAGAAGGATCATGCCCCTCATGGCTCGCACGACGCGAGAAAGGTGCGCGTCCATCCCCACGCACGACGTCGCCCGGCCATGGCGGCATGTCTTGGTTCATGGCGAAACTAACTACCACTACTTCCTATACGTGCAGCGATCACCACAGGCTGATGTCTGCACGCATGCATAAATGTAAACATGCTGCCTATCTATAGCACATAGGAGTATCTAACACCCAGCACCAGGCTCGCGCTCAAGCACAGGTGCGCCGCGATGGTGCGACCGATGCCCCACGACCCCGTGCTGGACGTCCCTGTGCTGATGGACATGACGACGAGGTTGTCGATGTCGGCCGCGGCGGGGAACTCGCGCTGGCGGTTGAGCACGTGCGCTGCCGCCATGGAGTTGCCCGGTGCGCCGCCGCCGCGATGGCGCGGATCCGCCATGGACGCCACCTCCACCACCCCGGCTGCGCTCGTGGCGGCGCACACGTCCAGCAACCGGAACAAGAACGGCGAGCAGGGGACCAGCACGAGGCGCACCGTATGGCAGAGGACGAGGGGCAACGGTGGCGCGCCACTAACCCTAAGTCGGAGTGCGAACAACAGTGCTGCCAGGTTGCCTGCGCTCGTCGTCCCGTGTGCGGAGCGGCTCTCACTCGTGGCCGGCACTGCGCGAGGTGGAGCTCGTCGATGGCAGCCAGCGCGGCAGCGACGTGGTAGAGAGCGACGGCGAGCTTACTCTAACGGAGGAAGAGGGATGTAACGTCCGTATGCGTTTGTGTAGGCATACATGCCTCACACTGATATACGTTGTATGTGTACAAAATGGCATGGACGAGTGAGAGATAAAATTATAATAGCAGTTTTTCAAATAGATGAATTGTAATGGCGTATCTTCAAACTTGTAAAATTACAATAACATGATAAAAAACCCAAGATAAAATGGCAAACATGCAGACCACTTCATATAAAATATGTTTTAAATTTAAAATCCAATATCTTAATAGTTCGACTAGAAAAACATGTTTACATGGGCATCGAGCTGTGGTCACCAATTGAA
This sequence comes from Miscanthus floridulus, assembly GCF_019320115.1. Taxonomy (NCBI): domain Eukaryota; kingdom Viridiplantae; phylum Streptophyta; class Magnoliopsida; order Poales; family Poaceae; genus Miscanthus; species Miscanthus floridulus. The sequence continues at coordinate 493,322 of NC_089581.1, read as the reverse complement.
AAGATTTTCAAGCCTAAGATATGCATCCACTTCATACAGCTGGTCTCTGACTCCTTATAACTGAAGCATTGAATTATTATGATATTAGTTTTTTCTTTGCAGCGCACAGAAAAATATAAATTGGAATCGTGTGTGCGGCAGTGCTTCGCCCCGCTCGCCTGCTTCTGCTAGCCAATCCTTCATGTGCAACATATGATTTTTCATCGGACTCTGCAGGTGGACTATGGCACACTAATCATGGAAACATACTGATTCGATCCTCGAGCGTGGGAGCACATCCTTTAAAGTTGCCCTCATCAAAGATCACGCGTCTGACATCCGTGCACAACCACTACAAGAAATATGACCTTCTATGACGATTTTCTCATGACGACGGCTAAATTCGTCGCTAAGTCATTATGTTTTACGACGTTATTTGTTGAGAGTATGACTTTACGATGAAAATTATGTGTCCGTCACTAAGATCTAGAAGCAATCGTCGTAAACGGAAGGATTTCCATATTACGACGACTTGCAATTTGTCATGGCCTGCTATTAGACAATCGTCACAATTTATGATGTGAATTTTAAGATGATAAGCACGTATAATATTTTGAATTACAATTTTTTAATTGTCCAAATTACCATGGATTGATAAATGACCAAAACTAAATGTTCTATATCTCGATGAGATAAAAAATGTCTAGAAAAGTCAATACTACAGGAAAATATCATCTATTTAATCTTAAATGACTTTGAGGTGGAGTGATTTGAAGAGCTACACATGAGGCCATAAATTAGAGGTTGAAATCCCATCGACCGCACATGCACATTTTTCCACGATTTCAATAATATTTCTTTTCATCCTCATTTTTTATTTTCATAAACCTTTTTTTTCTTTTCATCCCCATTTTCTCTATTTTTAAAAACATTTTTTGGTTTCCATCCTAAATTTTTTCTATTAAAAACGATTTCAATATTTTCCCTTTTTGTCCTCAATTTTTTTTTCAAAAACATTTTTTCTTTTCCATCGTCGATTTTTATATTCTAAAAGATCAGCCCATTAAGCCCAGCAGTCCCACCGAACCCTAGCTTGTTGAATCCCCAAAATTTTCATTCGCCGCCACCACACTCGCTTCTTCTCCCGCCGAGGCCGCACACCTTCTCTTTCTCCAATGAAAGCCACAGTGCTTGCTTCTTCTCTTGCCGACGCCGCGCGCTCCCTCTTTCTCCCGATGAAAACCCCAAAATTTTCATCTGCCGCCATCTTTTTCTCTCCTGCCACCTCTGCGCTCGCTATTTCTTTTCACGTCGATGACGCGCGCTTGCTATTTCCCCCTGATTCCAAATCGCCGCCCCTCACTCTATCCGACCCGACGTAGCAGGCGGCGCCTTCCAGGACGCCTACTCTTCCCGACTGTGACTTCCAGGCGCCGCTCCTCCAGGCCCTGGCTCCTCACTCCGCCCTCCTCACGCCGAGTCACGCAGCAGGCGCCGTCCATCAGAAGCTGCGACCCCCCTCGCTCCCCCTCTAGAATCCACGACCCCCTCCCCCACTCAAGGTCAGAGCACCATGGCTCCTGGTCGGAAGGTGGGAGCAAGCATACAACAACCAACAGGTAAACTCATGAATATGTGGAATTACTAAGTCGATTTCCCTTCTGTTCCCCACGTTTAGCCTCTAGTCTGGGTCTGGGCACCACAAAAGAATAGACTAAGATCATGTTTAGGTAAGTGAGCAAATCAATTTCGTTTTTGCCTTCTACTTTTGTCGCTTTTAAGTGAGCCAGAGTACCAAAGGTCTGTAGACATTCTTTTTATCTACAATTTCAGTAGTGCAGAGGTTGGATATGTCAGAACTTATGGAATTTCGAAGTTGTGTTGCAGACTCTCTCAGATCTGACTGAATATGTTGTAGCCTGGATTAAAAATAGTAGATGACCGGTGAATACAAAAGTTGTAGGAAATTTTATGTTGATGTTTTTACTAGGAGCATATTTTTAGAACTGCATGCAGGCATGTCAAATATTTTGATGTTTATATTAAGGGGCCCATATTTTTAGTGTTGCTTAATGTCACCAAAATCTAAGGACGGCACCTGATGCAGGCATGTCATGGATTGCTCTAATTCTGTTTCTGGAATTACTATGTTTTGCAGTAGTGTATGGAAGTAATTAGTATCCTGCTGATCTGCCTATTTTTGCAATGACAATTAACAATCGGTTTCTAATCCTGGTGCTTAATCACAGTTTGTTCTATTTCTAGCTAATACCTTTATGAAAAATTGCTGCAGAAAAAAGGATGGATAGAGCCGTGAAGGGTGCAACTATCTATGTGTGCATGCAAATTTTAAATTTGAATAAAAAGAAACTTGTGCAAGAAAGAAGAACAAAGTATACCTATATGGATAGTTGTTTGTTGTGGATCAGACACACGCACTCGCAACTATTCAAGTGTTGGTTTCTTATTATAAAAAGAAATAAAAAGATACAATTTTCTCTTTGACATTTCTCCTTGTACAAGTTTTTGTTCGAGCTCAAACTACTTGGACATAAATGATTGTATTCTCTATCTATAATTATGTTAAAAAGTTTCATGCACCATTTTAGGTGCTATAGTGTTTGGCAATAGGTAGTTCTACAGGACAATGAAACACTAACTAATTGTATTTGATGGTAGGACCGTAAACCAAATGTACAGTATTACTAGCAAAAAAGAAAAACTCGAAATCAACGTAACTGGATTCATGAGTGAATGCCCGCGCTAGAAAAACTCATAGAGCCCCTTCTACTATCGTAAAACTCATGGAGCTCCTAGAGAAAAAAAGAAGTGAATGAGGGAGAGGAAGTGTGTGAGGTGGACGAGCACCCCCCTCCCCCCTAGTCAAAAAAGAAGATCACGCAAGGTAACTCGTACACAGGGCTAAAATCGTGGTGATCGAGCTGTTAACAGGGCAACGTATCAGGTATAAATCAACCAACTTATGTAAACTTAAAAACTACTAATCAGGATCACTAGATGCACATCCAATGGATGGGGTGAAAGGTGGGATTTTTTTGCGCTTAAACCCCCACCCGCCGGTCTTTTTTTTTTGCGCTTAAGCCCCCTCACCTCATCCATTGGATCAGCCTCTAGTGGTCCTAATTGATAGTTTTCAAATTTATAATGGTTGGTTGGTTTGCACCTGATATGTTGCTGGTTAACAAAGTCCGTGATGCGAACATGTAATAATGCAAAAAAGGCCTTGTGAGGTGTTTGCTTCACAAATCTACAGCAGGCAGGAACCTATATCTTGCCCACACGGCCACGTGAGTAGGAAATTCGGCCTCAATTTGTTTGGAAGCAGTTATAGAATCAAAAAACGGCGGTCAAATTGGATGGTTTTCGCCTGAATTTTGGCTTTGCCCCCGTGCCTTTTCTGCTAACTGTCGCCGCGCATATAAATGAAATGGACGCCGTTCTGGCGTTCTCCCCTTCTAGAGCAGAGGAGAGCAGGCACACCGGCACACCGCACACCTCACCGCAGCGCCCTGCTCGTCTCCTCTCCGGCTCTCCCCGTCGGGATCCACCACCGACCGACCGCACCTCTGCTCGCTCCTGCCGTCCACAGTCGCTGCTCCTCTCTAAGTGCTGTCGATTTGTGCATCGACTAGTTGTCTGGTTCGGTTCCATCCTTCTGTTGGTAAGCGATCCTACCATGCCCTGAGAGGTGCCTTTGCTCTCTTAGTCTTAGATTAGATTAGAGGCGGTTTCTTCTCAGTCCTAGCGTGCGATTGCATCTGTATTTGGATCGGTCTTCGTTATTAGAGCCAGCGCAATTGCAATTCTTGAAGAGTTTATGCAGTATGTCCGAATATGCAGCAGTGATCTTGCTTGCTTGATCGGATCCTGTAATAAGCAGTACGTGTTAGCTAGTGTTTTCCGCCCCCTTCGATTAAGAGGGGGAAAAAGTAGTACAATTTCATGTGTCATACCCGGATCCTCGGGAACAGAAATGGATTTGATATGCGGTGGAGGTGCATGCTCCTAGATCTCATATCATGGTGCTGGTTTTGGTGTGCCAAGTCGGTTACTTGGAGGATACTCGTGGGAAATGAATTGACTTAAATGTTTTCAGTTGGATGTTTTTGCTAATCGTGTGAATGGCCATTAGCCTACAATAGTTTCTGTAAATCTTGAGGCCGGGTTGGTTTAGATCCCACCCAGTGCTTCATACTTGTGATCTTCTTGGCGGCCTAACTGGGTTTTTACTGAGCTTTTATTGGGCAAACCTTACTTAGCTTTTCCTAATCCTAACTAATAAAAATATGTATCTTCATGTCAAATACTGCTAACCCTGACCTGAATCTGTGTCAGGTTATCTTGGTCTAAACAGCTCAATCTGTCAAACAGCCTTGCTATTGTTTTTCCCCCTTTCATTTTGGCATAAACAATCCAGTTGATAACTTTTTGCTAGCTGGAATCGGAATGATGGGCGCCACTACTGACTTATTGCTGGCACACTGACTTTAGACTCCCATCGTCTACGGCTAAATGAATTATCCAGCTATAGGCTGGATGTGCAGCAACAGCAATAATTCTGATCCAGTACAGCTGTAGTTTTATTCATTTCTGTTAGGCTCAGTAGCACATGGGTGAGCAAGTGACCATGTCTCTGCCTGACAGGACAGCTTATGCCAGCTTAATGAATCCACTTTATGATTGATCGCAGTGTGATATGTTTTTCCAAGTCGTTAGTCCTATTTACCAGCTGGTCCTTGTTCAAAGATTCATTAATGGTAATAATCTTGCTGCAACTTGACCTAAGGCCTGCTAAATACAACCTTGCATTCCTTTTACTTGGCTATCACAAATTGCTCTTAATTGTCATCGTGTACCTGAAAATTATATGGTCTTTCCCTTATCAATCTTAACTTAAATTTCCAAGCCATCTAGCATGAACTAGGTCCAAAATTTTGTGCTTTCACAAGTGAATATTTGAGATGGTCTCTGAATTCAGATTGTCTGTGCTGATCAATGGCTGACGGTGAGGATATCCAGCCACTTGTGTGTGACAATGGCACTGGAATGGTCAAGGTTCGATGCTCATTCTATCTGTTCATTCATTAATCTCTGAAACCTGTAAAAGGAGTTGTTGCAGAATAACCAGCCTATGTTTCTCCTCTCTGCAGGCTGGCTTGCTGGCGATGATGCGCCCAGAGCAGTGTTCCCTAGTATAGTTGGCCGCCCTCGCCACACGGGTGTGATGGTTGGAATGGGCCAAAAGGATGCCTATGTTGGTGATGAGGCACAGTCAAAAAGAGGTATCTTGACCTTGAAGTACCCCATTGAGCATGGTATTGTGAACAACTGGGATGATATGGAGAAAATCTGGCACCACACCTTCTACAATGAACTGCGTGTTGCTCCTGAAGAGCATCCAGTTCTTCTGACAGAAGCACCACTAAACCCAAAGGCAAACAGAGAGAAGATGACCCAAATTATGTTTGAGACATTCAATGCACCAGCAATGTATGTTGCTATCCAAGCTGTTCTTTCCCTATATGCCAGTGGTCGCACAACAGGCACGTGTTCATTTTCACCTATTAACTGATGAGTTTTTCTAGGACTTCATCTTTGATTCTCGTCATTGGCGATCTGACCCCATTCTACTACCTATGTCTTGTACTCTTGTGCAGGTATTGTGCTTGATTCTGGTGATGGTGTGACCCACACTGTGCCAATCTATGAGGGATACGCGCTTCCTCATGCTATTCTTAGGTTGGATCTTGCTGGTCGTGATCTGACTGACTGCCTAATGAAGATCCTCACAGAAAGGGGTTATTCCTTCACTACAACAGCAGAACGGGAAATTGTAAGAGATATAAAGGAGAAGCTGGCCTTTGTTGCCCTTGATTACGAGCAGGAGCTCGAGACTGCTAAGAGCAGCTCCTCTGTCGAGAAGAGCTACGAGTTGCCTGATGGGCAGGTCATCACAATTGGCGCGGAAAGGTTCAGATGCCCAGAAGTGCTTTTCCAGCCGTCGCTGATTGGGATGGAAGCTCCTGGCATCCATGAGACCACCTACAACTCTATCATGAAATGTGATGTTGATATCAGGAAGGATCTGTATGGCAACATCGTTCTCAGTGGAGGAACAACCATGTTCCCTGGCATTGCTGACAGGATGAGCAAGGAGATTACTGCCCTTGCACCGAGCAGTATGAAAATCAAGGTAGTGGCGCCTCCAGAGAGAAAATACAGTGTTTGGATTGGTGGTTCAATCCTTGCCTCGCTCAGCACATTCCAGCAGGTACTTACTAACATGGTCCTTTCCTTGTCAGTCATAGCATTTATGATCTTATCATGGAGATGGTTTCTTAGGTGCCTTTTGACCATCTTCCTTTTTAAGTGAAACCAACAATCAACCAAATTGACAAGTGCATGTGAACACATCTAAATCAGTAAATTGTGAATGGCAATGTTCCAGTGATTTTGATTGTTGCCATAGTTATGAATACGAACTAATTTCCGTTCCATTTTGAAGTATTGTTTCTCACAGTATAGGCTTCTTACTCCAATCATTTTCCTGTTGCAGATGTGGATATCCAAGGAAGAGTATGATGAATCTGGCCCTGCTATCGTCCACCGAAAATGCTTCTGAGCTTTCAGCCGCGCCTTTCGTAGTGTGTCAAGCTGTTGAGATCTGCATTATTGAGTGTCTTTGTGAAGTACATATAGTTTCTGCGAGCATGATTGCATGAGGGAAAGAGTACATCCAACTAAGCATTTGCCTTTCAAATGCCCTGCTTTAGTGATCCAGATGGTGCTGCTTCCAGTGATATGTCGATACTAGTGTGCGAGCAATGTATTGGTTTTGGCTACAGCTGTTCTGTCATCTGTGCGTAACATTACCTATGTATCTATCAATATCTGCATACACTATTGGCTATTTGGTCGTTTTCCCTATGGGCAGAAGACTCGATATGGTATTAAGTTCACAGTTTTTTATGTTCTCTTAAATTCTAGTTACCTATTTGTGGCCCATCAAATATAACGGCACAGAAAATGAATCAAATCTGGGAAAATATAACGGCACATGAAATGAATCAAATTTGAGAGTTACTTAGGAAAATTAGGTCATGTGAATTGCCGTCGTTAGTGCAACTCCAAGGCAGGACAACAAGGGCCCAAGTCGTCCTCAACTGGGCTAGACAGGACAAGAGCCAAACGCAAGCAGTCCACCAGTTCAAATTTGCCACTGCTATCAGCCACCTACCAAAGCATTCGCTATCAGAGATGACACGAGCGAGCTGTTGCCTTCAGCATCCCCGCTCAATGAGAAATTCAAGATTCTTGGCACAGAAAGCATGTCTTCACGCAAAACTGAATTTCGGTCGTTGTGGCTCAGCATGTCATGCATTTTTGTTCTCATCCGTACGCAGTTGCGCGTGCATCCAGACCAAGCAACAACACGCTACAATTTGGCAAACAGGTATCACATGACACAAGTGTTTGGAACTAAACGGGTGCCAGCATGCCGCAGTGACATTCAGAATCAATAACTTAACACTTTTCCAAACATAACAAAAAGCCATTAAATTATACTATTATGGCATCACATCAGTTTTTTATTGATTAGCTAGTATTCCCATGGGTTCCCAATATTTGATGTATAGATGCCCTGAATTCAACCCATATTTGTCTGAGCCCAATTCAACCCATATTTGTATGCCCTCCTATTAATCATAGAAGTCACGAAAATAAAAAAGATCCTTTCGCCTGCATCAACTAACTTCAGGTAAAACATTCGACCTATTCGCTTCTCTTATAATCCGTACTTTTAACTTATTTTTTCAGCTAAAACAGTGTTTCTCTCACGACAAATCAACGACAAATCAACCGAAATAGTATTTCGGTTTTTTCAGCGATGCAAACGGGACCATTGTGGGCCAAACAAATTTTAATGTTTCACATCCCTCCATCAAAATAGACCACGGAACAACAAGAGCACACGTCACCATACCAACCCCCTCCTCCCATCAAGCGAACAGGGTGTTAATGCACCGACCCCGAACATAAACTAGCAGAACATAGAAGACAGCAACCACAAAAGTTTGATGCCAAACAGTTCGCACAACTGGTAGGGCAGATGGAGCTTGCTTGACAACACACTTGAGAGCAATTGGTCCCTTGCCAAATTGAAAAGCCCTAGCCCTAGTACAGGTCACCTTCCTTGTGGGTGTGGATGACACAGTCGGACTTTGGGTAGGAGACACATGTCAGCACATAGCCCTCCTCCTGCTGCCCGTCATCAAGGAAGGATCCATCCGACTGGTCAACCGCACCAGACTCAATTTTGCCAGCACAGGTGGAGCAAGCCCCAGCACGGCACGAGTATGGCAACTCCACACCGGCAGTCTCGGCTGCATCAAGGATGTAGGTGTCATCTGGAGCATCAAACTCGTGCTCTTGACCTTCAGGAGTGACAAGCTTCACCTTGTAGACAGCCATCGCAGAGACATCGAGTTTCTTGGAGGTCTTCACGCTTGGAACCTTCATAACTTGGCTGAAGAAGCTTAGAGATGAAGGGCTCTTCACCGCTGTTTGGGAGGCCTGTGTTCTAACATTGCCCAACAGCGTGCAGGAAGTAGCAAATGTGCTGGTCGACATCTTGAAACCTGGCAACCTTCAAATTCAAGGGGAGGAACATGGTCAGTTATCAAAACCACCTTGGCCTAAATTAAGCAACTACGGAACTATCGCACTTTCCTTATAAAACACAAAGCAACAATTGAGACCAGGAAGCTATTCTCAGGCATCTAGATATAAAAAAGTATCTTGCCAGACACTAACAGGAAAAGCTTGCAGCAGAGTAACAAATAATTGACACTGAAAGTCATACAGTGCCATGCTTGAATCCAGATAATCAGAACCAAAATACCATTTTTAAACAAATTACTGACATTGGCACGAAAATTACCTAGATTTACAGAGCAACGACCAATTTAATATCCACACAAAGATATGAGATAAAGTCATGCTTCCTCTGCCACGCTTCATAAGCCAATCCCTTTGTTCACTACGCATAGTAATACTACTAATCCAGTTCATAGAGGCACACATGGGCTGCTGATGTATCCCAATGGTATCTTTGCCAAGGAAGAGAGCGGGCACATGCCATCCATTCCCTCCATCTAAAGGGTCAGGGTTAATCTGTGGAGCGGTATGAAAAAGGCAGGCATAGCTAATGCTCCCTGCCCTTCACTTGAAGCTCCAGGGAAATCAGTAAACCACACATAGGTTCTTTTTATTTATTTCTTCCGAACTTCACAGAACAATCCAATAGATGATTTATTGTAAAAATCCCCTGGACAAGAACTACCAGAGGTTCACTGAACATGCGCACAGATCAACATGCTCCATAAACACCAAATCCATCTCCTGGTCAAAAATCTCAAACGTCATAAACCGACTCTATTTGTTCACAATGCATAGGTAATACTACTAACACATAGACACACAAACAGGCACCTGCTGATGTATCCCAGTGGTATCGCTACCAAGGAGGAGAATGGGCACATGCAATCCATCCCCTCCATGAGAAGGGGTAGGTTGATCTACGGAGCGGTATGAAAAAGGCAGGCATCGCTAATGCTCCCCGCCCTTCACTTGAAGCTCCACGGGAATCAGTAAACCACACATCGGTTATTTTTAATTTAATTTATTTCTTCTGCCGAAACTTCACAGAACAATCCGCTTGATGATTTTTTTTTAAAAGTTCCCCGTCTAAGAACTGCCAAACCAGGAGAGGGGTTCACTGGAGATGCACAGCCCCTTAACGGCCCCTCCCATAAACCCCCAAATCCACCACCCCAGGATAGAAAATCTCAAAGTTCTCCAGTATCTACTTTCTCCTCAAGATGGGAAGGAATTACATGCGGAAATAACCGAAATCTGATGCGGTTCAAGCGACCCACGCAACAGCGCCCCGTAGCAGTAATTTTTTTCTTCTTCGGGATTAACGAAACCCAAAAATTGGAGAACAGAACGCGAGATCCCATCATCCATCCACTAGACTCCCGAGAGTCGAGCGGCCAGACCAAACACCCCACCACCTAGGGTGGAACGCCGGCCGGAGAGCGGAGAGAGATCCTACCACCCTACAAAACCACCGAGGCGTACGAGGGGAGAGCGGGGGAAGAGGCAGGTACCTCGCGGAGATCGGAGGCGGCGGCGAACGAGGGTCCTGGTGCTGTGCCTCCCTCGCTCGCACTCGCGCCGCGCCGCGTCGCTTTCCGTCACCCTCCCGGCGTGGAGGCTGGGGAGAGGAGAGGAGAGGAGAGGCGTAGTGGGAGTGGGCGGCCGAGGCGGCGGCCAGGCCCTCGTTTTTAATGGGGGCGGCTGCGCGGCGCGGTCGGGCTCGGGTGGGAGCGGAACCCCGCCCGCCTGCCGCTAGCCGCCGGGTGGGGCTGGTGGTGGTTTCGAGAGTACGGAAATGCTATACAATTTACATGTTTTAGCATAAAAAAAAATATTCTCTCTTTCTCTTTCTGGTGACCACCAGCGCCCGCGACGGCGACCGGCGAGCTCGCTCCGGCCCCGCGCCCGCGCCGGCCATGGCAATGGCGGCAGCGGCAGCGGCGGATGTGTGATTTGTGTTTTCATAAAAAAAAAATGATTTGTATGGCCAGAGTCTATAGGTAGAAAAAGAGCAGAGGCTATTGGACCTTAATTCGACGATGAAAAAAATTCATAGATTACTGTATAAAACACGTGGTGTTGTACACGATCCCATCTGAGGAAGGTTCTGGAACTGCCAGCACGGACGCCGGCTCTACTTGGGCCTGCGACAGGGAGGACTGGGCCACGCTCACTTGGGCCTGACAAACCGTCACCTGCAAACAGTACTCCGTAGTCCGGCCGAGCTAGGCCTTGTTTTAGATAGTAAGTTTTTTCACTCTCTCTGTCACATTAAATCTTTAAATAAGTATTAAATGTAGATAAAAAAAATAACTAATTATACAGTTTGATTGTAAATTACGAGACGAATCTTTTGAGCCTAGTTAGGTCATGATTGGACAATAATTGTCAAATACAAATGAAAGTGCTACAATGTCAAATACTAATTTCTAACCTCAATCTAAACAAGGCCCTAGTTCAGCTGAACTTAGACCAGGGTTCCCATGGACTCCATGCTACATGTACCAAAGGAGCCGAAGCCGAAGAAACTAGGGGGTGTTTAGTTACCTAAAATCACACTATGCAAAAAGAAGATTCCTCATCACATTAAATTTGTGGTACATGCATGGAGTACTAAATGTTAACAAAATCAAAAAACTAATTGTACAGTTTGGTTGTACTTTGCGAGACGAATGTTCTAAGCCTAATTAGTCAACGATTGGACAATTATTACCAAATGCAAACGAAATATTACATGTGCGCTACAGTGAATTTACCGCCGCCCATTCGGGCAGCTAAACGAGGGCCAGAAAACATGGCTTTTCCGAGCTCTTCGGGATGAGAGAGAAAAAAAGATCCATGCTACAGTACTGGTTCAGAGGAGCCGGAGACGGCGTTTTCCGCCCTTTTTTGTACGAAAGTCCAGTAGTGTCGTTTGGAAAGCTGAAGACGGCGTTTTCCGTCCTTTTTTCTGTACAACGCGAGGGCAACGGCAACGAGCACATGCGTTTGAATGTGCGACCGGCGGCTCTACTTGTACTTGCTGAGCAGGAACGGCCAGTGGTCGAAAAAAAAATTCGGTGAGACCCATCCTACGAGAACATGGTGCGGTATGTTCAGCTGATACACGGACCACCCTATCATTTTATCCACACGCCTGGTACATCAGATGCTCCATGGTCCACACATCAGCTGCACATCCCACCGTGGTCGCCCTTCACTTTTCTTTAAAAAAAATATGCATATTGTTTTTTAAAAGTCAACTAATCTTAAATGTGATCAAATATATACAAAGAAGAACTAATATTTATTATGATACTAACAATATCATTAAATTAATCATACAATATATATTTTTATAAAAAAACTATTTAGTGATACCATACATTTTTATAAATCTAATTAAAGTTGAAATTGATTGACATCTGAAAAGCGAGATGTGCATTATTTTTAAACAAAGGTAGGCCCCGTTCGGCTTACCTTAAAAGACGACTTGTTCGGCTTCTTTTTTCAGCCGGAACCGTGTTTTTCTCTCACAATAATTCAGCTTTGGCTTGTTTTTCAGCCAATTTCAATCAAACGGTATAGTAAAATGCAATGGAGCGTCCTTTTGGTCAGATGGAGCGCAGGTGAATGAAAACCGAAAACATGTGCCGCTGACCTCCAGGCTCCAACCTCACACAAACCCCGTTTTCTTGGAATTCCACGCGACCATGCACGGCTTGCCACGCCGCCTCAGCTCCTCGCCTAGGCCTAACCACGTGTTGATGGCCATTCAGCGCCCAGCCAGGCTGCACGAAATTGTGCGCGTCCCAGTCCTCGAAAGAAAAAGGAATTCAGTTCAGTGCGCTATCACTGATGCGACTATGACCTGCACTAACAGACTAACTGATGGCAAGGAATGGCTCCACGGGTGTGCTTTTGTCAGGCACGCAAGTTCTCCACAAATTGCATGAAGCCAATGTTCTGTTAGAACCTGAAGCAAAGAGTAAAGTTGATATGAGACCAAAAGCTGAAACAGTTTGGCACTGCAAGCAGAAAACGATGTCCTAACAGTCTGACACAACGGTAATGTTCAAAAGCACCTACCAAGCAAAAGGGCACAACTTGCAAGATGCCATCTCATGTGGAAAACAGCCTTCCATACTCGCTCAACAAGACCGGAATGTCATCCATGCGCAACTGTGATATATCACAAGTACAACATAGCGATAACTGATAAGTAGGAGAATGAAAAAGAAGATATCGTATTGTGTAAAGATATTCTCAATTGACTGCTGGTCGTTTGTGTTGGACCACTAGATTGTATGCACTACTATGCATACCTGTGAAACACTTTTCAAATGGAAAAAACGAAGAGCTTCCATTTCACGAAAAACTGGCAATGGATTTCCCCTGCACTTGTTGCAAAAAGAAAATGAAATCATGATCGACGCAGAAATATTGCTAACAAATACTTTGCTTTAATGGAGAAGTTGATGATTGGATAGTGAAGAATGATCATTTTCAGGCATATCAATCTCTGGCAACAAACAAGTTATCTGCACATGCTCAATTTCTAACTAACCACCAGAAAGAACCTGACAGGAGATGCCACAGTTTATTTTTGAACTGTTATGTGCCTATTGATATCAAACAGGCCAAAACCATGAATATGTAAGTTCCATGGCCATGATAAAGTATAATTGACAAGACAAACTCACAAGATTTTGTAGTGTAAAAATTCACAATTACTCCTATTCCCCCAAAACATCAAATATGCATTCATTTCAAGCAATTCAGGCTATATCAAAAGAGAATAATCCATGGACCAGAAGAGAAACTGTTACAAATCATTCAATTTCTAACAGGCAACTTCTAGATTTTTTTTCCTTGAACAAGCAACCTCTAGATTTGTGAAAGAGTGGATGATTAAGTATGCAAATAACAGATGCAGAGGGAAGACTGAAGAGTGAAACTATACGAATAGCGTCGCAGGACGAGACGTTGATAGTCCCTCAGCAAAGGTCCTAGTTCCTGCAATTGTAGTGAGCTTGCTGGAGAACTTTTCCAGTGATCACGAAGTACCTTGACATCACACAAAATTCCAAAATTCTCTCAGAAGCAAATACAGGTGAGTTACATTAATAGTGAGGCATAACTGCGTAAGCACCTGAATTGATGCAACCTGGTCACTAGCTGGAAGCGATTGACCAGCAAGCCTAGATGACAATTCCACAAGTTCTTTATCATTGGCTTCGTCAACAAAACTTGCTGAAACTTCCTCAGAAAGTGGAATCCCCAGTCGTTTGGCCAATTCTGTTATTGGATTCTCCAGAGCCTGTGACTCCTGCAAAACATATTTTAGAAATTATAGAATTTTCTATCACCTGAAATTTTCAAAGTGAACTCTCACACATGCAAGCGTGTACCTTTAAGTTGGATTGCTGGTTATCACCAATCACAGCACTAGGTTTGATGTTTGAATCGATGTTAGGAGCTAAGTCTCGTTTCGCAATAGGATCATCTGTACATAAAATACGGTGCAATTTACACAACAACAACAACAACAACAACAAAGCCTTTAAGTCCCAAACAAGTTGGGGTAGGCTAGAAAAGGAAAAAAACAAGTTAGGATCATCTGTACATAAAATACGGTGCAATTTAGAAAAGGAAAAATGATCTTTCTTCGTCAAGCATCACAGAGAAAGACAAAAAGTCAAGAGCATTAGGGGAAAGTTTACATTATAAAAAACCAACAACTCATTTCATACTATTTGGTAAATGAATCTGCATCATAAGTGGTACAGTTTCCTAATATACATCCAGTTAAAGCAGCAAATTATAGAAACAATTAGTCAAATGAGTTCCTTTTTCTTGTGATCTTGGAAATTAACAAAACTCCTCACTTGTCACTACTGAACCATGCATGGAAGTTTAAAGGGTACGACTGCAGAACTATGAATTGAAGAATTTATGTGCAGAGTTTTATATCCCAGTACACTCTACGCAGCCTTCAAGATACCAAGCATATAGGAATGAAGTGTTCCTTTTCAGATAAGCATGAGATGACTATACCTTCAGGAACAAGCCACCACAAATCACCAAACGTATTCTTTCCATCAAAGCCACCAAATAAAAATCGAGACCCTATGGAAGTCATGGAATGATATGCCCGAGGAGGAGGTGGTTGATTGCTTGTTGGTAGGCGCTTCCATTGAACAGACACTGTCAAGGATTGAAGTATCAGCCAACAAAGATACATGTGCTGATTGAGTAAGTGGCATGAAAGGTAGGTCAGCATTAAAACAAAAGCAATGAATCATGGAGATGGTACTAGCTGTCAGCATTGTGTTCAGTATATCCACAATAACCTAGTTAGTCGCCATTGAGTTGACAGTGGTAAGATCAGTCGGAGTTACAAGATTGGCCTTCTGAGGCTATATTATGTGCAGCAAGTATAATATACCTACTAGCTGCATCATCAACTAATTCCAACGCTGGTTATAATGGATGTGGTTGACAATCATATTTAACACCTTCCAACTACCTACAAAGATAACCCAAGCAATGAATGCACAGACTTATCTGACATTTATTTTATATCTTGATCAATGATGACTGCTTAAGCCATATCTACAGAACTAGCTTTTCTAGTCTTCTAGGTTAGTGTAAGTATGTAATCAGACTTACGTAAGGTGCATTAAGTTAAGACATACTAACTTTGGTAGTGTTCTTGATTGCCATTAGTATGTGATCCATAGTTGACACTACATAATCTTAATCACGAGAAAAATGGGTTTGCATAGGCCTGACAAGGCTTTTTAAAAGCAATTACATTTATAGGATATAGCAGTTACTTTTGGAAGAATCTTACTGGTTCGCTAAAGACTCTATCAACTAATTATATTGCACAACTCAGTGTAAAGCAACCACAAACATGCCCCAAGCAGCACAGAATCAGCCAGCATCACAATTTCCTTCTTAAGGTTAGTCATACAAGTTTACTTGTGGAACCACATCTTATGTTAATAGCAGGGAAACATTTTTTGTACTGAAGAAATAAAAACTGTTGGACTTAAACAAAAAACCTTTTAAAAGATGCAGCATTACACCCACAAGAAAGACACACATTCCAATTCAGTAAATCCCTATGCAAATAAAAAAAGGAATTAGAATCACATCTTACCCCTGTCTAAAATAATGCATTCATTGTAGTACACATCATATCTACTTAGCCAACCGCCAGTTCCATGTCCTCCAAACAGCAAGAGCTGACAAGAAAGATCTATACATCTTCAGTTAACCGATCATGCAATCAAGACCTTTAAATGGAAAAATTTTAGAAGAAATTCAACATAATCTAGCTGATTAACTCGAGACCTGAATAGTGAACAGTTTGAGGCTGCAAAGACTCCCAGTACACAATAAAGACAATTATTTTTTAAATAAATGATTACACCCTTTCATTTATGTAGTTAATGACAAAGAAACTCTGCTAAAGCTGTCTAAAATTTACTTCCATCACCAACCTAAGTTAATAAATGATGTGTTGCACATACTGATACCTCAGATCTTAAAACTAAGGATGAAACTCTGCAGAACACAAATATTTTTAGCATTGTCACCGAAGGCATACCCAGGAGCCTATCTGTCATTGCATTGATCATAGCAGGAAATAGACCCCTGGCCTCATCGGGAAGAGGGTTGGGACTCAAACAAAGTGCCTACTGGTCCATAGTAGATCAAAATGCATAAATGAGTTCTAAATATACATCAATGGTGCATATGGTTTGTACAATATAGCAATGATAATTAGTTAATATCTAGTATGGACATCCAATGGGGCCCAAGTTTACAAATACTATGATATATGAGATACCAGCTACTGAATACTTCATACTAGTGCACTGAGAGACCAAAAAAAGAAATGCAAGTATGGCGGGATCAAATTACATACATAAGGTCCACCAGATGTTACTGAATGACCGCATCGTGGTGAGGGAGATTGCCCTGGAAGTTTCAACTGTGTCCAACCTGGCGTCTCATTGTCTTCCAAAGTAGACAAAATTAGGTTCTGACTAACTGAACTAAAATACAAATGAATGATGAGCTAGATAGTTAAATCAGAAGAAAGTTGACAATAATACTTTTCAACTAGTATTAACATATATCAAATAGAATGGGTGATTTTAGTTGTCCTCAGAGGTTAAATAATACTGATGGGCCATCTTAAACTACATGACTTCCAATAAGGCATGAACAATCAAACAGGACAAGAAAGATGCAGGGTATGTACCATGGATTGTCTTAAGTATTACAATATATTTTTTTTAAAGGCATCAAACCACATCTGATCATGAATTCATGATCCACAATCATTCAAATAGGCTATTTCAACGTGCACTGTTAGTTCGACTGGCGCCATCATCAACTGACCACGCATATGTTGCACGTAGCACTATGGGGCTTAGGATGCATCTTTCCTTTAACTCAAACAGATTTTATATGAATAAATAGGAGATACCTTCTTCAGTAATACCCTTTAAAGCCCATAAATCACCCATTATTGGCCCTGCTCCACCTGTGGCAAAGAAGATTTGAAGTGATTGGAAATGTGGGTGTTGATGGCCAAAAGATTACGAATTAACTGACCAGTCATTAGAAAGTAGAAACCGTCATAACACATTCACACTACAAATTCTCACAAGGAAAATAACTTGGTTTCCACAAGACAATTATGAAAATAATTAGTTAGTGCTTTTAGATTTCCAAAAAAAAATTAAAACAATCAACAAAATTTACTTTCACAAAAGGAATCATAAAACACAATCTTTGAGAAACCCACAAATAAAATCAAGAAATAACAATCACCTCTGCCTCCAAATATAAGCAGTCTCTTCTCAATCATGGTTGCGGAATGCCCACATCTTGGAGGAGGAACAGATCCAGTAACAGCTAATTCTGTCCACTCCAGTGACACTATACAATAGAGAATGCAAGAAATCAGCGCTCTACATTTTCCTTGCCATCTTCAAGAAAAAATGCAGTGATTGGATAAAGAAGCAGTTTGCTTACTTGTGTCCATGATGTATACATCTGAAAGCCACTTTTTGCCATCCCATCCACCATACCTGAATAAAGATAGAATGTTCTTCAAAACTGATCATAGATCAGTTGGTTAGGCTCCTTGTGGTGGAACCTGCCCACCCGGGTTCAAGTCCTCGACTTGGCATGGGTGCTCGCATTTTCCTAGATTCATTCCAGGATTTAACGACACTATGCTTGAAGGGCGGGCCTGGTGCAAGCGGTAGAGTCTTACCGCCTGTGACCGGAAGGTCCCGGGTTCGAGTCGCGGTCTCCTCGCATTGCACATGCGAGGGTAAGGCTTGCCACTGACACCCTTCCCCAGACCCCGCACAGAGCGGGAGCTCTCTGCACTGGGTACGCCCTTTTTAACGACACTATGCTTTCAGTGGTAGGCGACGTCCCCGTCGACAGCGAGGCGCCTGTGGTGACTTCGTGAATCTCGAGATCTGCCGGCTCAGTCCTTCGGAGGTGCACATAGGGGTAGGGTTTGCGTGCGTGTGTTCATAGGGGTGAGTGTGCCTGCGTGTTGTGAGCGTCAATTCTAAAAAAAAACAGAACGTACGACAGGGGTGTGCATATCAAATAATGCTTACATAACAATCTTTCTGTTTCCTATGGCTGAAGCAGCAGCAAACTCTCGTGGTGACGGCAAATCACAAAAGCCAATCATCTCCGACCATTGCCATAAGTCTGAATGTACATCAGTATCATGAATGTAGCAGCAACCCCTAGAATAAGTGTACACAGAACCAGAGAAGGGGATCTTGACAATTTGATGAAACATAGAGGCTTACTGGTGTCTAGCATCCAGAAATCACCTAAGCTGTAAGATAAAGACCACATCGTTAGTAACATATAGGAAACTATTTATGCTAAGCTTCCAAATTCTGCTAGATAAGCTATGTGGACCGCATACCGCTTGCCCCCAGAACGGCCACCAAAGATGAACATGTTGCAGTCAATGACAACAGCTATGTGAAAAGCCCTTGGGCTTGGGCCGGCCTGCCCATCCGACCCATTACCAGT
This sequence comes from Miscanthus floridulus, assembly GCF_019320115.1. Lineage (NCBI taxonomy): Eukaryota > Viridiplantae > Streptophyta > Magnoliopsida > Poales > Poaceae > Miscanthus > Miscanthus floridulus. Next base: position 474,587 of record NC_089581.1, on the reverse strand, counting down.
GCACTCAGGTGTGTACCACAGCTTATTCTCTGCAACATAAGTTGAATTCAGAAGTTTGTAAGGACAAGCTCTTTCTTCCTTCCAAAGTTCCAACGCATATGCTCCATCCATAAAAATCGCAAGCATGTAAATGCCATCTACGTCCCTCAATCTAATAACCCTTAAGATGAGTTGCTGCGTGTGCAAAATTGCCCACAGAGGTCGGCAGGCAAATTTGCCACAACAAGCGAACCATCGGAGAATTGGAGAGGGATTAGATTACCGACGTCGTAGACGCATACGTCAGCGAGGAAGCGCTTGTCGGCGAATCCGCCGAAGACGACCACCTTGGACTTGCCAATGCTCACCGCAGTGTGCCCGCTGCACGAAATTGCAAAATCGTGAGGTTGTTACTTCGTTAGAGGGGTAGGGTGAGACTCCAGGGGGGGATCGAGACGGCGGCGGCGAGGAGGAGCTGGGTGGATACCTGCGGGGGGCGGGGCGGTCGCCCCCGAAGTCGGAGGAGTCGGCCCTCACCCAGTGCATCTGCTTCGGTTGCAGCTGCTGCATCCTTTCCCTCGTCTCCTCGTCCTCGGTCCAGCTCCCCAGGATACGCGCCTCGTTTCGCAAAGCAGCTGGACACAATTCCAAAGGATGGGTGCTGCACGGCTGCACCGGCGACTGGATGGCGGCCGGGGGGCGGCGAGCGGTGGACGGCGGGGAGTCTGGCAGGTGGAGGAGGGGATCGGACGAAGCAGAGAAGTCAGAGCAGGAGGACGGAAACAACGCACGGCCTGCCCAAACGAAACGACCACGACCGGGCCGGAGACACACGCGCAACTCTATTACCACGTCACTGGCCCGACTCAGGCCTACCTGTCACTGACACGTGGCGGGTCCCGTCAGCATCTGCCTCCGTGTCTCCCTTCCATTCTACGGCCACCTCGGCGGGGAGCGTTAAATGCGTCGCCGCGTAGGAACGAGGCCAGCGTCGGCTCGCCGTCTCCCTCCCTCCAGATCTCGGCGCGAGTTCACTCTGCAGATTTCCATTTCCAGCACGACGGCGAAGAAGAAGAAGAGCTGCGGTCCGGCGGAGGAGTAAACCCTACCCGCCGTCTCGCGCCGGTTGCCCGGTGCGCAGGCGAGATCCGGGCGGAGATCTAGGGCGCAGCGCCGGCCATGGCGAGCTCCGGACTCGCCTACCCTGACCGCTTCTACGCCGCCGCGGCCTACGCTGGGTTCGGAGCCGGCGGGGCCACCTCCTCCGCAGCTATCTCTCGCTTCCAGAACGACGTCGCCCTCCTCCTCTACGGCCTGCACCAGCAGGTGACGCGTCGGACGTTGTTTTTGATCATTTTGGCGATTAATTCGGGTGTGGGGGTGAAATTGCGTGGATCTAGCGTGAGATAGGCCGAATTTGTGTTGGTTGTGATTAAATTGTGTTGCTCTTCTTCGTCCCTCGGGAGAGATTTGCTTTGGTTGATGATCGCAATTCGGTCGGTGATTTTGGGTTTCGTTTTGATCCAGGCCACGGTTGGGCCATGCAATGTGCCCAAGCCAAGAGCGTGGAACCCCGTGGAGCAGAGCAAATGGACGAGGTTAGTACCACTAGAAACTGCAATCAAACTTCACGTTGCCACAGTCACAGTACGATCCAACTTCTGTGCAGGTTCTTCTTTATCAATGATGAAAAAGTGAAACCTCAGTGATTTTCTTAAAACTTGAATTGTGTCTACACGCTAGCAGCGAGTTGAGTAGTTCATTCTCATGTACTGTCGGCTTATTTTATTGATTAGCCCAAATTTGAAATGTGATTTGGTCCCCAGCCAGAAGATAGAAAATGAGATGCTTATGCTGCAATAACCATGATACTCATGTAATTTAGATTATGGATAGTTAGACTGGAGGGCTGATAGTGGGAAATACCCAGAAAATAAATACTGTACGTTGAAGTGTGTATTCTGAAAACGATACTTATCGATTATATCATTTTGTGTTTTTAGCTGGCATGGGCTTGGAAGCATGCCTTCAGCGGAGGCGATGCGTCTTTTTGTCAAAATCTTAGAGGTATGAATAATTACATGATATTGTTCAGTGTGTGCAATAACAATAAAGACTTTTAGTCCCAAGCAAGTTGGGGCTGTGCAAATAGATTTGATAGATGTATTGGTATTCTGGCAGGAAGAAGATCCTGGATGGTACTCTAGGGTCCCTGAGTTCAACCCTGAGCCTGTTGTAGATATTCAGATGCATGTAAGTCATGCTATTGTTCACTGTTGGTGTTATCATTTAGTGCACCGTCCCAATGTCTAGTTCTCTAGTTTTTTTTCTTAGCAGGTTTATCAAATTATCCATCTGTGTTTCTTTTTGTTAGAAACCAAAAGACGAGCCACAGAGTGTACCGGCTTCAACAAATGGAACATCAATTCCAGAACCAAAAATCATTTCTGAAAATGGAAGTTCTGTGGAGACTCAGGACAAAGATGTTATTCTGGAAGGCCTTAGTACTGTTAGTTCTCATGATGAGTGGACTCCATTATCTGTCAGTGGTCTCCGTCCGAAGCCTCGTTATGAGGTGCACCAGATACTTCATTCCTCTTCCATCGTTTTTCTCTATTTACTTTTGTAGCATTAATGAGAAGTTGGTTTCTGTAGCATGGAGCAGCTGTTTTGCAAAATAAGATGTATATATTTGGTGGAAACCATAATGGACGTTACCTTAGTGACCTTCAGGTACGTGAAGTTGAATAAAACAATCCCTAACACCATATGTATGCATCCTAAGTTATTAGTGTTAGCTATGACTTGGAAGCATGTGACTCTGTAAGCATATGCTGTTCTACTGCTTTTGATCAAACCATCTTTAAACAGACTGCCTTATTGCATACACTGTCTGGGTTAATTGTCCATTTGTGTTCATGATCCTTAACCTTGACCTTTTCCTTATATTAGTGTGGTGTCAAAGTGTGTTTCTTGCCACAATTTGAGTCTTCAATGTGTTTCCTTATGCCAAAGTTGGGCTATTGGACTCTTATGCAAAGAGATAATTGCTATTTCCCCAGAATATTGCAAACAAATCTATGTATTTTTGGATATTTCCTGCATTTTAATTATTTAGCCAAAATTGTTAAGATAATATTAGGAGTGAGAAAGAGGAGTTTCAAGGGGAGGGAAAACAAATTCGTTTAAATGCACTGGCAATTCAAATGTCACCTGAAAGCAGGTCAGCATGAAATATTGTTGATCTAATGAATGATTTTTCTTTTTCGTAATTTATACCAAAATAGGCTTTGGATCTGAAGAGTTTGACCTGGTCCAAGGTTGATGCCAAATTGCAAGCAGAATCTGCTGATTCCACTAAAACCACACAAATTGCTCCATGTGCTGGTCATTCTTTGGTAAACTTCTGCACAACTGTTGCATAGTCATTTATCTTGAATCCAGTAGTTAATGGCAGTTGCCTTTTTATTCTGTACCATTTTGTAGATTTCATGGGGCAACAAATTTTTATCTATTGCCGGGCATACAAAAGATCCATCTGAAGGCATTACAGGTTTGATAAAATCAGTTTTAATCTATTTTGGTACCTCTTCTACTTATTATGTCATACATTAATTTGTTCTGCTGTTGTTTCTGGTGGTTTTATTCTAGTGAAGGAATTTGATCCGCATACTTGTACCTGGTCGATTGTCAAGACTTACGGGAAACCACCGGTAATCATTTTTCTTCAATCGGTTATTGTAACTCTGAACTAAGAGGGCCAGTTCTTGTTATGATTTCTTTTGTTCCGCTAATCTTATGTTTGAGCATGTACATCTTTGTTTTGGTGCACTTACTCAGATGGTTTCTTCTATAGTTCTATCTGTACTTGATTTTAGCTTAGAGTCTGTATTTTGAAATGACTAATAAAGAAATTGTGCCACATAACATTGCTCAATTGCTTTGGTATTAGTTACCCAGTTATATGCAGGAAAGTGCATTTGCTTATATAAGTTTCATCTGCTGCAGGTTTCACGTGGAGGTCAAACAGTGACTCTTGTTGGAACGACACTAGTTTTGTTTGGTGGTGAAGATGCAAAACGGTGTCTCTTGAATGACTTGCACATCCTTGATCTTGAAACCATGACATGGGATGATGTGGATGCAATGTAAGTACAGCAACCTTGATGGCCCTTTAATGCACAGTTGTTCACCTAGTGAGAAGAAGAAAAACGCTGTTAGCTTTCATGTATCTTTGCTATGTGTGCTTAAAATATTACTTTGAACTGGTCCCCAACATAATTGGGATGCATGTTAACTGTCACACATATATGGTAGAGTTAAGAAGCTTTCTTTGGTTAATGAGATGCTTTTCTGACCATGTAGGACTAGGAAATCTTAGGTTAACACTTCTCAGTAATTTCTCTTCAACATAGTTTGCACCACTTTGCTGCTATGGAGTTTTGCAGTTTGACTCGATCGATTCTTGACCGATGGAAATATTAACTAGCTTTTATATACTGGCACAAAAGGGGAAACGAATATTGATAGCATAAAAGCCTTAAACATATTGTCATAGTAAAAGGGAGCATGTTTCTAAACTTCCATTATGTGTCATAATCGCATTAGGTCAGTTTATGCACATGTTCTGAAAACAGAGTGATTTTTTTTTAAGCTGAACATTGTATTACTATATTTTGAATTTAGCTCATCGCGATGTTGGTTTTGTGTTTTAGAGGCACTCCTCCTTCTCCAAGGTCAGATCATGCTGCTGCTTGCCATGCTGACCGCTATCTTTTAATTTTTGGTGGGGGGTCTCATGCAACATGTTTCAATGACCTACATGTCCTTGATTTGCAGACGGTACAAACTTTTTTCTTTCTGGAACTAAGGTTTTTTGTGCTATCTTTGACTACTAAATTTTTTTTGTTGGAAATTACAGATGGAGTGGTCAAGACCCAAACAACAAGGTCTGACTCCAAGCCCAAGAGCTGGCCATGCAGGAGCAACTGTTGGTGAGAACTGGTACATAGTTGGGGGTGGCAATAATAAAAGTGGTAAGATGTCTTAACTTATTATGTTAACATGCTTGTTGATAACTACTGTGTGGTCATTGTGGAGTTCAATTTGTGTGAACATGTTACTAGTACATTTTGCCTCCTGAGAGCTTGTACCAATGAGACCTTGTTTGGATGTGTTGGGATTCCACCCAATCTCAACATACCCACACAGTGGCCCATGATATTTTTCTTTGCGTTTTTATGTCAAGCATAACTAATACACTCGCCTCTACAGGTGTTTCTGAAACACTTGTGCTTAACATGTCAACTCTAACATGGTCAGTTGTTAGCACTGTGGAAGGACGTGTTCCCCTTGCCAGTGAGGTATATCTCTTGAGCAGCATGCAGTGATTAAGATGATTTTTCTTGGCTGCTAATATTTGAAATTTGGTATTTCTAGGGCATGACTTTAGTGCATAGCAATTACAGTGGTTATGATTATCTCATCTCTTTTGGAGGATACAATGGACGATACAGCAATGAGGTAATTGCCATTCAAATCTTATTTTCATTCATGGAATTAACTTCTACCAACATCTTTTCTCTATGATGAGCAGGTTTACACTCTTAAACTCAGCCTGAAATCAGATTCGCAGTCAACCGTAAAAGAAGAAACTGTCTCAGATACTACATCTAGGGTCATAGAACCTGAGGCTGAAATTTCTCAAGATGGGAAGATACGGGAGATTGCCATGGACAGTGCCGATTCTGACCTGGTAATTTCCTGCCCAGGATACTTTTCTTTGTTGGCTAGAAGTATATGACATGTGTCCATATTTGGTACCAATCGAAATTCTGCAAGGAAGACAATGCAGCTAATAGTGCTACAAGTATTAACAATAGAATTTGTCTGTTACAAAGTTCATGATGGTGGTTGCTGTTACCAATGATGATGATCCAAGTTACAGGATACTCACAAGATCCTTCTTTTGCCTTGTGCTGTTCTGAATTCCAGAATAACAGAAATGATGAAGCAAGTGAACAGCTTATAGCAGATCTTAAAGCTCAGAAAGAGGAACTAGAAGCAACACTTAGCAGGGAACAGCTGCAAACTGTGCAACTTAAAGAAGACATTGCTCAAGCAGAGACCAGAAATGCAGAGCTGACAAAGGCAAGTCATCTTTTTCTTACCTTATGTTTTACTAGTTTTTTTTCTTTGATCATGCGCATTCATTTAAGCTTCTAATTAACCGTCTCTTTAAAATACTACACCCGCTATGTTTAGAAGTATACTGAGGTCTGATGCTACTTTTAAACTACATTCTGCTAATGTTTAGATCAAGCATTCGTTGTGTTGAATGTTTATATGGGTTATTCATTGCTAAATGATGTTAACATCATGTGCTTGTCACATACTGGCATATTGAACGCAATCTGAGCAAGTGATTTGGAAGTTAAACTGTTGTGCACTATTCTATAATACCTTTTCCATTTACCTTGTATAGGAACTTCAAGCTGTCCGTGGCCAACTTGCTTCTGAGCAATCCAGATGTTTCAAACTTGAGGTACATGCTGGCGTTTTGTTTCACCAATCACTACAAATGACAAGTTGTACATTATTCCCAACACAACATAGCCCCCCATTTCTCCAGTAGATCGCTCAACAAATATCTTATCTGGACATCATTGTCTTATTCTGCTCTGATCATACTTAAATTTCCAAAATGCCTCAGGTCGATGTTGCGGAACTTCGACAAAAGCTTCAGAGTATGGATGCGTTGGAAAAGGAGGTCGAACTGCTTCGGCGACAGAAAGCCGCTTCTGAGCAAGCAGCGCTGGACGCAAAGCAGAGGCAAAGTTCTGGTGGCATGTGGGGTTGGCTTGCTGGAAGCCCACCACCAGCAGTTTAGTTCGTACAGGCCGTGATTCATATATTTTACTTGTAACATTATATATCATTTGACATTCTCAACAATTTTTTGTCACTTATGGCATTCGTGTTCATTTTGACCACACAGAATAAGGTGCTCTGGCGATCGTTATATTGTGTTCTTATAGAAAATCGTTATCCCTATATGTATAGCAATTAGCAAGCTTGCCTCCTTCTTCCTTCAGCCACCCTGTCGACCTCATTCTCAGGGTCCAGTCCGGTGCATATATACCTTGATCGATCAGATAGATAGATAGCTAGGATCGCATTGTGTGTTCCACCACCAAAAGCCAGCCACAGCATCGACATGATGCAGGACTTGTTCTCGGTCCCTTCGTGTTTCTCGGCGGGCGAGAAGCTCCCGGACGTCCCGGCGTCCGCGGCGGCCACCAGGTCCGGGCAGGGCGCGGCGACGCTGGTCTACCGCGCGGGGATCGCCGGCCAGGACCGCCTGGTGACGGTGACGTGGTGCAGGAACCTGCTTACCCACGGCCTGTCCGTGTCCATCGAAGGGGCGGCGGGCGGCGGCAAGGACAAGAGCGGGAGCGGCGGCGGCGGCAGCAGGGAGCGGGGCGACGGCGCCGACGGTGGCGCGTCCTCCAAGCAGGGCTGCAGCACCGCCTGCAAGGTGGAGATGCAGCCGTGGCACTTCTGGCGCAAGTACGGCGCCAAGCAGTTCCACGTCGACGGCAGGGCCGTCGATGTCGTCTGGGACCTCCGGAGCGCGAGGTACTCCGACGAGCCCGAGCCGCTGTCCGACTACTACGTCGCTGTGGTGTCGGACGACGAGGTCGTCCTCCTCCTCGGCAACCTCAAGAAGGAGGCGTTCCGGCGCACCGAGTCGCGGCCGTCGCTGCGGGACGCCGTCCTGATGTGCAAGGAGCACGTCTTCAGCAAGAAGCGGTTCCTCACCAAGGCCAGGTTCCACGACAGGGGCAAGCTGCACGACATCAGCATCGAGTGCAGCAGCAGCAACCTCAGCGGCGCCGGCGTCGGCGTCGACGTCGACATGGTCATCAAGATCGACGGCTCCGTCAACGTCCTCGTCAGGCACCTGCAGTGGAAGTTCAGTGGCAACGAGTGCATCTCCCTCAACCACCTCAAGGTGCAGGTGTACTGGGAGTCTGGGACGCGCACGACTGGCTCTTTGGCACCGAGATGAGGAACGCACTGTTCATCTTCAAGCCCGAGCCGCTGCTGTCCACTGCCGCTGCGGACCTCCACACTGATGAGTACTCTGATTTCTGCCTGTTTCTGTACGCATGGAAACTTGAGTGAGCTGCTAGGATTCCTGTTCCTCTACACTAGCTGGTTGCTACATTACAGTGGACACCTGACCATGTTATGAACCAATAATTCATATCATGTAATACTAATGGATTATTGGGACATGGAAGTGTATGCGAAATGAATGATTGGGGCCATTTTCTCTTTCCTTCCTTCCTTAATCCTTCCCATGGGACTATGCGTGGGAGTGTGTTGTGCACATGGAGGATTGGACTGGAGGGGCACAGGATCGTCCTGTCCTGGGGATTAGGAACAGGCTGGTCCTGATTGAGAAACATGACAGGCAGGATTCGCAATGGCATTGCCTTTCCCAATCATGCATTCATGCTGATTTATCCTGGGAAACTCCAGCTAAGAGCTGGTCCCTCCATGGAGTACTCTTGAATTCTTAAAAAAAAAAGGATCTTTCTCATTTATCTCAATCCTCCTAATTTCTTTAATTTTTGCTCCGTTCAAGAACGAGGAACCCGCAGATAGGGGCACAAATCCCTGAATACTGACTGATTGTAGCATAATGTGTGCCATTGATCATATAAGCTCAAGGAACACAACCACAGTGGCCCTATTCGGCTTACTCCATATTCGGTTTGTTCGGCTTCTTTTTTCAGTTGAACCAGTGTTTTTCTCACGACAATTTAGCCGGAACAATCTTTTTCAGCCAGTTTCAGCTAAAATTCTGCCAGCCGAACGGAACCACTATTGGGAAATCCTCCTCATGAGTGGATGGTGAGGAGAGTAAATGCTCCTAGTGAGCATGCCCACATGTCATAGGTGCAGCTCAAGGAAATGGATCAACCTTGTGTGCATCTAGTGTTTTTGTCTCTTGACTTACAAGAGAAGCATAGAAAGTCTCTGGACTCCATGGAAGCAGTACAGAGCAGCTCCAGTTCAGCCCTGCTCCTTGTGTGTGAGAAGGGAAGAAAACAAGAGAAAAAGAAAGAGAGGGAGAAGAGTGAGATTAGACAGGAGATCTTGCAATAGATCAAGAAGGATTCATCTTCAAGGTTGTGAAGCATCAGATCCACTTCCTTGGTGCCTCTAATCCAAGTTCCATCATTATTGGTGAGGTCTTTCCACTTCCTAAGTAGCAACCCCAAATCTTATTGTTGCTGTCCAAGATTTGCTATATCTTGATATATGGTTGCCTCTAGTGCTATCTAGAGATAAACTTGTTGTAATCACATGAGCATATAGTGGAAGAAGATTTGACTAGCTTGGTCCCATGGTTTTTACCCCGATTTGGGGGTTTTCCACGTTAAATCTGGTGTCATGTTATTTCTGCGATTCTGGTTGCAACTAGTTGCGACTGCAGTTGAAACTGAGCAGCTACAACTAGTTGAGCCTGCTGTTGGTGTTGTTGTGATCAGTTGCAATCAGCTGCGATCAGCTGCCACTAGGTTGATGTGATAACAACCGATTGGGACCAGTTGTGACTACTGCTATTTCCTCCATATATATGTGTGATGCATATGTTTCCTTCCGTGAATAGGTGATGACCTGGGCTGATTTCGCATTGTGATGAAATTAAGCGCTTCCGCTGTCATTAACGGTTGTGTTAGTGTGGTTATCCCAACATAAACTGATATCAAAGCCGTAATTAATTGTTGGAGGTGATATCTCTCACTTTGGCAATGGAGGACAGCAACACTCCAAGTGGCATGATCAAGCTTGATGCTTCAAATTATGCTCTATGGAAGCCCATGATGGAAGACCTGCTTTATTGCAAGGATTTGTATGAGCCAATCATGAAAGATAAGATACCCACCGGAGTCACGGAAGAAGAATGGAGAGTATTGAATTGGAAGGCAGTAGGTTTGATCCGTTTACACATCAGCCATACTATTTTTCACTATGTTGCTAATGATAAAGTTGCGTTTGAGTTGTGGTAGAAATTGAAGTCTATGTATGAGCGGAAGACAGCAGTTAACAAAGCCTCGGTGATAAAGCAACTTGCGAAGCTAGAGTACCGAGATGGCAGCAGTGTTATTGAACACTTGAATGTCTTCCAAGGCCACATAAATCAGCTGACATCAATGAAGATAAATCTTGATGATAAGGTGCAGGCACTGCTGTTGTTAAGCTCATTGCCGGACAGCTAGAACACGCTTGTTGTATCACTTAGCAACTTAGCTCTAGATGGGAAGCTGACCCCTGATATGGTGAAGAACAGTTGAAAGGTCCTAAATGGCTAGAGTTGTAAATAGCCTATAAAAATTTTCTACAACAACACTTGAATGAAAAGGTTAGTACAACAAATAGCTTTAGCAAGTTTGGCACTAGCTCTACAAGGGATGCAAGCCTCCTATCCATAATTCTAGTGAGTATGATCTCTAGCACACACGATAGGCTATGTCACTACACTAAATTAGTGTGCTCTCAAAAACTAACAAAAGAGACACACTAATCACTACACAAGTAAAAGCTTGCCCTCAAGACTAATTACACTAAAGAGCTAAGTACAACTAGTTTGCAAGAACGTAATTGAGATAGAAAGGTATACCACCACCGGGCAAGTGAGATGATCCAATCAAGATGAATACCAAGAATTCCAATCAATAAGGGAGACAAGATGACAATCGATTTTTCTCCCGAGGTTCACTTGCTTGCCGGCAAGCTAGTCCCCGTTGTGTTGACCAACACTTGATGGTGCGGGCGCTAATTGGCGTGACAAGCCAAACCCTCTAAGTGTGCACCAAGCACCTACCACAAGTGAGGTAACTCAATGTCATGAGCAATGTATTAGAGCTACCTTTGGCTCTTCGCCAGGGAAGGTGCAACACCCCTCACAATCAACTGGAAAATGGCCACGAACAATCACCAACTCGTGCCAAGCTCCTCCTCACTGTCCAAGCCATCTAGGTGTCGGTAAACACCAAGAGTAACAAGAAAACCACAGCGATGCAATCACAAGTGCCACTAGATGCAAATCACACAAGCACAAGCACTTGGATGCTCTCCCAAACTCACATGATGATTAGCAATCAAGAGAGTGGAGTGGGAGTGGTGTTTCTTAGCTCTAGAATGAGTGCAAGTAATGCAAATAGCCAAGAGGGTGAGAAACAACCGATCAAGGTCTATTTAAAGCCCCCCTAAAATTTCCAAACCGTTATGCACTCTCGGGGAATCCGGACTCACCAACCGGACCATGGTCTAGATCCTCCCGTCGACGAATCATGTTACACCACGTCAGCTCAGAATTTGAACTCGACCGTTGCCGCGCATAGACCACTTGCTCGTGTGCTCGGACTGGCGATCCGGACTCCCAAACAGTGAGTAACCGGACCAAGCACCAAGCCAGTCGGGAGATGTTGGATTCTCAGTCTTCGGGATAGGAAGCGAAGCAGGACTCTACCGATGTGATGCCACCTAATCTGCTAGAAGACAATCTTAATTTGCGTTTGGTCTTGGAAAACATTCATATGGCTATGGGCCTTTAGGCCGTGTTTCTAAGAACTTGCCGTAAACGTTGGCGGGCGCGCCAATACGCTGTGCTTAAACGTTTTTGAATGCTTTATCCAATAAAGCAGGGGAAACCTTTCATCTAAAAAAAATGAGGACACCCACATGACATGACTGAAATGTGTTGCTGTATATACTCCATCCTTGTTGCCTTGCGCCCTTGCCTCTGCCTCTGCCTCAAATAACTCTAGGACCAAGACAGTTGTCGAATCTGTTCAAAACTAACTCCATACCGTACGCCAGCCATCGCCATTCATGTCTTGAAGAGGCACAGTGTATGCGCATTAATGCTCTGTTCGCTTGACTGATAAGCCATGGCTGAAAGTACTGTCGACTGATTTGCGGTGAGAAAAAACACTGTTGGTTGGCTAAAAAAGTACGAACTTATAAGCCAAGCGAACAGAGCTTAAGATCACATGATGTACCTCATCGGCGAAGAGCAGCGCGGAGGCGTCAACCCCAACGTGATACAGGAGCCAAGCCGCCTGCCTGTACCTAGCCATCCTGCTCCGGTGCATGTTCAGCACCGGCACTACTGTGTGGCCATCCCCCTTGCTTGGCAGCATCCACGCGTAGCATATCGCCGCCACAATCATGCCGAAGAGCTTGGCAAAGGCGATGCGGATGAAGATGCCAACGCCGCGTGTTGAAGGCCGGAGAAGTCGCGTGAAAATGCACCTGAGTTGATCCCCTGTATTTTCTAGGGACTAAGTTTGTGCGTTATAGCTTCGTCGAATATCGACTTGCTTATAAGTCTTTTGACACTCAAAAAGACACTGGCTTTCTACTTACTGCAAAAGACAGTTAGTCATTTATATGATATGTGAAGGTAGCATGAAAGCCTTAGCTTCGTGACCTGGTGCCTGTGTTGGTTCAGGACTTCTTCCAGGATTTTGATGCATAGAGTCCTGGTGCCCGTGTATTCTCGGGACTTCTTCCAGGTAGCCTGGGCCCTGCAGTGCAATGTACTTATACAATGTATGTATGTATACGATGATGAGAATGAAAGCATTTACGCAAAAATATTTAAAAGGTGTAAACTCATTGTGCATCCTGCAAAAAATGATAGTTATGCTTGAACAAATGTCAAGCTCTGCACATGAAGAGTAATGCTCTTGAATGGGAGGATTATAGTTTTATATGGCTAGCGAAGGCTCCCATTTAATAACCTACATGGGCATATATATGATTTGTAGCAGTGAATATAAAAAGTACTAGCTTCCTATGAAGGTTAGATCAAATAACATCGGGATAATGCATATTATAAAAATTCGAACAGAAAAAATAAACGATATGACCTGCAAAAAAGAGGAAAATGTTAGCGTTAGAGGGTTCAAGGGTTTAGTCGCCACCGAAGGTCTATTGCTGATGGAGGCCGCTGACTAGTTAAGGTTGCTGATTGATGAAGGCCAATGACTAACTAAGACTGCTAACTAACAAAGGTCGCTGACTGACGAAGGCCAATAAGTGACGAAGACAGCTAAGAACCAATAATAGATGAAGTCCACTAACAGATGATGAAGGCCAATAACTGACGAAGTCTACTGACTGATAATTGCCAATTATAGATGAGAGCCACCGACTGATGAAGTCCATAAGTGACCAAGGCCGCTGACTGTCGAAGACCACTGACTGACGAAGGCTACTGACTAATAATAGTCAATTATAGATGAAGGTTACGGACTGGTGAAGACCATGACTAACAAAGGTTGCTGACTATCGAAGACCACTGACTAACGAAGGTTGCTGACTGTCGATGCACCTCTGGCTCCACCTGTGAGTCATCTAGCCACCTGACCCTACCCTGTCTTGATTCGTGTCACGACGAGCTTCAATTTTGGAGTCGCTCGCCGCCGGGCCTCTAAGGCCGCATCGGCAAATGCCGAGAGCGTTCATCCACACCAGAGCCTCTCACGTTAAACCAATTGCATCGCAAGCTTTGCCTCCACCTCCACTACACCCTGTGCGCCTCACTTGCACCTCTACCGCCTCGTTGGTGTTGCTGACGCGACCGCACCGTCACGAAGCGCCGCCGCCTCCTGCCAGCCACACGTGGCCAGCCCTACTCGGGGTATCTCTGACCGAACCATCACCGTAGCCGTGACTAGGGTAAGCTAGTGATGCTCTCGTGCTAGCCAGTAGCTGTGCGGTGTTCTAGGGTGATCGAACCATCACCGTAGCTTCAGCTAGTGTAGGCACTAGGGCTGTAGGTGCAGGTCAGCCCACTAGCTAGGCTGGGGCGGGTCCCGGTTGGCCAGCGTGGTCGTCCAGTGCCGCGTCTGTCGTGCTGGCACTCGCAGGGGTGGCCAGGGACCTCCCTGATGTGAAGGAGAATTATTACTGTGTCATTAGTGCATGATTGCTGACTGCGTGAATAGCGCGCATAGTGGCCGCATGATTTCATTTAAGCGCGGGGACTTTTGTGCAAATGCATCAGTGCGTGTGGGCCGCGTCCGCACGGGTCGCGCCATCGTGGGCCACGAGGCCGAATTGCCTTTTCTTTTTCCTAAGAAAATAGAAATAGTTTTATATTTTACATTCTAAGCTGAACTTTGGAAATTAATATCAATTCACTTGGGTGTCCAAAAATTGTGAGATAAATTTTGTTAGGCTCCTAAAAATATTGTCTATCAGATGGTATGATTAGATTATGTAGGTCTGAGTTGATGCTAAGGCTTATTAATTCATTTGAGAATGTTTAGAATTATTTAGATTAATATTATAGGATTTTTTGTGGCAAATTGGTAAAAGCTTTGGCCATGAAATTTTTACAGTAGATTCATTAGATTATTATGTGCTCACTGTAATTTTTATAGCCTTAGAATAGGTTTAGAAATATGGTAGATAAGTACTCCTTGTTTTAGTATATATATTAAATCGGTAATAAGAATAAGGATGCCTTTAGTTGCTAAGATAATGTTTGAAAGGTTTCATACCTGTTTAATGGGAATAATAGGTAACTTAGCGTCTTAGTCATTAAAGTAAGCTTATGTCGCAGAACCGACCAATTTATAAGAATACAAGTACAATGGCAATCCGCAAGCGGTCGCACTGTCATACTTGAACCCATATAAACCCGGTAGTCCGTCGAGTACCACGACGGGTCTCGATAAACGATTTACAACAACCAAGATCGTACAGGATTCAACATACATGCCACATGTTACATAAAGTTCACAGATACTTTTCATCATCAGAGTACGAATAAAAGTTATTACAAACCGAGTTTGGTAAATAAAGCGGAAGCAAATAAGTTTGAAGATAAAGTTTCCAACATAATTTGATACAGTGCCAAGCCAGATCATGGTCCACAAAAGCAAAGATAGGAATTACTTAAAGAAGCCTGCCTAAGGCTTACTCCTCATCCACAGCGGGATAGAAGCAACTCTTGCAATACCCATGATACACAGTGCCATCTGCAACAATGGGAAAATAAACCCTGAGTACGAGAAGGTACTCAGCTAGACTTACCCGTCATGAACCAGAAATAAAATGACTCCAAGGATTATGCAAGGCTGTATAAGTAGACGTAACTTGACAACATTTTTGCGTAAAAGGCAATTTACCCGTTGTACAATTATGATTCCTTTATCAAGTTAATTATAACTATCCATTTCTAGATTAGCAACTATCCTGTGCCAAACATGTGGTATATCATTTAGAAGCATACAATAGTAACCATAGCAGGTATTGTAATTCCATATTCATCTGAACCATCATGTTTCATAACACAGTTACTACGATGTTGGGACTAGCCAAGTTTCTCACTATCCGGGAGAGACGGCGATTCGAATCGATTTCAACCAGCTGGGAATTTATTCCTAACACAAACCCAGGTCTACCAGCCACGATAGCCTTAGGTCACCTTTGGTACAACTCCGGTACACATTTCGTGGGTCCGTACTACGCCGCACAATCTGGAACACTAGATGCCAGGATGCTCAGGCCAAGCCTGCCCTTGGGCTCAGTCTGATCGTTCCCCGGAAGGAGCGCACAACAGAACGATTCCCGGCCTGAGTTGAATTACTCGGCTTCGCGGTCGGAACGAGTTATCCGGCCAGCTAAGTGAGAGGCATGCGTTCAATCTTGTTAGAAGCACCAACAACGGTATGGTCCTTAATCGACACAGACGGAGATAAATCCACACCCAAGACCTCCATGTCTTATCGCTTCTCTATCGACTTCCCGTCCGGTCTCGATTTACTTTTACCCCATGGTTCTTGTTCTACGATAGCAAATATAGCCAACCGTGCTCCGGTATCCACCTATATCTCGCAGGTGACAGGACATCACCTGACTTCTACCGGTCTAAGCATGGCTAAGCATATATATTCGATCCTGGACCTATACCGGTTAAAGGTGTAATATTTGGACAAGGAATGTACATGCATCAAGTGGTTTCATTCAACTCTTTTAACCTAATGCATCAGTCATAAATACGTAAGTAAACATTTGTAAATTACTGGGAGACTTATAATGCTCTGGGGCTTGCCTCGCAGAAAGGAAGTAGGGCGATGGTCAGGACACTCCGGAAGCTCTTCAGGGTTCTGCTCCACGCCTTCGGGAGCTACGGCTTGCGGATCCTCCTGCTGGTTCCCTTCCTCTGCTTCTTCGAATTCCAGCAACGTGATCTCTTCCTCCGATCCTAGATGCATGAGTATGGCATAAGTATTACGAATGCATATATGTTAACAAGTACATCATGGTGATCGAGTAGGTGCATATCTCTTCTCGATTATTACTTAACTACTTCTACAATGCATCGACTATGCCACAACCAGTAGCTACTCGTTTCACTCATAATGGGAGTTCTACAAATCCAAATCCAGTGATCCTAGACTTTCTAGAAAGCTTATCAAATTCTCTACAACTTTGTTATTAACCATTTTTACAGTACACATCAATCTCAACATGCAACTCATCAAACTCTAGAATCAGTCTGGAAATTATTTAATATGCAATATAAAGTAATAATACTTCTACTTCATGTAATCATTCCAAATTTGACAACTTAAAATCTACCAACAGTGTAGGCATACCAAATACATTTTAGATAATATAATGGTGAAGCCCAAACTATTTATTAAATTGCCTTTATTATTTTATTTAGATATCTAGGTTAAATAATAAATATATATTAGATGTGCTTAATAAATTCTCAAAAATTTACAGAGCCTTACTAATGCTATCAAAGGACTACTATAAAAATTTCATGTCATTTTACTAAGTAGAACATTCTATACAAAAATGATAAGGAAGCAAGGCTTGAAATAGCATAAATGGAAAATCCTATTGAAAAGTGTCAAGCAACAGATTTCCTATTTTTCTTAACATCCATATGGTACTAGGATTACCTCCAACAAATTTCATGAATTTTGGACTCATAAATAATTTATAAAAATTCATGCAAGGATTGACTAGCCATAAAATAAAAATCTATAACTATAATTCTACCCATGCACTGGTCTTCAAATTTTTACCAGAGTTCATATATGCTAAGACTAGCTTACCACAAAAATTTCATAATTTTTGGAGCATAGGAACTCTAGATATAAAATAAACAAATTTGAATGCATTCAAAAGCACATTTCAAATCCCTATTTAAATCTCCAAAAATTTCTACTGTACAAGTCAAAAACATATTTTTCCTAAATACTACATTTCCTAAGGAACACTCACAAATTTATTTCACAATTTTTGGAGCCATCAAACTAAAGATACAAAAATAACAAAACACACTTGAATCTAGAATTTTTGAACTATCCCTAAAACCTAGAGTCGCTGACAGCAGGGACCCACATGTCAGTTGGGCCCACCGGTCAGCGAGATCAAAACAGAGCCGGCGGCGCAGAGCCAACTCACGCGGCCACAGCTGGTCGACGGCGAATCCGCCGGCGGTGACGTCATCATGGTATGACCTACGTGACCTGGCGAACCTACTGAGCCACTTGGCCGGTCCTATTGCCGACCCTAGAGCTGACGGCGGCGGCCATGGCGGAACGGCGGGGCTGGATCATGGCGGTACGCCGGAAGAGGCCACGGCGGCTCAACTAATGGTGTGGACAAGCATCTATGAGTGCTGGGGGACCTAACGCACTAGCTAACGGAGCGGGAGGAGGACTGTGGCGGCATGGCCACGACGACGGGGCTCACGGCGGAACTCCGGCGAGCTTACACGCGCTGCGGTGGCTTACTGGGCTCTATCAGCGGGCACGGGGAGAAACAATGGGGTGCTGGAGAGACGGTGGAGCTATGGCGGTGGTGCTGGAGTGGCTAGGCGCGAGCTGTGCGCGGCTATGGCGATGGCGGAGGCGGGGAGGTGCTCGACGGCTATGGTGGTGCTTCGGGACGACGAAGAAAACTGTGGCGAAGCAAATGGGGTGCGCGGCTGAGTACGGGTGGGCGCTGGCGTGAAGAAGGCGCGCTTCGGCCTGCCTTGGCCGCGCTGGGTAGAGCGCTGGCGATGCGCGGCCACGCTCCGCGCCACGCGGCGTGCGAAGCCTGCCGGTGTCGGCCACTGAACGGTTTCGTTAAGTTCGTTCAGACACTGCAATGGACGCCTGACAGCCGGTTTTCACGTTGATATTACAGCAAATCCGTGGCTCCTTCGTGCAAACATCCTAAACAAAATTTGTAGACCTATGTACCATTTACAATATCTCTTAAGAAACCTTCTTCTAATTCGCAACAGATAGGGAGAAAAATCAGTCCAAAGTTGGGCCTGTCAACTGCCATTGTAAAAAGGACTTAGAAAAATTCGTTAAGTGATGAAAGCTTGGTTTTGCTGGTTTTTGTGGGACCCATTCAAGCATGTTAGAAGCTAAATCAGTCCATGACCCAAAAATAAAAGTTGTTCCTTATGTCAAACACTACAACTTTGATTTAGTGAACTCCTCCATGCAAGGTCTCTAGCACCTAGTTCAACTTTAGTCAAACATGTCACTTTGAAATCATGATACATACTCAAACCATGACTAAATGACCAAACTAGCCCTAGCCTTAAATACCAAAGTTATTCATAATGATATCCTAAGCATGTTCAAGCAATTTGCAAGGTCATTCAATCACTTTATGTAGTAGTCACTCATAGAGCTATTGAAAGTAATCACATGAAATATGCCTTAAAGACTTGACCATGAAAAATGACATTCATGATCCATGTTCCATTTGTGAACCTAAGCATTGCCAAATATTTTTGGTGACTCAAATCTACCAAGTACATGTTTACATTCATGATCAGTTGCCTAAGTACAAAGAAACATGCAATAACAAGCAACGTTGCATATGTTTCAATTCAATGTCTCATTTGTAAATGCTTGTTTATGAATGCGTGATGATCATGGTCATGTTATGCAAGTCAAGTTATGCAAGGCTAACACCCGAGGTGTTACAGCTTAGTAGCTTGAAAGATGTATTTTTATTTTAAGAGTTGTTGTTGCCGTATTACTAAGTGTTGCATTATCATTTTATGCATGTAGATAACGAGTTGGTAGAGTTCGTGACCGCGAGCGAGCAGGAGTATGAGGAGGTGATTGAGTACGAGGAGAAGGTCTTCGTATAGGAGGGAGCCTCGGAGCCACTGATGTCTGACATAGCTGACCACCCGCCAGCCCAAGGCAAGACTCGGTGCATAACCCTTATTTTGAATAACCATTGGATATATATATATATGTGATATGCATTTACGGTACAGACTTATTGTTAAAACTACATGTATAGATATACCTATCTATGAGTCCTGCTAGCTTAGGTCGAGTAGCTGCTATGCTTAAGTTTTTTTCGGTAGCATGAGTAATCTGCCGTTACTAAAAGTAGGTGATTATTATTACTGCTCTCAAAATAAAATGGTGAAAGGAAATTAGAGACCGGGTAGAGATATGGTACGGGTATTGGTGGGTGTAATAGGTTGTGTACCGCGGCCAACGGGGCATAGCTTGATTATACTATTTTTCCTGTCCGTGTCAGTTAAGGACCGTCTGTTGCTGTGGATGGTATTCAGGTCACAGACTTTTTATCCTGAGCACATACTTGCTTATGGGAGCGGAAAGACTTGTCACTTTCTTGTCATGGGTTCCGGCTCTTTCCGGACCTACTGATTGGAGGCAGGGATGGTGGAGGTCTAAGCACCGCACTGAGTCCGGGACTCGGGTATGGGGGCTTGGAGTCCAAGTTTAGACGGGAACCTGGACCCCGTGATAGGAGAGTGGTGGGTTGGTCTTGCATGTGCCTGGGGTACAAGCGGGGCGTGTGTTTCAGGGTACCTAGCTAGGATATATTGGTTCACGAATCACCGTGTGATGCAGTACGACATGGCTATGATCTAGCACCGTAGTAAGAACTGGAAGATAAAGGATGATGAATAAATCTGATTGCTCAACTCATGCTTGAAAGTAGAACATGTGCTTACATAGAATGGTGAGCTAATGAACTAATCATGAATGCTAATAAATACAACCATAAGGATTTACTATTAGTAATGCTTTCTGCAAAAAAAAAAAGAAAAACCCAGCAAACCATAAAGCCTATCATATCCCTTGGAGTCGGGAAATTATTCCCTCTAGTCAGGTAAGTCTTGCAAGTACATTGCGTACTCAGGATTTATTTACCCATATTGCAGGTGCAGCTTGAGGAGTGGCTTATGTGGAGGATTCTTCTAGTGGGCACAAATGGATCCTTGTATCTTATTGTTAGATGTCATTTTGATTCCGCTATTTAATTTCTGCACTCTGAACCTGGTATTGTAATAATTTATTTTTCAGAACTCTTATTGTATGAAATGGACTAAGTATTATAAACTTGTTCTCATTATTGGATCCTGGACGAAAAATGTGGATTATTTGGGTTCTCCCTTAGGGTGTGTCCGGTGAAACTATTTGATGCAGCTCACTTTCGGTGTGCTTAATGTCAAATGGAAGACGAGCGCCTCCGTAAATGTGCTCTTTCAAACGGTTTTGCCACACCCCCTTAATTGTCCCAGCTCCGCTGCTACACACTTAGGACGCCCCCAACGGGCTAGCGTGGAGCCGGCTGAGTCATCCTGCAAGCCAACGTGGAGAAGAGAACGTAAGGGGTGTTTGGTTCTTTAGTCGCTCCTAAAATTCATGTCACATCAAATGTTTAGATACTAATAAGGAGCATTAAATATAGATTAATTACAAAACCAATTACATAGATGGAGGCTAATTTTCGAGATGAATTTTTTAAGTCTAATTAATCTGTCATTAGCACATGTTTACTGTAGCACCACGTTGTCAAATCGTAGACTAATTAGGCTTAAAAGATTCGTCTCGCAAATTAGTCACAAGTTATGTAATTAGTTTCGTAATTAGTCTATATTTAATACTTCATGCATGTATCCAAATATTCGATGTGACAGAAATTTTAGGAGTTACTGCAGGAACCAAACAGCCCCTAAATACATCCTCGCTAGCGATGACCAACTAGCTAGCCGTATACTTGGCCATCGGGCCGGCCCGGCTCGGCACGGCCCGGAGGATGTTGGGCTGGCACGGCACGCGGGCCTCCCGGGCCATGCCCAGCCGGGCGTCGTGCCTGACCAAGGGCCCAAGCACGGCCTGCTGGGCCGTTTTTCGGGCCGGGCCGGCCCGAGAAGGCACAGCCTGCCAAGCATGCCAGGCTGGCCCGAGGCCCATAGAGAGAGGGAAGGGGAGAGCAGGAGGCAAGGGCAGCCACGGGGAGCGACGGCCGCCGCCGGCGCGTTAGCCCTGGAGGCTAGATGTGGGGCCGCGCGGGGAGGTAAGGAGGCGGCGGTTGCTAGCGAGCTTGAATCTGCCCATCGCCGTTCGAATCTGGCCGCGGATGTCGTGCGGCGCGCGAGGGAGACGCCACCGCGCGCGGAGAAGGCGGAAGAGGCGCACGGGAAGCGGCGGCCACTGTCGGCGTGCTCGCCCTGGTGGGGAGGGGGCTGCGCGGGCGGAGGGGAGGTAGCCAGGGCGCTTGACGCCAGATCCGTCGGGGTGAGCGGAGAAGGGAGCAGGGCAGAGCTCGGGGTCGGCGTCCCCTAGGTTGGCGCGCTTGCTCTTGAGGAAGCCACTGCGGTCGAGGCTGATTCCCCCGCAGGTGGCGGCGCTTCCAGGTGTGCCCGCGCGGCGGTGAGGAGCCCCCCATGGGTGGCTGTGCTTCCAGCCTTCCAGGGCGCGGCCGCGGCAAGGTGGAGAGCAGGTGGGAAACGAGTCCGTGACTCTGAGTGCGGCGCGGGTACGGGGACGGGGCTACGCCTGTGCGTTGGGAGGGGGGATTTAGGGTTAGGGCGATGGGCCTTTTTAGCAGGCCATGGCTTGCATCGAGCCGTTGCCGGGCCGGCTGACTCAGGCCGGGTCATGCCGTGCCAGCCCACGGGCCTGAGCAGCGGCCCAGGCACGGCCTGCTGCCTTGGGTTGAGCCAGCCCGGGCCCGCATGTCACCGGGCCGTGCCGTGCTCGTGTCGGACTAAAAAAGCGGGCTTCGTGCTGTGCCGTCGTGCCTCCGGCTGCATGACCAAGTATAGCTAGCCAATTGCACGGTTCCCGAGTGCTGGCCCCATCATGTGAGCAGCTGCTCCGCATGCTTCCTCTCTCGTGTGCTTCCTTCCTTGCTGCATGCGCCAGCCTCTGTGGCAGATAAGACTGCCTTGGAGAATGTGAATTATTGGAAAAATAAATTTGGTGTGCTATCCTATTTGATTACGTGGATACCCTTCTAACTAGCAACCGTCTAGGACTGTTGAGGACGTCCTTACGAGCCCGTTAGATTGGAGAAATTTGAAGAAATCTGAAGGAATTTATAAAAGAAAAATACTGTTCTAGATGAAAAAAAAAGTGGATCAAGCCGGGTTTAAGGGCACGCGAACGGGCCCATGGAGGATTGTTTGGCTGCATTCGTATTATCTCAATTTACGTACGTCGAAGTGGATTGATAATTTTTCATCTGAATACACGCGGATGAGGAGAGTGTCGACGAAATATGGTCGGCAGTCTACCTAGGGGTATGCCCAAGGTAGTAGATTATCGGCAGACAGATGCGCAAGCCCCAAACAAGACGGTGACGCAAGACAGACACGAGGTTTTATCCAGGTTCGGCCGCCAAGAAGGCGTAATACCTACGTCCTGCGTCTGATTTGTATTGCTGTATGTCAATGAGAGATCTTTTTTAGAGGGGTCCCCTGCCCGCCTTATATAGTCCGGGGGGCAGGGTTACAGATTTGGAAACTAATCCTAGTCAGTTACAATTGCCATATCTGGCCGGATAAGGATTCATATTCTAACCGACCAGGATCCTGCTTGGTCGCCAAATCCGTCTTGATTCCTTGTGCGGGACTCCGATCAGGTTAACTGGGCCGCACGTCATCTTTCGGGTGGACTGAACCCATCGATCCGGGCCAGCCCAAGCTTAGCCGTAAGGGTATAGGGGTTAATACCCCCACAGCTAGTCCCCGAGCATCATGTATTATACTGCGACACGCCATTTGAACCTTCTCCGACAAGCGAGGCTTGAATTCTTGACGCCTCCGACCACCGTCATCACCGGAGAAGTAGGTTGTCCGATGAATGCATGGTGCTCTTAAAAAAAAGAAAAAGATTTCTGTCCCAGGAAGTGTGCCCACTTGTATTTCTGAAAAAAAGAAATGTAAGTGCGGCTTGAAGCGTAGCATCTTTGACCATCAGAAGCGTAGGGGTCGAAAAACAAACACATTCACCGCAAGGTGAAGTGTGCCCACTTAGTCCCCGAGCCTGGTAGTAGGTGACGTAGGCACGTGGTGCCAGGGTCTAAAAAAGAAATTCCGCTGAGATTAAGAATCCAATTACGGAACAGGCAAAACAAGATACACCGGCAGGTGCATCGTATCGACGTAGTCCCCGAGCTTGCTGGAAGGCGAAGTATGAGCCTTGTAGCGAGGTCCAAAGAAAAGTCTCTTAACTGTATGTGAGTACAGATCACATGTAGCCAAGGAGAACCATTATGCAAGCAGTGGTCGGGGCATTCCCCGAGCACAGCCGTGGTCGGAGCGATCCCCGAGCACAAAAGTGACCTGGGCAGTATCCAAACATAGTAATGGTCTGTGCAGTCCCCGAGCACATTAGTGGTCTGGGCAGTCCCCGAGCACATTAGTGGTCTGGGCAGTCCCCGAGCACATTAGTGGTCTGGGCAGTATCCAAGCACAGTAGTGGTCAAGGCAAATCCACGATCACTTGCGCTGCTTGTACTGTTTTTGTGTACTTCTCTCTATTCTCTGCCAAGGCCAGTCTGACCCATCTGGTCAAAAAAGTAAAGAGATACAATACGTTATTCCGTCTTCTTCTTCTCCTTTTTTTTTAAACAGTCGGTTGACACCTGTATTGAGGTGTGTCAGTGTGGGCCCCCTTACACCATCAACGAAGAGGCGCGTACACTGTTAACGAAGGAGCGCGTTTATTGGCGCAGATTTCGAGGTTGTGTGAACAACCGTCTGCGGCGCGTGCGCACGACTCCCAATATTCTCGGGCGGACGAAACGACGGTGATCTTTGTTTTATATAATGTAGATCTGGTAAGTTACTCATACCATTCCCCATTGTCATCCGCCGCCGCAACCTTCTTCTTCCTCCTGCCGAACCCTATTCCCCAAAAATCATCACCCATCCCCTCGGTCTCCCGCATCCACCCACTTCGTAAGGACGAACTAATGGCGAAGAGAGACGCCCAGAAGAAAGGCGGGGTCATGGCGAAGGAATGGTGGAAGTCGCGGAGCAACGAGCAGACCATCGAGGACCTCGTCGCCATGGGAGTGCTCCACAACAAGGCACTTGCGGGATGGCGTGCACCGGAAGGAGAAAGCTTCCCCGATCCACAACCAGGTGAGATTGTGGTCTTTGAAGATTTCTTCAAAAGGGGTTTTGGGATTCCAGTGCACCCTTTCCTTCAGGGTCTCTGTTTGTACTACGAGATTGGGATTTGCAATCTGCATCCCAACTCGATTCTTCTTGTCTCCACCTTCATCCATCTCTGCGAGGCTTATGGCGGCTTCCAGTCCCATTTCGACCTCTTTCGCCACCTATTCTGTCTTCGGAAGAAAGGGAGCGGTGGCTCGAAGATCGCCGGAGGCGTTTACCTGAACCTGCGCGACGGCATGAAGGCTCAATACCTGCACTGCCCCTAGAACACCTCGTTGGACGAGTGGTACAAGAAGTGGTTCTACATCCGTGAAGAGCCGAACACCATCACTCTGTGCGATGTGGGCTTGATTCCAGAGAAGAAAAGCAGCTGGTCGGAGAGGCCCGAGAACTTGGAGCAGATCGCCGAACTGCTCGGGATGATCCCGTGGGGAAGGCTTGATGGCCCGAGTGTTGTCGGCAACTTCATCAGCCGAAGAATTCAGCCTTGCCAGAAAAGGATTCACCCTGGCTTCGAGTACCAAGGAGGCGCTGATCCGACGAGGACCAGAAAGGAGCCGCTCGACAAGATGGAGATCAAGGCCAGGATTGGAGAGCTATTCAACCTGGCCGATCCCAATTATGTTGCACTGAACGCCATTGAACACGCCTTCAAGCTGGCTCGCCCTCCCCCAAAGGTAAATGACGCCTCCTTTTAACTGTAAAGTCATGTTGTATCAAGAAAATAACTGTCTTTTCCTTCATTTTGTGTTTCAGTATAATGGCCGTGACCGGGCAGGAGTGTTTGTGTCGCCTCCCCCCGGTGTAGAGTGGCCGCAAGCTACTGGGCCAACCGCCCATACCAGCGCCAGGACCGACGGCGTTCACTGGGCGGTACTCAAGACCGTAGAGGACGCCTCGACCAGAGCCGCCGGCAAGCGTCCGGATGCCAGCAAACGACGCCAAGCCATCATCTCCCAGTCGAACGACGAAGCAGAGGATGCGGACATCCTCCGGCTCGTCCCCCGAAAGAGGAGAAGGCAGGTGGGGCCGTCGGAGCAGGGTGGCTCCTCTGTGCCGGCAGTGGTCACAGCACCGACCACGGCAACACAGAGCACAGACGAAGAGAACATGCCGCATCATCCTCCGACGCCCGTACCGGAGGTTGAACAAGTCCTGGTGGAAACTGCCGAGCAAGCAGAGCAGGGGCGGTCGAGGAGGCGTTCCTTCGCCACATCCTTCCGCAAGTCAAAACTGTAAGTATATATATTTTTGATGTAAGCTTTGCATTTTGCATTGGATGCTATTGTCTTCTGAATTTGTCTCTGAATGTATTAGATCCGCGTCCACCGAAAGCCCCGACCAGCTAGCTGGGTGCAGAACGTCCTCTCCAAAAACGGCGGGACAAACTGCTCAGCAACCGGCCGTGGAGGAGCCCATGGCAGGGACTCTGCCTGGGCCTCAGCAGGCGGA
The DNA here is from genome assembly GCF_019320115.1 of Miscanthus floridulus. Taxonomy (NCBI): domain Eukaryota; kingdom Viridiplantae; phylum Streptophyta; class Magnoliopsida; order Poales; family Poaceae; genus Miscanthus; species Miscanthus floridulus. The sequence continues at coordinate 448,633 of NC_089581.1, read as the reverse complement.
CGACCAGACGCCAGTCCCCGAGCAGAATACAAGTGCTCCGAGCACAAACCCTGATGAGGCGGATACCACAGCGCCACGGGAGCTGGATCTAGCCGAGGAGCAGCAGCCAGAAGTTGCCCAGAACAAGGGTGCCGACGCGACGGCTCGTGGGAAAGCCCTGGTGGTCGTGGAGTCTGCGAACTCCGGACCACCGCCGCCTCCCGAACTGGAGGCTGAAGAGGATGAAGTGGAAGAAGTCCTGGGCCGTCCCCAAGATAGACGACAACATGTATATGTGTCGCGCTATCGGAACGACGAATGGGTCATGCACGAGGAGATCCCAGAGGCCGAGGAAACCTTAAGAGTTGAACGAGCGGCCAAACGCCTGGTGACTGAAGTCCAGGTATATTTGGCTTTAGTCCTTAAACCTGTTGTGTAGTCGAACTATCTGACGTAGCTTGTCTGTATGCAGGACGTGATGAAAACTGCAAGGTACCGAAAAAGGTGCTTCGACCAGATAGAAGTAGTCATGAAGACCAATAAGGAGCTGACGGCTGAAGTGGAACGCCTACGGCGCCAACTTGAAGCCACCGACCAGGAGAGGACAAACCAAGAAGCACAGAACCAGAACCTGGTCGGCCAGCTCAAAAACACAGAGCAGGAGAAAACAGGTAAGTATTCACCGTATCATAGCAAGTGCTGGACTTGTGCTTTTTTTTTGTTCTTGACAGTAATAGCTGTAATGCAGGTTTAGAAGCTGAGGTGACCCGCCTCCAGGGGGAGAACGTCCGCGCGCTTGCAGAATGTGGTCGTCTGAAGGAGGACAACGAGAAATTGGCACGTCGCCAGTCGGAACTCCAAGACCACACTAACAGAATGAAGGACGACCTGAAAAGTAAGCACTCTAGACCGCCTTGCTCATTCAATTGCCCACATTGCCTTGTCGTGTCATCACGTTTTTTGTCTTGTACTGTTTTCAGTTTTGAAAGCCAATGCCAAGAGGCACCTTGAGGCCGTGATCAAGGAGCGCGACGACTGGAAAGCACAATGCCTTAAGGCCTCCGAGGAGCGGGACACGTGGAGCAAGCGGTGCCAAGAAATGGCAACTGGCATTGTGCCCGTCCTCGACCTTATCGACCCGGCGCTCACAGAGGAAGAGCTAAGGACACCTCAGCTCGGACTGGTCGAGAGATGCAAGCAAGCATGGGGATGGTTCCAAGACTTCGTGAAGGAGGCGGGTGAGTACACAGGTGCCCATGTGCTAAGCATGGTTCGTGCTCACTACCCCCTGATCGATCTCAAACGCTTGGAGGCTGGGTACCCGAAGGAGATAGACCCAGACCAGGCCGAAGAGCTTCGGACGGCCTAGCTGGACTTGTCGTCAAAGATAATTGGCGATATTAACCTGTGCGGAGGTGGGACAGCACCTGTGCAGGGTATGCCATCGACAAGCCAGCTGGAAATGCCATCAGCTACAAGCCAACCAACGGAGCCTGCGGTCTCGACCAGCTAGGCACCGACGGGGCCATCCCCTTCAGCTTGACTAGCTCCAGAGTCCCCGAGACTCGAGTAGGGTATCAGAGGCGGCAAGCAGTAAATGCCATGCGCCCCGACCAGCCAATGTAATAGGCTTAAAGCTGTAGAAGGAGGACATAGTTGTGTTATTGTAAACTTGAGCCTTTTCAGGCAAGCTTGTAATAACGTAACTGTATATCATTATAAGCTTGTTTGTTTTATACAAAACGTACTTTAAGCTTGAGATTTTTTGTTGGTGTAACTAAGTGGGAACGTGTTAACGTTCTGTTTAGTTGTACCGTTTTGCTCGACACGTCATCCTGAAAAGTTTGTGCGGCCCTAGTCTGGCATGTGGTCGGAGTATGAGGTACTATGACCTGTGCACACGTGAACGCAGACAAGCCAAACCAGGGGGGACCTGCCGATCACCCGCAACGTAGAGAGCGGATCCCGTGCACGTGTTGGGAGGAACCGGAGACAGGGCCTGCTCCGAAAACCGTAGAAGGAGTGGTGGTCGGCTTGTACTGGCTTAAGTTAGAATAACCATAAAATTTGAAGTGACACATTAGAGTGGTCGGAGAAATCATAGTTGCTTTAGTAAAGTAAATCGAAAATACAAGTAGAGTACATATCTTAGTAGTTAAGCATAGAAACGTCTAAGCTTGTTGATGTGCCATGAGTTCGGTACGTCCGTGCCGTCTAGATGAGCTAACCTGTAAGACGTTGGACGTGTGACTTCCTTGATTATGAAGGGTCCCTCCCATGGGGTTGCGAGTTTGTGGACACCAGCCTGGTTCGTCTTCCACTTCAAGACTAAGTCCCCGACCACGAAGAAACGCTCTTTAACGTTCTTGTTGTAGTACCTACGCAAAACAGCAAGGTACTTGGCCGTGCGTACGCAAGAATCAAGCCTTTTCTCTTCTGCGCTGTTGACTTCTAGCTCCCGTACTTCGTCGACCTTGCCTTCGTCGAAGTTCTCTACCCGTGCTGATCGAAAAGCTATATCTGGTGGGAGGACTGCCTCAGCGCCGTAAACCATAAAGTATGGTGAGACGCCAGTGTTACGACTGGGCTGAGTTCGGAGGCCCCAGACAATAGCTGGTAACTCCTTGAGCCATCTTCCAGGAGCTTTATCGTTTTCTCTGTACATCCTCTTTTTCAATGCGTCCAAGATCATGCCATTTGCCCGCTCGACTTGTCCATTAGCTCTAGGATGCGCCACCGAGACGTATTTTACAACTATGCTCCTTTCATCGCAGAAGTCCCAAAAAGCGTTCCCGGTGAACTGAGTACCCAGATCAGTAATGATGCTATTGGGCACGCCGAAACGATGGATGACCTGGTCGAGGAATGTGACGGCTTTCTCTGAGGATGCCTGTACCAGAGGCATGTATTCTATCCACTTAGAAAACTTATCAATTAGCACGAAAACGCATGTAAATTTCCCAGGGGCTGGTTTGAAAGGCCCGATCATGTCCAGTCCCTAGCATGCGAAGGGCCAAGAGGCTAGAATCGTCTGGATCTCATGTGCCGGTACATGGATTCTCTTGGAGAAGAACTGACAACCTTCACAGCGGCGGACTAGCTTCTCTGCGTCGGCCACTGCTGACGGCCAATAGAACCCTGCTCGGAAAGCCTTACCGACCAGTGTTCTTGATGCCGCGTGGTTGCCGCAGGAGCCAGAGTGGATTTGGTCTAGGAGATGCTTGCCTTCCTCCTGGGTTATACACTTCATCAAGATTTCCTCCTTAGCGTTTTTGCGCCATAACTTGCCATCGACGAGCAGATACTGCTTACTACAACGCATCAGGCGTTCATTTTCTGTTCGATCGATATAACCGCTACCGTCTGTTAAGTACTTGATGAAAGGTGTTCTCCAGTCTGGCTCATGAGTGGTCGGAAGCGGTTCGGTTGTGCTCGGCGCTGGAACCGTAGCCACTAATTGCTGGTCTGAGACTTTGTCGGTCGTTGAATCTTCGTCTTCAATGGAGGGCGTGAGCAGGTCTTGGACGAATACGCCATGTGGGATTTTGGCTTGGGATGATCCTAACTTTGACAACGCATCTGCTGCCTGGTTCTTGTCCCGGACCACGTGTATGTACTCGATGCCATAGAACCTGCCTTCCAGCTTTCTTATCGATTTGCAATATGCGTCCATCTTTTCACTGGTCGTCTCCCAGTCCTTGTTGAGTTGGTTGATGACCAGAGCCGAATCTCCGTAGACATAGAGACGTTTAACTCCAAGCTCAACCGCAATGCGTAGACCATGCAGGCATGCTTCATACTCGGCGGCATTATTAGATGCTGGGAAATAAATCCTGAGGACGTACCGGAGCTTTTCCTTGGATGGTGATACGAAAAGAACTCCTGCTCCCGCACCGTCAATGTTGAGAGAACCGTCGAAGTACATCGTCCAACATTCGTCGGATCTCGGAGAGGCGGGAGTGCTTAAGTCTGTCCACTCGACGATGAAATCGACGAGTGCCTGAGACTTGATTGTAGTACGGCTTGCAAATTCCAAGGAAAGGGGGCATAGCTCCATTGCCCATTTGACGATGCGCCCGTTCGCGTCCTTATTGCGAATAATGTCCCCCAAAGGATACTCGGTCATGACCACCACACGATATCCGTCGAAGTAATGTCTCAACTTTCGGGATGTTATCAGTATGGCGTAGAGCAGTTTCTGAATCTGTGGGTACCTGGTCTTGGATTCGTTGAGTACCTCACTAATGAAATAAATTGGCCGCTGTACCTTGTAGGCGTGGCCCGGCTCGTCACGCTCGACCACCAGTGTAGTGGAAACCACCCGATCGGTTGCCGCAATGTAAAGTAGGAGAGTTTCATCTTCTCTGGGAGCAGTAAGTACCGGAGGTGACATGAGGTATTGTTTCAGCTGCATGAAGGCAGCGTCTGCTTCCTCCGACCACTCGAACTTCTCGGACGCTTTGAGCAGTTTGAAGAACGGTAGTCCTTTTTCTCCTAATCTTGATATGAAACGGCTTAGAGCAGCCATGCAGCCGGTGAGCTTCTGGACATCCTTCACCTTTTTTGGGGGTTTCATGTCTAAGACAGCTTTGACTTTCTCCGGGTTAGGGCGTATGCCGTCGTAACTGACGACGTTGCCGAGCAATATGCCAGAAGGGACACCAAAGATGCACTTCTTTGGGTTTAATTTCCATTGGAACGTATTAAGGGCTGCGAAGGCGCGTTCCAGATTGTCAACAAGGGTATGTGCTTCCTTGGTTTTGACAACTACATCGTCGACGTAAGCCTCGACGAGGCCGTCTTTTATCTCGTCGTTGAGGCAGGCCTGTATAGCGCGTTGGTAGGTAGCACCGGCGTTTTTGAGCCCGAACGACATGGTCGTGTAGCAGTAGGCGCCGAAAGGCATGATGAAAGATGTCTTGATCTGGTCGTCCTTTTTGAGAGCGATCTGGTGATAACCAGAGTAGCAATCGAGAAAGGAAAGCAGCTCGCAACCGGCGGTTGAATCTACGACCTCGTCTATGCGAGGTAAGCCAAAGGGGTCCTTAGGGCAGTGTTTGTTGAGATCAGTGTAATCAACGCACATTCTCCATTCATTATTCTTTTTGCGTACAAGAACCGGGTTGGCTAACCATTCCGGATGATACACTTCTTTGATAAATCCGGCTGCCAAAAGCCGTGTAACTTCTACCCTAATCGCCTCCTTTTTGTCGCGAGCGAACCATCGTAGCTTCTGCTTGATTGGTTTGGCTTTGCTGTTGACATTCAAGGAGTGCTCAATCAAGTCCCGAGGTACACCGGGCATGTCGGAAGGTTTCCATGCAAACACATCCACGTTGCCCCTCAAGAACCTGACGAGCGCGTCTTCCTATTTGGGATCCAGGTCGGCCCCGATGAGGGCCGTTTTGCTGGGATCACCCTCGACCAGCTGGATCGTCTTGTGCTCCTTGCACCTGATGTTCTTGCGCGGAGCCTCGAGCTCTGGGATCTCCAAGTGGTCGGCCGTGGTCTTCTTAGCGTCGAGAATGGTCTCGGCCATGCGAATAGAGAGGTCGTGGGCCTCTGCTATTTTGAAGCTGTCGTCCTCGCAGGTGTAAGCTGCGTATACGTTGCCCCTGAGGGTTAAAACTCCTTTCTCAGTAGGCATCTTGAGCACCAGATACCTGTAATGAGGTATGGCCATGAACTTGGTGAGCGACGGTCGACCAAGAATAGCATGGTAGGTGCTGTCGAAATCAGCGACCACGAAGTTGACGTAGTCGGTGCGGAAGTGGTCCGGAGTCCCAAACTGCACAGGTAGCGTGATCTGCCCGAGAGGTGTGGAGCTCTGTCCGGGGAGAACGCCCCAGAACTGTGCCTCGTACGGCTTCAGGTCCGCCTGGGCTATTTTCAGAGCGGGCAGGCTGTTCTTGAACAGTATATCAATGGAGCTGCCGCCGTCGATCAGTACCCTGTCGAACTGAACCTTGTTGATACAAGGATCGAGGACCAGGGGAAAACGCCCTGGCTCGGGTATGGCGGCCCATTGGTCCTTCCTGCTGAAGTAGATTTCACGGTGAGACCACGGAGGAAGCCGCGGATCGGTAAGAAGGTTGTCGTTCTTTGCCACGTTCAAGCAGGCGCGGGCGAGCAGCTTGCGTTCTCGTTTGGTCTCAATGGACACCTTGCCGCCGATGATGGTGTGCACGCGATCCGTCGGCTTGACGTATTTATGACGAGGATCTGCATCGTCGTCGTCGTCGTCCTCGTTGCGCTGTTCCCTCACGTCAGTAGGCTTGTCGGACGTATCCGGAGCCTGTTGGCGCGTGTAGATAGTCTTGAGGACGCGACAATTCTCCATGGTATGGTTCGACTTGGGATGGAGCTGGCAGGGGCCCTTCAATGCCTTGGCGTAATCGTCCTCGTAGTTACGACGTCCTCCGCCCTTTTTCACAGTATTGACCTCGCCATCATCTTCCCGAGCACGCTTGCTTCTGTAATCGTCACGGCGATTGCGCCGCTGATTACGTTGATCACGGTGGTCGCGGGAGTCGTTGCGCTGGTTGCGGCGGTCAAAATTGTCGTTCCGACCACGGTTGCCGCGGTAATCATCGCGGTGTGGGGGGTGGTCGGAGCGTGGGACTCTTGCTTCTTCTTCGACGATTATCTTTTTAGCGTCGTCAGTGTCCGCGTATTTCTTAGCGGTGGCCAAGAGCGCTGTGACTGACTCAGGTCTTTTCCGGAGGAGCTTGTCTCTCAGGGCGTCGTGGAAGCGGAGGCCAGTGACGAAAGCCTCGATCGCTTCGTTGTCGGATATTGATGGGACCTTGATGCGCATCTCCGAGAAACGCCGAACGTACTCGCGCAGTGGTTCGTCTTTCCGATCTCGGATCCGTTGCAGATCGTACTTGTTGCCGGGTTGTTCACAAGTAGCGATGAAATTGTCGATGAAGGCCTGCTTGAGTTCCTGCCAAGAGTCAAAAGAGTTTGCCGGCAAGCTAACTAGCCATTGGTGACCTGCATGACCAACGGCGACTGGGAAGTAGTTAGACATAACGTGTTCGTCAGCCATGGCTGACCGGCACGCGGTTTCATAGAGCATGACCCATAATTCGGGGTTTTCTTTGCCGTCGTACTTCTGAAGCTTCTCGAGCTTGAAATTCTTGGGCCATATGACTTGGCGCAGGTGTGGAGTGAACTGCTTCAGACCCGGCGGACCGTGGACGGTGTCGTACTCCATACGGCGATAGCTTTCATGGGATGCACGATCGTCGGCTCTCTGGTTGATGCGAGCACGCAAATCACGTCCACCGAGGTAATGGCGGAGATCGTTATTGCCATCGCGGCGATCTCGATTGCCACCTGGATTAGCGCTGCGACCGTGGTTATCACGGCGATTGTCGCGGTTATCTCAGCGGTTGTCGCCTCGAACGTCGTGGCGGTTATCCTCCCGGCGGCGGTTGTCGTCCCGACCACCATCACGACCACCGTTCCCGCCTTGACGGTTGTCCGATGGGTCGTTATTGCGCGAGCCACGTAGGTTGAGTGGCTGTGAGCGACTTGAGTATTGGCGGCTGTGGCTTGATTCGACAGAAACGGATGGAGCCCAGGCTTGGTTCATCTCTGCGGTCTGAGCCATAGCAGCCGTCAGATAAGCTTGTATGTCATCACGGATTACTTGAGTCTCGGGAGTGTTGGGCAGCCGCTGCATCGTCGCCATGGCGACGGCTACGTTGGCGCTTGGGGTCTTGAAGACTTGTTTATCCCCCACCCTGTCGAAAGCATTGTTGAGGTCGCGCGGTTGGACCCTTATGCGTCGTGCCTCCTGGTCTGCTTCAGCTTCGATTTGCCGGCGATTAAACCGGTCAATATTGCGTGCTTCGCGTGCGGTCTTTTCTTGTTCTGTTTCGCCAACTGCTGGCGGCTCGTCGTTGCTGACAACATGGATCAAATCCCCTCGTCTTGGCGGGAAAGACGGAAATTGGGGAAAACCCGGGGCGTGGTCTGGTAGATCCAGATCGTATTGGGCGCCTTCATCTTCGTGACGCTGAAGCTCAGTGTGGACAGATGCGTTGGACGCGATGCCGGATGAGGAGCTGGAGTCACCTTCTCGGACTGTGTGGACGGATCCTTCCCGATAATCTTCGATCCGGACCATGTTGACGATGTTGCATGGCTTCGGCCGAGATCGGTGTACAGGACACAGATCCGAGCGGTGTCGCAGGTTGTACGCGTAGCTGGAGGCAGCGTTTTGCAGGCCGTAGGGCGGGACCTGGTGGTTCTCCGTCGGGGCTTCGTACTCGCAGAGTTGGAGACCCGTCGCGATGTCTGGCCGGCGACGAGCGAAACGCCCCTCAGGAGTTGATATGACCACAAGATTTGTTCCAAATCGCACAGGACGACTGGTCCGAACTGGTCGGATAGATCTGTCGTGGAGAGCTGTTACCTGCTCGTTAGGTTGGATTTGAATCGTACTTACCAGAGCCAGGGTTTCAACGAGTTGGATGCCGACCCGATCAACAGAATCGAGCAGGTCGGTGTTGTCGATCTGCTTCCCTCTGTAGCGGGGAAGCGGATGACGGGTTGTGGCTGTAGGCGTGGTCGGAGCCAGATGTCCCGTGGTCGGAGCCAGGTCCATCGTGGTCGGAGCCGTGTTCACCGTGGTCGGAGCCGTGTTCACCGTGGTCGGAGCCGTGTTCACCGTGGTCGGAGCCGTGTTCACCGTGGTCGGAGCCGTAGCCGATGCAGGTGAAGTAGTCGTCGGCGCAGGCTGAATCCATGCCACCCCCGTGGCCATGGCGATGGAGTCGTCGGAGCTGGTGGTCCAGGTGATCTGGCCGACGGTGAACGTGAGGCCGCTGGGCGTAGCCATGGAGCCGGAGATGATGACCATCTTGTTTGTTTGGAGAGCAGTACGCACACCCCCTACCTGGCGCGCCACTGTCGACGAAATATGGTCGGCAGTCTACCTAGGGGTATGCCCAAGGTAGTAGATTATCGGCAGACAGATGCGCAAGCCCCAAACAAGACGGTGACGCAAGACAGACACGAGGTTTTATTCAGGTTCGGCCGCCAAGAAGGCGTAATACCTACGTCCTGCGTCTGATTTGTATTGCTGTATGTCAATGAGAGATCTTTTTTAGAGGGGTCCCCTGCCCGCCTTATATAGTCCGGGGGGCAGGGTTACAGATCTGGAAACTAATCCTAGTCAGTTACAATTGCCATATCTGGCCGGATAAGGATTCCTATTCTAACCGACCAGGATCCTGCTTGGTCGCCAAATCCGTCTTGATTCCTTGTGCGGGACTCCGATCAGGTTAACTGGGCCGCACGTCATCTTTCGGGTGGACTGAACCCATCGATCCGGGCCAGCCCAAGCTTAGCCGTAAGGGTATAGGGGTTAATACCCCCACAGAGAGTATGAGTGTAGCTAAGACCTTTATTACGAATCCATTGAAGGTGTCATTCTAAAAGAAATATTGAAGATAGAGCATAAGTTATTTGTCATGGTCAAAAAAAATGTGGCGCGTAACTCTGAAAAATAAAAAAAAAACAAGATTGTGATGCATGTTTAAGACTGGATATTCAATTTATAATATTTAGAAAATCGTGCAACAGGACAGCACTAGAACTCTCGAAGTATGTTTGGATATCGCCCTGGTTTGGAGCGCTCACCCAAGCAGCTGAATCCAATCCTAGGTACTCGGAAATGAACATGTGAACCCAAACTATAGTATCTAAATGTGAGTTTGATAGGGATCTAGATTCTTCTAAAAAAGATTTAGATTCTCTTTAAAAATGTTTTCTACTGAAATAGAATCACTTGGCAAGAATTGATAAAAGTGTTTGACTATTGACCAGAGTCTCCTTGAAATGAACTAAACAATATTTGGGTGGGTTTATGGGTTCCATGGAGAATAGCTTCACTGGACAAAGTGTGTGAGAATCCGAAATATTTCTGTCATCCAAATGCACCATTAACTGTGTGAAGCTTCTAATTCTACAAGTAGTACGTGTGGGTCGTGAGCGGTGAGCCCGTGACATATAGCTGTTAAAATTTGTGATATCAATGGGTCTGATTCTACGATACTATATTCAATAGGATATATATTTCTATAATTTTTTTTATTAAATTTACAATCATATTATCCTACCCAAACTCCTCCAATCAATTTAGAAACGACCTTGCCCGTGACCAGCCAACGATGTTTTGCACAGGAACTCCAGGCAATGGCTAACAGTTGTGGTGGTTATAGAAAAGTGAGTAATACATTAGTGCATCGAACGAACTTGTCGGACCAGCTCATTTCGTCGTAGGACTACAATAAGGAGTACGTGAGCCTACGTGAGCGCACGCGCATGAAAGTGATCTAGTTTTACCTTCTGGCGGACCGCGACATCGGGTCCCGGCGGTCGAGCGTCGGCGAGGGCTCCGTCCCAGATCCGCCGGCGAACCTGGGCAGCTGCCTGGACGGCGACCCGACGCCCTTCCGACCCGGTGATCCGGCCCCGACCATCCTCCTCCAGCCAATCCTGCGTTTGCTTGCTCGCGCTGCTGCCGCCGCCACCGCTCTTCCCCTGCTTCTTGTTCCCCGCTGGCGATGCTGGCCTCTTGCTGCTCTCGCCAGTCAGGTCGTAGCCGCCGCCGCCGCCACCACTGTGCCGCGCGCCGACCGTTCCGAAGAACCAGTCGTTCATGAAGTCGGTCAGGTCCGGCGCCCCCCGTCCACCTCCATGCTGGCAGCTGGCTGCGCGCGCTTCCAAGGTCGATGCCTCGGGTGCTTACTGCTTATTAGCTTGCTGCGTATTAATTTGGAGATGTTTCTTTCTCTGCGAAGGTTTTGGATGCAGGTCGCGGGCCGGCCGGGGTTTTGCCCTGCTGCTGAGATAAAGAGGTGGCGGAGGATCGGGACGGCCGGGCTGGGCAGTGCCGAGAGCGCGTCAACTGATGTGGCGGCCGGCCGTAGGCGGCGTCTTGTGTATCGTAGCGCGGACCATGGAGAGATCGTTTGATCATTCCGAGGCCTTAGTTGTATTTTGCTGCGAACACGCGCTCTGCAGCTGAAGCTCGCTGATGAGACAACTGCCATCATCGGCAGCTGCCCTGAGCCCCTGACTTCGTCGCCTCGATATGGGTAGCGTGAACATTACACTTTTTTTTTGCGCAACCTCGGTAGTTCTCTTTAGGTGAAAGTCAAATTTTCAGAGCCCTGGACGCTGATTTTGAACCGGGTAACCGGACGTTCTTCAATTGTCAAAAGCGGAGCTCTGAGCAGCTATTGTACTGACCACTATCAACCCGCCGCCGCACGTGCCGTCTGCATGATGCCACCGACTCAACACTGCGTCCATGCACGCCAGTCTCGCCTACGCGCCCTGCATCTGTAGAGTGTGTGCGCATAAATTTGAGTGCGTCTGTGCATCTACAGTCGTACCTTATTTCAGAATATATAATGATAATAATCGTCATCGTGTATAGATTCCATACAAAACAGGTTCATTTGATCGAATAGATATAAGAGATTCTCTGTATCCATTCTAATCGTTAAAAATTGAGATTTTACAACAACAACATCAACAACAAAGCCTTTAAGTCCGAAACAAGTTAGGATAGACTAGAGTTAAAACCCAGCAGAAGCATCAGGCACGTGAATAGCTGTTTTGTCTTTAGGTATATTCTATCATTTTAAGTCTCCTTTTATTATCTCTACCCAAGTCAACTTCGATCTAAAAATAGATATTTTAGTTAGAAAATAATCTTCAACAACTTCTTTAATTAGATATCAAATGAAGTCATTTTCTAAGTTTCTCGCTAACCAAAGATGGAGAGAGACTCCTAGAGTACGCACAAGATATAAAAGAGTTGTTATAGTGTGGAAAGATATAGAAATCAGTTTTTTTTATTTAAATGATTCTTTAAATGACGATTAAGAGAGCGCGAGATTTAGAAAGACGAGTTAGAAGAAAAAATATGAATATTTTCAAGTTCTGTAGAAAATGTGTTAAGTGAACCGGACCGACCAATGTCGGTAAAGTTTTATTCCAAACACGTTGCACCTGTGACCATGATGTTGCAGCACATAATCAATGGCGGAGCTTATGATGCATCATGCTATTTTCAGGTTACCTTGAGATGTCAGGAGAAGTATTGATAATGAAGATACCTCCTACAAAGCCCTGAGAGGAAGGTCTTTGTTTTGCTGCTTGTTGTCGCAACTAGTTATTAAGCAAGGGTAGTCAACTCCACTCTTTTCGCCAGAAGTCTTATTTTTAAGATGGAAAAGGACAGATATATCTAGACTAGTACATCCGCCTTGCCATCCAAATCATTGATCTATTTCTTTTTTTTTTTTTAGTATTATGCGTGGATATCCCGACCCTGTTAAGGATAGAGGTAGGGGTGGGTGTTGGGCATGAGCTTATGATGCATCATGCATGTACGTACTGTTAAAGCGTGAATGTAAATGAACAAGAATTGAGAGAACTGTTTCTTTCATTGATCTCTGAAATATATTTATACAAGTGAAGGGGTGTCACGAAGGAACACGACTGTTCTCCAAAGGACATGCCCTTTGGAGTAAAACTAACTGTCTAATCCTATCCACTAATCTTATAATTGATGGATGAGATCACTTCGTGAATAGGTGTCTGTTCATGGCGTCGTTGATGAGATCACCGAAGGGGTGTCTGTTGAGAGACACCGTTTCGTAACACTCCCCCTTGATCGAATCTTCCTTGAGATCAATGTAGCTGTAAGCTAAAATTCCTCGAAAAACCCTATGGGAAAAATCTGAGGAATATATGATATGCCATAAAAACTCCTTTAAACCTTATTGGAAAATAAGGAGAAAATAGCATATTTATTTGTGATTTAAGTAAACCACTATGTCATTGGTATCCCATTAAAAACCCCAATGGGGAAAAATATTGGAGATACGACATAAAGATAACTCCTCCAAAAACCTTTTCAGGAAAAATATGAGGAGCAATATAAAGTGATATGTCGCTAAAACTCCTGTAAAAACCCAGTGGGAAAATTAGGAGAAAATATGACGACATATTATTGGTATTGCCTCTTGGATAACTCACATGAAAAACCTTCTCAGGGAAAAACCATGAATGAGTTGTGAGGGCAATATGTGTCTTTGATATTTCTCACAAAAACCCCGGTGGGGAAAATAGAAAATATGACACATGCTTATGTTAATATTACCTCATTAAAAACTTTGACAAGAAACCTTGTAAGTAAAACTTGTGAAAGAAAAGAGTATAATATGATGCTGGTATAGGTCAATATTTAGGAGATGTCTCCCCCTGATTCTGGCAAATCTCAAAGTCGCCACATACCAATTCCATGTACCAATTTTGAAACATAGAAGTTGGTAAGGACTTAGTAAATAGGTCAGCGAGATTATCACATGACTTGATTTGCAAGATGTTTATTTCCCCGCTTTCTTGTAATTCATGGGGATAAAACAGTTTAGGAACAATATGCTTAGTGATATTGCTCTTTATGTAACCTGTTTGCATCTATGTAACACAAGTGGAATTATCTTCATAGATAATTGTCGGTGATTCAATTGAACCAATACCACATGACTATTATATGTGGTTAATCATTCTGCGAAGCCATACACATTCTCGTGATGCCTCGTATAGAGCAATAATTTCAGAATGATTAGTAGAGGTCGCCGTCAGAGTCTGTTTAGAAGACTTCATGAAATAGCTGTACCTTCATGTAAGAATACAAATCCAGTTTGGGATGGGGACCAGATAAGTAACTAGCATTCGTGTATCCAATCATATTGGGATCATGATTTCTCTTAAAGAATAAACCAAGATCCTTTGTGCCACTAAGATATCTGAGGATATGCTTCGCTCCCGTCCAATGACGATGAGTTGGATTGGCACTATGTTTAACTAGTATGTTCACTGCAAATGCAATATCAGGCCTGGTGCAATTTGCAAGATACATAAGTGCTCCAATGACACTAAGATATGGAACCTTGGTCCCAATATCTTTTCTCCAAAATCTCGTGGTCTAAATGGATCTTTCTCTATTTCTAAAGAACGAACAACCATCGAGATTTTGTTATGATATGATTTGTCTATATTGAATTTCTTCAATATTTTCTGGATATAGGCTGATTGATGCACTAAAATCCCTGAAGGACGGTGCTCAAGTTGTAAGCCTAGGCAATATTTGGTCTTACCCAAATCCTCCATCTCGAATCCACATGATGGAAATTGTATCTCAAATGATTGCATAATTATTTTTGTATCATGATGATATCAAAATAACCAATATACGCAATCATGCTTAATTATACACAATGTATGTTGCGATTTGTATTTGGATTCAGAATATGAAGTCCATTGGGACTTATACGTCCGAATCTATCAAATTCATTTGATCTGCCAATTATTGAATTTGGAAAACTTTATTTTCACACATACCATGGGGTATGCTATGCTGGGTCTCTGCGTGAAACCATATGCTACAAGCTCTCATTGTTCACCACCTTGCTTCTGAAAAGAAACTCTATGAGGGAAGATATTACTATGGTAATATTTCTCATCATTGAACAAGAGCAATCTCCTTAATTGCCACCTTTTAGTTTGACCAAATTTGAGTGTGAAGACACTCTGCCTAGGATTTTTGGTTTGGATCCAGTAAGGTAAAAAGGTAATCTTTGAGGAGTATATGCCGCGACAATTTGTAGTCTTTAAATGATTGATTCAGTTCTTGAAATCAATATAGCATGTGAAAATGTTAACCCTTTTGGACTCCGAGTCATTTCCCATATGGAGTCAGGGTGTTCCAATGTCCTAGGATCAGAATTTGGGTGCACCGTTGATCCGGGTGGATTTTGATCCAAGTTTTGGATGCTCATCCATTTTGGGTGTCTACCAACTTGAGGTTGGCTTGGATTTACTGATTTGGAGGATATTGTCCTCGGTATCCTCGGACGCTTACTTAGAGCATTATCCTTAGGAGCGGCCGTACTTCTCCCCCTCTTCGTTGGAAGTGGGAGTTGAATGGTTTTAATTGGTACCTCCATTCTTTCGGGCGCATTATAAGTAGGATAAGAGGATTTTGTGACACCCTTATTATCAGTAAATGTTTCTGGCAGATTCTTTGCAATATGATGCAAATATAAGACATTCTAAACAATTAGGTTTAGAATTTTTGGTACGTGAATGTGAGGATTGCTCTTTTGATTCCTGGCATTCTTAATGTGGTATAAATCTCCCCCTAATGCCTGGAATTATCCTCAAATGTGATCAACATACGAGCAATTTATAAATCCCTTGTAGAGTTACCTCTTGGGATCCATAATGCCCATTGGTATGTTGGGGTGGTGATATAGGTATGTGAAAACATACTCGATGCGCAGATGGGAAATGTTTGGCTATGGCTAAAGTTTCACGTACATACTGCAACGGAGGGAGTTGTATAAGTGCAGCTTGATGAATTTGAATTAACGATGCGGTGTGTAAGGCCGCATGAAAACAACTTAGTTCTGGTAAATTACAATTCTATTTTAATATGTCATGCAATTTGATTCTCAATAAGAGACTCAATAAAACCATTATTGGTATGGACATAAGGTACTTGATATATAGTACCCAAAAACCAAACTGTTCCATATAAAATGGATTTGATCCCGCGTCCAGGATAATTTGCTCTAAATTGAAGATTTCGAGCAATGAGTTTAGTATAGTGATGGTTCTCATGACTAAGAGACACACCTAGGACTATATTATGGATGCATAAATGTGCATTACATAGTATCTTTATGGTCCATAAAATGGTAAATAGAGTCACATGTATGCTCTTGAATTTCTTCAAGAAATATAGTGGCTCATATTGATGCTATGACCAATAGAATTGACAATAATTCTCAAGTTATCTCTATAGTTGAATAACCAAGGCAAATGTGCCAAGTCTTATTGACATCAAGAGAGAGAATTATTTGTACGCAACATTGGATATATGTTATGTATGTGTAGTCAAATCCAACTGAGGATGTCTTGTTTAAGTATTGCCATATCCGTTGTTAAGAGAAAAATACTCCTCTTAGTTGTCATCTTGGGGTTTCCATATGAAAACCACATTGACGGATATCTCTATAATTTTAATTAGGTACATTATGGAATCAGAATACAAGAATGGATTCATGATTATTATTTGAGTACCAATAGGGAGTATGATAGTAGCACGACCAAAGCCCACTATCATGACATCACGTCAAGCGATTAACAAAATATTTTCTTGTCTCTATGTAAGAGTTTAGGAATATTTTGCTTCCCTATATATAGAGTTTGTGGTGCAACTATCCACTAGGCAAAATTCCTCTTTGCATTTGGATTTACTCCCGTATAGGTCTATATATAGCATGAAGAATATAATGACATTCTTTGCAGATATATAGATAACATACAAGTTAATTAATGGAATATCAAATGTGATGGCACATTATTGTGATATTCAATTGAAATTGATGACAACATTTTATATTACAACACCAAAATAGGACGTAGATACTAGGTATCTTTGTAAATGGAAGACAAATTTGGTCTCCAAAAATGGATCAAGCGAAGTAAATTCGATGATCGTGCTCTCCATGCTCATAAGACCCACTTATTAATTAAGTATTTGGTTGCTACTTGGTTTCTTCATGAAACTTGTTGTGAACAAATGGCCTTCCTGGTGGTGTCAGGTTGAAGATAGAAGCGTGCTTCATATCTTTATTGTTGAGCTGGATATTTATGTCTAATGGATTTGTAATACCGATCAATTAAATGTTTCAAGGCATGACATTTCCAAGTTGTGTGGCTGTAACCTACACAATTGGGACAGAATATGGTTCTGTCATATTTGGGAAGTGCCTTGACCCTAAGGAATGCACAGGGCTGCTACTTCTTTTTGCGTTAAATCTTACCATTAAAGTTCTATGGATGGCATTACTACATGGCATCGAACTTGTAATGATTCTGGAAATTCAATGTACTTCAGATGATAGAGCATCACTATAATGCTAATGATGATTCCTCGATAAGAGTTTATCATACACTTAAATCTAAAGTAATGTAGGAATTAATCTAGAATACATTTGGTAAGTTGTGTGCTTTCGCGAAAACGCAATGTTGGGGGATATTTTGGAACAACATAATTATATTCTCAAGTGGACTTAAGATCCTAGAGATATAGTTGTGGCCAATCATAGTTGGCATTGGGCAGAATGACTGCCTTATGTTGTTCGTATCACTCATTGAAAGCTAGCCATATAGTGCTTCGATTTTGCACCCATTGAGATACACATACATGTGACCTGGATGTATATGGTGCTTTATTTAAATAAAACTCCGTATTTAAATTGATCATAAGTGGTGATGCTCTCTTATGAAGAGCATCAAATATTACCATGAATCCATAGAACATCAAGTTTAACATTACGTCCATTGACCATGTTAGATAATGGTGACCATCAAGAGTAAGAGATCAAACTCTTTGCTGGCTATTATTCTAACAAGGTTTAAACCATAGATTTGTTGAATTTACGCTAAGGGTAAATTTAAAATTGCTATGGTGATGTTGTATTAATTAATGCAAAATAAATAGGAGACAAGATATATCTCACTAATAGTGTAAACCTCATTTATGCTAACACATTAGTTGTAGTCATCATAAAGATGTAGACCTCTAATAATATGGACATATTCTGTTGAACAGTAGATGCCAAGTGGTATATGCAATTTGTATAAACACATTTTAAGGTAATCATCAAAAGATTGATGTAGACCTTAGTTAATCCGTAAACGAATTGGGTACGCACGTTGAGGATAGTCACTAAGTCGTGGACTTAGTGTAGATCCTACAGTAGCAACTATGGTGCTACCTTGTGTATGACCAATAGGAATGCTGATTAATGGTAATCATCTTATGAAAAAATATAGACCGTATGTTCCAATTTGTGATATTAGGTACGCACATTGAGGATAGTCACTAAGAATTTAGTGTAGATCCCACAGTAGCAACTATGGTGCTACCTTGTGTATGGCCAATATACAATGTGGAACATTTGTGTTATATACGAATAATGAGGTAATACACTTAATGGATTTTGCATTAAAAATGTAAGCACTATGAGCTTTAAATAATAAAGCATAAAAGGGCTTATCATGAAATAAAAATTGCAAATAACAAAGTAATTGCAATACAAAAGTCGTGATAATAATATTACATGTTTATTGGGTTTGCCAATTTGGACAAACACTTTGAACATGCAATGTTAATAGCACATGTTTATTGGGTTTGCTAATTTGGACAAACGCTTTGAACAGTACTAAAAAAAATTTCAGAAAACATAAGATCTGGAAAGCGAATTTATAGTGGTAAATTCATCTGTAACAGTACATGTCATGATGCAATTCTTGATGACACATGGGTCTCAAAAATACTTATTTACAGGAGGTAAATATTATGCATCATAATGCATTTTAAACCTAGGGTCTAAAATTAATATTTACATGAGGTAAATATAGTATGCTACAGACATGTTAAAACCTGAGGGCTTAATCATGAATCTAGATTACAATAATAATTCATGAAAATCATTATGTAATTCACTAGTAATAAGGGGGATTTTTCTGCAAAAAATCGCATAACCTTATCCCTTCCACGTGAAGGCATGGACGGTTTCTTCCGTAGCCGGTCCTCTCGGACAGGGTCCTTTCGGCCGCCTCCATGGGGACCGGCCGCCGCCGGGCTGGCCTCTTAGCCAGCCACCGCCGGGCGCCGCGGGGGCCGCAGCGAGGCTCGACGCACGGGACAGGACCGGGGCCGCTGCCGCGGGCGCACTGGCTGCGGGGCCACCGAGTGCAGGCACGAGGGCCGTACGGTCGGCACCATGGGGAGCAGCCGGCCGCTTCCACTGGTCGCGGGCCGGTGCGGGAGGCCGTCTCCGGGCGGATGCAGGGGGCACCGGCAGCGGCGCGGGGCCACGGTGCGCGCGGAGGCCGCACGGGGCCATGCCAAGGAAGCCGCTGGTCATGAAATTGCCAACCACGGGCGCTGCCAGTCTAGCATTCAGCCGCACGGGCACTCCACCGATGGGAAGGCCGTCGTCCGTCGATTGGAATGAACCACAGCAGCCGCCAGCCGTGCGTCGTCCTCGCCAACACCTTCCACATGCCAGCAGCCCGGCACAGCAGGCAAAGCCTCATCGGAGGAGGAGGACGCGGTGGCCGGGGATTAAGGAAAAACAAAGTCTTTAACTGCAAAACAAGGTAAGAGGATGACGAATTGAAGAAAGACCTGATCCGGCCTTATAGCCTCTGTGTCCAGATGTATCTTTCTTCGTTCTTCACCGAAGATCCCATC
The DNA here is from genome assembly GCF_019320115.1 of Miscanthus floridulus. Taxonomy (NCBI): domain Eukaryota; kingdom Viridiplantae; phylum Streptophyta; class Magnoliopsida; order Poales; family Poaceae; genus Miscanthus; species Miscanthus floridulus. The sequence continues at coordinate 429,288 of NC_089581.1, read as the reverse complement.
ATGGACATCTTTTCTTCTTCTTTCATCGGTGTGAAAAACACCATCGCCTGTTCTTGTTCATGACTGAGACTGGCGGTCTCCAGTTCTTGCATGTTCTCCTTTCCTCCAGGGAAGAACTTGGAGGATTCGATGCCGGCGATCTTGCAGTGACGTACAGACGGTCCATGGAAGAACTCTGCGTCGCTAGCATCTTCATCTGGCTTGCCGACCAAAGCCAGTGGAAAGCAATCGTGCTGATAACGTGTTAAAGCGTGAATGTAAATGAACAAGAATTGAGAGAACTGTTTCTTTCATTGATCTCTGAAATATATTTATACAAGTGAAGGGATGTCACGAAGGGACACGACTGTTCTCCAAAGGACATGCCCTTTGGAGTAAAACTAACTGTCTAATCCTATCCACTAATCTTGTAATTGATGGATGAGATCACTTCGTGAATGGGTGTCTGTTCATGGCGTCGTTGATGAGATCACCGAAGGGGTGTCTGTTGAGAGACACCGTTTCGTAACACGTACAAATGTGTAAAGCACTTCTCTACCTAATATTAAAGAATAAAGCGTTTCTTCTAATCCATTTTTTACTTCCCAAACTTCCCTCACACCCTCCGTATTCCATATGACCCGGATTCGTGACCCGTATATAGCCAGGATTCATGCCCCTGCTCAATATGAGTTAGAACAATTAGCACATCGAATGTAGAAACTGAATTTCCGTAGCCGTGCTAACACTACAGGGCACATCGTAAGTAGCTAACTTGACATGACAATTAGCACATAGAATGTAGAAACTGAATTTCCGTACCCGTGCTAACACTACAGGGCACATCATAAGTAGCTAACTTGACATGACAATTAGCACATAGAATGTAGAAACTGAGGTCTAAACAAGGTAGCAATTACCCTTTAAATGAATCGATGGTACAGATCAGAAGGTTAAAATTAGATTCCAGTCCTGCCTACATGAATCTGTGACTTCATGAGAATTTGAATAATACACAAAAGGTACCATGTGAGTAACAGCGGCATATTAATACCAAAATACCTCGGTAGTTGGTATTCTCAGCAAACTGAGGAAATTAAGCATCTTCAATGTAGGAAACAGCAAAAGGTTTCCAAAAAGGCATGGAGACGTCTGTTGACATTGTTATTCGAGATGATCAACATATAGTTATGACTAAGAATACCCCTACAAAAGAGTCCAAGCAATTAAAGAAAGCAAAGCTAAGAGCATACAACATATTATTCTCCCTGTGTTAGAAAACAATAAAAATGAGAATACAGAATAGTCACCATGTTGATGAAGGAAAGAGAGGAACTGTTACAACAAGGAGCTCCGTAACACACCTTATGCAGCTGCAATCAATTTCTCTGTCTTCCTCTTCAATCGTTCCATAAATTGAGGATTAGCCTTAAGTCTTCCTTTAACATAAGCATTTCTGGCATCCTCAACAAGTTTGTCAGCTTTTATTGCATCTTTTATTAGAGTATACAGTGTCCTCAAGCAGTCTTTTCTGTTCTCTTCCCGATGTTCAAACCTGCCAAAGCAATCAAATTGCAATGATAAGGCTATCATCCTGGAGATCATGATTACTATTAGTATGAAGCAGAGCCACAAATAATATAGCACAGTTTTGGAAATGCACAAAAAGACCCAATTCTGACAATAGCACGTTTTATGGACTATTTTAGTGATGGATGTCGTACACAATTTCATAATCTTAGGTTTAGTGTGCAAAGAGAGAATTCATCATACCTTTCACTGATTATTGTGAGCTCATCTTTCCCAGAATTATACCTCTTTCCAACAACCTCACGCAACCGACGGAAAGCATGTTGTGAAAGTCCCAGTTCCTTCACAGTTACACTGAGTTTGACTTTTCTGTTTTTGGGATGATATGCATCGCCACTAGGAGCAAACACAATCCGTGATCCCCACCTTAGAACAGGTCCCTCACCATGTAGATCATCTAACTCAACTTTCTTGCTTCCTGATTCAGTCAGTTCATCAGCGTCAGTTGGCATCTCTGCTTCAATTAGTTCAGTGCACTCGACAACCATCTTGTCCTCAAATTCTTTGAACAACTCATATGCCTGCTCAGGTTCCATCTCTCCCCTCTCACACATGCCTCCCAACTCATTAAATTTGGCCTCCACCTTTTGCTTGATCTCATCTGGATGTAACATGCGAATGTTTCAAAAAAGAAATAGAATCACAATACTGCTGTACAGGAAAATGAGAAAACACACCCATAGCTATTATACTCAAAACGATTACAAGTAATTACATATCTATATTTCAGGCATGAACAAAATAAAAACAAAACTAGAAATTCACGCCTGAATACTCAACATGCACACAAAGACTAGACTGTTTGCATGGTATCATAGCATCCCTACTGGAAATAAATCAGATAGCATGGTGACAAAAAGATGCCTTACAAGCAGAAATGCCTATTCTATTGACAAGATATGCTTGTTATCACAAGTACGATCTGGACCACTGACGACCGGCGACTTCTATAATAGCAAGTCCAACGTACTACCCCATCGTGACAGGTTTTATTCTTTGGTCTACACCTAGCTAAAAATTCAAATGCTCTATGTATAGAGCTATATTTTTCAATGATCAGTATGAACTTTTAAACTACAATTACTATGATCCCCTGATATACAATTGTTGATGACATGATTACCCCCTTGATGCATCTTGGATCTACCATACAAGGGAGAACAGGCAGGTGCCTGTGATCTATGTGCAGAGGGTGGCACATTGTACCATCTGAAAACAACTGAAAGGCAGGATGGAACTGCTTCAGATGCTGACTTGGTTGGGGACCCAACATCACATCAACCCACTACTGACACATACTACTAATAAAAGGAGCATGCATGCCAATTTAGCTGAAATTGAAGAAGCTAAAGATATGCCAAGCTAACTCATTTGTGTGTATCACCAAATGGACAGAGAAGAACATGGCAACACTACCCTCTTTGAAGTTACACCACAATTGTCTCTGGAATCTTTTTGTTTGCTGCCAGAATAATAAAGTCTTATTTGGTTACTGATGCAAAGTTCAATATATAAAGGCCATCATATGCTAAGTTCAACTTATCAGTCAGAAGAGCAAATGAGATAACAACGAAAATCCTTTGTACGTATGTTTCTATAGCTTGTTGACAACATTTCTAACACAACAGAAACTCTTAAAAAACATATCACCATTTTCTGTATGTACACTACGATACCCTTATATTACTTAGGGCTTGTTTGGATCCCCTCCTCTAAACTTTAGAGCTCTAAAAGCTTTAGAGCACTTTAGCTCACTTTTGAGCTCTCAAACTCTAATGTGAGGTGGCCAAAGTTTAGAGCTAACTTTAGACCACTTGTTTGGAGCTTTAGCTCTAAAGTTTAGAGGAGGAAATCCAAACAGGCCCTTATATGAATCAATTTTGCAAGAATTTCACAAAGTAAAGCCAACACTCTGGTAATTACACTCTTGCCAATATAACCAGTTGCCCACTTATATATAACAAAAGCGACAACTAGATGATCATCACTCAATAACCAGCCCAGCATAATTCCTTAAATAAGAAGCTATGAAGCATTCAGTATGGTATAAAGATGACAGGTGTCTATATAATTCATAGATGCACTCCTTGGCCAACTGACAATTGCCTATATAATCGAAGGAAATGCAAACTGATAAGAATTTGAAGCATAGAATAAGAAAAGAGATTCATTTTAATCACAAAACTACTTGGCCAAAGCAATCCAATGATGACCGTAAAATGTCAAATCCATTACATCCTTTATCTCCAACATCCTAGTCATTAACTTCTCATTATAATTAGAGATTTCATTTCCAAAAGGTTCATAATATTCATAATAATGGGAGCAAGATAGAGAAAGCTTCAACTGAACATACCAGGCAGTAACTTGTCCCAGTAGAGCATGTCCTCGAGGATTCCCTCGCACACCTTCATGTTAGTAAAGCAGCCCTTGTCTGTGGCCTCCTTCATCCAGGCATCCCACTTGGTGTCATCCATGTTAAACAACCCATTGTTCTTGATCTTCTTCTCAACATACTCCCTCGCACTGTAGAGGTCATTCAGCTCCTCGTCGGTATCATGCATCTCCTCAAAATCAGACTCAAAGTCTCGGTCACGGACTTCAGGGAGTGGCTTACTACGCAGCTCCTCAATAAGGTCATCATCAGTCTCACTATGGGCACCCGCAAGATTCCGCTCAAGGACAGCCTCAGCGACGGATGGTAACTCTGTCTCTTCATCCACCCCATAGTAAGTCTCCAACCTCTTCTTCAACTCTACAATCAGAGACATCATAAGGACCAGGGTTCCAAAAAGCGGCACTAAGCGCACGCTTCAGCGCGCTGAAGCGCTAAGCGGACGGGTAGCGCTTCGCTATGGGGCATAAGCGCTCCCAAAGCGGCGCGACCACCTTTGGTGGAGCAGCGGCTGCTGGCTCGCGCTGCCCGCCGGCCGCGCGCGGCGCGCGGCGCAGCAGCAGGGGCCGTGCGCCGTCGACGGCCCAGCGGAGGCGGGAGGGGAGAGGGAGGTGCGTACGCAGGGTCGCCGGCCGGTGTGCGGAGGACGGACGCGAGGGCGTGAGGCGACTGGCGAGAGGCGGGAGGAGGAGCCGCCGACGAGCCTGGGACTGCCCCGCCGTCGCTGAGAGCCCGAGCCTGAGCGCCGCCTCCGTCGCCTTCATGCCGAGCGCGAGTGGGGGACGGAGCAGAAGATGGAGCGTCGCCTTCATGCCGAGCGCGAGTGGGGGAGGGAGCAGAAGATGGAGCGCCGGCGCTGCGAGGAAGATAAGAAACGGCGGCGGCTATCAGGCTGTGTGCCTTAGTGCTAGGGTAATGATAATGACTATGCGGCGGTGCGTGGGCTTTTTTAGATGGGCCACTAAATAAAAGCCCATACCATCTCTTTTCTCTTTTCTCTTTTCTTTTTCATTTCTTTTTTCTTTCTTACATATTTTGACAAATTAGCACATAATCTATATATTTATATATCTACAATAACATATTTAGCTGCAATTTCGTGAAGCCACATCAATCTCCATTATCCTCTATTGATCTCCATGTACTTGTAATTAAAATTCCTTGCTCCACTAGAAGACATTTGATTTTAACCTAGACTAACGTCCATTGGGCTTCCTAGCCTCCTGTCACGGTTCTGCAACGAATCAGACAGAGAGCTTGAGAATTGGAGATCTAGGGAGAGAAGCAGGAATGGGACGAAGGACAGAGATAGATTTCTTTGAGGTTTTAGAGTTTCAGTTCTTCATTAGAAGACACAACGGCCTCAGGCATTATATACCACCCCGATTCCTACCATATATAATGCTCGTTAACTCACCGTCAACTCACACCACTACGGATTAGCTATCACCATTACCCTACCTTGACCGACGTTGTTTGCTCTGTTGCCAAACGCGCAATAGTACTCCTCGTCCTTCTTGCCCTCTCCTTCGTGGCCTTGGCTTTGCCCCTCCCTCGAAAAGCTGCTTGTCCCCAAGCAACAGTGGATGGAAATCGCCGCCGGAGATCATGAGCTTCCTCCCACGCCGTCAAGGTTGGTGAATGATCAGACCACTACACCTAAATTCGTGACATTGAAGAAGCCCCTTTCTACACCACACGTGAAGCTAGAAAAATGGATGGATGGGCTGGACAATCGTGGAAGGATCATCTGGAACCAAAGTGATATCATCATCCTTTAAATTCATGTAGCAACGCGGAGGAAAATCATCTAGTTCAATGTATCTTGGATGCTTTGAGTTCTGTGATGTTAGGGACCCCATTAGTGTCTTCACGACACAATTACATAGCCAAGAGACCTGTGAGATAATGATTAGGGTCCATTTGTTTCCCCTAGATGTTTTTTTTATAAATACAAGCTCCATTAGGGGGAAATTGTGAAAATTTACCCTCCCACCTCCCCTACAAAAGGGCGAGAGGGGGAGGTGGAGAGGGACCTAGCCATTGATTCATTTGCTCTTTCTTAATTGCTTTCCACTCTTATTTCTAATTTGTTCAGTCTAAGACCAAAATTCTGAATCTCTGTTGCATCACAAAATGCTTAAGGGCTTAGGAATTCTTAAGCACGCTTAAACTCTAGGCCGTAGGTCATTGATCGCTTAGCGCTTAACGTCTTTTGTAACCTTGATAAGGATAGACCAATAGGATTCTTATGCATGACACTTTTTAGGTTTCTATGTGATAGCATTGCAAGTAAGGCATTATGCATTAATGTGGAGCACAGTTTGTCGACATATCATTTAGTCGAACAGTTGACGTGCATCCTGCAGTGCCTATAGAGTTTCATTACGCAACCAAGAAGTATGAAATAATCGCGAAAAGAGACTTCCTGTGAGTGGCTCATTCTGACTCTGTCGAGCAGGTGATGTGTGAGGGGTGGCGTGGACACTTTGAGATCTACAGCAAAGAGGCTATGTCCGAGTCCGGATGAAATATTGAAATGGAAATGAATGCCCTATGAAGTTTAGTATGTGGTGTTCCTTCGCTAATTGGATCAAGGAGGGAGGATGTGACAAAGAGAGTACCTTTGTTCATGACTTTGGCAGCGGGTGGGGAGGAGGCGGCAGCGAGGGGGCAGGAGGCGAGGTGGCATCGAAAAGGAGGCGGTAGGGAAGGAGGAAGGGGAGCTTGGTGGCAATGGCGGGTTTGCGTGGTAGTGGAGTGAGGAGGCTCTGAGTATGGGGGTGTAGGACTGTAGGTGGGCGAGCAGCGGCCTCATCGCGTCGGGGGTCGGGAGGAGTGAGACGACGACAGAGACCCGCAGAGTGGGCGAGCAGCCGCCTCATCGCACCGGCGGCCGGGAGGAGTGAGAGGACAACGGAGACCCGCAGATTGGAGCTAGCATGAATTCAGAGGAAAATGTTTAGGGTTTCTAGTTGGGCCCAGCCGGTGGTCGGAGAGAAAAAAAAACAAGTGTTTGGTACAACTTATATAAGCTGATTATTTATTTATGGTCAAAAACTCAAAATAAATCAAAATTAAATCAAACAACACGTTTCTCAGAAGTTTATTCTAGTTGTGCTTATTTCTATAACCTCATCTACTATCTACTGTACCTAAATAGAAGGAACATACTAGCCTATTTTCGTGCGATTTCATGAAGCCACGTCATCTGGAAGTCCCACCACAACAAGTCATCATGCAACAGTTGAAGCATCCCTCAGGACCAAAGCGCCAAAGCGCTACTAAATATTGTTAGGAAATGAACGGACAATGACGAGTTCCTAGCAAATAAGTTTCATTGCCACTAAATATTCAGGAAATTAAGAGACAACAACTAATAACTTCGGCAACTGATGCACATCATGAACTGCCAAGGAACCGAGACGTCAATGATAGTCAGCCTGTTCGGTTGGCTGGTTCATATCGTTGCTGGTTCGTGAAGAAATACTGTTGACTGGTTTGTGTGAGAGAAAAATACTGTTTCGGCTGGAAATTTATGATCGTTTACGACAAGCCAAACGAACAGGCTGAGTATTTATACTGCTTTGTTGAGCATATGGAAACATATATAGCATCGAAGTGTGATACATCTTCATTTGCAGCAACGACAACATGGAGGAGAAACTCAAGAGGCAGCTCTCTTCGGTATGGTACATCGTGTTCATTTCCCATCGATTGATTGGATTGATTATACATATATATATTCCAGTATAGGATAAACAAATCAAATCTAAAATCAATTTCCACATTTTGATTTTGTTGTTCCATCGGCATACTGAATCCTTCAATCGATTGCCTGCAGGTCTGCCATTGAGGTACAGGGACTCGCGGCGAGGGCCGTCAGGCCAGGCCTGATCCTCTTCCTCTTTCGATCACCCACCAGCTGATCGGCTGATCCACAGCATATTTGAGGTCTAAGATATTCTTTTGTATCTATTAGTCATGCCATCAATCAGAGTACACGTATGTATCTCCATGTCATTTTAGCATGTTTCATGTGGTTGATTTTTTATTGAAAAAAAAAATCATCTATAGCATGCAGTATGCAAGCTTCGGAGGATCCAATATGAACCCGACAGCTTGGGACTTGGGAGGACATGAAGTGGCCCGACAAGTTTGGCTTCCCTGCTCAGGTATTCGTAAAGGAGGTTCAACCTCAGTTATTATTGATCCTTTTGTTGTTTTTTAAAAAAATTCAATCATATTGCCTACATGTAATGTAGCCACTGAGCATCACGTTCCAACTCTGCTAAAGGGACAAGCCATGCATCAGAAGCAAACATGATAAACATACATCCTGCCAGGTGTCAACAACCATCTATACTTTTGAATGTTTTGGATCCTAAAATCCCTAAAACAACTTGTCGGTGCGAAAAGTGACTAACTAGTAAATATTTGTCGTTTTGCCGTACGTTGTGATTGATGTGGCCGAGCACTCAATGACACATGGTTTATACTGGTTCAGGCAACGTGCCCTACGTCCAGTTTGAGTCGGTCGGTGACTTTATTCCTGAGCCCAGGTGCTCGAAGTTTGCTGTGGGGTTACAAACGAGAGGGAGTAAGATGAAGGGTATCAGAGGTCCGGTTGGACTCCGGACCGAAAGGCCAAGAGTGATGGGAGCTCCGACGCGCGCTAAGTGTTGTTCCATTCGGCTTTAGAGTTCTAGAGCCGAGCAGAGAGAATCAGAATGATCTGTATGTTGTTCGTTGGAAGCGTTGGTTGTTCGACTCTGTGAATCCATCCCCCTTTTGGGAGAGGGCGTGTCCCCTTTTATAGACGAAGGGGACGGCCTTACAAGAGAGAGAGTGTGTGTTTTGTAGTCTTGTTACCCATGTCGTCGGGTACAAGATGGTCATCGGCGCCTATAATACTGTTTATGTCAGACGCATGTGGCAGGCGATGCCGTGTTTGCCTGGTATGGTGAAGGACGGCGCCCACAACACTGTAGGACGAAGGACGACGCCCACAACACTGTTCGAGTCTAGATATGCCTGGAAGGTTTGCGAAGCACCCTTCTGGCATGGCCTGACAGTACCATCCTACAGGCGTGCAGAGTACGATCCTTGGTATTGCGGATGACTGAGCGCCTTGCCTTATCTGCTCCGCCTGACTCTTTGGGTTCTTACCGAGCGGGCGTCCCCGTTCGGTTGTTTCCCAGTCGGCTCCAACCGCGTCGGTCGAAGAAGAGCCGTAGGCAGAGGTTCGGTGTATTCCTGGTCGGAGAGGTTCCCGGTCGGAGAGGCGGGCCAGAGTCGGAAGCGAGCGTCGTTCCTCCTTAGCCAGGCCTTTCGGTCGGAGAGGCGGGCCGGAGTCGAAAGCGAGCGTCGTTCCTCCTTGGCCAGGCCTTCCAGTCGGAGAGGCAGGCCGGAGTCGGAAGCGAGTGTCGTTCCTCCTTGGCTAGACCTTTCGGTCGGAGATTGGATCGCCCTTCTGGCCTGTCGTTTAGGAATTTTGGGCCGGCCCAGGAGTTGCGCGTCGTTCACAACGTCGTCTACTGGGCCAAGCTTTTGCTGGGAAGCAGTTCCATCAGGGACCCCGGGTTTATGAACCCGACAGGATCCTCCGAGCCTCCGGGTGATTCGGATAGAATCGTCTGGGAGATTTTTTTGTTCTGACAGCGGGTGCACGCGAGCGCACCCGCGGGTGTAGCCCCCGAGCCCCCAGGCGATTCGGGTAGAATCGTCTAGGGGGTTTTTCGTTTTGCCAGCGGGGGAATTTTTCGTTTTGACAGTGGGTGTGTGCGAGCGCACCCATCGGTGTAACCCCCGAGCCTACGTCCGACTAGCGAGTCGGTTGGAGGCTGAGTATCTTGGTACTCCTTCCTGGGGCCGTAGGCTGTCGTTCGGGGTGTTCGCCCAAGTTTGTCCTGCCCACGACCTGCGCGGTTGGTTGATTTCCCGAGTCGGTGTCAGGCGACCTGAGCCCTCTGAGCCCCATTGGGCTTGGTAGGGGTGGGTCTAGTTCCGTGCATTACCCCGTCCGTGGTTTTTGTAACCGGAGGGGCTGAGCTAACGTCGCTTGCCTCGATGGCTCGAGTGATGCGCTCGGCGAGCTCGCTAACAGGTACGTTCGAGTGGAATCTAGGTCCGTCGTTCGTGATGAGGTCGGCATAGCCCTCATGTGGCATTCCACTGCTCCTTAACCCGCGTCCCGGTAGATGTCCGGGTCATTCCGAAGACCGACTCAGGTGGCCCACTGGCCTCCCCTCGATGGAGATTCTGTGGGTGTGGCTCGAGGTTAGGATCGAACGAGAAGGTTGAGATGACCATGTCTGCTTCTGAGTAGATTGGGCGTGGGCCACTGGGGCTCATCTACGTTTTCTCCCCTGGCTCTGTTTGACGTGAGGCAGCCACGAACCCTTTGTGGGCCGACCTTCGAACCCCGGTCGGTCGTTTGCTCATATAGAATGAGGTAACTACCGTCTCGTGATGCAACACGAGGCGTTGTGATGCATTAATTGCATATGCGATGCTTCGGATGTATGGAATGAATGAATGTTTTTACATGAATGAATGTGTGAATGCATAAGCGATGCTTTGGATGTATGAATGAATGAAATATGCAAATGCCTATGTAATGCTTCGGATGTATGAATGAATGATTTGTTTGAATAAATGTGCGAACTAGTAAATAAAGTAAGAAGGTTTGGTAACGTTACCTTGATGGCACGAGTGACGGGTTTTGAGGAGCTCTTTATCAAATATGTTCGATTGGGATCCAGGTCCGTCGTTCGTGACGGAGTTGGCGTAGCCCGCATGGGGCATCCCACTGCCCTTTACCTATATCTTGGCATTCACCTGAGCCGTCCGATTGACTCGGGAAGCCCGTTTGGTCTCTCCTTCAATGGAGATCCCATTGTTGGGCCCTTCCAAGTCCCGCCTTAGAAGGCGGAGGGCCGCTTGCGTGCAGTTGCACCTTGTTTTTTAGGAGTTAGAGGCGACATCAATCCGCAAGTCGCATTTCCTCTGGGAGGAACACGCTCGGATGGAGCGAGATGCTGTGATGTCGAGGCAGGTCGACGAGCTCGAGTGCTAGCTGGAGTTCGCCCGCCGCAAGTCCTAGGACCGGGCGCCCGAGGTGATGGGAGTGCGGGCGGTGGAACTGCTCATGGTGGCATGGGTGACTACCGCCGAGCGGGGACTTGACGCGGTGAAGATCCGACTGGCGGAGGTCGAGGCGGCGGAGGTCCGGCTAATGGAGACCAAGGCGGCGCTCCAGGAGTCTTTGGTGACTTTGGAGACGAAGCAGAAGGATTGGATCGCTGGAGCGGGAACTGGAGACAGCCAAGGCGCGATTGGTATGAGTGCGGAGGCGCTGGCCAAGTCCCTCGAAGAGCGACATGCTCTTGAGGGGGGGCTCGACCAGATCCGCAACGTCGCCTAGGTCGTTTGTCTCGGAGGTGTTCAGGTCGGCGCTGAGCACCAGCACGCCCGATGTCCAGCTGGCGGAGGTCCCAAACGAGGTTTGGGCACTCAACACCGACGGGATGTTCTACGGGACGTCGGGGGTGCTGACCTCGGTGGCGATGCACCACCCGGACCTAGACTTCACCACCATCTATAGAGGGTACGCCGATGGCTGGAGCGCGGAAGCCATCCATGCACTTGGGGAGAGCTTGGTGCCACACGCACAGACGGTGGCCGAGCAAGTCTCCGCACAATGAGTGATGGAGGCTCATCGTGCGAGCGTGGCTGAAGATGCGCACTAGGAAGACGTCATCCAGCCTACAGATGGAGTGGAGACCGAGCTAGAAATGAGCATCATCCTGCCTCCGACCGAGCCGAATGTTGTCCCATCGGCGAGCGAGCGGCCCCTATCCTTGTCGACCGAGCCGTCAGCTGATGTCGCCGGTCGGACACAATAGAGTTAGTAGATGTAAAGGATAAGTTCATGGGGGAGCCCCTGTGTAAACAGTTTTTTGTGTATTCATGAATACAACAATTTCGTTTTGTGATGGAATCACTTCGTGAGGGGAAGCTTGTCACATCCGTTCCTTAATTTTACCCTAGCATAGCTTTGTTTTTTATTCTTTCTTTTTTCGCACCTGCCCATTTGAACAATAGGCTGCAACCTTAAGAACCTGGGCATGGCCCACGAGGCTCAGCTGCTCATAACCGTAGGTCATGGCGGGGTGTGATCGGTCGAAAGTTTAAAGCATAAGTTATGTAGGGTAATTAAAAGAACGGACTACCCTTTCGTTCGGGTGAAAAATATTACTATATGATAGTAAAAAAGGAGAGGTGGTATCGCACCCTCGTGGAGCCCCCGAGCAACCCGAGCCGAAAGTTTTCGGGCTAGGGTGCTTGTAGGAGCAAAACATTTGAATGAAGGAAAGCGGTAAGACCGAATTTTAGGGGAAGAAACAACGTAACTGTTCGATGTTCCAAGTGTTGGTGAGAATGTTGTTGTTGTTGTCCTTCAGTCGGTAGGCGCCCGATCAGAGTGGTCGAGCTAGCCCTGCTGGGGCTGCTTGCCCACGCGATCAGTTGCGGTGACCAATGTAGAGTTGGCCGGTCGGCGCCGATCCTTCTTGGTCTTTTTGCCCCTCTGTGTGGAGGAGCCCTTGTCTAGGTCCTAGTGCTTGGCCTTGCCCTTGTCCCATCCAAGATTGAAGACCGCTCCAGCCGCCTCCTCACCGGAGGCATGGTTTGTGGCGACGTCGAGTAGGTCCCGGGTGGTCCGGGGCTTCAGACAACCAAGCTTGTGGATCAAAGACTCACAAGTTGTCCCGGAGAGGAACGCGCTGATGATGTCTGCATTGACAACATCGGGAAGGGAGTTGCATCGTTTTGAGAACCTAGGGATGTAATCCCGTAGGGACTCATTGGGCTCCTACTAGCAGCTCTTGAGGTCCCAGGAATTCCCAGGGCGGACGTATGTCCCCTGGAAATTCCCGACGAAGGCCCTCTTGAGGTCTGCCCAGTCGCGGATGCTGTCATGTGGGAGGAATTCGAGCCATGCTCGAACATGTTCCCCCACGTAGATGGGGAGCTACTGAATGATGAAGTGGTCATCATCCACTCCCCCGGCTTGGCAGGCGAGCCGGAAGTCTTCGGGCCATATACCGGGGTTCGTCTCCCCGGTATATTTAGCGATGTTGGTAGACGGTCAGAAGCGCTGTGGGAATGGCGCCCTCTCGATGCGTCAGCCAAAGGCCCGTGGTCCTAGGCCATCTGGGCTGGGACTCCGGTCGTTGGGTCAGCGACCATGCCTGAGGTGCGTCTCACGGGTTCCCTCGATGGTCCGGCCGGAGCCCGAGCTGCCTGCTCTCACCGCCGGTCGATGGACGTCATCGTCACACCGGGCCTTACACCGACTGTCGATGACGCTGTGAGCATCTCGGTTCGGCCCGAGGCATTCGTGCATAGGTGGTCGATGTGGAGTGGGCACCGGGCCAGGCTGTGGTGCAGCTGTGGCCTCCTGTTCTGCGTCTGACAACCAGACATGTTTGGTATTTCAAACTCTCGAGTTTGGAGCTGAAATTTGGTGGAGACATGCCTCAAGATGTCTAGAAGTTGTGGTCAAAATTTCATAATTTTTGGACACCATTTGCAAGGGTTTTCGATTTTTCTCCCAAAGTCGGTTTGTGCTGTTCAGCATACCAGACGTGTCCGGTATTTGGTGACTGTGCTTAGTTCAGCAGGTTTTTTGAGGTTGTGCTTACCGGACGTGTCCGGTGCAGTTCCCGGACAGGTCCGGTGTGAGTTGCTAGCGTGCTGTTTCTTCCGCGGTTTGTCCGTTTGAGCTCTGATTCGATTTTTGTCTATTGCATTGGCTTTATGGTGTTCCGTTGTGTTCCTAGGTAGCATCCACCCAATCATTTGGGTCGTGGACATCACGGTGTTTGGTTTGCGTGTTTGGCGGTGAGTTTGTGATAGTGGTCGAAAAGTTTCGAAAGAAATTTACGGCTCCCATTCAACCCCCCCCCCCCCTCTTGTCGCCATTTCCGGTCCTTCATTTACCCTGTCTACTTTGTGGGTTATTAACCCTTATCACCTTATGCATCTGGGTTTTGGGACTACTGATGATGGATTTCTGTTGATCTCACTTGATAAATCATTGTTTTTTTTAAAAAATGATAAATCATTGTTGCATTAGCAGGAGACATGAATACTTTGAAAGAGGCCATCCAACTCATCGCCTCCAGAAGATGAAACAAACAAGCATAAAAGTCAGAAGAGGGAATGCCAGTATTTCTCTCCCAGAAGGTTCTGTACATTTGTCCAAGGAATTTCGCTGTTATACATCAGGGGTACAGAGTATCATATGATGGTTGTGCTTTGTGATGTCGAATTGATCAGGTACCAGCTTGATGTCTATGAGATTGCTATGAGGCAGAACACAATTGCGATGCTTGACACGGGAGCTGGGAAGACAATGATTGCTGTCATGCTCATCAAGCATTTTGGGAAGATGAGCAAAGCAAATAATGATGGAAAGCTCATCATATTCCTTGCTCCAATAGTTCAACTTGTCACACAGGTGGTTTCTACCAAAAGCTGATGATTCTAACTGAAATGAAACAAATTTGCGCTGATATTTTCTGTAACAGCAATGCGAGGTTATTAAGAGCTACACTGATTTTGAGGTGGAGCATTATCATGGTGCGAAGGGTGTTGATCAATGGAAGGCTCATAGCTGGCAACAACAACTCTTAAAATATCAGGCAAGTTTCATTGCTATCTTTTTCTCATATTGATTCCTCATTTATTCTAAAGGAGATGATCCTCCCAAATTTGTGGCAGTGCTGTTCTGCACTCTTCTGTTAATTAGATTAGATTTGCTAACAGCAGGTGTTTAGCTCTTCATTTACTCTACTTGTGTTTGAAAGATCATGACATGTACTGTATGGCATGATATAGTTATTCTAGCTTATGTGCATATTGAAATTTTCTGATCTTTTTGCTGCAAATTTGATCTATAAAGCCTTTTTTGTGTCTGTGTATCCACTCTTATTTTTCCCCTTAGTAATTTTTGAAGATATGATTGTCCAATCTTCCTTCACAGTACCTTTAATAATTTTGGTTACAAAAAATTATGTTCCTAGATTAAACATCAAAGAAAATTACTGCAGCAAATTGGCAGAATCCTAGTTTGTGATGCTCCATTTACTTGACAGCCCCCACGAAAAATTGCAGGTTATGGTCATGACACCACAGGTGTTGCTAGATGCTTTACGCCAAGCTTTCTTGATCCTGGACATGGTTAGTCTCATGATATTTGATGAATGCCATCACGCAACTGGTAACCACCCATATACTAGGATAATGAAGGTATTCTGAAAAAAAAACTTTCTTGTAATACCTACAAAGTTACGAATTACTTTCATTTTGTCTTGCTCCTTTTTGTTTAGTAGTTTCTGTTATTTTGCCCTTTTGAACAGGAGTTCTATCGCGGATTAGAGCATAAACCAAATGTGTTCGGTATGACAGCCTCTCCTATCATAAGAAAAGGCAAGTATTAATGATAAAAGTATTTAATGTTCTTTTTTGTTGTTATTTTTCAGACATCACAAAATTCCCTGATCTTTAAACTAACATCTCAAATGGCAAGCTAATGATCTTTGCCAGAAATGTAATTGAGCGATGATTACTGAGTTGAATCATGATGGCTTGTAATAATATTATTGAGAAATATGACGATTGTGTTGGTGGTGGCTTGGCTGTACCAAAATATCACAAATGATGACATTTTGGTCACATACTAAAACCTGTCATGGCCAAGTGAAATAAATAGGACTGGTTGTGTATCCATCAATTAAATACAATGTCATACAGTTCTCCTTGTGTTCAAGAAAAAAAGTGAAAAAGATAGAATTCCATATAGGAATTTCGAGGGTATAATCTTTATTTGTAATTCCACCATATGTTGTTAATTCTTGCAATTTCGTTTGTTTCCTACCATGTATTTTGTACCTTCGCCATTTAAATATTTGCTTATGTTTTGCCATTTTACCTTTTTTATCTTGTAGGGGTCTCCTCTGATTTGGATTGCGAAAATCAGCTATCTGAGCTGGAAAATATTTTGGATTCCAAGGTATGTTCCCTTTTTTACTACTTTATTTATATACTGCTTGTGTGTCGTAGATTTTCCAGGACACAGTAGATGTGTGATTATTCCAATATTCCCATTTATCTATGGAACCTCACAGACATGGGCACATGGCCATATTAAAATGCGCGGTTTACAACTATACTTGTTTCAAGCTACAAGATGAAAATTGTTTACTTGTATGCTCCTATTTAGATCCGTCTTTTTAGGTGAAATATGTCCACTTTGCCCTTACACTACACGAAAATGCCATTAACAACCAACATTCTCACGGTGCAACTGGTCAGCACAACACGCCAAAGAAGCGGTTGGTTGAGCCAGCCCGGGTTCGAGTCACGGCACCAACTTCTTAAGATGAAAAACAGGGGGACGTCCCTCCCTTGGTCAAATCTTTTTAAAATGCCATTAACCCTCCTATTTACATTGTAAGCAGATACACGCTGTGGTGGATAGAGAAGAGATAGAACTTTGTGTTCCTTCTGCAAAAGAAGTTTTTTTTCTCGAACAACGCACGAGAGCTGCGTGTCATTTCATTAAGAGAGAAAAGATAGTACAAAAGTTCGGTTAAGGACTAAAACCCCAGCCAAGAACACACCCCCACACTTCCACAAAAAGAGGCCTATATACGCGCCACAGACACAAACACGACCTCGACCAAATACCCCCAGACCTATGCTGTTGGGGCCTGCGACCTCACCAGGAGTTCCTGGAGCTTAAATGCTCCAGCCATCCCCCAAATGTTGATCTCATCAGACACTGTCTGGAGCAGCAAGGAGATGTTGGGTCTAGCATTCTCAAAAACACAATAATTTCTGTGCTTCCATACTTCCCAGGAAACCAAAATAATTAGTGAGTTAAGTCATTTCCTTATCCCCTTCGGGACTGCGCTCAGAGCCGTCTTCCACCATAAGGAAAAACGAGTCTCAGAAGCTGAGGGAGTCAGGTCTGACAGATGAAGAGGTTGGAGGATCAGGGACCAAATCTGTCTTGTAAAAACACAGCCAACCAATATATGCTGAATGTTTTCCTCCTCCTGATCACAAAGAGGGCAGACTTCATGATGAGGCAATCCTCTTTTGGCAAGGCGGTCCGCAGTCCAACATCTATTGTTGATGGCTAGCCAAATGAAGAATTTGCAACGGAGAGGCGCCCAACTCTTCCATATCCTCCTCCAGGGAGCAAATTTAATAGTTCCTACAAAAAATGCAGCATAGGCCGACTTGCTGTTATATACTCCATTCTGTGAGAGTTTCCATCTTATTTGATCTGGAACTTCTTGCTGCAAGACAACTCCCTCAACATGATCCCAAATCCGAAGATATTCCAATATAACCTGAACTGAGAGAGTACCCTTGATGTTTGTAGCCCAACTTCGATTGACAAGAGCTTGTGCAACTGTCCGTCTTCTAGTTATCCTTTTAGGGATGGCCTTGAACAGGTTGGGAGCCACTTCCTCTATAGTTTGTCCATCAATCCACCTGTCTTTCCAAAAGAGGGTGGAAGCACCATTTCCCACAATATGGTCGACTGCCATCTTGAACAATGCCTCGGCATTATGAGGAACCTGAATTTGGAATCCAGCCCAAGGCCGAGAAAGATCCATTTTTTGAGCCCACAACCATCTAACCTGTAGTGCCTAGCCAAGGGTTTCTAGATTAGGAATCCCCAATCCTCCATATTCTAGAGGCCGCTGTACTCTTTCCCAGGACACCAAACAATTGCCCCCATTGGCTTGTTCCTAACCCTTCCAAAGAAATCTCATTCTCCTCTTGTCAATGGCTTTTAACACCCACTTTGGCAGATCGAGAGCCATCATGGAATAGATGGGAGTGGCTGATAGAACCGCCTTGACCATTACCAACCGACCTGCTCTGTTCATTTAGGATGCCTTCCAACCAGGCAAGTGATTAGCCACTTTGTCAATCAAGGGCAATAGCACTTCCTTGGTGGGTTTGTTGATGGACAGAGGCAGCCCAAGGTAAGTGCAAGGGAATTCCTTAACTGAACAAGATAGAAGTTCAGCAGTGATACTTAATTCATTCTCGGAGCAATGAATGGGAGAGATGGAGCTTTTCACCAGATTGGTATGGAGTCCAGACACATGACCAAATAGGTCCAGGATGTTTCTGATCACCAGCAGATCAGTTCTCCCCGGCCTAAGGAAAATGACAGCATCATCAGCAAAACAAGATACCCTATACCAAGCATGTTGGACAGCAAGTGGCTGAAGCAAATCCTCTCTCGCCGCGTACTCCACTAGAGAGTCAAGCACATCCATGACTAGAATGAAGAGCATGGGGGAGAGTGGATCACCCTGCCGTAGGCCTCGACTATGAAGAATAGAATCTCCAGGCTTCCCGTTCACCCACACTCGAGTGGACGAAGTTGACAGAATTAAATTGATCATGTCCCGCCATTTTTGCCCAAAACCCAACTGTCTCATTACCTCTAAGAGAAAGGACCATGAAACTGAATCGAATGCCTTGGAAATATCCAACTTTAGTAGAATATGGGCCTCTTTCTTGTGCAAAGATTTCACCATTTGTTGGACAAACAGGAAGTTATCATGAATATTTCTTCTCCTGACAAATGCGCTCTGATTATTTGAAACTATAGAAGGCAGCAGTGGAGCAAGCCGGTTGGCCAAAACTTTTGTTACTAATTTGGCAAAACTGTGAATCAAACTTATAGGCCGATAATCCTTGACATGCAGAGTGTCCATCTTTTTGGGCAACAGGGTGATGAAAGCAGAGTTAAGTAGTCTAAATTTGAACACATGCCCTCGATGTATAGAATGGAAAGCAGCCAGCAAGTCACTTTTGATAATATTCCAGCAAGACTTATAGAAACGACATGTAAAACCATCTGGTCCCGGTGCTTTATCAAGGGGAAATCGCTGATGGTTGCCCATACTTCCTCTTCTGTGAATGGGTCCTCCAAGGAGGATAGGTCCGTAGGCTGTACGCCAATCTCATCAAGATTAATTGAGAAATTCCGCTCTTCCGTCGTACCAAGCAACTTGTCATAAAAATTTAGGACTGCTTCCTATTTGTCTTCTTGGGAAGTAACCAGCCGGTCCTCTACTTGCAACTTTGCAATAAAATTCTTCTTCTTTCCGAAGCGAGCTTGCTGGTGGAAAAACGATGTGTTTGCATCACCTTCCCAAAGGTAAAGGATCCTTGAACGCAGACGGGCGATGGTTCGTTCAAGGGAGGCCAACCCAAGGCAATGGAGCTTGAGCTTCTTGCGCAACCATTCCTCACTAGCAGATAGCTCACGGGAGTCCCTTGCAATCTCAAGCCGATGAATAATCTCCTTGGCCATTTCTATCTGCAACTTAATGTTCCCAACCTACCTTTGACCCCACTTTTGAAGACCCCTGCTAAGGCGTTGTAGCTTGAGAAAGAGGCGCTCCACTGCACAGTTTGTTTGCACAGGAGCCTCCCAATTCTGCTGCACTGCCTCCAAAAAACCTGGAACCTTGGTCCAAAAACTTTCAAAATGGAAGCGTCGCTTGCCGGTTATTTTAATCTTTAACCCTAGAATTAGGGGGCAATGATCCGACACTCCAGAAGCAGCACTTCGCAATATAGAGCCAGGAAAAATATCCTCCCAATCTGAACAGCAGAATGCTCGATCCAGCCTTACCAGGGTGGGTGACATCCTTTCATTGGACCATGTGTATTTTCTGCCCAATAGCGGTAATTCTTTAACCTCAGAGTCATCCAAAAAGCGGCGAAATCTACTCATCATGGCTCTGTCCAGATTGGCATTATTCTTATCTGCTGCCTGGTAGATTAAATCACTGTTCGTCTAAACGGCCGTTTAGCCCATTTAAACACCGTGTAAATGCTACATGGTGGTGTGCCGTTTCCGTTTAATCACCTGTTTACCACATTTAATTGGTCGTTTAGCCCGTTTAATGAGACGTTTTGCTCAAATAATGGCTAAACGGTAGGTGACCGACTGTTTACCGTTTAGCGTTTAGGAAAACACTGGATTAAATTGAAATCACCTGCAAGCAACCAAGGACCATTGCATAGACCTCTGATGTTTCTGAGCTCCTGTAAAAATAATACCTTCTCCTCATCTTCTTGAGGGTCGTACACTCCTGTGAACCACCAGTTACGGCCCTCCTGTTCCGAGAACCAAACAGATACTGAAAATGTATCCACCCGAGTAGCGATGGCTTGGCAGGTATTGCTCTTCCAGGCAATCAGAATCCCGCCCCTAGTTCCATTAGCCGGTAAAGCAACAAATTTATCATATGAGGAGCCAAAGACAGATAGAAACACTCGTTGATTCATATGCTCAATCTTAGTCTCTTGAAGACATACTATCTCAGCATTACTCGAGAGTATGACATCCCTTACTGAGTTGCGCCTAGCAGCATCATTGAGACCCCGCACATTCCAAATCAAAATTGATGAAGGATTCATCTACAGTAGCAATAGAGACGACCAGAATCAACAAACAATTATCTAGAGGGAGACAAGTAGGTCAATAGTGCGTGCCTCCCCACCCCCCCTCTTCCACTGTCCAGCCAAAGATTGCAGCAAGCGCCGAAACATGAGATTCATTCAGCTTCTGTCCATATAATTTGCCATAATCATCTTGAACAGCCACATCAATCGGCCTGTTCACTGGTTGGTTTCTGGACTGGTTTGGGCTGGCTGGTGCTGGTCTGTTGTGAGAGGAAAACACTGTTGGCTGACTGATTTGGGCTGGCTGAAACCAACAAACGAACAGGCTGAATCTTCTCCTGCAGTCCAAAGCCCAAGCTCCTCATAGCCTTTCTCTGAGCTACACTGATCACCGGCCCCGGGGAACAAGGTTCCGCTCCGGCCACTCTTCTGCTACGGCGCGGCAGGGATCCCGACGGTGGCTTCTTCGCCCTCCGTTTCTGAATCTGGGGATGGGGGAGTAGAGCATCGATGGACTTGCTCACTTTGTCAAGTTTTAATAATGGCCCTGTTTGGATCCCATAGTTAGAGTTAGTTTGAGTTATTTGGAGCCCAAATAACCCTGAAATATCCAAACAGGTGGGTTAGAGTAGGGTTAAAAGCATCTAACCCATCCAAAAAAACTAGCTCCCCAAGGAGATGCTAATTGGGGTTATTTCTGGTGGGGTCCATACTGGAAAGCAGTTTTCTCACCTCTCTAGCCCGCACCGGATCCCATCGCCTGATTTATCCCCTTCCTCGCGCCTCGCGCGACGACGGATGGAGCACCGCCGCATGGGGTCCATACTGAAAAGCAGTTTTCTCATCTCTCTAACCTTGACATCCAAACACCACATGGGTTAGAGTTAGTTGAGGGCTAGAGTTAGAGTTAGAAACTAACTCTAACTCTAACCAAGTTAGAGAATCCAAACAGGCCCAATATAGTGGCCGAGGGAGAGACAGGGGACTGGGGAGCGTCCTGTGCATGCTGAGAGGCCCTTGAGCGGAGACGCTTCCTAGAGTACACCACTGGGAGACTCTGTACCAGTTCAGGTTGACGACCGGGTGGGGTAGGAGTGGCCGCCATGGGAGGCCCCTCCAGGACCGCGCCTCCCTTCGCCACGCCTTGAGCTTCTGATGACAATCCAGTAGCTGCCGTGGTGGTCTCCTGTCCTTGTATGGGATTCATCCTTGGCGGTGCGATCACTAGGCTGGCCGCCTGTCGAGGGACAGCCTGCGCCTCCTTGGGTGCCGCCGTTGTAGCTGCATCTGTCGGCCCGCCCGCCGCCTCTGCATTAAAGACCAAGTCAGCCGACACAAGCCTGTAGGTGGCGCGTCCCACTGGAGTAGAATGCTCTGTCGCTCCCTCCCGGACGGAGCTTGAAGAGCCATCAATGCCCGGCGGCACTTCCGCCGATACTTGCGCCAGCCCGCCTGTTGCAAACTCCCTAGGAATCGAAGGGTCACAGGTACCCTGCTCGTGCATGGAGGGGACGGGGCCCGATACAGCCAGAGATAAAGGCTCTGCCGCCTCCGCAGCCCTCACATCCGCCTCCATTGCCGTAAATGAGGGGGGGGGGGGGGGCTGGGATCCCACGCGTGCGCGAGGGGGACGGGGTCCGAGGCGGTCAGCAATGGCGGCCCAGACACGATTGCCTCCGTTACATCCTCCGCTGCCTCGTCCTGCTCGCCCGCCGCCTCAGCAGTACACACCCTGGGGATCGAGGGGGCGTGACCCAGAGTTGGCGTCCCCATGTCGATCTCCTCGGTCCTTGGCCGGATTAACTCCTTGGCCGCTTGACTGGGACCACCATCATCGCCCGAATCGGTTGCTCTGGGCCCCAGGCGGGCGTGCACCGGAATCCGCGCTCCTCGACCCTCACCGGAGCCGTCAGCCGGCGGGGGAGGAGACTGCGAACGTCGACGGCGCTGACGCCTAGGTCCATGCCCGTCACCATCAGAGGAGGAAGACGAACCAGAGGCGCCCTCACCCTCCGAAGGGAAGATGACCGCCGTAGAGAAGCTGACATTGTAGCACAGGCTCCTCTTGATCGGTGGCCATTCATCATCTCCAGTGGGCGGCTCAACCACTTCTAGAACCTTGGCTGATGGGATTTCTTCAGGGCGGGAACACCAAGCCATGAGTTTGAAGGCTGACAAATCCGAACGTTCCGCCGTCTCAGGAAGTAGACGAAGAACCCAACAGTGCTTGTTTAGGAGATGTTCAGCAGTCCTTAGATTCCAAGCATGCTGCGGAACTCCCCTGATCGTCACATTCACCAAAATTCGTAAGGAACCAGCTTCAGCATGCGCTTGCCGTGTCCAACGTTTAAGGTGAATCCTGAAAGATGGTGCCCTGATGGGTCTGCCACTCCTGTAAACGCGTGATGCTGTAGGTTCATCCGGTAGAACCAGCAGAAAGTCTTCAGGCTCCGTCGGCGTCAGGGAGAATGAGTTGACAGGCAGCTCGAAGCGGTTCACCAACTCTGACAGCACCATTTCCTTCGAGATTGCCGGTCCGTCGGAGATGACCGAAACGAAGAAGGCGTGCCGGAGAGAGTCTTCAGCCCGGGTCATGTCCCCCGACCAGTCTAGGACGCACCTTTCCACAGCTTGGGCGCCAAGGCTTAATGGAGCGGCCATGGACGGCGCCTCCAAGGGGGACGGCGCCTCCAAGGGTTGAGCGTCCTCACCACCACTGTCAAGAACACCTCGTCCTGCATCCAGGTTCCGGCGGGTGGACGGCTGCCGGCGCCTATTCCTTCTTCTCTGCCTCCCAGCGGCACCGGAGCCACCGTTGTTAGTACCGGCAGTCGTGTGCCGCCCCTGCTCCCGGATGTAGGATTCTGCCACAGGTGCTGAGATACGCCGCCAGACAGAAACCCTCCTTGGAGCAGCAGACGATCATGCCTGACCGGACTCCCGGCGAGCCGGGCAGCAGTACGAGCGATGCCCAGGCCGCCTGCAGCGGAAGCAGCAAGTCTGGCGGTGGCAATCTGCTGCGCGATGTGAGGTGGAAAAGCAGTTGAAGCACCTGTTCTTCAGATCAACAGGAACCCTGCGGCGGCCTCCAAGAGCTGGGCGGCACTCGCCAGGGCCGCGGCGTCGTCGCCTCCGCACCACCAATTGGAATCCATCCGCGTCCGGACCACGGCCGGCCAACCGGCCATGGTGAACAACAGAGCGGATGGTGCCCACGACTGAACATAGCTGGCGCGGCGGGCACTGCAGCTTCGACACTTGCGGCCGGTCGACCGGCAGAACAGAGGACTCCATGGAATCCACGGCCGCGTCAGAAATAGGGGCGGCAAGAAGCACGTCGCGGTAGGACACCTTCCCACGGGAGCCTACTGAACCGCCAGAGGAGGTAGGAGAAACGTCACTCCATCTCTTCTCCTTCGACCGTCCCGCCGGCTTGGAAGGTCGCGCCAAAGGGGAGGGGCGGGAGGAAGGATAGACCG
The DNA here is from genome assembly GCF_019320115.1 of Miscanthus floridulus. NCBI lineage: Eukaryota > Viridiplantae > Streptophyta > Magnoliopsida > Poales > Poaceae > Miscanthus > Miscanthus floridulus. The sequence continues at coordinate 405,327 of NC_089581.1, read as the reverse complement.
ACGCCGGGGAGAAGGGTTGGGGGGCTGGCCGCGAGGGGAGCACGGCCTTGGTGGTGGCCGCCGGCTCCGGGGTGGACACCGGCGGGAGGCTCTGGGGAGGGGAAGCGTTAACGGGAGCCATGGGCATAGTAGTAAGTTTGGAATAAAAGGATTACCATCCTGCAAAAGAAGCGAACAGATACTACGAGCCGAGAACTGTTTCTTTTGAAGATTTAAGTGAAGAACTGGAAGTTTTGTGTTCCAAGGTTTCATACTCTTCCTGGCTCTGTCGTTGAAGTCTTTACCAAAGCTTTTAAGATCGATGTCTAAAATAAGCATTTTTTTATGTGTGCAGTATGATGGGCATTTTTTTTATGTGTGCAGTATGATGGGCTGATCGTACAATTGCATAACAGGTCTCTCAAATTCGTTAGCAAAGATGCTGATGAAATAACAAAAGAATCACGAAGACGTCTCTCAAATGCGTTAGCAAAGATTTGCTATTGCCTTGAAGATGCTGGTCTTCTTTGTGCTAGCGAGGTATTAGTTAGATTGGTTTTAAGCTATTAATGTTTGCCCTTGTTCTTTTTGTCTTGAGTGTTAATTGCTTTTTGGTCTTTTCCTTTAATTTTCACAGTTCCATGATATTTATTTAGATATTTTTTTTCTCTTAGGCTACTAAAATCTGCATTGAAAGGGGTCAGAGAAAAGGTTGGCTGAAGGGGGGCAGTGACACCACTGATCAGCAAAGTGATCCAAATGGACCAATCCTGTTTGCAGAAATTTCAATGCTTCATATGAAGTTCTTTCAGGAAGTGTTGGATACAATTGACAAACGCCTCCAACAGCAACAAGGTGTGACTGCATAGATTAAACTAATTCAGTGAAGTACTAATTGCTAAGATGTAGCATCGCAACATCCTATATATTAAGGATGATGCATCGGTGATGATTCCCTGACATTTCAGGAATTGATGCCCTTCTGAACTCAGAGAGTGGATGTGTGGAAGCAACAAAGATGGATATTTCACCAAAGCTCTATGAGCTCATGCAAGTATTTCTCTCTTTCAGGTGAAGTGATATTTTCGTAACTTGACCTGTTCATTTTCAACTATGTGCCTTTACACTGACATGACATACATCTGTGTCTAACAGTGACTCTGATAACGTCCGATGCCTTATTTTTGTGGATCGAAAGATTAGTGCTAGAGTCATTGAGCGGACGATGAAGAAAATAGGCCGACTCTCCTGTTTCAGAGTCTCTTTTCTAACTGGAGGGAGTTCTTCAGTGGATGCACTCACCCCTAAAATGCAAAAGGATACGCTGGATTCATTCCGCTCTGGAAAGGTACTTAACATCTGTCAACATTTGTGTAAATTGAAACATAGTTCTCAACTTCTCATGATCTGACGTTGTTTTCTTTCCCCCTGAAAAATAAAATGTAGGTCAACTTACTGTTTACTACAGATGTTGCAGAAGAGGGTATACATATTCCAGACTGCTCATGTGTAATAAGATTTGATTTGCCGAGGACTACCCGCAGCTATGTGCAATCACGTGGACGAGCAGTACATACTAATGATTGAACACTAAACCCTTTACTTTGTAGTGTTGTCTAAACTCTAAACTACTTATGCTTGTTGTCTAAACTCTAAACTACTTATGCTTGTGATGGTACAATGGTTGCCATGACAACAAAATGATTACAATAAGCCATATTGTCAATGTTCTTTGCAGGGGAAATATGAAACAAAATGATTTAATATCTAGGATTATGAGAAGTAAGGCCGCGATGGCTGAGATTGCTTCAGACCGAGAGCCTGAGGATTCACACCCCAATTTCTTCCCCACTGAAGAACTAAATGAATACCATATAAGCACAACAGGAGCCAAAATAACTACTGATTCTAGCATCAGTGTTCTCAACCAGTACTGTGACAAGCTCCCGAAGGACAAGTATGGTGACAACAGTTCCTTTTTGTCCTTTTACATGGCTACACAAATTATATACATCCAGAAATTCTGCCATACCAAGTTTCAGTTAGGTATTTTTTACAACCCAATTTTCTGACTTTCTTGCTTGTGTTGAAGGTACTACACACCAAGACCCACGTTTCAGTTCACCCATTATGGTGATGGTTATGAGTGTACTGTAACACTACCATCCAGTGCCATGTTTCAACTTTTGGTAGGTCCAAAAGCAAGAAACATGCAGAAAGCAAAGCAACTTGTTTGCCTTGATGCATGTAAGAGGCTGCATCAGCTAGGAGCACTTGATGACCATCTTTCTTCATCAGTTGAAGAGCCGCCTCTGGAAATTTCAAGCAAGTCTAGTATCTTGACATCTGGTGCAGGTTTAGGTATATGATTCTTAATTCCTAAAGAGATATCTTGTATCACATACTCCTCCTGTTACAAATCATAGGTTACTTTAACATTTTCTGAGTCAAACTTCTCCAACTTTGACCATGTTTATAGAAAAATACATCATCTACATCATGATATTAGTTTCATTAAATCCAATCCATCATGAAATATGTATTGATAGTGCATTCATTTGGTATTATAGATAATATATTTTTTCTAAAAACTTGGTTAAAGTTAGAGAAGTTTGAATTAGGACAAAACTAAAATGACTTATAATTTGAAATGGTTGGAGTTCTTGTTTGTAGTCGTTATGTACAACGAATCTGATTTGTAATATTTATTTATTAAATGGTAAAGAAACAATAAGTATCTCTAATGATAGCTTGTCCCCTCAGAATCACACAAAATGTATCATTAGGTTTTAACAATGTACTGTGTACACCATGTATGGACATCCATTTGACGTTGAGTTGTGCTGGTTGTCAATATAGATTGTTCGCTTCAGAAGGGGATGTTCATGTCAGTGGTTGGCTTTGTTTTCGTTAAGCTGTTGTTGACGTACGAACTGCAAATATGGAGAACATACTGCGTTGGCTTCTAAATTCTCTCTCGTATCTGCAGATAAGGATGTTAATGGTACACTATGGCCAGTGGCGGATGCAGAACCAGATTTAAGGGGGGGGGGGGGCTGATCTCTTCTTCTTCCTCTGTCTCTCCATTTTTCTTCTTTCCTCCACCTTTTCTTCTCCATCACCCTCCCCATATTTCCATTGATGCACCAGCTGTAGGGGAGGCTGGAGCCCCCCCCAGCCCCCCATGTAGATCCACCCCTGACTATGGTAGGCAGCGGCGGAGCTACGGCAAAATCAAGGGGTGCGCTGGCCTCGTGGGTGTATAGATTTTTACTATATGGGTGCATATATGGTGAAAAACTGAATATAATCACTGTTTTTCTAAATTTTTGTGGGTCCGACCGCACCCCCTACCATGAACGTAGATCCGCCCCTGATGGTAGGATACCAACCTAGTTGGTAAGCAGCCAATTTACTTCGAAATGGGTGTCAGGGCAGCGAGTTTATCCCTTCAGGCCTTTGACCAAAACATAAACCATTCCACATATTATGGGATTGACATCGTGAGATGATTTCATCTTATTAGGGCCACATAGGCAAATGAACATGCAAGAGTACAGAACTATAACGGCCACTTAGTGCGTATTTAGTTGGGGGGAAAGTTAGAATTTGGCTACTGTAGCACTTTCGTTTTTATTTGGCAATTATTGTTTAATCATAGACTAATTAGGCTCAAAACGTTCGTCTCGCGATTTCCAACCAAACTGTGCAATTAGTTTTTTTTATTTCATCTACATTTAATGCTCCATACACGTATCGCAAGATTCGATGTGATGGCTACTGTAGCACTTTTGGGAAGTTTTTTTTTTGAACTAAACAAAGGCTTATTTCTTCTCTGAGATCTTCTTCAATAACTCATCCAGAACCTCGAACAGATCAGCAACCAGCCAGTAATCTGCAACCTGGAGAATGCCAATGCTCGGTTGGCTTAGAATTTTGAGGACTTCTAGCTAATACTGGTGAACAATACGTATATTTTATTAAATGCGAGAAGGAACCTGAAATATGGGGGCATCAGCATCTTTATTGACAGCCACAGTAACCTTCGAGTCTCTCATTCCTGCCAAGTGTTGTATTGCTCCGGATACTCCAAAAGCCATATAAAGCTCCGGTGCGACAATTTTCCCGGTCTGACCAACCTGTGGACAGAAAACGCATTGCATGAAAGGGTGTTTGGATCCACTGACTAAAATTTAGGAGGTGTCATGTGAGGGTGTCGCATGAGACGTTCGGATATTAATAAAAAAACAAATTACAGAATCCATCGGTACTCCACGAGACGAATTTATTAAGCCTAATTAACCCGTCATCAGCACATGTTTACTGTAGCACTACATTGTCAAGTCATGGCCTAATTAGGCTTAAAAGATTCGTCTCGCAAATTAGTCGCAAGCTGTGCAATTAGTTTCATAATTAGTCTATATTTAATACTCCATGCATATGTCCAAACATCCGATAGGACAACGACTAAAGTTTAGGAGGAGAAACCAAACACCCCCTAAAATGAACCAGCAAGGACCTTTGTAGTTGTTCAGAAAAAGAAGACGGCAATAAACTGATGACATGATGTTGAGCATGGTGGTAATAAGGCTAGCTTAATAGAAGTACAAGGCATTCCAACTATAAATTAGCCGGATCATACAGAACTCACGGTAGATTAGCAGTCTTACCTGAAGGTCATTTGGAACATAACCTGCATCAACAGCAGCCCTAGTCGCACCCACTACATATAAGATAAATAATCAATCAGAAAAACAGTATGCAGAGAATGAATTTTGCAGGATTTCAGGCCACCAAGATACAAACAGTTGTATGGACAAGAAAAAAAACAGATAGAAGGTCAAACCTGCTGCGCCAAGTTTCTCAGCAAGCTGCTCTAACAATATAAAATTTTCAGCACTTTTTAAACCTCTGCCTCCAGTGACTACTACACGTGCATTTGCAAGATCAGGCCGCTCTGTGTCTTGGGATGTCAGATTCACCCATGAAGATTTCCCTAAGGTTTGAAGAAAAGGTACTATTCAGATGTGAAAAAATATTAAATCAAGTATATAGGACTAAGTTATCAAAAGAGGGGTATTTTTTCCTGCAGCCTGTTTGAACTTTATAAAAGTTAAATGGTGTGGAGAGGAAAATCAATCTAGTGATCCTCAATTAGTACGAGACTTGTATCATTCAGAACATTAGAGCAACACAAAACAAATAAGAGTAGTTCTGAAGCATTGCTGATTCTTAACAGAAGAATATGGTGAAGGAACCAAACAAACCTTCATTTAGGAAAGAGAGATCAACCTGGGTGATAGGTGCAACCTTTGTTTCAGACATAGCCTCAGTAGTTGGGGAAAATGAAGTTGATCTAATACTCATCATGCAAGGATCCTCTCCGGTATATTTCACAGTACAAAGTGCATTCCCAGCATAAATCGGCCTGAAGTCAGATACATATATTAATTGAAGCATGACATAAAGGATGCCATTTAACATTGAGTTCTACACAAAAGCATGAAGCCCCAACAAAAGGAAACATCACAAAAGGCAGTTATGGACTTATGCGAATGGCCGAATGTGGCCATTCAATGGAATCCAGTCTTTAGGCTCATACATTTTAACACCCACAAACAAATACATTTCAGGCAGGAAAGTGAGAAAGGAGGATGATAATTAATACTGATAAACAGTGCCACAAATCTCAGTAAGAGTAAGCTATCACTTTAGGTTGAGCATAAACTATCAAATAGAGGGGACATTTGATATTCTGCCACACTTTGATACTGGGAGATCTGGAGATCTCTAGTATTAGCAGTTGGTCAGATGACAACAGATGATCAGAACAAATAGGAACTTATAAATTGAGGTGCATGGACTGTTCTCCAAGATACGAAAAATTGGCACATATATACTAAATAAAATGCTAAAGATCACAGCAAAAACAGAAGAATACCCGACCTCACAAAGACCCGTGGCTTCTTTACAGCAGTGACATCAGTAACAGGGGAGACATCAAGAAGAGCCGCAGCACGTGGAAGCAAATTCTTCCCGAACGACGTGGATGAAGCTATGACATGAGAGTAGCCTCCTTTCTGCTGACAGAACGGAGTAGCTCAGCCCACGGTTCAGCCAGAGGATGCACCAAGGCTTCCGAATCGGCCACGAGCACATGCAGTGATACCAAACCAACTTGATAAGCAGAGGATCCCGAAGAACGATCTATCTTCTAGTTTGGTGATTTGGTCCACCTCCTCCTTCGGGCTGAGCTGAAAGGCAGGAAACTGGAACTGTGGCACAAACACATGATCAGTGGAGTGAACAGGGGGGCTAAACGGCAGCACAGTACCTCAGACACCAGTGGATGGCTGGACGCGGCATGGTCGGCAGCTTTGTGAAGCGCCGGCCCGGAACCACCCAGCAGGACAGAAACTTTGTTCTCCTTGGCAATGGCCTCCGCGGCGGCCAATGCGCTCAGCGACGACGGCTTGACGAACCCACCTTCGTGCTCCGCCACGACCAGCGTGCTCACCTAGACGACGGACACAGACACACCTGATAGATAAGCACAAACCACCTGTAGAGAGGAAACTCGAAGCCCTGAACCAATGTGAATTGTGAACTCGCACTCGCGGTCTGCCCGCCCTCAAGCCGCTTGATCCGGAGCTAGAACTACCACCGGGGATCCGATTCCGACACCGCGATGAGAAGCAGGCTCGGGCGATTGATTAGCGCGGCGCGAGCGCAACTAAGTTGTCGCAGAGCAACGCCACCAGCCACCACCATCCTCCCGGCTGAGTGGGGCGAACTGAACTGAATGGACTGAATGCGAGGAGGATAGGAGAGGAAGGGAACTCACGAATCTGCGAAGCGACTGGGCGAGGAGGCGCGAGCCGCCGCGGCATCCACTTCCCCTCCGCAGCGCGCCCACCAGCATCGCCGCCATGCCTGCCTCTGCCTCCCTCGCACTGAATCCGGGCGGAGGAGTGAAGTGGAACGGGACGGCTCTGCGCCTGCGGAGATGAGATGGATGTAAAGGGTAGAGGGGAAGGGACGTCACGCAACTGATTTGGATGGGTCGTACGTGCCATCACCAAAGACGGTCCTGATCTATCGGCCACTAAAAAATTCGAAAGTATACTAATAATATGATGTTAAATTTTTTTTACATTCCACACCGTTCTGTCTAATTTTATCTCTAACGCTGTCAAAAAGACTACAGTGAAACCCGTTTGTCAGCCACCGGAACCTTCCTCTCTCGATTCTCTTCCCGATGCGGGCCGCACCGTCCCGCCCACGACGCGGACCGAGATTCAGCAGCTTTACTGAGGTAAGTTACGACGTAACTTTCCCATACGTATCCGCCGTCCAACTCCGATCGAAGCATCCAGGTAATCCAAGGCCTCCAGGATTTGTTTTTCACCCAAAAAAAAGTAAGCAGCAGGAGCGGCTCGCTCGCACCGCGCCGCGCCGCCGCGCCGCCTTCGCCCTCTCGCGCCCGCGGCACGTGTGTCTCGTCGCTGCCCTTCGTGCCGTGTCGCCCACCAGCAGAGAGGGACGAGGTGGAGCTGGCGCAGCCTAGTCTCAGCAGCCATCTCGCGCCTGCGACACGGCCATCTCATCGCTGCCCTTTCATGCCGCGTCGTCCACCTGAGAGGGAGGTGGAGTTCGCGCGGCTCAACCTGGAGGACGCATGTCTGGCGCACGCTCGCAGCGCCGCTCTCCACGCCGATGGCGCACGCTCGCGGCGCTGGCCCCAAACTCTCTGCACCGCGAGCTCGCCGCGCACGTTCGTAGCCTCGTAGTCGTAGTGCTGGCTGCGAGCTCGCCGCGCCGCTCTCTGCGACGATCGTGACCTCGCCGTGTCGCCTTGCGCGTTTGCCACGCCCACGCCCGCGCCGTCCGCACGCTTGCAGCAGGGCACCTTTGCCGGCTGGCCGCGAGCGCAGCGCGCTAGGCCCGCGGCGTCCTCATACGGCCCGCGTTGTCTTCACGGGAGATAAGCCAAACCAAGCCTTCACGCACGCTAATGGCGAGGACGTACTGGACCTTGTGCACGAGCCAGTAGTGCGGCATGGCGGCGAGCCCAGGTACGCGCAGTCCGGCTCCCCGCCGTCGCCGAGTATCCATTGATTTTTTTTCTTAAGAGCAAATGCATGAACAATATCTATTGATTTGCTTTTTTTTTTAACTTAATATCTATTGATTTGCTGGGTAAAATACTATACTACTCCTGGCTACAAGAGCAGACTTGGATGATTGGGGGCTTCAAGCGAGCAGACTCCAAAGCTCCACCGCATCGCCCAGTCGTTCTCCTCGGCGCCGCTCGGCCCTGAAGGTCACCGCATCGCATGCTCCACCGCGCCGAGCCCCTGGGCTTGTCTGTGTCGCGCGCCGCAGTGCTCCCACTGGGCTCGTGTCTGTGTCAGCCTAAGCGCGCGCGTGCCTCGCCGGCCGTCCGGCGCCCGCCCACGCCATAGGCTCGCACACGTCCATGGCAGGCCGGACATGCTCCCGGACACGTCGCACACGGCGAAGCAGTTTCTCAGCTTGCCGAGCGCGCGCATGTCGTCGACCATGCGCTGCCACTGCAGGTCGGCCACGCCGCCAGCGTCGCCGAGGGAGACGATGATCTCGTGCGGAAATTAAACTGTGGTGGCGGCCGTGGGAGCAAGCGGACGCGAAGGGGCCAGGCCACCGCGGGCGACGCGGGCGAGCTCAGCACGAGGGAGGGCGGCGGCGCGACGAGCGCGGATGCAGGGCGGACGGGAAGAAGCGGCCCGTGGCGCGGAGCTGGGGCGCGAAGTCCATGGCGCGGACGTGCAGAGGGATGGGAAGATATGGGTATTTTGACATCTTTGTTGGCCGGGCCCACGTGGTTAAACGGTAAAAATCAGACGGAACACGGATAGAATGACGTGGAAGGTAAAAAAAAAATTAGCGTTATGACATGCGTATAGATCCGGACATCTTTCGTAATGACACGCAGGTAAAAGACGCTCGGAGAGGCAGCTGCACGTTGTGCTTATCACTTTTGCCTAAGCCCACGAGGCGAGGAACGATGACTTCCGTTCCCTATGGGCCGGATTTGTTCGTGGGCCTTCGATAATGGATCAAATTGGTTCATCGAAGGACAAAAGTACACTAATCTAGGCCCACTATTGTTCCATTCCGGTTGCTTGAAAGTAATCTGTGAGAGTTTCAAAAAAAAACTGTGAGCACTGAGGCCCCGTTTGGCCGGGCTCCCGTGGGCTCTGGCTCCTACACTGTAGCCGGGTGTCGGCCGCCCAGGAGCCGACGGGTGCCTACAGGAGCCGGAGCCGCGGAGCCAGAAAAACGAGCTTCTCCGGCTCCGGTGGTGTCAGTGAGAGAGGAAAGGAGGAGAGAGAAAAACAGCTCCGATGAACAATAGCCGGGTGTCGGCCGCTCAGGAGCCGACAGGCCGGAGCCGGAGCCGCCGGAGCCCGGCCAAACAGGGCCTGAAACGCTGACGACTTATTTAGAGCGACTACGTTGCTCAAAAAAAACAAAGAGTGACTGCAACCAAGTCCTCAATTTTTTCTCCCTCTCCTCAATTATCTCAAATGGGAGCTCCTCGTTCACGCTTTAGCCCATATTTCTCAGCGAACTCTAACAGAGTGTGCGTGCGTGTTGAGCGTACTCGTGTAATTCGCGAAAAAGATTTTTTTAATGTTTTTTACTTTACATTGTTTTTATCATGGGCCATGCTAATCGTCCACACTTATCAGGTTTGTGGGAAAATAGAAAGGAGTGGGAGAGAATGAGGGCTCCCTGCATCTAGGAACCAAGAGAGACAAATAAGAACCCCTCATCTATCAATGGTTGGATAGTAGCTCGATTTAAGAGTTTTTACGTGTGTTTGAATCTTTATAAAATGGGATGAGGGCTCAAATAAGGTTTTGGTTAGAGTTACACTTATAACCACGTCCATTCCAACAGCTAAGGTATTTTTTTTCTTAAAAAAGAACTGGTTGAAGTCAGAGAAGATTAACTCATGGTATAATATGAATGGTTGAATGCATTTTATATTTCGAAACACTGAAACAGGGTGAATATAGCGTCGTGTTTACGATTGGAGGAGGTTTTATCCCCCCGTGAATCTTTCTCACGTGTCCATGTCGTACCCTAGTAGCTTAGCCTACAGCTTAGGGGTGTTTGGTTCACCTAGCACCTCCTAAATTTAGTAGCTTTTAGTCCCTTTTAATAACTTTTTTATCAAACACCTTTACTAAAAGAGACTAAATAGCCTTTAGTCAGCTAGTCACCCAAACCTTACTAGCAGCTCCTAAAACCACGTCTGGACAGGGCTTGCCCTTCATCGATGCGCACCGGTACCCCCTCACTCACGCTTCACTCTCTCCCTCTCGCGCTTGCTCTCCTCTGCTTTCCCCGTCGCCGCCACCACTTCGCTCCACGCCGCTGCCGCTCCTCCCAACCCCTCCGCCGGCTTAGCAGCTCCTCCGCTCACCGCTTCCACCATGGATGGGCATGGGTCCTAGTATCCGGACTATTACTCGCAGTCCTCTTCTCTGGTGGATCTGAATGGCTCTGGTCCATCGTCCCCCCCATCGCCGGCGACTTCGGCATCTTCTCCCAAGCGCCATCATATGGTGCGGGCTCCTCCACTCGACGCGGCATGGAGGGGCTGGATCTGAACACCGACGCCGCCGGCTTCCCCTACATGGGATCTTACTAGGGGCTCCTCCAAGGTGACTTCGCTCCCGGCGGTAGAGGGCTTCTTCCTCTTCACATTGGCGCCAGATCCGGTGCTGGAGGGTTCATTCCTCCTCGGCCGACCGTAGGAGCGATCGGATCTAGGAAACACCCAGCTTCTCGCGCTGTTGTGCGTCGCTCCAAGGTGGGAACCGGCAGTAGCCGTGCCCGCACCACCGGTAGCTAGGATGCGTGGAACAGTTGCTTCGGGCAGCTCGGCTCCTCCAACTGAAGGAATAGAGCCAGAAGATGACGACGACATCCCGCCCAAGGTGAGCTTGTTCTCTGATCTGATTAGTACTTTGCTCTATTTATTATTTATGTTATGCATGTCTTATTTATGGTTCTGCATGTCTGTTTTTTTACTAGATTCTCATACTTTTCATTGATCTTATGTGTTAGGTTTTATTTGTTTGATGTACAGATCTTTATTTGTCTAATCTGTTTGATCTACAGGTGTGTGTTAGGTTATATTTGTTTGATCTACAAGTTTGTATGAACTACTACTGTTTAGTTGTTTGTTATTGAAGTGTGTACATGTTTCATATAGTATTGTGTATTTGTTTGATCTATATCTATCTATTTCAATTTTTGTCTCTTGTTCTCTTATCTGCTTCTCTACTAGTTTGACAAGGCAAATTGGTCCGATGTAAATACATTTGTGTTCTCTTGTCTTGCTGTTGTTGAAATGAGAAAGAGCAATTCAAGTAAGGGGACAATAACAAGGAGAGGTTATGATAATTTGAGAGATTTCTATGAGCAACAGACTGGCCTAAAGCATGATCTTAGATGTATGAAGAATAGATTCAGCCAGCTCAAGACCATGTATAGTTCTATAAGTGGGCACAACTATAAACAGGTGTTGGCCGCCAAAAAAACAGTGGGATAGATGCACCTCTATCTTGGTTTGATAGGCATACCAGGGTAATCTTTGTGCCTAATAATTTGTTTGCTTGTTCTAATTTCATGCTGATTTGTGCTAACAGTGGATTCTTGTGATTTTTCAGAAGAAGCCAGAGTGTAGGAAATTCATGTATGGGTTGCCTAGATTCTTTCCTCAGATGGTTGAGCTCTTCCAGAACACTGCTGTTGATGGCTAAACTACCACCGTCCCTGGGCTGTCATGCCATGACCAAGACACATGGATAGATGAGGATGATGAAGATGGTGCTGCTACTCTAGACGACTGTGGCTTACAGACCAGTTCACCAAGTATCACAAACAGCCGCAAGAGGGCAAGCAGCACAACTGACACAGCCTCAAGTCCTAGCAAGAACAAAAAAGTTCCAGTGAATGTTATCATGCAGGGGCTGGTCACTCAATTGGAGATTGCTGCTGAGAAAGAAGTCAATGCATTGGAGCGAATAGCATAGAGCAAGAGAGGGGAAGCTGCAAAAGCAAAGCAAGCCAGAGTTGATGATGTTGCTAGGTGCCTCAATTTGGTTGTGGAGGCTAGGGCAGACAAAGCTTCAAATGAATACTATGTGGCTACCATGATGTTTCGAAGTAGCTACAACAGGTTGGTCTTTAGTGGCCTTGATACAAATGAGCAAAGGATGGCATGGGTGAGGAGGGCTGCCCACAATGCTTGAGGAGGATAGGATAGAATGGCGGATGGAGTCTCCAGTTTGGCAGCCTTAATTTTATTCTGCTTAGGACCTTAAATTTATGATGAACTATGTAATCGTAATAAACCATGGTTTATGTTTGGACCTTGTAATGCTTGTTGAACAATGTAATGGGTGTTGCTGCTATTGTTGTTGATGTTGTTGTGATGCTACCCAAGTATTTTTGTTCATGTCAACATTCAATGCTCTTTTAACATATATTTCTTATGATGACCAGGGAGCATATGAAGTGAGATTTGCTGCTCGAGTGGATCGTGCTGGACTTTCTTATGCTGGTGTAGGGGCTGCTGCTGGAGTGGGTGATGCTGGTGTAGGGGCTGCTGCTGGAGTGGCTGATGCTGGTGTAGGGGCTGCTGCTGGAGTGGCTGATGCTGGTGTAGGATCTGATGATGATTGGTGGAGTACTACTGATGATGGCGCCCCTTGAAGGGTCGAGATGGCGACTAGAGGGGGGGTGAATAGTCTTTTCTAAAATTTAATCGCGTCGGCTAACCGATACAAATGCGGAATTAAAACTATCGGTCTAGCCAAGACTATACCCCAATATATATGTTCACTAGCACCTTGTAAAGATAACAATTATGCAACAAAGGTGCCGGGCTAGTTAGAGCTCTCCTAAACAATTCTAGGAGCAAGGTTACACAAACCTATGCCACTAGTACTTTAAGCGACAAGGGAGCTCCTACACATGCTAGTAAGCAAAAGCACAAAGCTAACTAAGCTCACTAGCAATGCTCAATAATAAGGCAACCAATGCCTAATTAGAGAGCGCAAATACTTAGCTACACAAACTAAGCAATGTGACTAACAAGGTTACTAAAACCAAATTAGCCACGCAAGGGAGCTACTTCTATGCTACACAAGCAAGAAGGTAATTAGCAAGCTACACAAGCTATCTAATTACAAGAGCAACTACACAAGCTTAATATGTATAAAAGTAATTGCAAGCTTGTGTAATGGGGATGCAAACCAATAGGAAGAATAAGGTTGACACGATGATTTTTCTCCCGAGGTTCACGTGTTTGCCAACACGCTAGTCCCCGTTGTGTCGACTGCTCACTTGGTGGTTCGGCGGCTAATTAGCATCACCCGCTAAGCCCGCACGTCGGGCGCCGCAAGAACCTACCCCTTGAGTGAGGGTAGCTCAATGACACGCTTTACTAAAGTTGCTCTTCGCGACTCCCGCGGGGCGAGCACAATGCCCCTCACAAGCACTTCTCCGGAGCGCCGCACAAGCTTCTTGCGCGCTTCGACGGAGACCACCACCAAGCCGTCTAGGAGGTGGCAACCTCCAAGAGTAACAAGCACCACCGGCTTGCAACTCGATCACCTAGTGCCACTCGATGCAACCTCACGATGCAATCGCACTAGAATCTCTCACTCACACAATCGAATGATCACTATCAAGTATATGTGTGATGGAGGGCTCCCAAGCACTCTCAAGCATGGACACAAAGTCCCCCAAGGTGCTCAGCACCAGCCATGGCCGAGGGCCACTTCTATTTATAGCCCCAAGGGCTAAACTAGCCGTTACCCCTTCACTGGGCAACGGTCGGGCCGACCGGACGCTCCGGTCGTGCTGATCGGACGCTGGACCTCAGCGTCCGGTCGCTTGCAGACGACCACGTGTCCCGATTCCAACGGTCACTTGACCTGACCGGATGCTCCAGCTTCAACTGACCGGACGCTGAACCCCCAGCGTCCGGTCGTTTCCAGTAAGCTCCCGAGCATGACCGGACGCGTCCGGTCGAACGCGATCGAACGCAGCCAGCGTCCGGTCACACACCAGTATCTGCGTCATCGTATGTCAGCCTGACCGGACGCAGCCTGCCAGCATCCGGTGCATTCAGATCCAGCGTCCGGTCAGTTGACCGACGCCAGCATCTTCGCGATCAACTCGCTTTCACTTCTAACTTCTTCACCCTTGCTCCAATGAGCTAACCACCAGAATTTGCATCCGGCGCAATAGAAAATAGACATTCCATTTTCCCGAAAGCGCCGAATCCCGCCGAGCAAGCTCAGCGGGAGGGAGAGAGGGACCCAAACCCATCTCACCCCTGCAAACACCACCTCCTTTGTAAATGTGCCAACACCACCAAGTGTACACCATCATGTGTATGTGTGTTAGCATTTTCACAATCATTTCCCAAAGGATGTTAGCCACTCAACTTGCCACGCCACTCGATCCTAGCGACAATGCAAAGTTAGATCACTCGAGTGGCACTAGATGACCGATATGCAAACAAGTTTGCCCCTCTTGATAGTACGGCCATCTATCCTAAACCCGGTCATAAACTTCTCTACACACCTATGACCGGTGAAATGAAATGCCCTAGGTTATACCTTTGCCTTGCGCATTCCATTCCATCTCCTCCAATGTTGATGCAATACATGCACCAACACGATCAACAATGATATGATCCACTTCATATCATCACATGATCATATTGGTTCATCGATCTTGACTCTACTTGCTCTTCACCGTTGCCATCGTCCATCGGCGCCAAGTCTTGCTCAAGCTTCACCGCCACACGGTCCATCACTCCAAAGCCTTCGACTTGCCCTTCACGCTTGCAACCGGTCCATCAAGCCAAGTCATGTCTTGATCTTCTTCACCTTGATCACATGACTCAATGTCATGTCTCATGTGCAATAAGCTCCTTCATCATCACATGTGTGAGCTTTGCAACATCTCCAAGCCATTTTCACCTTCATGGCATATGTTGCTCACACATATGTACCTGTGGACTAATCACCTATGTATCTCATATAAACACAATTAGTCCACCTAGGTTGTCACTCAATTACCAAAACCAACAAGGACCTTTCACCCCTACTGAAAACTCAGATGATAAGTGGACTACTAACGATGATTGGTTAGATGTTGATGAAGAAGGGGACTGCACTGATGATGAGGAAGCAGGTTTGATGATGCATGCTGCTAGGTGTTAGCAGAAGAGGAGAAGGATTGCTACTGTTGTCATGCTGCTAGGTATGTACCACTGTGACAAGTTTATGAACAAGGCTGGTTATAGAGTCCCACATGAAATTGGATATCAGTGGACTATGAGAACCTTAGGACATAGGACACAATGCTATAACATGTTTAGGATGCACAACGATATTTTTTATAGCCTTCACACTTTGCTAGTTGAGAGATATGGTCTACAGTCCACTACAAAAATGACTTCTATAGAGGCTCTAGCAATGTTTTTGTGGATGTGTGGTGCCCCTCAGTCCATGAGACAAGCTAATAATAGATTTGAGATGTCACTAGGGACATGTAGCAATAAGTTTGATAATGTACTGTCTAGTGTGATGAAGCTAGCAATTGATATCATTAGACCAAAGGATCCATAATTTTCAACTATTCATAGAAGGTTACAATCTCCTCGGTTTGCTCCGTACTTTGATAAATGCATTGGAGCAATAGATGTGACACATGTATCCGTCACTGTGCCAACTGAGAAGGTAGTCTAGTACACAAGAAGGAAAGGAATCACCACACAGAATGTGTTAGCCATATGCGACATTGATATGAGATTTACTTTTGTTCTAGCTAGATGACCAGGATCAGTTCATGATATGAGGGCATTCAATGATGCACTTGAGAAATTTGGTGACAAGTTTCCACATCCACCTATTGGTATGTATGGGCTTTTATATTTCTTCATTGTCTTTGTCATAGTATTTGTCATGTTACTTACACAAGTATTGTGTTGTGTAGACAAATTTTATCTTGTTGACTCGGGGTACCCAAATCGGCCAGGTTTTCTTGCACCGTACAGAGGTACAAAATACCATGTGCCTGAATGGAGAGAAGGGTCAGCACCTAGAGGTAAAAAAGAGCTCTTCAATTACACACATTGTTCACTTAGAAATATTATAAAGAGTTCTTTTGGAGTCCTAAAGATGAAGTGGAGAATTTTGTTGAATTTGCCTAGTTTTCCTATGGTAAAGCAAAGCAAAATAATAATGGCATGCATGGCACTGCACAATTTCATTAGACAGAGTGGTATAATGGATGAACTCTTTGACTTGTGTGATCAAGATGAAAACTATATATCAATAGAGGAAGGAACTTCAATTCAAGCAACTAGAGGCACCACACATTTTGGAGACGAAGATGAAAACATGAATCAATTTCGTGATTGGATAGCGAATGGTTTGTGTCGATGCGGGACCCATGGGGTTTCGCACGGAGAAGAGAGAAGAAGACCTAGTCTAACTAGGATTACCTACATATAATCCTACTAGGACTAGTTACACGTAATCCTACTAGAATCTCTACTTTGTAACCGACTAGGACTCTCGCCTCTCCTGTACTATATAAAGGAGGGCAAGGGTCCCTAGATCGAGACACACATAACCCACAGAACTCACAACCACAACATACCTCGCAATATAACAAATAGCGCAGGGCGCAATATACTATCCACACCAGACTGGACGTAGGGCGCCGTGACTTTCCAGCGTGCCGAACCAGTATAAATCATTGTCTCCCTGCATTTACCATCGAGTTCCTACAAACGTCGATACCCCTCCGAACAAATCATCGTCCCGGGTACCCCGTGATGGGTTGCCGGTGGTAAAACATCGACAGCTGGCGCGCCAGGTAGGGGATTTCGGCGACTTTGTGTTCAAGAGCTCGGTAGACCTTAAGATCAAGATTTGTCGCGGTTCTCGTCGGCCTCGTCGACAACTCACTGCGGTTTTCGTCAACAACTCGCTACAACTCTTGTCGGCATGGACGATAACATCCGCGTGAGATCCCAACTCCAGCAGCCGATCAACAAGCACTGCCACTGAAGACTACAAGCGATCAAGCAACATGCAAGTCGAAGCTTTCCCTAGAACAAGTCAATCAGCACCGCAATTCATCTGAGTCCAATACATCTCAAAGCCAAAGAAGGATCGGTCAGCATCAACTACGGCAAGAAGTCATGGTGATGTCTACTCGAATTCAGATACTAATTCTACTCTGATACGACAAGTACACAAAAATTTTCACCAGTCCAACCAAATGGAGGAGCACGACAAGGATGAGGAAGCAAGCAAGGCCAACATATATGTGTATATACTCATACACAAGAGACAAGATCAAGCAGTCACGATGATGACTCGGACTCTTAAATTCAGGCCCCATGTCAGTTTGCGACATCCAGCCACATCAATATCCAAAGTTTGATCTAGAAGCATCGTGTCCGATTGCACCGAGCAAACTAGCAAGCAAGCCGACTACAATACGGATCCAGCCAGCAAAAAAGCAAGCAAATTATTCATGCTCTATAGCTCCATGACATGTTGATGACGCAAGAAAGAAGTCCACACCATTAATCAGAGACGAGCATGCAAGCCAATTAAATATTGAGGCATATATACACATATACATACAAGATACAAGAGACATGCGAGTGCCCATGCATGCATGTATCACGTTTGGATCTGTCACTATGCCAACATATGGTCGTATGGGAGAATCATCTTGTACTTGAATCAACTACGTCAACAAGCAAGCTGTCAAGTCGTGAGCAGCCAAGTACCAAGCATCTGACCGATTGCTACCACAACACGGAAGCAAGCCGAATCAAGAAACAAGTCGTCCAAGCCAGATAGCAAGCAAGCCAAGACCGACTACTCGGAAACAATTTAAGCGAAAGGAACACACGACCTCCGCAAACAACTCAGATACGATATCCAACTACGGTGACCAGCTACTAGGCTGAACGGCGCACCGATCGACTACCCGGCTGTGGTGGTCAACAACTCTGCCATGAACCAAGCTAAGTGACGCTTTAATTTTTTACATTCCGGATATTATTCGTATGCCTCTGTGGCCATATCATCTTCCCTTAACGGTTGTTAATTTCCTCGGATAGTAAGCCTTAATTCGTGAGGCTTGTTTTCTCGAATGGATGGTCACGTCAATGAACCTCTAAACCATACGAATGGTCACATCAAAGAACCTCTGAACCATACGGGTGGTCACATCAATGGACCTCTGAACCATACACGAGATTCAAGTGCTTAAACGTAACAGGCTACTACCCAGGAAATTAACCGACCTAGCAAGGGAAGACACAAAAAATCACCATGCGAGCAAACATAGTGCTCTACAATCATCATGCGAGCAAACATAGTGCTCTAAGTCTTCTCTTAACGGCCACTAAAGTCCTCAGGTAGAACATGCCTTAATCCGTGAAGCTTGTCTACTCACATGGATGGTCACGTCAATGAACCTCTGAACCATACGCCAGAGATTCAAGTGCTTAAACGTAACAGGACACTACCTGAGGAATTTACATGGCCTAGTAAGAGCAAGACACGAAAAAAGTTTATATGCATTTTATGATGCCGGGGCCCACCCCTGATTGATTATTCAAATATGGGACATGCTCCCGACTTCATATCCGGAATATCATTTACAACATATTTTTATGTTTAACATGCAGGGGAGCTACATCTGTACCATGAGATCAGGAAAACATGCTACTAAGAGCTAGTCCAGAAACAACCTGGTTTGATAAAAAAGAACCCCGACAAGGTGCAGCAAGAACCGAGACAAACGCTTAGAAAGAACCCGGATCGATCAGAAAACAACCCCGAAGAGGTGCTGCAAGTACCAAGACAAATTCAGAAAAAATCTAGACGAAGTGCAAACAATCTGGAAGAGGTACATCAAGAACCAGAGGTCTAGAAACAACTTGGATGAATAAAAAATAACTCGGAAGAGCATCACGGCTTAGTCAAACACTAAGCTCGGGGGCTCGGCATTCGCTTCAACTATGCCCGAGGGCTCGAATTCAAGGATGAAAGACCAAGAATATAAGTACTCAAGACTACAACAAAGACAATATATCAAGACCCTTCATCCGATTTCTATTCTAAAGAAAAGTACTCGGAGAAGGCTCAGGGGCTGCGGGATACATAACCCCAAAAATTTTTTGAAGACAAGAATCTAGACCCTCCAACTTTTACAAGCAAAAGCAAGAGGCTCGGTGTGGGGGGTACGACCCTGGATACCCACGGTAGGCCACATGGGCTATGCCTCCAGGGGCGGCCCAGCCTACGAGAAGGAGCCTTACGGGGCACGATTCTGTTCGGCGCCTCCAGCAAGGCATGGGGAGGATATCCTGAAGATGTTACGAGATGTATTAGGATACGTACGATCCCATGATTCTTGTAATATTTTATTACTTTCCGGTTATCTCTCAGATCTAACCAACGTGTAACCTTGCCCCCCGGACTATATAAGGCGGGTAGGGACCCCCTACAAAATCATGGTAAATCATACGATAGCTAATACAAACCAACAGACCATAGGAGTAAGATATTACGTCATACTAACGGCCTGAACCTGTATAACTCATGTGTCTCTGTTGCCTTCTTGTTCTTGATTACACGCTCCTCTGCCGATCAATCTACCATCGCGGGATACCCCTCGGTGGACTGCCGATGATATTCTATCAACAGTTGGCGTGTCAGGTAGGGGTGTGCGTGCTGTTTCCTTGTCGAACAAGATGGCTTTTTCGTAGGCTCTTCGTCCCTCCCGCAGCCCAGCCAGATCTTCACGGTCGGATCCATCACGTGGGTCATCAACGCCGATGGGGTTGGAGAGCTTCTCGAGCTGGTGCAGATCCGTTCTGCACCGACCACCCTCACACCTACGACTGTAGATCCAATCTCAGAACCACTTCCGGGGTCGACTTCATCAGCTACTCGCTGCTCGCTTCCTCGCTACCGGAGGAGGCATGTCAACAATGATGATCTGATCGAGTCTATCGATCAGGTCGGCTTGAAACTCACCAATTGCCTCTCCATTGCTGAGTTGGCTCTAGACACCCTTGTTCAGCACCGACTACCTTCCGATCCCGATCTGTTGGTGTCCAGTGCTCGGCAAACTTCGGGGCTCGCCGCCCTGCCCTTCGGGCTCGCCAACGCCGCCGCTACATATCAGGACGCCCTGAGGGGCAAATTCGCCGACCAGCTCCCACCAACCGTCAACATGCTGCACGCCAGCCGGGGTCCCGGAACATCCCTCCAAACTATCCTAGAGGAAAATCTAGACTCCGAGTCTCAAGGCTCCACGGAACCCCTCGCCGCGACCTTCACCGAGCAACCCTCTCTCCTGCCTTTCCGGGGTGGCGCAATCTTCAACGTCAGCATCGACAGCCCCCCTCAGAACGGTGAAACAGATGAGGAACGCGCCGCCCGTGAAAACAGGAACGTCAACCGCGTGCAACGCCGTGATAACAAACACGCCCTTGCGATGGCTGAGGCTACTCGTGATAACCAGTTCGACTCACAAGGAAGGCCCCTCCATCGCAACCTCGACAAAGAATTCCTCCACGTTGACGGCCACGACGTCTTCAAAACTCCGAGCGCTAATCTAGCGATGGCCGCCAATGAACTTGCACACCTCCCGCAGATGCCCGAGCTCGCCAAGGTCGCCACTATGCTTAAAGCAGCACACTGTCAAGTTAATGAGATCCGAGAGGTTCAGAGACCTTCATGCTCCACAAGCGCGATTCGCCGATCAGCCGATCCTAGATCCAATCGCCGCCCCAGTCAAAGCCGTTTTGCCGACCAGTCACTACCTCCCCAGGGGGGAGTTGGAGGCCACCACGACGAGCATCATCGCCAGCACGACCAAGAGGTCGAATAGGACGCCCGAGTGCACCTCAGTAACCTTCGGGATGCACGATGGCATATTGATCAACGTCGCTTCGGGCGCCATGAAGATGAAGTACGACGCCGCCAGGAGTACGAGCAAGAGTACGGTAACCCGGACGTAGCTCTGGAGCCGATCGTCACCGGTAATAACGCTGATATTGGCCCCGACAACCCAGAAGGGCCCCCAGTGTTCACCAGGGCGCTCCGAACACTCCAGTGGCCCCATGGTTTCAAAATCACTGGAGTCGAGCCCTATGAAGGAAGGATGAACCCAACTCAGTGGCTGCAGGCTTACGCCACCGCCGTCCACGCCACTGGAGGAGACACCAACATCATGGCAAATTATCTCCCTGTCATGCTCACACCAGCCGCCATGAGCTGGTTCACAAGCCTTGCCTCGGACTCCATCGGATCCTAGGAAGAGCTGAAGAAAGTCTTCACCGACAACTATATGGCCACGTGCAAGCGGTCGAGCACCAAGCACGATCTCAACCGCATCACCCAAAAGCTATCCGAACTACTCCGCAGCTACATCAGACGCTTCTCCGAGATGAGGAATTCTATTCCCACATCACGGAAGCTGAAGTCATCACCGCCTTCGTCCGAGGACTTCATCACCGTGAACTCCATTCTAAGTTCAACAGAAAGCCACCTACCGGTATCGGCGAGATGATCACAACTGCCAACCAGTACGTTGACGCCGAGGAAGCGGAGGTGTGTTTTAACGAGCACCGACGACCGATAGCACAACGATCGCCGCTATGACGACCGACAGCACAACGATCGCCGCTATGACGACTGTAGTTTTCATCGGGACAATGGACGTGATCGGCCAGATGGATTCAAACCTGGTCAGAACCACTACCGCCGACCAGACCACTTTGTTGCCAACGTCAATGAGCCATGCGCCAAGCATAACTACGATGAACAGTACAAGAAGATCCTCGACGAACCATGCCCCTGCACAAGAACGCCAAACACAAGATGAAGGACTGCCTTGGTTTGGCTAAGGAGTTCCAGGAGAAAAAATACAACGACGACAATGGTGGGAATGGAGGACGCCGACCACCTAGGGATAATAATAACGCCTTCCAGGACCATGACAAGGTGGTCGCCACCATCTTTGGGGGTTTCGCCTCCAACGAGAGCAGAAGGGAACGGAAGCTCGCCGCCCGATGAGTGCTCGCCGTCGTTTCAGAGGAAACAACCGCCAACCCTAGCTATCGCCCGTGGTCTGAAGTCTCCATCACCTTCAGTAGGGCCGACCAGTGGGCGGACACACCCTACACAGGACGTTTTCCCCTCGTCTTTGACGCGACTATCCAGAAGGTGCTCTTCAGAAAAGTCCTTGTCGACGGTGGGAGCGCTTTGAATCTACTCTTCGCTGGGGCCCTAAGGGAGCTCGGCCTCGGGCCAACAGATCTCACGCCTTCAGACTCCTCCTTCTAGGGCGTGGTACCTGGTAGGGCATCTAGACCGCTTGGGGAAATTACCCTACCAGTACAGTTCGGCATGGCAACCAACTACCGAGTGGAGCATATCAACTTATACGTCGCCGACTTCGACACCGCCTACCATGCCATATTGGGGCGTCCGGCTCTGTCCAAGTTCATGGCCGTTCCGCACTATGCGTATTTGGTGTTGAAGATGCCTTCGCCCGCAGGAGTACTGTCTCTACAGGCCAACCTCTCCGTTGCCTACGCCTACGAGACAGAAAGTCTCGCCCTCGCCAAAGCCACCGACCTCTCCATCCAGATGGCTAGCGTGTTCGCCGAAGCCAAGATGGTGTCTGCTGATGACTTGGAGATCCCAGAGCCTCCTCGTGCCTCCGCCAAGTCCAAGGAAGTCAAGGAGATCAGCCTCGGCCTCGACGACCATTCTAAGACGGTGAAAATTGGGGCTCACATTGACCCCAAATAGGAAAGTGCGCTCGTCTCCTTCCTACATGCCAACGTCGATGTGTTTGCTTGGAAACCTATAGACATGCCGGGGGTACCGCGGGAGAAGATCGAGCACTCCTTGAATGTCTCGCCGACTGCTAAACCGATCAAGCAAAAACTTCGCCGATTCGCGCCGGACAAAAAGGAGGCCATTAGGGTAGAAATAAAATGGCTCTTAGCTGCCGGATTTATAAAAGAAGTGTATCATCCAGATTGGTTAGCTAATCCTGTTCTTGTTAAGAAAAAGAATAAAGAATGGAGAATGTGTGTTGATTATATTGATATTAACAAACACTGCCCTAAAGACCCCTTTGGCCTGCCTCGGATAGACAAGGTTGTAGACTCCACCGTTGGCTGCGAGCTACTCTCCTTTCTTGACTATTACTCCGGCTACCATCAGATCTCCCTCAAGAAAGAAGACCAGGTCAAGACATCGTTCATCACGCCTTTCGGTGCATACTGTCAAGACATCGTTCATCACGCCTTTCGGTGCATACTGCTACACCACTATGTCCTTTGGACTAAAGAACGCTGGAGCGGCCTACCAAAGGGCTATCCAGACGTGCCTCGACCAACAAATCGGCCGCAACGTCAAAGCTTACATTGACGATGTGGTTGTCAAGACTAAAACCGCTGACAATCTTATCGCCGACCTTGAAGAAACTTTCTCCAACCTGAGCAAATACCGATGGAAGCTAAACCCTTCAAAGTGCATCTTTGGAGTTCCATCTGGTATCCTGCTGGGCTACATCGTCAGCGCTCAGGGCATCAAACCAAACCCTGATAAGGTCTCTGCCATCACCAACATGAAACGATCGATGTGTGTCAAGGATATATAGAAGCTTACAGGCTGCATGGCTGCGTTAAGCCATTTTATCTCGCGCCTCGGTGAAAAAGGGCTACCTTTCTTCAAGCTCCTCAAGGCCTCCGAGCTTTTTTCTTGGTCAGAGGAGGCAGACACAGCTTTCGAGCAGCTCAAGTTGTTTTTAACAAAACCTCCAATCATGACAGCGCCACGACCAGATGAAACTCTACTGGTTTACATCGCCACCACTTCTCGAGTTGTCAGTACGGCTATTGTCGTCGAACGCGAGGAAACTGGACACGCCTACAAGGTACAACGTCTGGTCTATTTCATCAGCGAGGTACTTAATGAGCCCAAAACTCGTTATCCTCAGGTGCAAAAGCTGTTATATGCAATTTTGATTACCTCACGCAAGCTCCAATATTACTTCGAATACTACAAGATCATCATGGTCACCGAGTTCCCTCTGGGGGATATTCTCCGCAATAAAGAGGCCAATGGTCGTATCATCAAGTGGGCTGTTGAGCTCGGCACTTACTCCATTGACTTCAGAAGCAGACCGACCGTTAAGTCATAGGCGCTTGCTGATTTCATCGCTGAGTGGATCGAGATCCAAGAACCCATTGCCACCACTTGCCCCGAGCACTGGGTGATGTAATTCGACGGCGCCATTAACATCAATGGTGCTGGTGCGGGCATTCTGTTCATCACGCCAATAAAGGATAAACTCCGATATGTTCTTCGCATATATTTTCTGCCCTCCAACAACGCCGCGGAATACGAAGCATGTCTCCATCGTCTCCGCATAGCTGTCGAGCTCGACGTCAAACGCCTCATGGTATATGGGGATTCCGCTCTGGTTATCAACCAGCTCAATAAAGATTGGTCCTGTTCTAGTGAGAAAATGGACGC
Organism: Miscanthus floridulus; assembly: GCF_019320115.1. Classification (NCBI taxonomy): domain Eukaryota; kingdom Viridiplantae; phylum Streptophyta; class Magnoliopsida; order Poales; family Poaceae; genus Miscanthus; species Miscanthus floridulus. The sequence continues at coordinate 380,671 of NC_089581.1, read as the reverse complement.
ATACTGCGCTGAAATCAGGAAGCTTGAAGGGAAATTCTACGGTATCGAGTACCACCACGTGGTACGGGATCAAAACCAACCAGCCGACCAGCTATCAAAGATAGGATCTTCTTGCGCCGTGGTTCCGCCGGGGGTTTTCGTTCAAGACCTCCTGACACCATCCATTAAAGAAGAGAAGGAAGTTGTAGAAGTACCCCCTGCCGAGTAGTTGGTACTCGCGGTACCTTCGCCGGTCGCCGATTGGAGGGAACAGTTCATCAAATACCTCTCCAGCAATGAAGTACCCGCCGACAAAATCGAAACCGAATGACTAATTCGCCGAAGTAAGCATTACATGCTGGTAGACGGAAGCCTGATGAGGAAAAGTGCCAAGGAAGGGATACTACAGAAGTGCATCATCCAAGACGACGGTGTGAAGCTACTTTCCGAAATTCACTCTGGTTCCTGTGGCAATCACGCGGCTTTAAGAACACTAGTCGGCAAGGCTTTTCGAGCAGGTTTTTACTGGCCCACGGCCATCTCCGATGCAGAAGATCTCGTTCGACGATGTGAGGGTTGTCAGTTTTTTGCCAAGCAAATACATGTACCAACACAAGAACTGCAGACCATTCCAGCTTCCTGGCCATTCGCATGCTGGGGACTGGATATGATCGGGCCTTTCAAACCAGCGCCAGGAGGTTTCCGGTATGTGTACGTCGCCATTGATAAGTTCTCCAAATAGATTGAGTACAAACCACTCGTCTCAGCTACTGCAAAGAAAGCAGTCGAGCTCTTTGAAGACATCATACACAGATTTGGTCTCCCGAACAGCATCATCACCGACCTCGGGATGACTTTACCGGCCAACATTTTTGGAACTTCTGCGAAGACCAGTGCATCTCTGTTAAATACGTTTCTGTTGCTCATCCTAGAGCTAACGGCCAGGTAGAGTGGGCTAATGGTATGATCCTCGACGCCCTCAAAAAAAGGCTCTATCAGAAAGAAGAAAAGCATCTGGGCAGATGGCTCAAAGAACTACCAGCTGTGGTCTAGGGACTGCGCACTCAAGCTAGTCGCAGTACCGGCGTATCTCCATATTTTATGGTCTACGGCTCAGAAGCCATACTCCCAGCGGATATTGCTTTCCGAGCACCTAGAGTAGAAAATTATGATGAAGAGCAAGTCTTAGCTGTTCGGACAGAAGACGTTGATCGGGCTGAGGAAGAACGTCTGATTTTGTAGGGGGTATCCCACGATGGTAGATTGATCGGCATCACGGCTATACCTCGGAAGAGCATCACGGCTTAGTCAAACACTAAGCTCGGGGGCTCGGCATTCGCTTCAACTACGCCCGAGGGCTCGAATTCAAGGATGAAAGACCAAGAATACAAGTACTCAAGACTACAACAAAGACAACACATCAAGACCCTTCATCCGATTTCTATTCTAAAGAAAAGTACTCGGAGAAGGCTCGGGGGCTGCGGGATACATAACCCCAAAAAATTTTTGAAGACAAGAATCTGGACCCTCCAACTTTTGTAAGTAAAAGCAAGAGGCTCGGCGGCTACACTCAGTGAGTGCAATTTTTACGAAAAATTGCACCCACCAAAAAAGAACTCGGAGCAACCAAGAAGACTAAAGGGACCCTCTGGCTTCTTGTCCCAACAAGCAAGAGGCTCGGGGACTACACTCACTGAGTGCACTTTTTTAGAAAAAAGTGCACATCAGTCATGACGAACCAGCCAAAAGAAGACCATCTCAAGGTTTCACTTCAGAAGAACCTAGAACGGATTTACAACAACTCAACGAAGACCAAGAAGAACAAGAAGGCTTCTGAAGCTCATCCATGAAATGCTCAGGGGCTTGTCGATGCGGGACCCATGGGGTTTCGCACGGAGAAGAGAGAAGAAGACCTAGTCCAACTAGGATTCCCTATATGTAATCCTACTAGGACTAGTTACACGTAATTCTACTAGGATCTCTACTTTGTAACCGACTAGGACTTCCGCCTCTCCTGTACTATATAAAGGAGGGCAGGGGTCCCTAGATCGAGACACACATAACCCACAGAACTCACAGCCACAACTTACCTCGCAACACAACAAATAGCGTAGGGCGCAATATACTATCCACACCAGACTGGATGTAGGGCGCCGTGACTTTCCGGCGTGCCGAACCAGTATAAATCATTGTCTCCCTGCGTTTACCATCGAGTTCCTGCAAACGCCGATACCCCTCCGAACAAATCACCGTCCCGGGTACCCCGTGACGAGTTGCTGGTGGTAAAACATCGACATCTTGTTTGCAAGGTCATAGCAGCGCCATAGTTTGTAATACTGAAGTTTTTTAAACCATTTGAACATTATTTGTGAGAACGTACATTGCAGCAAACAGCTATCATAGTAGTCAAGCAGAGCTATAAGGAATGGCGCTAGCGTGCAGTCAAGCAGAACAGCCAAGCATCTAGCAGAGCAGCAAGCCAGGCGTGCATTTGACGCCAAGGCCGCACGCGGGAGGCAGTGGCGCTAGCAGGAGCCAGCAGCACGGCACTATTGGCGCCAAATGCCAGGGGCACCAAGTTAACATTAACGAGGGGTATTTTGATCTTTATAAACATGTACATGTTAGGTTTAATCACCTAACCAAACATGTCCTTACTAAAATTTAAGAGATAGTTTAGCTACCTAGATTTAGAAGCTGAAACCCAACACACCCCTAGCGTTTGCTTTCGCCACTGGGCACACAAGTCGGTGATGAAGGTGATTGCTCGCTCACTGGTTACCTACGACGGCTACACCAAACAAAAAACATCGCCACAGCGTAACCTTGCTCAGAAGAAACAGATGACCTGCCCCTGTCCTAGGTTTTAGTCCCTCCTTCTTTAAGAAAAAAAATATATAAATCTCACTTTTTAAATAGTCAAATAATTTTTTAAATTAGATCAAATATATATACTTAAAAACTACAAACGTTTATGGTGCCCAATAAATATCGTCAGATTGATTATTGAATATGTTTTCATATTAAATATTAATATTTTTTCCTAAAAGCTTTGATTATCTAAAACCTAGAATTCTTCTTTTTTATGAAGAAAGTAGTATTTATTCTCTGAAAGTACTCTGACAATTTCAAGTTGCTATGGTTTTTTCTACATTAAATTGTAATATACATTTAGATATACGTTATATTTATATCTATACTATGAGTCTGTTCACTGTTATACAACAGTTGCAACGTTTTCGAGCCTGTTCAGCTGTGGCTACCTAGCAAGCCATTCAACTATAGATACAGTACTTGCATCGTTAGAAAAGTTACTGCAGCCATTAGAGACTATTTTCTAAATGCAAAATGACTTGAAGTTGAGTACGAAAAACTTTATTTATAGAAAGGTGTTTTTACTTACTAATAAGTCTATTTACTAGTAAATATGTCCGTATGTTGTAATGGATGAAATAATATATCAAACTTTTATAGAAAAAAAAACACGGACAAAAATGTTTAATGGAAGAGAGATGTTTCTATTTTAAATATTTATCTAAATGAATACCCGACCTTGCAATACTCTGTTTTATTGTGCTGCCAAACTATTGCTGTGTATGGCTGCACCAAGCAAGCCTTGCGGGAGGAGTACACCATCGACCATTCTACCGTCCACTCTCTGTTCGTTTGATTATTTATGTGACTTATAAGTCGGTTGATGTTGTTTTATTATGAAAAAAAATACTATATCATAACTGATAAGTATGGCTAATAAGATCAAACGAACGGAGTGGCACAACTATCTGCCATGATATGGACGTCAAGGTTTGTCGTGGTGTCGCCCATGACTGGAGGACTCGGTGCGCTCGTGACTGTGTGCGTTTGGTAGAGCTCGCTTTAGTCAAAAACAGCTTTAGCTACGGCTCTAAGAAAGAGTAGTTTTTTTTCATAGCTCCAGCTCCTTCGATGATTAGATAAACTTTTAGTAAACACTGCAGGTGGAAAATGAAAAATATCTATAATGTTTTTTATTTTTTTTATTTCTCTTTTTTAAACAACATATCAGGTGCAAGCCAATCAATCTGTGCAAATTTAGATACTACCTATCAGGACCACTAGATGCTGATCCAATAGATAGGGTGAAAGATTTAAGCGTAAAAAAAAGGCCGATGAGTTGGAGATTAAGTGCAAAAAAAATTCCACTTGTTTGCACGTGATATGCTGCTTTTTTAGTATGCCTTATCTCTCCCTCCTCGGACCACGCCTCTCCCCTCACGTGTTCCTGTGTGTGCAGTTGTTCATCTCGTCTCCCCCGCGTGCACTTGACGGCGCCTGCTCGGGGCCCAACGAAAGCTGCGGCGGCTCCATCCCAGCGGAAGGTCGGAAGCGGCTGCAGTGTCCTCGACCTTCGCCGCGCCGCCAAGGCCGAGGATGGCTGCCGCGTTGTGCTGCCAGGCCGCTAGAGGCCGCGAGGCGGGCGAGGTCGCTGGCCTTGTGCTGCGACCAGAGCGCGGAGGCGAGTCGCGCACTGTCGAGGCAGCGGGTAGCAGCCAGGGCCTCGGCCACATCCCGCTTCAGCTCCACCACGGCCTACTGGAAGTTGTCGTGCGCGTCGGTGAGGCAGAGTAAGGTGTCAAGGAGGCAGTCCTCGCCACCGCCGCCTGCAATCTCTCCGTCCACACCGGTTCGAGCGTCTCTCTTCGCCCACGCCGGGGGCTGATTTATCTCTAGTTCTTTGTGTCTGATTCGAATTATTATTTGATTTGTAGTCGATCTGGATTGTCTGTGTTGTACTGCCATGATTGTGTGAATCGTGACTGGAGATGAGATTTGGTGTGGTATGGAGTTAACCGTGACTTCCTGTATTTGTGTTCGTGTTTGAGTCACTTCCGCCTGTGTCCGGCCGCCAGGAGGCCGAGACGGATAGGCCTCGCGTGTGCGGTCCGGCAAGCGGCGGCGCCACCGCGGCGGGGGAGGGGCGTGTCCGTGGACGAAGAGCGCCGTCTGCCGGCCGCCGGGAGGGCGAGGCAGATGGGCACGGCGGGGCCATGGACGGCGAGCGTCGGCCGCCGGGAACGAGATCCCCTGTGCGACCTGGCTGACTGCTCTCTACAGTCGAGATCTACGCCGTCCGTTCCATCCAAAGGCCATCCCACGGTTCGTGTAGCAGGCTGTACACGACACAGGCTCTAGGGCCCAAGTAGGCCCGTGCAGTATGTGACTCGGTCTGTCCTGTATGCCGCCGTCGCCACTCGGTCCTTCCCCTCCATCGCCGTCTCTCCTGCGAGCACATGCATCTCACCGACGAGCAGGGAAGCCATGTCACCGGTGCCACAGCCGCCTGCCTCACGAACTCGCTCGACCTTGCCGCCACGCTGCTGTTGGGCTCTAGCGACGAGACCACGGTGGCCGCGGCTTCCACGCCCGTCGTCCCGATCCCGTGCAGCCGAGCCCCCGCACGCAGGAGAGGAACAGGAGCGTGCGCTTGCTTCTTCCCGCGCGTGCATCGTCGCTGCAGCGCCGCCCTGCACCACCTCCCGCATCGCGTGCCACCGTCGCCGCCCTCGAACCTTGCTCGTGCATGAGCACCCGGCGCCGCCTATGGAGCTCGCACGTGCTGGCCAGCGCCGCTGCACATGGAGCTCACAGCTGCCCTACCCCGGTACCCGCATGCGCCCCGGCATCGATGCCCGGCTCGCCGCGGCCACGGAACTCGGGCGTGCTGGCCGGCGCCGCTGCCTGCGGAGCTCGCAGCTGCCCTGCATCGGTAGCATGTGCCCCGGCTCATGCGCGACCATGCCGTCGCGTGCAGAGCTCGTGGTCACCCCGTCCCGGCTCGCCGCTGCCGTGGAGCTCGTTCGTGGCCGACGACGTCTACGCGGACTTTGTCGACTCGGAGGCTGCATCTTCGGTTCTTCGCCCAGGCCGTCGTTGGCGGAGCACTCCATGTTAAACTCATAGTGTACCTTTCTGTAATCGTAGATCCGGGGTAAGCCTTCTTGCCTTTTCTTAGTTGCACCGTAATAGGGTAGACGTCGGTACCATGGGGTTGTTGACGTCGTGGTGGCGATGAAGTGGACCGGTGGTGATGCTGCAAGGGCGATGGCGGTGCGGTGGGGCATCCCGTCGCCGGCAGCACTCCCTTAGATCGGATTAGGTTTCTCTATGGTGGGATTGCGGCGGCTCCGGTCAACCTCGTTAGTCGAGCTCAGTTCCCTACTCCTCTATTTATAGTGCTATGCGACAGGGGTCCACCAACCACATTAGGGTTGAACGACCCCGATCAGGGCATAGATCCAAGGGCCCAATGGTGGAGATCAACTAACATTCTCCCCCTTGATCTCATTACTATCTTTTAATTTTATATTATTTACTTTTGTTTATTCCATTACAGATTATCGCATAGAGCATGTCTCATCATCACAGTCCATTACCGATGGATTTAACAGCTACAACACACTACTCTATTCTGAAATAGATACTTATCTTTGGGTCTTCTTTTGTCTAGGAATTTTAGGCTTTCCCTTAAACCCATGCTAGCTACATGTTCTCTGAACACCATGTTCTCTGAACACATTGGGTGGTAAGCCTTTTGTAAGCGGATCCACGATCATCTTTTCTGTACTTATATGCTCAAGACTTATGACTTGATCCCGAACTTTATCTTTCATAACATAATACTCTATGGCAGTGTGTTTGGCAGCACCACTTGACTTATGTTGTGAGTATATTGTACTGCCGGATTATTATCGTAGTATAACTTAAGTGGTCTATAGATGTCGTCAACCACCTTCAAACCGGATATGAACTTCTTTAGCCAGTTCATCTGCCCCGTTGCCTCATAACACGCTACAAACTGTCATACATTGTGGACGATGTAGTGATGGTTTGCTTTGAGCTTTTCCATGAAATAGCTCCCCTTTGCGAGAGTGAATACATATCCCGACGTGGATTTTCTATCATCTTCCACATAATCATAATCTGAATATCCCACTATATGGAGTGAATCAGATCTTCTATATGTCATCATGAGGCCTTTTCGTTCCTTGCAAATAACACAAGACTTTCTTTACCAATTTCCAGTGTTCTATTCTAGGATTACTCTAGAATCTACCAAGTAATCCGGTAACAAATGCCAAGTCAGGACGCATACATACTTGAGCATATTACAAACTTTCGACAACTGAAGCACATGAAACCGTTTTCATTTTATCGATCTCATATTGGTTCCAAGGGCATTGAAAATCCACATATCTATCGCCCTTGACTATAGGAGCAAGTGAGGGACTACATTTGTGCATACAGAATTTCTTTAAGATCTTTTCTATGTATGCCTTTTGTGACAGTCCTTATACCCCTTTACTTCTATCTTGGTGAATCTCGATCCCTAGAACGAACGAAGCTTCACCAAGATCTTTCATATCAAATTTTGAGAATAAAAACTTCTTTGTCTCCAGCAGTAGACTGACGTCACTACTAGTAAGTAAGATATCATCTACATACAGAACAGGGAAGATAAACTTCCCATTCTTAAACTTTGCATAGACACAACTGTCCTCTACATTCTCTTTAAAACCCAAAATTCCTTATTGTCTGATCAAACTTCAAGTACCACTGTCTTGAAGCTTGTTTTAATCCATAAATGGATTCCTTTAGGCGGCATCCCATTCGTTCTTTCTTTCCATGACAAAACCTTTCGGTTGTGCCATGTAAACATTTTCCTCCAAGTTCCCGTTGAGAAATGTTGTCTTTACATCCATCTGATATAATTCTAAATCGTAATGTGCCACTAATGCCATTATGATTCTGAAGGAATCCTTATATAAGACTGGAGAAAAGGTCTCATTGTAATCAATCCCTTCTCTTTACGTAAAGCCTTTTGCCATAAGTTGTACTTTATATCTCTCTATATTCCCTTAGAAGTCAAGTTTTGTTTTGTAGACCCATTTACAACCTACTGTTTTAGCTCCTTTAAGAATTATCTTCAAGTCCCAAACTTTATTGGCATTCATAGATTTCATTTCATCTTCCATGGCCTCAAGCCACTTTGATGAATGATCACTTTTCATGGCTTATTCAAATGAGGTGGGATCATCCTCTATTTGAAATTCCTCAGTGTTGTATACTTCATTGCTAGTAGGAATAGCTAATTTTCTAACTCTTTGAGACCTTCTAGGGGCCTCCACATTTGGCACATCTTCTGTTTAAGGCTGTTGTTGCCCCCCTTATGTGTGGTAATAGGTTCTATAGGATCTTGAAGAACAGGTTCCTTATCATCATTTATTATTGCCACAGGCGGAATAACAATAGGTGCTGGCACCATAGTATCTGACTGCCGGTGCAGCGACAGCAGGTAGTGAGAAAAATAGCTCATGAATCATTAGAGTGGGCGCATACACCCATTTCTATTCAAGGTCAATTTCTCGAGCTACCATGCTCCCACTCATCAATTCATCCTCTAGGAAGACAGCGTGTCTCGTTTCCACAAACTTTATATGTTTCTCTGGACAGTAGAAACGAAAAACTTTTGACTTTTCTAGGTAGCCAATGAAATGGCAACTTACTGTTTTGGAATCTCGCTTCCCAATGTTTGGGTTAAATGCTTTAGCCTCAGCATGGCTCCCCCACACACTTAAGTGTTTTAGCGAGGGTACTCTTCCTGTCCACAACTCATACGATGTTTTTGGCATCGACTTACTTGGTACTCTACTGAGAATATGAATGATGGTTTTTAACGCCTCTATCCACAGGCTCATCTGTAAGGTGGAGTAACTTATCATACTGCGCACCATATCTATCAGGGTACGATTGCGTCTTTCAGCTACTCCATTCTGTTGAGTTTCGCCCAGTGTAGAATACTGGGCTACTTTGCCATTCTCCTGTAAGAACCTTGCAAAAGGCCCAGGAATTTGGCCATATGGCCATATGGGGTATGCCGACCGTAGTACCCCCCATGGTCGGATCTGACTATCTTAATCTTTAAATTGCGTTGGATTTCAGCTTTTGCCTTAAATATCTATATTTATCCAATGCTTATGTTCTTTCTTTGATTGAATAAATATAGACATAACGGGAGCAATCATCTATGAATGTTATGAACAAATCATTACCATCCACACTCTTTACAGGAAACTAACCACAGATGTCTATGTCAATGATCTATAAAATTCCTACGCTTTTTTGGTATCTTTCTTAACTTTTTTTACATACTTTTCTTTTATGCATTCTCTTTATTGTTCTAAATCTGAGAGCTCTAATGGAGGAAGAATATTATTCTTAACTAGTCTTTTATTCTCCCTCTCGAAATATGGCCTAAATGATAGTGACATAATTTCAACGACGCATCGTGAGCTCTCTTATACCATAATTTCTAGATTAACTTTCTGTCACCAACTGCTTTATCAGCTGGGTAGCATATGTCTTTGAAGAGCTAGTGAACTGACTCTTTATTCTATCAAGGTACTCGGTGACCATGTCACACTCTAGGATTGAGCCCACAATTGCAGGCTCAATCGTGTTCTTTATCACAGCCAAAAATTTCTTATTGGCAGTGACCCTCTTCCTATGCTCAAAGTCAAAGGACATCTTTTGGGATTCAAAATTCCCCTCTTTAGTTGCCAAAACGGCATCATCCTCATCTGTCTCCCTCATCGGTGCCACAGACTCTGTGGAACACGGTGAGGTGACTACCTAGTCCACCTTAGACAAGATGAAAACCAGGTCAAACCTTTTCTTAACATAAAAATAACACCATTTGCATGTCTTGATTCCAACGTTGGACAAAATTAAAACATACAACTGTTCGTATACACTAATTCTACATCACCGTTGGGCAAAAATAGAATGAATGTATAAAATTATTAAAATTCGCAACTGTTCTTACACACGAATTCTACATCACCATTGGGCAGAAATAGAATTAATGCATAAATCATTAAAATTCACAACTGTTCTTATACACTAATTCTACATCACCGTTGGACAGAAATAGAATTAATGCATAAAATCATTAAAATTATGATATCGTTATTAACAACGTTAGTCAGAAAATAACAACATCATAATCATGTCGAAGTCCCTTTTTCTCCAATTAAAATAATACGTTGGTTTAAAATAACTAGAGAATAAACAATTTCTTTGGCAGTCATGTCAAAGTCTCTTTTTCTCCAATTAAATATCACGTTGGTTCAAAATAACTGGAGAATAAATAATTTCTTTGGCAGCGAAAAACATATACTCAATTTCTTGAATTTTACCCAGAGGGAAAATTACTTTTTCTATTTTCTTTGAGCTATTTTCCATTATCCAGAAATAAGCAATTACTGGAAAGTAAAAAGAAAACTTATCTTGGGCCAGAACTGACACAGTGGCCCGGCCCAGCTCTGCTTTTCACTCGTGTGCGTGTGCGCTGCGCTGACCCAGACCGCAACCTGGGCCTGGGCCGGCAAAGCGGCCTCCCGCTCGTGCCCGCCTGGGCCTGTCTCCAGTCCGGCTATTCTCCACCGTTGGATTGAATCGGACGGCCGAGCGGTTGTTTCGATCGGTCAAAAACAGCGCCGCGGCCGGTGCCCAGGAACCCTAGTTCATTCGCCCCTTTGCTCTCTCTCTCTTCGCCGCTCTCTCTTCTCTCCTCAGCACAGCGAGGCGAGCGGTGACCGAGCGAACCGTGCGAGCGTGCGGGCAACCATGGCACCGTCGCCGACCCCCTCGCCGACGTGTGCGCTCCCCAGCGGGTGAGCGCGCCACCATCGAGCGGCCTGGCCGCGGCGCCCCTTTGGCCGGAGCCCGACGAGCAGTGCCCTGGCTCGGCCTTCTTCTCCCCGCGCGCCGGCGAGGGCAATAGCGCTGTGCAGCGGCGAGGTAGGCCACCTCTTCCCCTTCTTCTCTCTTCCCCTTCTTCTTTTGGGATTAACCTGATTTGGGGATGGGGTTAAAAATTAGGGTTAGGGTTTCGGCATTTGCATTGTCCTTCTTCCCTAGAGGATCTACGCGGGATTTAGGCTTCGGCTTTGACTCTTTTCTAGGCCAAATCCCTCTTCTTTTCTTTTGGGTCTTGTTTCTCTTTTCGGTTAAGTCCGATTGGGATAGGGATTCGTTCTAGGGTTAGGGTTTCGCTTTTCTTTTGATTTCTTTTCTTTTCAGAGTTCATCCGAATCGAGATCTAGGGTTAGGGTTTCGCTTTTCTTTTGATTTCTTTTCTTTTCTATTTATACCGAATCATTCTCTTCCCTTCCTCGTCATGAGTTAGGGTTATGGTTCTGACCCCACTGTTCTTCTTTCTGTTCGTGGGTTAGGGTTCGGCTTGAAGTGTCGAGACCCCTATCTCTTCTCTGATCCGAACACGGATGTTCTTCTCTTGTTTCCTTGCCGCGCGCCGGCGAGGACGGCGGTGCGGCATCTTTCCCCGCTTGGTGGCGGTGGTGACCGGGGTTCCAGTGATGCCCGCCACCCTGGTCTCTTTTCAATTTGCTTTTACCCGATTAGGGTTAGGGTTACACACTGGCAACCTGGCTCTAGTACCATTGTTAAACTCATAGTGTACCTTTCTGTAACCGTAGATCCGGGGTAAGCCTCCTCGCCTTTTCTTAGTTGCACCGCAGCAGGGTAGACGCCGATACCGTGGGGTTATTGGCGTCGTGGTGGCGATGCAGTGGACCGATGGTGACGCTGCAAGGGCGATGGCGGTGCGGTGGGGCATCTCGCCGCTAGCAGCACTCCTTTAGATCGGATTAGATTTCTCTGTGGTGGGATTGTGGCGGCTCCGGTCAATCTCGTTAGTCGAGCCCAGTTCCCCACTCCTCTATTTATAGTGTTGTGCGACAGGGGCCCACCAACCACATTAGGGTTGGACGCTCCTGATCAGGGCGCAGATCCAAGGACCCAATAGGCCGTGGAGATCAACTAACACTCCATGGACGATTCAGTCCTTCAACTCCGCCGCCATCTTTCTCGTGCATAACTGACCTCGAGGCCCTGTCGTACGGCCTGCTAGACGAGGACCGTGAGATGGCCTTTGGATGGAACGGACGGGGTAGATCCCTCAACTGCAGAGGATCTCGTTCCGGCCGGTGGCCGCCGGGAGGCCGAGGCAGATAGGCTCACGTGCATGGCTGTCATTTGGCGGCGCCACCGCAATGGGGGAAGGGCCGGGGCCGCGGTGGCGAGGGCCGGCCGCCGGGACGCGCGGCAGTTCTGGCCCTGCGTGCGGACGAGATGAGCGTAGCCGGGGAGACGAACATGCGTTTTTTTTTTTTAATCAGAGAGAAACGTGAGCTGTGAACAGTTGGTCCAGCGAATGGGCCGCAAGTGGGCTGAAAGGGAGTGGGTGGACAGTTGGGCCAGACGAAGAATGGGCCGGACTAAAATAAAGGTGTTGAGAAATTTTGATTTTTTATTATTAGGTATAGATATATTTTACATTCTCAAGGAAGCACCTGTTTTGTTTGTCCATAGTCGATACGGTCTAGCAGTGGTGGGCTAGCAGGCAGCAGCGACTAGCGAGCCAGCGACCGTCGACCGATCGAGAGTGATTGGCGGGGCCCGCAGGGCGCAAGGGAGTGAGTGCGAGGCCGAGTCAGGGTGCGGGGCCCACGCTGTGGCCAAAAGCAGGATGGACAGCACGGCACCACAGCATCAGCATCAGTGCCTGATTTGACGTCACTGGCCAGCTGGCCTACGTACAAGACAAAAGCAGGATGGACAGCAGGGCACCACAGCATCAGCATTATTTTTTCTAAGAGCAAGTACTCCTACATTAAAAAAAAAATTATTGATGAACTTTATGCAGAGATAAATGTGAAAGTAGAAGAGAAATAAGAGAGTATGTTTATAGCTTATACACAAAAACTAAAAAAACTTTTATGATAGAAAGCAGGAAGCTATAGTTGAGCTAACTACTATAAATATAGATTGATAGGTGAGCTATAAATTTTCATACAACCACTAACATGTTATATTATTAGTCTTGCTCTAACCATAGCAGAGATGCATAAACACGACGCACACTCACTCGGGCACGCCCTACACATATAAGCACTCTCCAAACACTGGGACGACTGAGGTAACAAATCGACAAATCGACAAATTCACCTGAAAAAACAGTGTCATTAAATCCTACAATAAAATTAAAAAAAATATGATCACCCGCGGTCAAGTGGAACCTAACTACACTCAGTTCGATCGACATGTATCTTTATTTTACTCGAATGGAATCAATGATCGGTTATATTTGGCTTTCATTTCAACCAGAACTGAGCGGTGGAATATTATCAGGATACGTTCACTCAAGTAAGGGCATGGTTACTAATAGAATCAGAAAGTTTTATGTTGCTGTCACGCCATATACAACCAACTAATATAATCAGAAAGTTATAATAGCTTGTGAACCACATATTAGACCATTAACATCTAATCCATCTTGATCTCTCACAAATATTCTTAGAGCATGTGCATTAGCTGCATACAAGTGTGCAGCATGCTTTTCTTCCCTTTCTCTCTTCTTTTTTTCTCTCTCCAACTCAGCAAAAAAACTGATGCCAACTCTTACGGCTCTTTTACTTTATTACACTTTCACCTACTTTGCTTTATTATTACACTTCCTCTAAATCGGAAAAGAATTCTAGCCGCATGCAATGCAGTTCTTTTTACAGGAAAACTACTAGCAGGAAGTTGTGGTTCAAATGCTGTTTGTTTAACTCCCTTCGGTCTCAAATTCTAGGAAAAACGTACGGTTAGACATTGAATACTTTGATTACTAATAGACACACACAAAGTTATATGAAGACATTTGTTGCACATGGAAAATGGTACAGCCTACTATTAGGGGATTTGCCCTTCACATCATCAAATTAAATATGTATTAAGTTTTGCTTAAAAACAATTATGGAAGGTAATAACCAAACATGCTAGTCGGAGACCTTTTTTATGTCCTAAGCAAAGAGCAAGAAGAAAGTGAAAGGTTAGCGAACACGATGACTACAATAAACATAGGTTCTGTTTGTAACGGCAACCCTCAAAACGTGGCAACTCAGAACAGATAGCTCGGTATAGCTTTTCTCAGACTATACAAATAGAGAACAAAGCACAGTCAGAAAAGATGATCTAATTCTACCCAAAAAAAAAACTTGATCGAACCTGGCTGACTATGGGGGGAAACACGGCCAGAAAAAGATGAAAAAAACACGTCGTTTGGTTTTTCAACTTATTTTGGTGATAAACTACTTATAAATTATCCTTCCTTTATTTTAAATTACAAGTCAGTTGTCGGGGACTAATAGCAGGGTACCCGAAGAGGAGGAGCTAATGATCATCAACATTGATTCCCCCAAGTAGTAAAGTACGCGACTACAGCTCCAACCGACCCCCAGGCGCGTAGGTTCTGCCTCGCCCGACCGCTGGGGCACGAGCTCCTCCTCGCCCGACCAATGGGGGCAGGTTCCGCCTCGCCCGACCTCTGGGTCAGGGGCTCCGCCTCGCCCGGCCTCTGGATCGGGAGCTCTGTCTCGCCCGACTCCTCAGGCGCGGCTCCCAACGGAAGCTCATACCGCCGCCAACCACTACAGGCCAAAAAGTACAACCCAAAGGTCAAACTTCTGGCACCGTGCATGGAGTATGCACATCTCATCATGACCCGTGCCCGCGACATGTCACTCCAGGGAATTCACACCACCAACAGTGACGGGCGCGTGGTCACTATATTGTCTACTCCCTGTACGGTCGCTGACCAGAACGCTGGTACGCCACGTCACCCGCCGGGACGGGATGGGACGCTACGACCCGCTGACAACGCCAGGGCGTGGCATCAGCGGCGATCAGGCGCCCAACGTGGAGCCGTCCTTATCACCTTCTGCAGTGCCGGCGAGACCCGCATAAAGGGGAAGAAAGGCCCGGCGGTCCAAGAGGCCTTCTTCCCCTTGACTTTTCTCCTCCCTCTCTCGCTCCTTATCTGTAATCTGCTCATCCCCTTGACTATAAAAAGGAAAGCAGAACGCCCCACGAAGGACACACAAAAATACGACTGAACACACACGACACATCCTAGCAACACACACTAGAGACTTGGGATTCCGTCTCTCTCGTCCGTTTGTAACCCCTATTGTAAACTTTCAGTGTTAGTAACGCGAGCAGCAGCGACAAAAACCAGTATAAAGTTCGTGTCCTTTAAGCACACCATCCGAGCCAGACACGCAATACTAAAAATTTACTAGTCGGTGACTCGAAACACCAACATCAATTCTGTCTTTCTTAGATATATAGCTTTTGCTAAGTACATAAAATATATATTATGTCTAGATATATATTAAAAGCAACATATTTAGAAAAACACAGAACAACTTATAATTTAAAACCCAAAGAGTACCAAGCAAGCCTCACGTGTGTCCAGTCCAGCTCCGGGTCCTCCTTCAACATAAAAAACTCGGGAATTATAGTTCAACGGAGCAAGCAGTTGAGAATCTGCTGGCGCCATTTGAAACCAAATCATCCAAAACAAAACCACTCAGACCAGTCCGACTTGAACTCTTGCAAGATTTTTCAAGACTTCGTTGAGCAGCCTGTCGCCAAAGGACATTTGATCATCACTATTTTTAAAATTTTAATCAACGCCATGATACTGAGCCCTTGTTTAGTTTCCTTGGATTCCGGAATTTGGCACTATGCAAAAAGAAGATTCCCCATCACATCAAACTTATGGTACATATATGTAGTACTAAATGTTGACGAAATCAAAAACTAATTACACAGTTTAGTTGTACTTTGCGAGACGAACGTTTTGAGCCTAATTAGTCAACGATTGAATAATTATTACCAAATAAAAACAAAACGCTACAGTAGCTACAGTGTATGCCGAATTTTGGCGGCGCCGATTCAGCGGGTGAACTAAACAGGCCCTGACATTGCAAAGCCAGAAGAAACCCCAACTAAGCCCTTGTTTAGTTGGACCCCAAAATCTAAAAAATTGCTACAGTACCTGTCACATCGAATGTTTGCGGCCTGTGCATGGAGCATTAAATGTAGACGAAAAGAAAAACTAATTATACAGTTTGGTGGGAAATTGCGAGACGAACGTTTTAAGCCTAATTAGTCAATGTTTGGACATTATTTGCCAAATAAAAACGAAGGTGCTATAGTAACCCCAAAATCCAAATTTCGCGAACAAAACAAGGGCAACACTACCCGGCCAGCTAGCCGGGTTCCACTTCGCATCCCTTTTGCCTTTTTTTTTTTTTAAAAAAGGGTCCCCTTTGCCCTTTGGAACCCGATACCGGGCGCACACCAGCACGCAGGTCGAATTCACTTTTTGCCCCTCCCCCCGCCTATAAATAACCCCACACCACGAAGCGTCTGATGAATCTACTCCCATTTCTCTGCACACACACTCTGGTTGCTCAGCCTCGTCCATACCACTGCTGTAGGAATTTTTGGTCTTTTGGCAAGGCAGGCAGCCAGCCATGAAACCCCCTCAGCTGCCGGCCGGGGAAGGCTCCTGGGCTCACGAGGTCAAGCAGGCCCTCCGTGAGAAACTCCGGCGCTCCTACGGCGCCGCCGCCACACCGGCGGCCAGGCTGGCCAGCGAACCGAGCCGTGGCGCTGACTGCCGCGGCTCGGCTGCCGAGGACCCCATAAGGAGAGTCATGTTCTTGGCTCCCTGGGGTCACACATAAAACACAAACCGAGATCTGGGTTTGCAAGAGCATGGCCGCTTGTGTGGCCATGTCTTGGTCAGATCTGCAAAGAACTGAACCATAAAAAGAACTGGAGCTTGTCCTGTAAATTATGGAGCTTGCTGCTTGCACCATGAACATGGACGCATGGAGGGCTGGTTAACTAGGTAGATATGGGTATGGCTATATGGGTATGATGGTGTGAATGGGAAAAAAAAACGAGGTACGTAGTCCATGTCTCTGGTCTTTGGAGAGTCTGAGATCTTGGGAAGTTCATGCATGGCATGGGTCATGGGTGTGCGTTCAAGAGGGAGATCTGAAACTTTTGTAGCCATGAACTTGTTTTCCAGAAATCTTGTAATAAGGGGAACCTGTGAATAGCTATGAGAAAACAATAATCTTCCTGCTTTGCGTGTCCACCTTTGCTTCCATCTCATCTGGTTTGGTTCAGAAGATTCTTCTTCTAGTGGTGATCTTTTTATTATCTATATGCTCTTGTCTGAAACTATCACTTCTTCACTGCCTTATTGATCTGTTCAGTAGTTGGATGCTTTAATCCTAGCCGAGAGGCAACCATGTTCATGAGTTGAAATGTTGAATTCATTGTTTTCTTGCAAAGAAGCGTCTAGAAACTGATATGGTTGACAGAAGGCTTCCCCCTTTGCATGTCAAGGTGATTCATTTGGTTGTGAGGAAAGGCCATTCATTTCCTTCCTTATGATCTGAGGAGCGCTGCTGGGATTTTATTAGGAACCATGAATCCAGCTACGTGCTCATGAAAGACTAATGATTTGAACACTTGCAAATTTCAAGCAATGAACTTCAACAGATCTAGGAGTTCAATGAGAGATCAAAGACTACCTATTCAACAAAGCTGCATCTTGCAAGGAAGCTGAAAGCTTCTTTTCGGGATATATTTTTGCAGTATCATATCGTTTGTTATATGTGCAATATCATATCATTATTATAACTTGGACAGAACACACAGAAGTCACCCAGAAAAAGAAGAATAAAAGGAGGCCCTTTTTTATATATAACTAAAAGAAAGCACCTTTGAATTGGACTCCTCTTTTCCTATGGATTAATGGAATACGAATCCTATTCTAAACAATAATGAAAAAGACTGCCTCCCACTTGCAAGGGCAAGCCAAACCCAGTGGGCCAATCCTCTTGCTTGCTTTCTCGAGCACCTTATCTTATCTCCAGATATCCACAAAGAAATTGCCAAGGATATTAGCAGAAACAAAAGACTTCACCAATATGATATGCTGCAAATTTAGCGTGTAAATCATGACAATATGTTGCCTGCCTAAAGACAATTAGACAAGCTATCAGAAACTAAATTTTCAGGGGCCACATGATAGGACTTGATGCCCTACCTGGATTGAGAGAGAGTTGAGAGAGAGCTACAGTACCCACGGGGTACTGTTCACGCGAGGGAGAGAGGGCAGGCCCGGCCGGCTCTCAGGGAAGCCAGCAACTTAATTGTTGCTTCTTGCTTGATTATAACTGATACAGGGTTCTCTTTTATAGAGATGACTGACTTGACCCCTAAGGAAACATCCTAATCGAATTAATCTATCTTATTCCTTTCCTAACAAATCAAACCAATCTAATCTAATCTAATCCGGAACTGTTCACGTGCTACAGTACCGCGTGGCCCCTGGTCCGGCTCCACTTGCCATAACACTACTCCGTCCCTCCAAGATAGCTCGTCCTCGAGCTGTGGCGATTGCTGGAGCAGAAGACCTTGCAGTCCAGAGAAGATCGCCATGGCAGCTCTGCTCAAGGAGTCCTATGTTGCAGTTGTAATCGAGGCAGAAGACATATGGCTCCCCAAAATCAACTCCGTCCCATTGGATCTGCTTCTGTAGTGGTGCACGGTCCATACCTTCCTCCTCGAGGTGCCAAACTTGGATGCGCCATCTGATCTGCCTGGAATCGAATCCGCCCGGCTCGAATCCATGGAGCGCCTGCACGTGGAGTCGATAGTGCCCTCCACGAGCAGCCACCCCCGCTATGGGTGCAGCAGAGCGAGGCTGTGCTGGAGGCGTACTCCAAGCGACCGATGGAGCTTTGAAGGCCTACTGCTGAGCCGGCGGAGAATAAGCGCATGCAAACAGCCACGGCCCCTGCTCGAGAGATCGGTGTTGCGGCTCGTAGAGGCAGCGACAAAGGCACCATGTCCGCCAATGTCAGTGCATGGATGATCGCCTGCATTGGTGACACTAGTGCCGATAGGGTTGTTGGCGAAGCTGGTGATGAGACTGCCGGAGTTGTGGCAGCCGGGGCCTTCATTGGTGATGTGACCATGGCGGGGGAAGAGGAGCGCAACGACGTAGCTGACACCGTTGTTGTTGGTGATGGCGCCGATGCAGCAAGTGGCGTAGCAGTGTGGAACTGCACTGGCACCACTACGGCTGCCGATGGTGCTGCTGGCGACGTCGTCAAGGACGGCGGTCCAGCAACCACAGCGGAATCGATCCGATCCGATCCGATTCGGCGAAGTGGACGGCTGTTGGTGCCTCGTCGAAGCCGCGCAGCTGGTTGCATTCGGTGATCTGCATGAGCTCTTCCATGTGCAAGGTGTGCTCGAGAGTCTCGTCGGCGGCAGTGGCATCGACAAGATCATGATGATCTATGCCATCCACAGCCACGGACCCCCTGCTGCAGCACAGGGTCCTCCACCACGGCTGCGGCTGGGGTGCATAGGGCCCGACGAGGAAGGCCCTCATGTCCACCACGGCCTGCCCTAACTCCAGGATTGCGGCCGTCATCTGCTCCGGGGTGAGGACGAGGGCGGCGGGAGATGACGGCGCTGGGGCAGAGGGCGCGATCACCCCTGAGGACGCCAGCGCGCCCAATGCCAGCGCGCCTGATGTGTGGGGCAGCAGCGCCGACGAAGACGCCGGTGGCGGCGGGTGGAAAGAACTCGGTAGAGGGCTGGACATGATCGAACCAGAGATCTCTGATATCAGATTGATAGGACTTATGCCCTACCAGCTAGGATTGAGAGGGAGAGAGTTGAGGGGGAGCTACATTACCCATGGGGGTACTGTTCACGCGAGCGAGAGAGGGCAGGGACGGCTGACTCCCAAGGGAAGCCAACAACTTAATTGTTGCTTCTTGCTTGATTACAACTGATACAGGGTTCTCTTTTATATAGATGACTGACTTGACCCCGAAGAAAACATCCTAATTGAATCAATCTATCTTATTCCTTTCCTAACAAACCAAACCAATCTAATCTAATCTAATCCTGTACTGTTCATGCTGTTATGTTCACGTGCTACAGTACCACATGGGCCCCTGGTCCGGCTCCACTTGCCATAACACCACACTTTTGTGTCTTCTGATTAGAAGGGATGAAACTGCTTAATGAAAGGGAGGCCAAAAAAGACAGCAATTTTTTTGGGGCATTATGATTCATCAAACGTGTTACTAATTACAATTTTTGACATAATAAGTTGAGTCACTCATCACAGTCATGAAGTTGGCCACCAACTGCGCACTGGATGGAAAAAAAAAAAGAAATGCCAGCACAGCTTACACTTATCTCGAATCTTGACAGAAAGCGATGGTTCAACTTCCATTCCTAGCAAGTTGCCAGAGTGTGCAGTTTTCAGCTACCTTCCGTTCTTGAATCGTAAGCTGGGTGCACAAATGATGTGCTTGCCAACCTGTGACTGCTTGGATCTTGGGAGTTCTGAATACAGCAACATTAAGTATGTCAGAAAATTCAAATGGATTTCTTAAGACAGATCAAAGTAAAAGCTTTGAGAACTCCTTTGAACAACAATTCAATGAAATATGGATAAAACTATTGAACTGAGCAAACTATTCCAGTGGTTTGTTCAATAAGCAGACACCCCAGTCAAAATTTCCATGGCGTAAATGCCAAGGCAATTCTAATCAAGTTTGACATTTTTTACCCAGTCTTTACTTAAAGTTTTCAATTCTAATCAAGTTTGACATTTTTTACCCAGTCTTTACTGAAAGTTTTCAAAGGTCAAAATACATATCACTGGCGATTGCTACTAATACTATAAGCATACTGACAAGGATGTAACATTTCTTTATATGGCTTTGCTTACTGTAGAACAAGGACTCATGCAACACTAATTGTAACAGTTCTCAAACAGAAAAGATAAAGATACCAGATACGACTGCAATCTATTAACAGAAATACAATACAATCTGAAGTCTGAAGAGAACAAAGTGGATTCAGAAAAGAGTTGTATGTGCCATGAGTCGTGACCAAAAAAAGAACCTAGATCATTTATTAGTCTGGTACTCTGGAAGCCATTTGCCCAAATATACTTAGTATTTGTTTCTTAAGTAGATATTTAGCCCAACACATTTCCTTAGCCAGCTGAGCCCAACAGAGTTCTTTATCCATTATAAGCCCAACACAGTCCTTTATCCATTAAGCCCAACACAGTTCCTTAGTCACTTAGCCAAACAAAGATCCTTAGCCACTTCACTGGAAGCAATTCAGGCTCATATATGAGAGATCTAATATTTGTTCTTGGATCTTTGCAATGTATACAACAACAACAACAAAGCCTGTCAGTCCCAAGCAAGTTGGGGTAGGCTTGAGTTGAAACCCACCAAAAGCCCCAAGTCACGGTTCAGGCATATCAATAGCTGCTTTCCAAGCACTCCTATTCAAACATAGATCTCTAGGTATATCCCAAGCTTTTAAATCTCTTTTTATTGCCTCCCCCCATATCAATTTCGGTCTACCTCTACCTCTCCTCACATTATTAGGTTGGCTTAGGACTCCACAATGCACTGATGCCTCTGAAGGTCTCCTTTGGACATGGCCAAACCACCTCAACAATGCACTGGTGCCTCTGGATCTTTGCAATGTATAATGCATTTTTTTTTTGTAAATAAATACAAACAGATTTAAAGAACAAGGACGACCATATGACTGATATCCAACAAGTAAACAAGTCTACATACTATAACAAAGTATACATGAATTGCAATTTGCAATAGCCAAACATTAGTGTGGAAGGCACAGGGAAGAGACTGAATGGAGGAATGACTAACAAGCTTCAACAGTAGTTATAACCAACGAGTAGAAAAACAGAAGGAACAAGGAGAGGATACAAAAATATTAGGGTTCAAAATTGTCACACTAACCAGTGCTACTCAGCATTAGGATCTGCACCAGGGTGCATCTTGTTCCACAAATACATTATCACTGAACAGGTACCTAAAAGGGCAATGTTCAGCTGTTCTGAAGTGTTGGCCTTGATGCTGACCCGTCCAGTTAGTTTGTTGTTTACATCAACATGAACTGCCATGTTTGAAGACCTTCCAACAGAGACTTGGGAATCCAAATTTGCAGCCATGGTCCACTCTTTACGCCATTTCACTAAGGATGCACCCAAAGTGGCAAGGCCTTGACCTACAGGATAGCTTTTTTCACGAAGAGTTGCCTCCATATTCACTCCATATGCAGCATCACCTCTCATGGACACAGCACCAGTGTTGCCTGATAGTGTTAATCCTGTTACCAACTAAAAGCTTGTCTTCAAGCTTTGCTCCAGCCACCATGGTATTTCCCAAAAAAGTCATGGATAAACCACCGGTAGTGACGTTTTTCTTGAAGTTTTTGAATTTGGTCTCCCCTCTGAGGGTGTAAGCAAGCTGGTTCATCATTGTTTGGATGTCAAAGCCAGCCAGGCTCGAGGCATAGTCTCCATGCTTAACTGACATCAAGGAATCCCAAATGGATGGTGAACTCTCTCTTGTCCTTGTTAACTTGAACCCACAGAGAAGCTGGATATTTGTTAGCAACATCATGGCTATGTTGGACACTCACACCGTCAAATCCATAATCATGATCCCATCCATCAGGATTGTTAACAGCGCGCACCAGGAGGTTTGGTGTAGACACAAGGCACCGATAGCGGTACACAGGATCATCAGAATCAAATGAAGATGGCAAGGTCCATTCTGGCATAGGATATCTATCTGTATCATATCCATCATCGAGATGATCATCATCAGAAGGTACATCATTATCATCGCCCTCTTTCTTCTTCATTTCCTTAAATCTTTCGAGCTGTTCCTTCAACTGCTTCTTCTGAAGAAGCTTAGTTCGGTAATCATATTCATCAAAATACAACTTTTGTTGCTCCTTAGAGAGCTTTGCAACCTGGGATTTACTTAGTGGCTTGAAGGGAGGAAGCTGATCATAGTTATCTTCTTCATCCTCTTGGTCCCCGTTCAACAATTCATCTAGGTCAAAATCTGAGTCCACACTCCCAACATTATGTTCATTGGAACGCCTAGGGTGCTCTCTAGATTGCAACAAAGATGATAAGAAGTAAGGAATTGGAGGCACCTGGAAAAAGCGACCTAAAAAACTTGTAGAAGACGCACGACGGTTTGAGAGACTGTCAATCTCAGCAATCATCTTCAGTGAGTAGCATAGGAGAAGGAGGAGCCGCCTCCAGATAAGGCCATCAGGAAGCACCTTTTCACCTTCTGCGTTCCTCTGACATTCATGATGGTTCTCCACAAGAGCCACTGGATTCTGAATTCGAGGATCATTAGTTATCTGCCGGATGCTTTGCTGAATTGCATGAGTTCGATGGGTCACAATCATACCATAGTTCACCGCGGAACCATTAGGGCCTTCAGGGGGATCTGTTCCTGAGTGAGTGAGAGTAATAATTGTTCTGGGCCATATTGACAGGCCTAGCACACTGGTAATGCCTCGCAAGAGAGATAGGCTATTTGCCTCCTCTCGCTGCGTATCAAGCCTATCAACATACAGAATAATATCTGGAGAGGCATCTCTTCATATACTTCTTAACAGTTTTGAGCACTTTCCTATTTGATTTGTCATCTTTGGCCGAAGTCCCAAGCCCAGGGGTGTCAATGACACGAAACTTAACGCCATCAACAACTCCAGTAATCTCCTTCACAGATGATGTTGCCGGAAGAAAAGCATTTGTTTTGGATTTATCTTCCCCGAAGATGGAATTTATTGTTGCGCTCTTCCCGACTCCAGTCTTCCCAAGGACTAATACATTGCAGGAGAATTCAAGGTCCTCAGTTCCCTCTGCCTCATGCTGCAAAGCCCTCTTCCAGGCATTCTCGATCTCTGAGGAATGGTTTGTCATCCTTACGCGCCTGAAACCTTCAACAAGACTAAGCCGATACAACACTTGTACTGGTACCTGATGGTTAGTATCATACCCCAATCTATGAACAAGACGCATGTACTTGATTCGTGCCATGTCCACCTTTCTGTATATCTTCTTTTCCTCGTCGGTCATCTCTTTCTCAGGGTCAGCAGTTACTTCTGGCACAGGAGCAGAAGCCATGCTCGTCCTAGCATTGCTGGCTACAGTAGGAGGCAACTGCCTGGGTTCAGAAGATTCAACTGGGAAAACCTTGGCCTTGCCTTGTTCAGGTGAGCTGCTTGCAGCCCTTAGAAGCTCGATTAAAGCTATAAGCTCAACCTCCTTTCCATTCATCTCCTCTTCATAGTCATCATCGCCATTGATCTCTGCATCATCCGAATCATCCAAACCAAAGTGTGTGCCTTTGGAAGTAGGCACATTGTCCTCCAATTCTTTTGCAAGAAGTTCCACAGCATCGTCGCTTGAAGAGATTGGGATGGATGTAAGATCATCAGAAGCATCGTGGTAACCGCCACCTTCCTCATCTACCTTATTATGGCCACCATCTGCAATGGAGTCTGGGTTATCAATATTATCATGAACATTGTGCGCTGTCGGATGTGACCTCTCCTGTGGCAGCATATTCAGGACTGGTATCAAGCTTGGCTGTACTACCTTTTGCATCGGACTCGCCGCTGCAAAGTTCAGCACCAGCATCCTCTCCTTCTGTAGCACCCGGAATAGGAAGCGATTCAGCAACCTCGCGATCAGGCACGCCCTTCCCTTCCAAAGCATCCACGGTGCCCAGGTCATTGACCCCAGCAACAGGCATCAGTAAAGGCTCAGACTCCGCGTCATTGACAGCCTGCTCCCCCTGCTTATCATCATCCTTCAGCACGGTACCATCTGAAACGGTCACGAAATCACCTGATGCAGCAGGCTCCCCGCCATCCTGTGCGCCAATGAAGCTCCCGGAAGTTTGCAAGCTACCATCCAGCGAACCCTCGGCGTCCGTACCGTCGCCATCCGCAATGACGCCGCCATCCAACCCGTTCCTCGCGCCAGCATCGAGCACTTCGAAGACGCTCTCGGAGCTGTCCTCCAGCGGCTCCTCCGCGTCGCCCAAGCTGTCCCCGCCCTCGGGCGCCGCCGCAGCGGCAACCCCCGCCGCCGCCTCGCTGCCGGGGACCGGGCTGGGGTCCTCGGACGTCGGCGGCGACGGTGACGGCGGCGGCGGCACCCTGGCGACGGTGAAGAAGAAGCCGTTGGACACCTCCTCCGCCAGGTCGGCGTCGTCGCCGAAGCTGGCGGTGGTGTCGTCGAAGGACTCGCTGACGTCCTCCTCCGTGGACGAGAGCTGCGCCGAGACCCGCGGGGCGGCGAGCACCGCGGCGCGCGCGCGCGGCGGCGGCGGCGTGGAGGAGGCGGCGGCGGCGGGCGAGAGCGGCGGGGAGGAGGAGGCCGAGGAGAGCGACGACGTGTCGTCGTCGTCGTCCAGCGAGGAGAGCCGCGCGCGCACCAGCAGCGCCATAGCGGTGCGGTAGGCGAGCTCGCCGAGTCCTAGTAAAATCCTAAAATTTGGATGACCTCAATTTGGATTCGAAGGCGTCGGGCGTCGGCTCCGCTGGTTTCTGATTAAAAAAACTGAAACTTTTTTTTGTTTATTTTTTGTTTATTTTTTGCGGGAGTTGGAGGGGAAGCAGCGAGGCTTGAGGAGGGTTGGGTTCCGATTCGGTTGGGTACTTGGGTTGGGCGTGGGTGGCCAAAGGAGCGCGCGACGGGGATGGCTGCGGCGGGCGGCGGGCGGCGGGCGGCGGGCGACGGAGTTAGGGTTTGGACTCCTCTACTGCATCACGTGCGGCTGGGCGTAGCTGCTTTGGCCTCTTGGAAGATTTTCGTGAGGCTTTTCAGGGCGTTTTCTCTTCGTTTTCGGTTAGGATTTGTGGCCGTGAGATTTGCGAAATGCTTGTGTGTTTTCTCATTTTTTCTGTGGTGGTACGTGTACTGTGCCCAAAAGTTTGGGGTACAACTCCATCTCCATGGAAACGCAATGTTTCGCTTTTGTGGATTGTTTGGCTTATAGCCGTATTTTTCAGCAACGAACAATGTTTTCTCTCGTACTAATTCAGCCAATAGTACTTTCAGCCATGGCTTATCAGCCAAACAAGACCGCAAACATTTATTCTTGTCCGTTTCAACCGCAACACCATGTCAGCTGGAGTTTACATGGACACATGGACCAGTTTTAATGATAAGTCTTTCCTTCCTATTTTCACTAAATTAGGTGCATATTTAATATTTTCCTCCTCTGTAGAATTAAATCCATTCTTCCTTCTATTCTAACCGTGGACACAAACAATCAGGTGATGAGACTAGCCCCGTTGGCTTCGTTGAAAAAACAAGCCGAAACACTGTTCCGGTTGATTTGGTGTGAGAGAAAAATATTATTCTGACTAAAAAAAAGCTAAAAAGTACTAATTATAAAAAAACGAACAGGGCCTATAAGATGATGAGCAATCAGCCTGTCATAGATCGAGAGCTAGAGCATCTAGGCCAACGTGCCCTTTTGAGATGAAAGCTTCTACTCCCTCGTCCCTATTTAAAGTGTTGTCATGAGATTTGTGCCGGTTAAAATTTCTCAAGTTTGACTAAATTTATAAAAATATTAACAATATTTGTATATCTCAATAAATTTATTATAAAATAGATTCAACGATCTATCTAATGATACTAACTACTTACTATAAAATATTTATATTTTATTTTATATATTTAAATAAAGTTAAGAATGTTTGATTTCTTGAAAGTGAGAAAGATGGATAAAAGGGGACACAAAAGGGGGTATTTCTACCCAAACACGCAGCTCCTCCTCAGAGTGCACATGGTATACTAATTTAGTCAAGGATGACCCATATATAGTCAGATGTATTAGGCGTCTTAGGGAGAATATATATTCTGTAATTCTCCAGAGAATTAATAAAGATATAAGTTCCTTAACTTTTAGTCTTTATTATTTAATTTATATATATTAGTATACAGACACGCCCCAAGGAGGGGTTTCCTTTTCACGAAACGCATACAATTAGTCATTTAAACACACACACATACAATTAGTCAATTTTTTAAATACTCCTTCCATTCCAAATTTCTAAACTATAAGAGAGCATTTTCAGTCAAAGATGGCCCATATATAGTCAGATGTATTAGGCGTCTCAGGTAGAACATATATTCTGTAATTCCCCAGAGAATTAATAAAGGTATAAGTTCCTTAACTTTTAGTTAGTATACAGACACGCCCCAAGGAGGGGTTTCCTTTTCACGAAACGCATACAATTAGTCATTTAAACACACACACATACAATTAGTCAATTTTTTAAAATACTCCTTCCATTCCAAATTTCTGAACTATAAGACGTTTTGATCTTTCTAGATACATAGCTCAGTATCTAGATACATAGCCTTCTCCCCGCAAATCTGTAGAGAGGCTACTTCGAACCCACAACCTGGTGACTCAGTGAGACAGCTCTCACCACTACACCATGTCTGCCCTTCATAGCTCAGTATCTAGATACATGATAAAAACAATGTATCTAAAAAAGCCAAAATATCTTATAATTTAGAACGGAGGAGATAAGATAGCCATTCTTTGAACCCTTTAAAACAAACAAGCAGTCTCACCTACACTCACAGCTAGGGATGAAAACGGTACGGATATTTTCCGACCGTATTCAAAACCGAATCCGTTTAGAGGGGTTGAGATCTGTCCGTATCCAAGTCCGGATATCCAACATCCGATACTCTATCCATATCCGAATACTCAAATCGCATATTTATGATGTCGAACAGCCATGGACAATGGTTTTACAAAATTGGATTGTCCTGCTATTTTTTGCACCATGACCATCTGACCAAATCCTCATAGAACAGGTCAAGAATGTTTCTTTTTCTTTTCACTCTTGACAGGAAAACGATCAATCATAGAATGTTTCGTTAGTGACATTTCATCTTAGGAATACTACACAATTTCTCGAGCGAGCTACCGATATACAGATATAGGACAACACATGGAACAAAAACCTTGTGGCTGTCAACTGGTATCGTTAGTGAGGGGATCCAACATCTGCTACGAAGACGAGCCAGTCAGAAGATCAGCAACCACTTCATCGATCAAGGAACCTAACAACTCCGCCGCTATGTTTCCACCAGCTTGGTATGATTCCATCTTGAAATCAACCCAGCTCCCCAGAGGACTACTCATTTCCCTGTACACAAGCTCATCCACCATCCACTCCTCGGCAACCTTCAGGCTGGTCATCTCTCGATGGATTTCTTCCGCTGACAAGTTCTGCAGAACTGCCATCCCCATAAACCATAAGCTGTAGCCAGCATTGAAGTAGTAAGCGCATTTCACACTCAATAATTCATTGACACAATCAAAGAGCAGCCTCCGCCTCAGTCTATAACCTTTGCCCTCTTCACCAGCCAACAACCTAATATTGCCGTTTAATTCCTCCAACAGATGTGGATCCAGAATACCTGAATTTCCAAACCGCTCCAAATAAGAGAAAATGTGCCAGGCAGGAGAGCTAGCATTCAGTATCTCTCTTATAAACTCCACCTCTTGTCTATTATCCATATGACATGAGCTGCTACTTTCTGATCGAGGGATTTCTGCTGTAGCCACTGTGATTGATGAGGCTGTGTCAGAATATTCTGAAGAGGCATCCGCTTCTAGGAATTTGTTGAAGTGTGTCAAGTCAGAAGTTGTTGCTCCTTCAGTTGAACTAAACAATCTTGTTCCTGCAAGAGTAAAACAGGAAAATTTTTTAGAAAGGTCCATGTCTACTGTTACGGCAAATTCCAAGCTACTCTATTTACCATTTGCACTCCTCCAGCTCTCTGATGAGCTGCAGGTTTCCGTTGAAATAGAAGCCTCCCATGTGAAAAGGGGACTTCGGCCAAGATGCTCAACCTCTGCTCGATCCGTGACATCATGATCATACTTCACAGGCTGAGATGACTGATCAAAGGTAGATATGTTAGCATAAAGATTAATGTTTAACCTGTTATGTATACATTAATACCGACAAAGTCCTCTTTATATCGGTGTCAATCTACAGATTTTTAGCAACAAAATAAGACTGTTCAACTCTTAATCCAGTATGATGAGTTCCCTTCAAATATAAGGATCTATGGCATTAAGTCACTGCTTCTAACTTCACTCTGATCTCATTATTTGCATCCTCAGTTAGAATAGATGGAAAAAGGGATCTAATTATAAGAAAAAGTAAGACATGCACCTGATTATACTGAAAATAGAATATACGGAGTATGCACCTAATTTTAGTGAAAAATGAAGGATTTACCATGTGAACTGCTTATGACTATGAGCAAAAGTCATTTGCCATTATCTGGCGCACAAGTCAGGAACAAACTATCACTCCATAGCTCTTCTTTCTGATGAGCAATACGGGGGATGGGCCTCTCTTTAGTGCAGGAATAAAATATATGTATATTTTGATGTATTATGAGCAACTGCCTACTGTATAGTCAAAACCTTTCCAAACTTCGTTCACAAAAAAAAAAGTCTTTCCAAACTTCCAATACAAGAAAACTACACACGTGTGTTATAAAATGTGTACCTTATATGGAGAGAAATTCCCATGCCTAAACTAACATAAAGTAATTCCCTTTCAAGTTTACTCTGATCTGATATAGTAACAACTAGCAAACATCATATGCTCAGAACTAGCAACTTAATATGCAAGAGATGGTGCTGACAAAAGGATCTGACTGAAAGAGGTGCACCAGAGTCTCTGTCATGCCATACCTGGACACTTCTAGTAGAAAGATCTGTCTGGGGGAGAGTAGCTTTTCCATCACTGAAAGACTGTAATGACTCCCTATCATAATCAGTAGAAGCAATGCTAGATGTTTCACATGCTGATGCCATATCTTCCAAAGCTGTTGAAGTGTGGTGCACTTGGACACCTTTGGCTGGCTTAGTGTAGGGCGATGTCACACCAGACGTCAACTCTCTCAATTTCTGCTCCAATAGGAGTCCCAAAAAATCACCATCAATGACATCGAGTTTAGCGTTTGATGTATTGCTTGAAGTTGACACAGCGCTCAGATTCCCCATAAATTGTTTTTCCAATGAATGATTGGGGAAGTGGGTGCCATGTAGTGACTTATCAACTGGTGAGGTAAATGTGAATGAAACAATCTCAGTGCTGATTTTCTTTTTGTTTGTTGAAAAAGATGATTGCTCATCAATCACAATATTGTGTCGAACCCGCCTCTGGCTTCTGTCAGAATGAATACTATCACTTGACTGGCTTGTATCAGAGTACACTCTCCTGTCTTGTAATCTTCTTGGCTTCGGTATTGCTTTGGGTATAGAACTATTTCTTACATTTGCATGAGCATTTGGCTGCAAGTCCACCTTTCTGCTACCTTGACTACTGTTTCCAGCAAATGTGCTGGCCGCCCTCACCTTTCTGGGATTGGCATTTATTTGGTGAATATTGCTCCGTTGTCTACTAGGGGTTGCTGGGTTTGAATTCACCTTATGTTTGGTGCCCGTAGCATTCTGTTTTCTGTTGTTTGGCACAGGCACACTGGACGAACTTGTTGTGCCCATTTGGTTACTATCCTTTTGCCGGTTCAACCTAGTTCTTTCAGCCATGATATTTTCAGGGTTCTTGCGAGTTTCAAGCTTTCTACCACCTTTTCTCATGCCCCCTTTTTCTTGGACATGCATAGCTCGAGCAGTGTCTAATCTATTACCGGGTTTGACCTTTGGACCAACTGGAGCACATCCATTTGACTGTGAGATCCTGGAAGACAAGGCACCCTCTGAACCTCTCAATCTTCCATCTGAAGGTTTTCCACTTGGCGGCCTAAAAGATGCAGGACCATCACGTTTCCTCATTGCTTCATTAAGCTTCTGTGACCTTTGTTGGATTCCTATGATCTCTCCTGGATTGTAGGCACGTGCAGCATTTGGACTCCCAACATCATGAACTCTGTAAGAACTGATATTTTCTACTCCAGGCCTGATGATCCTCGATGCTGCTTCCATTATATCAGCAGCATTCCTGCTGGATATATGGTTAGGGTTTTTCATGGGAGACAACAACTTATACTGTGCAACAGATAGTGTCCTCTTGGCAAGTCTTGGAGGCAGTGCTTCCATTTTATACCGATCAATAGGACTACCCGGCATCTTAAGGGGACTACCAACATAACTTCTGCCAATCAAATCCTCATGGATGTTGGTTTGCAAAGGTGGTTGCACGGTTAATGGCACAGGATTGGATTCAGGTGAGCTTGCCGCAGGCATAGAATCCAAACCCATAAGCCTAGCAACAACCGTCGGACTCCTTCTTGACTGAGCTTCTTCATCAATTACTGAAGATGAGCAGCTATGTTCACTGCTTTCCTTCAAGCTTGGGGCGTCTTCAAGGATCTGTGGAATACACAAAATCATAGTATATTCAGGACTCTGAGATAAGCAACACACTGGACGGCACAGGGAAATAAATAGGGGCAAAAGAACGCACCGAATTTGACCGTGTACTTGGTGTACTATCATCAATATCCTTCCCATCTCCAGCATTCTCTGCAAAGAAAAATCAGGATACAAATTTAGCCCGACCCCTTGTAAAGAATGTACCTTGTGCACAGCAATCACTGGACTCCTATTGCAAAATTTCTTACTCGGAATTGGAGAACTGCTCGTGCTCCCGACGAACATGCGCTTCTTAGACTTCTTTCCCCAATCGAAGAGGGAAAAGAAACCATGCCCCTTGGAAGCAGGTTTCTCCACATCCATTTCTCCTCACCACCTAAACAAACCTGCGAATACAACACCTCGTGTAAACACAAAGAATCAACAGAATACAAGAGAACTAAACCATTTCGCCCAAATGCAGGTAAAGGTAGCTAATCAAGACAGCTCTGCTCCCAGAACCAAATCTTCATCCCGAATTTGACCCAGGAAAACCCGCAGAAAACCAAAAGATTCCGACCAAGAGCTGACTCCCGCGTCCTATCCTACCAGCGACCTTCTACGAATTTAACCAGAATGCAGGTAGTCCCAAGCACAAACCACTCCAAGAATCCACAGGCCGCCCACACAAAAGGCACAGAACGACATAAAGATCCAACCTTTCCGAGGCGGCGGCGGCAACGGCAGCAGCAGCGGGGTCAACGGCGCGGGGACTCACGGAGCCGGAGCCCAACCCGAGGCAAATCGCGGCGCAGAGCAATCTGGATCGAGCCGCATTGGGCCGCCGCGCCACCCTCGCCGTGGAAGCTCCCCAAGCAGCGGCCTTTTCTTTTCTCCCCCGACGAGCATCCGGAGCGAACGGCGCCGTGGAAAGAGGAGGATCCGTGCGGGGGGAGCGCGTCACGTTAGGGTTCTCGCCGCGGCCGGGAGGATGCGGGGGTGGAGGGAGGTGGCCGCGGCTGCGGAATCCATTAATGCCGCCTGCGTGAGGTGGGGTGGGAGAGAGAGAGAGAGAGAGAGAGAGGAGACGGGGTTGCCGGATTGGAGATTTGGAGGGAGGGAGGGGAGAGAGAAAGAGAGGAGAGAGGACGACGCCTTTCTGGCTTTCTCCCTCTCTACTGCTGCTGCTCTGCTCGTGGTTGTTTTTGCTCTTATAAAAAAAGGAACAATTTTGGTCGTTTTCGTGATGTAATGTAAAGTAACGAGATTTGGGCGTTTGGGGCTGGATGATTTGGCGCCAGGTTTTTTTGGAGTTTTCTGGGGCGGTTAGCTGTTAGTACTAAGTCCGGGGCAAAAGAATGTTTTTTTTTGTGTGTGCCCATGTGTGGAGCCCACTGGATTTGCAGATAGAAAGGAAAAAGGAGAGAGAATCTCTTTTTAAATAAAATAACAAAAGGAGAGAGATTAATGGCTGCTTCGGTCTAATGCATCTTCTTCTCCGGCCTCCAGTTATTCACGTTGTTCGTTGGTGGTTTTTGGGTTGATAAATTTGACTGGTGTTGATTTGTTATGAGAGAAAATACTATTTCATAAGTGATAAACCTAGGTTAAAACCAACCAATGAGTAGCCTGATTAACTGATGCACAGTGCAATGGCGTACCACGTTAGTTAGCTGTGCCGTCCACGATGTCAGATGAAGTGGTGGCTACGGGCTAGAGCCAGCATTTTGGCTCTTGTATGTTCGCTAACTTATCAGCTGGCTTTAATACCAGAACAGCCCTCAAATTGGCAATCCCCAGAAGTGTCTTGAGATGGCTGGATTTTATTACTTTTGTGAGGTTATTGTAGCATTTTGCAATAGGTTTGGTTGGTTTTTTTTATGATTTCATTCCGAACTTGTAGAGGAGCATTTCTCTGACAAAGAAAGCGCACTGTTTTTGGCAGTCTATGAATAGTAGTTTGGCAATATTATTTGCTTGTCATTTGCCAAATTCTAAAGAAGAAAACTGCAGTGTAATCTACTACTGTACCTATGATATTATGATACGGTACCACCCCAATATAACAGTATGCTTATTGTATTTGTTACATTGAACTTGACAAGCTAGAATTTGACTACTTGTCCAAAAAATTTGGCCAAATGTAATTTTTAGTTGTACACCCTCTCTTCCGGATGTAAGTTGTTATGGTAACCTAGATACATAACTTTATTATGTATCTAGATATAAAGTATATTTAGGTGCTTAGCAAAAACAATACCTGGAGAAGTCAAATTGACTTATAATTTCGAACAAAGGAAATATTATGGTACTGTTTGGTTCAATGAACAGTAATGTAAGTGGAAATGGAATCAGATAACGCTCTGTGCATGGAACTGAAAATGGGAGCAAATAACACCCATTAAACTTGTGTAAAGCTAATTTTCAGCCTATTCGCTTGTTGGTTTCAGCCATGGGTTATCAGCCAGCCAACAGTGTTTTTCTCACGCAACAAACCAGCACTGGCCAGATTTATCAGCCTAGAAATCAACCATCCTGTTTTTGTGTGTGTGTGGTGGGGGGAGGGGGAGGGGGGGGGGGATTTTAGAGAACCAAACAGCATGTATTTTCCTTATTATATACTAGTGGGCAACAACCTCGCTAGCCGTCGACTACCAAGGCTCTGCGTGGAGGACGGACGGTTGTTTGCGATTGAGTACCCTCCCGTGCCGGGCTGCCGGCCCCGTGCAGTCGCGGTAGCCGAAGCGCCGGCGACGGTGAGGGACTGAGGGGCCAGGGCAAGGGGGCAAGGAGGACGAATAAGCTAGCTGCCGAGCGGGCCGCGTACGACGCAGAGCGCACACACGGACACGGACGGACGGCGCCGCGCATGGTTGGTGGCGGTGCGCCATCATATGACGGCGAACGGAATAAGCATCATCACTCACGACGCACTCACCCTCCTAATGACGCCAAAACCGCGCTCGCGGCTGCGATGACGATGCCATGCCAATGCCACGTTCGTTGCCATGGACTAGATGATCATGCCCACTCGGATCGGACTCTGCACGACGGCCGGTCAGAGTTGCCATGTTGCTTTGTATACTTATTACTGTATATATGTATGTAGGTGTAGCAGGGCAGGATATGATATATCATGGAGGAGGAAGGAGTGGTACGTGCGTCCACGTCGCGATGCCACTAGCTAGAGCAGGATCGCAGCAGCGCACCGGACGGAGAGTACCGTATGCTTGAACCTGACTGAACGTCTCGCCTACCGTAGGCCGTAGCTAGCTGCTGCTCCTACATTGCAGTTGCAGCCCAGCAGCACTCCGTCTCCACTCCACCACAAGGGATGATGCAGATAGATGCAGAGGGCTCCTCTTTCTCTTGTCCACAAGGCACGCATCTGCTCCTGCATCTGCTACGGGTCAGCCAGGGGACAGTGCTGAACATGAACAGATCAGAAAAACAACGAGGAGCATTCCTGCCTTCCTCCCTTGTGGTGGCCTGTGCCTGTACACCCAAATACACAGCGTCCCTGATCGATCCAGTGGCCATCATCGCAATTCGTCTACACGACGAGGTGACCCAGCTGCTAATCACGCACTTAGAGTAGAGACAACAGATCAGTGTCAGCAGGTTTCCTCGCGCCCAGGGCACACACAGGCGTACGATTTAATTCCTGAAACCGCACGGCGCGCCTGCTCTCTCTGCCTTCTCTGCTAATAAGGATAGACAGATGCAGACACAGACAGTCAGTGACACTGAGATCTCTCATCTCGTTCAGTAACCACTAACACTCTACCATCATTTTCTTCCTTCCATCCAAATACATACAAAAGCAAAAGTAGCAATATATACTCCATCAGCGCGCCACCGATGTCTCAACAACCACGGGATTAATTAGGATTAGCGTACGCTACGCAGAGCAGGCAGGGGCAATGGGGGCATGTCAGTGCTGAGTATGGTGACGTACCCATCCCACAGGTACAATACAATGGCGTCGTCTTGCTCTCGCCGACGGAAGGTTCGCTCTCGTACGTCATCCACCGTCAGGCTCATCGGACGGAGGCGTCGAACGAGCCTACGCCTAGCTTTGGTTCCATTCCGCTGCCGGAGGATCGAATATATTCTGCTGGTGCGGTTGGGTTGGGTTTTCTGTTGGCGTGTTTGTCTCAGGCAGGCAGCACGAGTGCGGTGGAGGATCCATACATGTCCATCAGAGACCGAATTGAAAAAGCTAGCTGATTCGTTCCTTGCTCTTGTCGCTGCTGGCTCCTGGCAGTGGCAGTCTAGAAGATAAGGAACAAGCTAGCTAGGGCACATGTAGTTGTAGAGGTAGAGGTGTTTGGCAGAAGATGTGTAGTCCAGCTAGAGATGCTGCAATGGCTCGTTCCTTTTGCCCGTGGTAATTAAGCAAAGCAAAGGTTTATGCTTGCTCGAGGTGGCGCCATGCACGTTCGATCGGAGTAGAGTAGTAGTGCGAGAGCTGGTGGCGCAGAGAAGGCCAGAAGGGACGGTGACGGTGAGAGCTGTGTTTTTCAAGTTTTCACCCTTCCCCAAACCTACTTTTCCCTCCTCCGTGACCGTGTCCATGGAACAAAGGCACGGCAGAACCTTTGTTTGCTTTCTGCTGTATGTACGTCGATGATCCTGAAAAATTACTGCCTTTTCATGCCAACGCATGCAGTGCAGTGCAGGGGGTGAGGGGGGCAATGCGTGCGCGGCACTCTGGAAAAAAGATGACACCATGCATGCATGCGCGGCGCAGATATTATAGAGAGACGCGCAAAGTGCAATACACTACTGTCCTGTAATGTGATGTGGGGGAACAGAAACACCGGGAGATCACAGAGCGCGCAATGCGATGACGATGTGGTTTTTACTATTGTTGTTGAAGTTTATACAAAATACTATTAGCATTTATAGCTCTCAATTTTTTTTAAAAAAAAACTCTCAATAGAGATCGTATGAAAAAATATATTTCATGATAAACATAATGATGCCAGTTTTGGCATCGTAAATGTTAGTTTTTTTTTTTGTATAGCTTTGATCAGGTTACATAAAACTGTCTAACTTATTGAAAAGTGAGATTTTTTTTTGGGGGGTGGGGTGGGGGGGGGGGGGGGGGGGTGTGGGGGGTTGAGTGCTTCACCCTTTCGCGCCATTTATTTTCCTGATCCAACGCAGTATGTGTTTGTGGCTGAAGTGAAGGTGTGCAAGTGCAGCTTCAGTCTCTACTGAAGTTGAGGAGCCAATGCTGTGCTGTGAGATCTGTCCAGTGGGCAATGGCAGTATGGCACTAGGGATCCCTATATGGCACTGTGTCACTCACTCCTGCTGCCATTCCTGGGTTCAGGACCTCAGGTACACCATGCGGTTTCGCACGCACGCACGAACCTGGCCACCCCACCTCGACACGAGTACGAAAACAGAGACGGACAACGGTGTCGATCGTGTGATGATGTCAGGCAACCACACTTGATAAGTTTGGTATGGTACGCACGAGCAGTCGAGCACGACGCAGCACAGGGGCCGACAGCGCAGCATGGGGCGAGCATCCTCCGGATCAGCGGCAGGCGAGGTGCCCTGCCAGCCTCCTTCCTCTACCTCTTTCTCTTGCTCCACATTTCCATCTCGGGGTGGGATGGTAGTCACCCCGTTATGGCTAATAAGCCAAAGTACAGTGGATTGATTTGATGGGAGAAAAAATACTGTTTGTTTTTTAAAAAAGTATGGATTATAAGGCAAGTAAATAGGGCAGGCGCCGCCGTGGCCGCGTGCCGGACTTGGATTGTGGTGTGTGTTGCGTGCCACTAACAGCGCCAAGAGTTTTCAGGGGAGCCTTTTACTCGTGTGCCATTACGAAAGATTATTTAGGCATATAGGTCCAAACGCATTCGGATATCATGACATTCTACTTTTTTTTTTTTTTTGTCCTTCACGCCATTCCGTTCACCTTTCGTCTGGTTTCCACCGTTTGACAGCTCTGACATGTGGGCCTAAACAATCACAAAGTCTAAAATACCCTTCTCTCACAACCTTGTCCTTCCAATTTTTTCTCTATGTCCAGTGGGGCCAAGTTGTAAGTGACCCGGGCACCTTCTTCCTCCTCAAGAACGCGGCCAGGGAGGCTCGTCCGTGCACTGTCGCAGTTGCCGTGGGGCGGAGCTCGCCCGCGCGCGCCCGTGGTGGCCGGGGCGGAGCTTGCCCGTGCTGGGGTGGGGCGGGCCACTCGCGGCGGCGGCCACGCTGCTGGCATCGAGGACGGCACGCGCGTCCGCGGCGTGGGGCAGGGCGCACATAGCGGCGGTCGCTACGCCGGCACCGAGGACGGCCGCGGGGCAGGGCGGGGCGCTCGTGGCGGCGCCCGTGTGGCTGCGGGGCGCTCGTAGCGTCCGCGCGTTCGCGGCGTGGGGCAGGGCGCACGCGGCGGCGGCCGCGACGCCGACGCCGTGGACGGCCCGTGCGACCGCGGGCAGGGCGGGGGCGCTCATGGTGTCCGCGCGTTCGAGCCGACCGGCGCGGCGGCAACCATTGAGGAAGCTGGTGGCAAAGGCGCCGTCGTCGTCACTCTTGGGAGCATCGGGTTGGCCGACGGGAGGCGGGAGCGCCAAGGTAGAGTCGGGCGGCGCGCGCGGCGGGTGCTGGACGCGGGGATGGCGAAGGCGACGCAGTGGTGAAGCTCCACTGCTCGATGGCGTGCGTCTCTACGCTTCCTTGCGTGGAGGCGGAGAATCCGACGAACACGGCGTCCTTGACGTGCTCCCCGAGGTCGAGCGGCGCGGACAACACGGGCCTAGGCAGACGCTTGGGCGCGTAGGACACGAACACCTCCAAGACGCCGCCTTTCCCGTCGCCGGAACCGAAGGGACGGTAGTCGATCCAGGCGTGGACGGTCCTCTCGCAGGTGAGGTCGACGCCGCCGGTGGCGTCGTCCCTGAGGCTGGCGGAGGCGGGGGAGACCATGGAGCCGAGATCCGGGCCGACGTGGTTCCCGTTAGGGTCGCCAAACTAGACGTCCATGAGCGTGTCGAACTCTACCGCGGCGGCGTCGGTGGCTCGGGACGGGGTGGCACAGCTCTACGCGGCTTGTCGTCCTCGCTGGCTTCTGTGACAACGCCACGCCCGCGCGTGCGGCCGGAGCGAGCAGCAGAGGGAACTCTGCCTTGCTAGCTTGATGACCTCACCGTGAAGTCATGCTTATACCTTATACAGCCATTTTCCTTTAGAAAAATAAATTCGGAAATACTTTAGAAATACACTTATACTGGCAATGAACCTGCACCGTTCCTCTCTGGATCTGCAGCCAAGATTAAAAGATCGCATACACTTATGCTAGCAGACCTAAGGGTAGTTTAGACATTTTCCAACACAGTTTGACACCGTTAGGGCTAAAAGTGGACGGGATGACGTGTTGAATAA
This sequence comes from Miscanthus floridulus, assembly GCF_019320115.1. Classification (NCBI taxonomy): domain Eukaryota; kingdom Viridiplantae; phylum Streptophyta; class Magnoliopsida; order Poales; family Poaceae; genus Miscanthus; species Miscanthus floridulus. The sequence goes on along the minus strand of NC_089581.1, from coordinate 342,044 downwards.
AAGAATTTAGCGTCATGGTATTAGGGTGCGTTTGAACTTTTGAGTGACCGTAGACCTGGAGCATTTTCGTAATGGAAAACAGGGAAAAGGCTCTTTTCAGGTCGAGAACGAACGGACCACGGACGTTTCCAAAGCCCGAAGGTGGTGAAAGGCGTTGCCAATCTGCCACCCATCCTGTGTCCTGTCCAGCCTCATGTGCACAAGCTGTCGCAGTCGCTTCAATAGTTGTTGCCTGGAATTGCAAGCACTTGGAAGTTGGAATGGCTGGTTGGTGTACGGGGAAGAAGGGCCCAGGTCTGAGGGGGGCACGACGACGACAACGTTAAAGTATCTCGATGCACACTCTGTTCACCTGTCGGTCCGCTAAAGGCTGCAGCCACCCGATGCAGTCTGCCGCAAGCTTTGCTTTTGAATACTACTACTTCAAACAAACTCTTAGCGACGTGATTCAAAAATAAAAAAAAAATCTTAGCAACTTCGTAGATGCCGTAACGTTGCATGCTATTTACGCGTACAAAAGAAATTCTGAAGAAAAACTATGATCCTGTCTTTCTGGTAAAAAAAGAAGGCTTATTAAACAAAAGTAACAAAAGGATCTCGAGCAGATGATATGATCATGTATGTATTCTTGAGGAATGTGGATTTTCGACACGGGAAATTTTTAAAAAATATACTTCTTTGGAGTTACAGTAAAGGAACAAAAATCTTGGTACATATGCTCTTCAAGTATGTGAACCCACTTCTATTGATCACAATTAGAGATCATCCACGAAGTTTGAACTCACTCCCTGCCTGCCTGCCTCCAAGTTCCAACTCTGGAAAGCAAAACAATTAGAGATCATCCAAAAAACACGCAGCTCACACATCTCATCACAAAGCATACCTGGTGTGAACATATATATCGAAACAAATATATGAAGTGAGCCTGACTCAACTGGTTGGGTGAGAAGTGTGGTCATAAAAATCTAGTAGTATTATGATCAGATAAAAACCAGGTCAGATTTAAGCGTACACAAGGCATAACATGGTAAGTAGGATCCAAATAGCATACACGAAGCAGCTCATCTTCATCCTATCCCAAATGATCATGGTTACTTTCGTCTCCAACAGAAACAAAAAGAGGTACGCACAAGTCCCTTCATTTTCTTGGCAGATATCGATAACCGATAGTTCTGTACCAACTCCACGATAACCTAGGATTCATCAGCAAGCAAGAAAGTACCACAAAGTCTATTCTGCTCAACAGCCTCTCAGAAATGACGTACGGCCAGACCATAGTCCATAGGATTAAAGATCAGCCGCTGATGCTGCTGAGCCAGAACAGCATAGGGAACTGCACAACCGCCAAGAAGAGCAGGAAGTAGTGGTTCCGGCTGGGGTGCCTCTCGTAGCTCCTTGGCCCGCCCAGAAGAACCCTCTTCATCGTCTTCACAAGGAAGACTCCCGTGCAGATGCAGAACCATGGCATGATGAAGTAGTACAGGTAGCTCCAGAAGATGCGGGCTAGCATCGCAACGGAAATGCCAGCGAAACCATATCCAGCGTACGCCACGACGTCCAGCAACGGAGCCTCACCGCTGCCCAGGGAGTACAGCAGACCCTTGATGAGGATGACTTGAAGAAACCAGCCAAGTAACCCTTTAGACAACTGTAGGGTCAGCGCCTCAGGGGTAAACCTGCATCGCCAAGCAATGCAGCAGTTCATATATTTATTTGCCTTTCTCGTGCGCAATGTTCCTCTCTAATTCTAGATGAAACACAAAAAGTTGTTCACAGCGTGTTTACCTTCCAAGAACACCCAAAGCATACCCAGCAACTATAATGTAGGTGCCAAATGCCATCAAAGGGATGTACAAGTCTGGTGCATTGATATCCTGGACTGGAGGTTTGTAGGACAGCCTTCCTCCTACTGGTTCAGTTATTCTTGTCCAGTGACCCTTAATGAAGGCAATAAAGGCAAGTCACGTCATATGAGACTTCACAAAATCACAATATGAAAAATCCCCCGCTGAGGCAGATAGAAAGTTGACAGCTCTTACCCTGTGCAAGAAAGGGAACAAGATGACCTTCAGTTTGTTCCTCACATACTGGCTGTTGACTTGAAAGTAGTACTGAGGGTTGGATAAATATTGTGTTATCTGGCAAAAACAGAATGAGGTTTAGCCTTTACAGTTTCAGGATAGTTATACTAATCTCTAAACAAGGAACCTGTGTACAAATTTACATTGCTCTGCATAAACTCAGAACTTGAATCTAAGAACCTCCCCCCATATGCTTCTAGTCCAGTACGGATCAATCCTGGTCCAGCACCATGCAAGGCACTTCCAAAAGGATTTGCTTGTGGATTTGTAGGCCTGCCACCTAAGCCTCCCAAATCACTATTCATCACTGCCACAGTAACTGAATAAAATTGGAGTCAGACAACAAGTAATTGAAGGATACATGCACAATAAGTAGTTGTCTGGATCTCAAGATTAGAAATCAGTTCTTAGAGATGGCTTTTATTAGGAACATTTAGACAAAAAAACAAGGTTTAAGTAGTTATTCTGCCATTTTTGGTTTATAAATTTCTGTGTTTGTCTTGCAAGTGCTCAATGTGTTTCGTGTTAGATGAATGGCACGTCGTTAGTCACCATGCAAACAATCCTCATCATCAAAGCTGAGTTAGTTATGTGAATGAAAGATTTCCAGCCACAGACACAGGAATAGGGTAAACTGGTTTTGTTAAAAATGACTCAGAGTATATTTTACTAAAAACATGGAATCTTGAGTTTACTAGAAACCAGATTTGCTTATCTCAAAGTTAGCTGTAGGAAACAGACAAGGTTTTCTAAATAACAAACAAAAACTTGTTTTAAGAAATCTAGCTTTTATAAAACTTGAGATCCAAACAAGGCCTTAAGTACGCTCCACATCATTGCATCTCATCTGAAATCATGTAACCTACTGTCTCCAGGAACACAACCATATTGTGATAGAAGTGCTGCTGAAATAGCATTATCTGTGGTTCTGTGACAATCAGACTTCTGTTGGCCAAAAAGGATAATCTGGACCAACATCAAACTACACGAGTCTTGCTTTTGAGATTGCATAATCCGGAATGGTCTATACGAATAACAAATTAAACATTGTTCAATGCAAGTGTGAATTATTACTGGCACATTATGAAAATATACCGAGGAACGCATTGTAACTAGAGATGCAATTAAAACAATAAAAATCTAGAGCCTAGCCAGATTTGCAGAAATCACAAAGTTCTGTTGTGACCAGAGTAGCCAGTAGGCCACTTTGCAGCCTTTTGGTGACAGCACACACTTCAAGATTCATCGACACAAGAACCAGAACTAGAATCTGGCATTGTTTTCCAGTCCCAGTCACATCGAAAGAAAATTTCTAATCCTGCATCTCTGCCTCTCTAACTTGCTCCTTTCTTAGCCCGACCACCATCAAATACTGCTCGGACTGATCCTTTCCTTTGATGCTTTAGGCTTGTGGACTCCTAATAACCAATACTCCGTATGCGTTTGCTATATTTTCTCGTTGTGCTACGACTAAATTAGCTTCTCTCTGATAAATCATATTCCTAAACCTTAGTCGATTTATGAATATTGAGTGATAAAGAGACTGAATCCTGTAAATGTACCCCAACTAAATGTACACCCGATAAGTTTTTTTTTTCCCAAAAAAGTCGAAGTTAGTACTTAGTAGGCATAATACATGTACACACCTGTAATTAGATCAGATCAGATCCGGGAACAAATAGCCTAAGTTGGGGTTCGTCTGCTCGGTTTCGCACAGCGGGAAGGATGATGAGAAGGGGGGCGCATACCTGGCTTGTCGCCGGCGAAGGCGAGGCGCCGACGAAGACCTGGGCACCTGGCGTAGCGCGGCGGCGACGGCGACGGCGGATCGAACACCTACAAGGTTGCCTGCGAGGCCTGCCTGAACGCTGCGACAATCTTCGTTCCGACCAGTCGGAAAGCGAGTCACCCACATGCCACCTCCACGGCCACAGGCCCACAGCCCACGGCCCAACAACTGGTTGTCCCGCTTCTTGTGTTGGCTCCATTTCTTGTTGTTATTTTCTTTCTTTCTTTTCAGTTTTTTTTTCTTCATTTTCATTTGAGCTCAGATTGAATAGGGTATTGGCTTAATTGTGTTCCACCAGTATGTATGATATATAGTTGTGTTATTTACATTGTATAAGGTTTGTTCTGGCTATACAAAGATTTTGTTCCATGTTTACAGTTTTGTTGTTGTTGTATACAGTTTTTTTTGTGCTACGAGTTCTCCGTAATTTGTTCCACATTTAAACCCCACGTTTTCACCTTTGATTTGAGGAGCATATGGGTTGCTTAGAGAGAAGATGTGAAAACTGAAGTTCACTGATGAATTCTTTTGAAGTGTATATATCTATAATTATTCCTTACGCAATTTTCTTCTTACTCTCACCTATAGATATTATCTCCTTGCGCGATTTTCTTCTCAATCTCACCTATAGATTCTACTATTAAGTTGTAGGTTGCTATACACACCCCTTCTTACACTACACACATGGATGCGTCAAAACGATTGGGAGGATTCATTCCCGTTTGTGTATGTATTACTTGCATCCGCAATAATAAGAACAACAACAGAGTTACACACCCAAAAAAATGTCAGGTAACATGCGAGGAACAACAAGGGAGGGGAGAACGAAAGAGACGAAGCACGGGCCTTTAAATTTATAGTACAAAGACAACGGGCGGTCATGAAAAGGTTAACAACACGACGACACAGCAGCTCGCCGGATCGAGGCCGTCGTCAGGCGTCTCCGTCTTCGGGTCAGTAGCGGCGCACGAGGCCGGTGCGGCGGTCCTTGATCCAGCGGAAGCCCTTGCGGATCGACGCCTTGACCCTGGCCTCCACGGCGTAGGACTTGTACCCGGCCACCCTCCGCCGGCGCTTCGCCTCGGGGTCGCCCGACCACCACGACAGCGCGCGCCCGTCGCTGCCGCCGTGCGACGATGACGACGACGACGACGCCGGCTGCACCTGCACGCCGCCCCGGAACTCCTCTTGCAGGCCCCCCCTCATCACGCCAAGCGTAGCGTTGGCTGAAGTGGTTGGCTCTGGACGGACGTGGGTGGGAGGCCCCGCGGCGGCCGCACGTATATGTAGCGTAGAGACGTGAAAGCTGCTTCCGTCGTTTGTGCTTGGCATGGCATGCCGCTGGGGCTGCAGAAATGAAAAGGAAATCGAGCAGGTGAGGGCGGCACGCTGCGCTGAGGCCGAGCGACGCCTGTGTCTCTCTCGCGAATTGTTTTAGCGGTAGCGGGAGTGGAGGAGCAGTGGACGCCCCGTCCCGTCCCGTCCGTCCCGCAGCTGCGACTCTTTCACAGCTGGGCCGGCCATGGCCGGGCTTCCTGCAAGTGGAACCAGTCGCGGGCTGGAGAAACCATCCATCTCCTGCAGAACACAGATTTGCCTCTTGTTGTTTTCGCAGCATATACTTTAACAATCCCTCCATTTATAAAATAAGCATATAGCAGAAGAAACCCTCTATTCAAACATCTGTACTTCTGGTGTTTTCATTGATGAACAGGTGAGTGACGGACTTGCACATTTAATATGAGAACAGATACATCCGGTAACAGCATCCTATTATGAATAAATGAACATTGTGCCACCTCTGGTGAATGAACAGCAAATCAGATAATCAGCATACACCGGTGCTCCTAAACTCTAATTGAAATTCTTTATTTTTTCCCTCTTTTGTTTCTTTCAGTTCTACATTGTCTCCAATTCTGCTTTTTCCACCATCCAGCTTTACTTTCCCACAAAACAAACCAACCTACAACAGATATAACTTATTGGAGACAGGAAAAAAGTTAGCGTGCAGGCTTATAACTCATACAACCCCCGTTACAAGGGGGCACTCGGTCTCTGCCAGAGATGTGCAGAAGGCGGTTCAGTTTGGACGGCGAGGCAGTAATCATACTATAAAACCATTTACAGCCATGAGTCATCTCCACGTTGAACTGAAATGGGAGACGAAGAATCGGAAATCTGGGTGGTCTACTTGTATTCTGCGGAGCCAGCTGTCAGCCTCCTGCATCAGTGAGGTGACCCGCTCTTGGGTTCCGTCAGATGTCCAAATGGAGGCACGGAATTTGTAAGGTACCAGCCCAAAGATAGGCAATGATAGTTTCCCAGTTGCAGTTGTGCAGCCGTTGATTCCCCCAAAGCCAGGGCATGCTGACGTAGGAGGGTCACAATCTGCAAAAACAAATGGAGTAAGAACTCTATATGCAACAGATGCAATCAGGGGCAAAATGTCACAGGTGCCATTGCCATCTGTCCGTGGCAAAGTAAAATCCCTATGGCACTACAAGTCACTAGTATTTACCCTTGCAAGGTGTTGCTAGACAATGGAATGTCAAAAAACAGGCATCAAGATCCTTCAATGTTGGCCCTGTTGGAATTCTATATATGGGGTACCTGCAATCGGAAGCATGAGGATGAAACCAGTAACGTATAGAATCATAGCAACACCAGGTTAGCAGCGTTGCTCTTCTACACAGGTTGTATCTTATGCTGAAATTCAGCACAGTAGGCAAGCCATTGTTAGGCATTGCAACTGGTAGGCATCCTCTGCATGGGCTAGCACAGTTGGCAAATGTCATAACTCTGACCAGTGCAACAGCATCATTCTAGATTCTACAAATCAAAATGTAGTACACAGAAGAAAAAAAAAGGCACAGCATTAAGGCAATGAAACTAGATGTTGGCTGATTATAAATACATGAGATCAACTTAATGCAGATATCTTATAGAAACGTCAAGCAGCTCAGACCACAGCTAAATAACAAGAAAACACTGACCTTAACAAATTAGTCGACACATGTTAAGTGGAAGTTAGAAGACAACATTGACCTCAGAACTAGAGCAATCGCACAAAACATATCATACATCATAGTGAGTCCAGCAATAAAGGACCATATTTCATCACGGCCATGCCATTGAGAAAATGGAAGTAAAAATTGAGTGAACAAAAATCAATAGTAATTGAAACATACCATGCAACAGACATCCAGCTCGATGGCAGCAGATCACAACTTTTGAATGTTATCAGAGCTGGAAATCTATGTGCAAGAGTTGATACCTGAAACCCATGCATAGTTAGATTCTATAAACAGGCCATCTTCAATAAGCATTAGTTCAAAAAAAGAAAAAAAAACTTGCCTTGTCTGTCAGAGGCTCTCTACCATATGGAGGATCCCTCTCCATATACTCGAATATTGGAAAACTTGGAGATGCGTCGCCCTCACCATCATCACTTCGTACGCCACCATTTTCCAGTCGATGTGTACCTTCCAGTGATGATGAGACTCTTAGCCGCTCAACATCATTCTCAATGCTGCTCTCACTGCTAGTATCCATAGATTCCCCATCACTTTCATCCCCAGGACGCCTTAAGTAAGCGAGAAAATTAACTAGAAAAAGTTATACACTATCAAATACATCACCAAGGTGATAAAAGCAACCATACTGAACAGCGTGCTGGTTGTAGCTATCTACTCATAACTTCTCTCTCCCATTTGTTACTTCATTTAATTTCTTTCCATATATGTCCACCAAATTAAAGTCACATGTAGCAATGCCTAGTGAACATCAGGTGAATGCAAAAGATACCAACTCTCATCTCAGTGTTCTTGCAAGTTAACAGAGAACAAATCTGCAAAACGTTGTCACATATAGAATTTCTTGATAAAATCATGTTGGTAAATCTCAGCAACGCATAACATAATTTTCCTCGAAAGGGGATATAACTAAAAAGAAAAGTTGGGAATGCTTAATCTGCCTTAAGCTCTAGTTCAATAGCATTCAAGCATAGTTATTTACTTTCATACAGATTGACATAGATGTACAAAAATTCGAAAAGCATGGAACACAACCCCATCAGTATTCAACTTAATACCAAAGGTCAAACTAACTAAGCATAACAGAGACAAACAAGGAACCCGTTTTGGTACACACATAGGCCCTCTTAAGGTTTAAGTTCAATGGAAACTTTCTAGACATCATGACTCTTTGTGACAGAATAGGTTGTACCTGTTTCTTGAAGCTGGTCTAGATGGATCCGCAGATAGTTGGATAGCAGAAAGATATGGCACATAATACTGAATCACCGAATCACTGCCATTTAACACCAGTGGAACACCAGCCCCATAAGCACTCCATTCTCTGAAAGATTCCCAAAGATCTCCCAGGAGGAAATAAGGCCGTGAATCCATAGCATCACCACCTCGCCGCATCCTTAGGCTTGTCTGCAGTGGAAAAAAAATGGAGCTAGTCAGCAGCAGAAAAGTGAGACGATTCCTTAAATGGGGAGTGGTAATTCAACCAAAGAACTGAAATTTGCCATGGATCGAGAATATAGTACAAACATTATTACTACATACATGATATAGAAATAAACAGCGTCATCCAAATTGCAGTGTATTTACTTGTCAGAGTTCACTTCACACAACTGCAAAATCCAGATATAGCAACAGATGCATACTCATAAACGTATTACATGGAACTGCAGTGAAGTTATAACAAGCGGTCAAGTGCAGCAATTCAGAAACATAGACCTAAGCAGTCAAGTGCATTACATGGAACCGCAGTGATCTTATAGCAAGGCGTGCCTATCCCATTCCACCATTATGGTGACTAACAACATGTCAAGTATAAAACATAGACCTCAAGTTTCATACAAACCAAGCAGTGGTGAACATTTTTGCAAATATCAGCCCATTTCAAGTTTTCGTCGGCACTTATGGTCATCTTCTTTTGATATCAAGAATGATTGTGGCTTTGAATACATGACTATCAACCAGAGCTAAATGATTGCTTCAGACTAAATTCCAAGTCACGATTCATTCTCTAATCGTTAACTGCAGTGTTTCTACAGACTCATCTTTGACTATGCAAATGCAGTATAAAATGGCACAGAGACTACGGGGCTGTTTGGTTCTTTAGCCATCTCCTAAAATTCCTATCACATCGAATGTTTGGACACATGCATGGAGTATTAAATATAAACTAATTACGAAACTAATCGCACAACTTACAACTAATTTACGAGACGAATCTTTTAAGCCTAATCAGTTCATGATTTGATAAGGTGGTGCTACAGTAAACATGTGCTAATGATAGATTAAATAGGCTTAAAAAATTCGTCTCAGAAATTAGCCTCCATCTATATAATTGATTTTGTAATTAATCTATATTTAATGCTCTTTATTAGTATCTAAATATTCGATGTGACATAAATTTTAGGAGTAACTAAAGAACCAAACACCCCCTACAATTCTATCCATCGGATCCCCGTCCTATCAACCACAGCAGATACATCTAAGAAGTAAAACAACAACACAGCAGACTACTGAAGCAGCAAAGAGCAATCCCGAGAATACCTTGGGCAAGTACTGCGCGGTCACGGAAGGCGTCGTGGAGGTGAGAAACCTCTCCAAATTCCCAGCCTCCTCCGCCGCCGCGGCCACATTCACATCACCCGCCGCCGCAGTGGCCGCCGTGGTCGCCGTGGACGCCACCGACGGCTTGGACGAGGTCGTCGACGAGGAGTCGTCGGACCGGCTGTCCACATCCACCGACGCGGCCCCGGCCCCGGCCCCGGCCCCAGGCGGCGGCGGGGGCTTCTGCCTCGCCGACCTCGGCGACGGCGACGGGGACAGCGACGGCGACGCGGACCGCAACCGCTGTTGCTCCTGCTGCTGCTGCTGCTGGCGCCGTACGTGCGGAGGGTTGTAGAACCTGTTCTCCGGCACGCCACGGGACGAGGAGGAGGAGGCTGCGCCGCCGGATGAGCCTGCCATGGCGGCGGCGGCGAGAGGGGACCGGTAGGTGGGGCTGGGCTAGGGTTTTGCGCGGGACCGGGGATTGGGGAATTGCCGTGATTAGGGTTAGGGTTTTGGTCGCTTCGTTGAGCGCTTTTTAATACGCGGGGTTTGGATCTGAGGCGGCGAAGCGACTGCGCGAGCGGGCGAGGACGAGGAGAGAAGGAGCCGAGGAGAAACGCAGGCAGGCAGGCAGAGCGAGCGTGGTGGCCGGGTGGGGGCGCGGGCCTCGCGTCGCGCTGGTTGTTCTCCGCGTTCGCGCCTCGCGTGGCTCACTCAATTCCGTTTGACCTACACAACAGTGTTTCCCTCGGGAGCATAAGCTAAATTTTAGCATTAGCAAACAAGAACTTTCGGGCCATCAGTTTAGTTTGTTTCCTTATCGCTTGTTCGCTCATTGGTTTCAGTCAAGGCTTATCAGCAAGTCAACAATGTTTTTCTCTCACAACACACCAGCATCAGCCGGACTTATGAACCCAGAAATCAACCAGCGAACAGACCGCTAGCTTTCTTGCCTAGCCTGACCAAGCAAGATCATTCTTGCCAACGTGGATAAGCATATTTGTCTCTCTTGTAAAAATAAGGTAAATCTTGCTTGAGACAAGCTTGACCATAATCCAAACAGTTCTTCTTCTCTAACTTCTTACCGAGCGAGCTGAGATAAGTCTAAGCCCAAAAATCTCCAACTTGAAGCAGACGTATTTTCCGTCGGTCAATGAGAAAAGTGGAAAACGCCGTTTGTCGATGCACACACACTTTTGCGGCATACATGAAAAGAAGATACATGTATATGCAATAGCACATGATTCGGTGGGTGTGTACAAGATATCAACGTGGTATACTACAAGAAGGTATAATTACTCATTTTTGTAAAAAAGATAGAGACAAAAAAGATATAATATCTGCTTGTAATTGAGAATGACACCTGTCATGATTGATACAGTGAAGAAGGCTACTAGGGCCATGTTTAGATTGCAAAAAATTGCAACCCGATGAATAGTAGCACTTTCGTCTTATTTGATAAATATTGTCCAATCGTGGACCAACTAAGCTCAAAAGATTCATCTCGTGATTTCCAACTAAACTGTGCAATTAGTTATTTTTTTTACCTACATTTAATGCTCCATGCAAGCGGCTAAAAATTGATGTGATGGAGAGAGAGTGAAAAAACTTGAAATTTGGAGGTGATCTAAACAAGGCCTAGGGCATAGAGGAATACCAAAAGAAACAAAAAGACATGTATATTAAAATAATATATAAAAATACTATGACCTTTTTATATAAGAAGAGGGGTCGCAGTGTTTATCCTCGATCCTATTACTTGAAGAGTCAAATCGCTATCGATGTTCTATTTGAGTTTTTCTTTGTTGCATTGGATAGCATTCTCATAGGAACCTCTACGAGACATTAGCAAACTAACAACAATGTCATGTCCTTCTCACCTACTTAAAAGCCTTGTCTTTCGATTCATTAGGTGGCACGTTATTTTTTTTTACAGTTGTTTACTCGACAAGCACCGAAGCTCGTAGAAGCATCAATGACAAAGTAATTTTGTCCAAACATCGGTAGTCACGTAGTCACGATCATGACTACCGATGTTTGGACAATCCTCTATTTGGCAAACATCGGTAGGGAAGCATCGGTTTTGTCAATGTTTAGGCCCCATCCTCTGGATTTTGAGAATCCGGATAGAAAAATCCTACAATCTTAATGTCGGGTACCATAGAACAGGGTACCCCGAGCGTACACCAAACGAGTCACTTAAATCCCATCAACAACAAAGCCAGAAGGTGAGCCATGGGTTCATCACCGGCCCCATCCGAGCCCACCGGCTCTCCGCCTCGCCTGAGGCCTCGCACGGGAGGTCTCGACGCCCTGACGCAATCTCCGCCTCGTGCGAGGCCTCTCGCGAGAGGCCTCGGTAAGGAATCCAATCTCCGTCTCGCCCGAGGCCCCGTGCGTATAGCCTCGGATGAGACTGCTATCCCCCGTATCGCTCGAGGCTGGCTTGATAACAACCCGTCGCTCCCGCCTCGACCGGTCTTCTCGACAGCATGTCACGTCCCATTAATGCGTCAACCACTCCCGCAATCTCAGCCGGACGACGGCTCGACACCGCGGAGAGGCCGACGGGACAAGAAGTCGCATCAGCGCCATACCGGCTGAGACAGGGCATGGCGGGGATTATCGGCCACTGTATTCTGGCGCTGTGCCCACGATCAGCGCCCGCACTACACTGTGCCCCGTAACTCCCGCCCCGAAGACAACACAGCATGGGAAGTCTGGCCCAGGTCATCATCGCATTCGAACCAGCGTACCAGATCGACCGCCCCCTCCGGGCCTCGGCACACTACGCTAGGGTCTCGGCAATCTCGAGATTCACGTCTACCGAGATCCCCCACCGCGGTTCGGCCTCGGCACAACCGAGCCTCGGCCTCGCGTGCGGTCAATCCACAGCGACCCGCACACTGACCGCCACGCTCGCTCCGAGGCAGCCCTAGAGCTCCCATAACGCATAGGATCGGATGTGACCAGCACGTCGCCCCAGCGCTCCAAGGACGGACCACTCCGACAACCACACCGCCATAGGAACAGGCTACAGGGCTCGAACTCGTCGCCTCTGTTCGCACGACGCCGTATAGTTAGCACATGTACTACCCTGTCCTCCCTTCATCTATAAAAGGAAAGGACTTGGGCCATTTATAAGGGGAGGGGCACTCACGAAGAACAACACCCTGTAACCCGCACACTTCCCTGTCGCCTGAGAGCAACGTCTCAAGCAGCCCACATCACTCCCCGCCGAGACCTGGGACTAGCTCCCTCTCTCACCTAGCTTGTAATCCCCTACTACAAGCACTTCGGTGCAAGGAATACAAGATCGATCTCTCAGACTAGACGTAGGGCATCAATTGCCTGAACCAGTATAAGCCTTGTGTCTCTTTACACCACCATCCGGGATTGGGAACACGCAGTACAAATTTACTAGTTGGTTGAGGATCCCTCGGACCAAAACACCGACAGTTGGCACACCAGGTAGGGGCCTCTGCGTGTCAGCTTCGTCATCCCAACAAGTTTCGGATGGCAGACCCCGTACGACCACTGCGTCTCGGCATGGTGGTCTGGTTTGGGAACCTAGAGTTCATGTCTCTGGGGCACGAGTACGACATGGTACTCCTCACACCCCGAACCCCGCCTGTCGACGACAACGTCATGCACCGGCAGCCCAGGCGCAGGCGGCGCCCGGGCGGCCGCTCTCGCTGCGCTCGCCAGGCACGATGCGAGCAGGATCACCTCGATGCCACGCGAACCCAGGGCGACTCGCCGCTCTTTGACGCTATCCCACGACCAGCTGTTGGCGCAAGGTCCCTGGTTGGGGACCTGTCTAGCCTGAGTCTGGACAAGGGAAAAACGCCGGTGGCACTCGGCGACGCCCCGACATCAAGCTCCGCTCCACCACTCTCTGTGGAATCAACTCCGGCGGAGCAAAACCCGGTGACGGCACTATCTCCATACCCCTTCGGGTTGAGAAATGCCACCGCCTCTTATGCTTACGCCTACGCTTCCGCTCACGCGGATCTCTCGGAGCGCCGCCAACGCTTCGCTTTTGACTTCGACACCACCGCTTCGACCCACACCCACGCCGACTCCTCAGAGGAGGACGAGGCATGGGCCAGAGTGGATTTCTCTGACCTCCACGACCGCGAAACCATGCGTCGCTTCTTGGCCGCAAGTGACTATTGCTTTGGCTACTCCGATTCTGACGATAAAGGTACTTACGATCCCTCTCGTGAGTGCTTCCACGTCGGACTTGGGATGCCAAGCACGGGCGACGAGGACGAGGGGGTAGGCAACCGCACTCCGCTTCATCAGGGAATGGGCGATGCCACGCCTTCACGCATTGTCCCACCGGTAGCACGGAATGAGAACCTTGCCCTCGGACAATTTCGACACCTAGACCTGGAGCAACTCCGCGAGCTTCAATCCAAGGTCGAGCAAGATCGACTCCTTCTGCAACAGCTCCGAAGCACTCTCAAGCAGGAGCAGCAAGGCCTCGGTGACGATGGAGGAGCCCGGCGATGGGCTCGTGACGTACACCACCACATCAACGACGACGAAGGGGACGATCGTCCCCCAATCTTCAATCGCGCTAGCCAGAATGTCGTGGCTGCGGCGATGCTAATGCGCGCGATGCCCGAGCCCTCCACCACGGAAGGGCAACGGGTTCACGGTGAGCTCCAGGATCTCCTCGAGACCGCCACGGTGCAGCAGGCCGAGAGTTCTGCCTCCCGGCAGCGCGGTGCCATCTTGGACCTCCCCTCAGCACCACATCGATAGGATAGGGAGGCCTTGGTTCGTCCTGAGCCCGCTCGGGTGCCGACAATCAATAGGGTCCCCCCGGTCCACGACCACCTCAATAACCAACGCGAGGCGCAGGGTGACCACGAGGTGGTCGGCCAACGGCGACGCCACGACAGTGAGGGGCCCGCCCGAGGCTATCATCCGCATCGGGGCGGCCATTATGACAGTAAGGAAGACCGCAGTCCTTCTCCCGAACCACCTGGCCCTCGGGTCTTCAGCAGAGCCATCCGCAACGCTCAGTTTCTAGCCCGATTTTGCTAGCTGGCCAACCTCACAAAGTATAGCGGCGAGACCAACCCCGAGCTCTGGCTTGCCGATTACCACCTAGCTTGTCAGCTGGGCGGCACGGACGATGACCTGCTCATCATCCACAAGCTCCCCTTACTCTTGTCAGACTCAGTGTGAGCCTGGCTTGAGCATCTTCCTCCGTCTCAGATCCATGATTGGCGCGACTTGGTTAGGGTCTTCGTCGGGAATTTCCAGGGCACATATGTGCGCCCTGGAAACTCCTAGGACCTTAAGAGCTATCGCCAGAAACCAGACGATTCTCTCTGAGACTTCATCCGGTGCTTCTCTAAACAATGCACCGAGTTGCCCAGCATCGGCGATTCAGAGATCGTCCAGGCTTTCCTCTCTGGCACCACCTGCCGAGACCTGGTCCGAGAATTAGGCCGGAACATGCCGTGCTCGGCTGCCGTGCTCCTCGACATCGCCACCAACTTCGCCTTAGGCGAATAGACTATAGGGGCCATCTTCCCCAAGAACGACGCCAAGGGGAAGCGGAGGGATGAGGCCCTCGAGGCCTCGGTTCCCCGCTTCCCCAAAAGAAAGAAGAAGGATCACCAGGGGAAGCGGGCCGTCCTTGAGGCCGATCTGGTCGCGGCCATAGAATGCAAGAATCCCCGAGGCCCCAGGGGCCCCAGACCTTTTGATGGCATGCTTAAGAAACCCTGCCCTTACCACCAAGGCCCGGTAAAGCACGCCCTCGAGGATTGCTCCATGCTGCGACGTTACTACACGAGGCTCGGGCTCCCCGACAACGACGCCAAGCAGAAGGGCGCCGGCGACCCGAACGACGATAAGGACGACGGGCTCCCCGAGGTACACAACGCCTTCATGATCTTCGGCGGACCCTCGACGTGCCTTACGGCGCGGTAGCGAAAGAGGGAACGCCGAGAGGTCTTCTCGGTCAAGGTGACCACTCTCCGGTACCTCGACTGGCCTCGGGAGGTGATCACCTTTGATCGAGATGACCACCCCAATCATGTTCCGAATCTCAAGCAGCACCCACTTGTTGTCGACCCGATCATCGGCAACACCCGACTCACCAAGGTGTTGATGGACGGAGGCAGCGGCCTCAATATCCTCTACGCCAACACCCTGGAGCTCTTAGAAATCGACCGATCGAGGCTCCGAGGCGACGCCGCACCTTTCCACGGCATCATGCCAGGGAAACGCACGTGACCCCTCGAGCGCATTGACCTTCCCATCTGTTTTGGCACCCCCTCCAACTACCGCAAGGAGGTCCTTACCTTCAAGGTGGTCGGGTTTAGGGGAACCTACCACGCCATCCTAGGGCGGCCGTGCTATGCCAAGTTCATGGCAGTCCCCAACTATACCTACCTCAAGCTCAAGATGTCAGGCCCCAGCGGTATTATCACGATTGAGTCCACGTACGAACATGCATACGACTGTGACGTCGAGTGCATCAAGTACGCCGAGGCTCTCGCGGAGGCCAAGACCCTCATCGCCAACCTTGACCAACTCAGTGGCGAGGCGCCTAACTCCAAGCATCGTGCAGGGACGTTCGAGCCCGCGGAGGCCATCAAGCTCGTCCCGGTCGACCCCGCCTGCCCCGTTGACCGGGCACTGAGGATCAGCACCACCCTCGACATCAAATAGGAGGCCGTGCTTGTTGACATGCCGGGCATACCGAGGGAGGTCGTCGAGGACGCCTTGGACATCCGGACCGGCTCTAGACCAGTGAAGCAACGCCTGTGCCGATTCGACGAGGAAAAGCATAGGGCCATCGGCGAGGAGGTGCAGAAACTCTTGGCGGCTAGGTTCATTAAGGAAGTGTCCCACCCAAAGTGGTTGGCTAACCCCATTTTAGTTAGGAAGAAAAATGGGAAATGGAGGATGTGTGTAGACTACACTGGTTTGAATAAAGCCTGTCCAAAAGTCCCCTTCCCATTACCATGAATTAATCAGATCGTTGACTCCACTGTGGGGTGCGAGACCCTGTCTTTCCTTGATGCGTATTCTGGTTACCATCAAATCAAGATGAAAGAGACCGACTAGCTTGTGACTTCTTTCATCACCCCATTCGGCATGTACTGCTACGTGACTATGCCTTTCGGCCTCAGGAACACAGGGGCCACGTACCAGCAGTGCATGACCCAGGTCTTTAGCAACCACATTGGGCGAACCATCGAGGCCTATGTGGACGACATCGTGGTCAAGTCCAGAAAGGTCGAAGATCTCATCAACGACTTGAAGATAGCCTTCAAATGCCTTAGAGAGAAGAGCATCAAGCTCAATCCCGAGAAGTGTGTGTTCGGGGTCCCCCGAGGCATGCTCTTGGGATTCATAGTCTCGGAGCGCGGCATCGAAGCCAACCTAGAGAAGGTCTTGGCCGTAACCAGCATGGGACCAATCAGAGACCTCAAGGGAGTGTAGAGGGTCATGGGATGCTTTGCGGCCCTGAGCCGCTTCATCTCGCGCCTCGACGAAAAGGGCTTGCCTTTGTATCGCCTCTTGAGAAAATCCGAACGCTTTTTCTGGACCCCTGAGGCCGAAGAAGCCCTCACCAAGCTTAAAGCATTGCTCACTAATCCTCCTGTCCTGGTACACCCGGCCAGGGACGAGGCCCTCTTACTCTACATCGCAGCAATGACCCAAGTCGTCAGCGCTGCCGTAGTAGTAGAAAGGCAGGAATATGGGCATGCTCTACCCACCCAACGACATGTTTACTTCATCAGCGAAGTGCTCTCCGAGACCAAAACGCGCTACCCCTGCATCCAGAAGCTGGTCTACGCCGTAGTCCTAGCCCAGCGCAAGCTATGTCACTACTTCGAGTCCTACCCAGTGACCGTGGTATCATCTTTTCCCTTGGGAGAGATAGTCCATAACCGGGAAGCCTTAGGCAGGATAGCCAAGTGGGCCATCGAGCTTATGGGGGAAGCCTTGACTTTTGCGCCTCGGAAAGCGATTAAGTCTCAGGTCTTGGCCGATTTTGTGGCTGAGTGGACCAACACCCAATTACCACCTGCTCAAGTCTAGATAGAATGCTGGACCATGTACTTCGACGGGTCTCTGATGAAGACCGGGGCAGGCGTGGGTCTCCTCTTCATCTCGCCCCTCGGAGTACACATGCGCTACATGGTGCGGCTCCACTTCACCGCCTCCAACAATGTGGCCGAGTATGAGGCCCTCGTCAACGGCTTGCAGGTCACCATCGAACTTGGGGTATAGCGTCTCGATGTCCGGGGCGACTCGCAGCTCATCGTCGATCAAGTCATGAAGGAGTCAAACTGCCTCGACCCCAAAATGGAGGCTTACTACAAGTTGGTACGTCGCCTAGAAGACAAGTTCGACGGTCTCAAACTAAACCACATCGTGCGGAAGTACAACGAGGCCGTCGACGAACTGGCAAAGATGGCCTCGGCAAGGGCTCTGGTCCCCCCGAACGTCTTTGCCAGGGACCTCCACAAACCTTCCATTGACTACACCTTGGTAGCAGAGGAGGGCCCATCTGTCGAACCCACGACAAGGCTCGATGCCCCCTCTGCTACCGAGACTCTCTCGACCAAGCCCGAGGTCATGGAAGTCAACACCGAGCCCCCCAGACCGACCAGGACACGGACTGGCGAATTCCGTTCCTTGATTGGCTCGATCGGGGGGAGCTTCCTAGTGATAGGACCAAAGCCCGACGGCTTACGCACCGAGCGAAGACTTACGTCCTCTACAATGATGAGTTGTACATGTGAAGTCCCTCTAGTGTCCTGCAACGATGCATCACCGCTAAGGCAGGCCGAGCCTTGCTTTGGGACTTGCATGCAGGGGCCTGCGGGCACCATGCGGCGCCTCGAACGCTCGTGGGGAACGCTTTCCGCCAAGGGTTCTACTGGCCGACGGCGGTCGCCGACGCCACCAAGCTAGTACGCTCCTACGAAGGATGCCAATACTACGCTCGGCAGACACATCTCCTGGCCCTGGCCCTCCAAACCATCCCCATCACGTGGTCGTTCGCCGTGTGGGGGCTCGACATGGTCAGGCCTCTACAAAAGGCCCCTGGGGGCTACACCCATCTACTGGTATCAATCGACAAGTTCTCCAAATGGATCGAGGCTTGTCCGATCAATCGAATCAAATCCGAGCAAGCAGTGATGTTCTTCACTGACATTATCCACATGTTCGGGGTCCCTAACACCATCATCACCGACAACGGGACACAGTTCACCGGCAAAAAATTCTTGATGTTTTGCGACGACCACCACATCCGTGTGGCCTGGTCGGCCGTAGGACACCCAAGGACCAACGACCAAGTAGAACGTGCCAATGGCATGATCGTACAAGGCCTCAAGCCAAGAATTTACAACCGGTTGAAGAAGTTTGGCAAGAAATGGCTCGCCGAACTCCCATCAGTCATCTGGAGCCTAAGGAACACCCCAAGCCGAGCCATGGGGTTCACGCCTTTCTTCCTGGTCTATGGGACCGAGGCCATCCTCCCCACTGACTTGGAATATGGTTCCCCAAGGCTATAGGCCTATAACGAACAAAGTAACCGCACCATCCGAGAGGACGCCCTCGACCAACTGGAGGAAGCCCGAGACGTCGCGCTGCTGCACTCGGCTAAATACCAGCAAACCCTACGACGCTATCAGGCCCGACGCATCCAAAGCCGAGACTTGAAGGTAGGCGACCTGGTGTTGAGGCTGGCGCAGAGCAACAAGGGTCACCACAAGCTGACCCCGCCATGGAAAGGACCGTACATCATCGCCCAAGTGCTAAAGCCCGGGACCTACAAGCTAGCCAACGAGAAGGGCCAAATCTTCACCAACGCTTGGAATATAGAATAGCTACGTCGCTTTTACCCTTAAAATTCCAAGCATTGTATATATGTTGTTTCTCGAAATACAATTAAAAAGTGTTCTTTAATTGTTCTAATTTTTCGAGAAACCTTCCCGAGCCTATCATTGGTCTCGGCAATACGACGACACTATAAGGGAGACTCGGCTCTGCCTCCGCAGAACCGAATCTCCCTCGGAGGCTAGATGGGGGATTCCCCCTAAAGTCCCACGCGCCATTTTTTAGTCGTAAAAATTCCTACACCAAACCCTCTAGCACGCTCTGACGAATCGGTTGCGGAAAACCCAAGGACCAAAAGCCCGCCTCAGGGCTAGAAGGCCGGTTGAGTCGTGAGACAGCCTAAGCCTCCAGGCTATGGCGCTCCCTCACCACCTTTCGCCCAGGGAACGACTTAGGCTCCAAAGAGGTTTTTTGCAAAAAATCAGATCAGAGACAACAAGAGGGCAGAGGCTCAGAAATACAAGACAAGCAATTAAAGAAACACGAGTACTTTAAAAAGAGAGGCCTCGACGACCATAAGCGCTACGATGCAAATTTAATTCCTACTCTATTTGCATGGTCGCTTGGGCCCAGGTCAAGGCTCAGGACCTCCGGCATTGGCAGACGATGGGGGAGGGACCACCTCCTCCTCAAACAACATTGCCAGCGCGGTGCCAGGGCCTTCCACCGCCTCCAACAGCTTCGTCACCACCTCGTCGAACTCATCGTCGTCATCAGGCAAGACCTAGCCATCACTGATAGCTTGAAGGTCAACACCAACGTAGTGTGAGGTGATGATGGCCAGTGCGCGCTTGACGCCCATATGCAGCGCTCCTCTGAGCCGCTCTCGCACTTGACCGCTTAGCGCAATCAGACGGCTCCCAAGGGAGCTGCCTGACTGAACCCCCTCGACCACCAAGGCCTCGCAGGCAGTGTGGGCAGCACTCTTTAGCACCTCGTGCTCCCCGATCTTGGTATCGAGCACCACCTGCACCGCACCGGAAGCCTCGGCTGCCCAGGTAACCTCCGCCTCCAACTCTGCGCCACAGCAAACGAAACGGGGTTGAGCGTAGAGGAAAACAAGCCAAATAGGGATAGAAGCCTACGGAACTCACCCTTGGCCATCAGCTCCTAGCATCGGGCCTCAACCCGAGAGGCCTCGGCCTCCTCCTTCAGGCGCTGGGCCTCGACCCAAGAAGCCTCGGCCGCCCTAGAAGCTTCACTCCCCAGCTCTGCGTCACATGAGGAAGTTAGGGAACGAACATAAGAAAAAGCGAATAAAACGAAGGGACTAGGACTCACCCTCGGCCTTTCCCCGCCAAACCACAGCCTCGGTCCGCGAGACCTCAGCCGCTACAAGGGCCTCATCCAAAGCGCCTTTTGTCAGCTGGTGCGCATTCTGTTCTGCCCCTAGTTGCCCAGCAAGAGCCATGGCCGAGGCCTTAGCTTCGACGGCTCAAGACATGAAGGCATCCCGATCATTGGCCGCGCGGGTGAGCTCCTCCTCCAACTCCTTGACCCGCACCGCTAGAGGGGCGAGCTGCTTCTGGGTCGTCGTCGCCTTGACCTTCGCATTGGCACAACGAAGGCGGAGGTCCTCCACCTCTGCGCTCCGCGCCGACAGGAGCTCGTTGGCGCCTGCAAGAAGGCCCTTCTGCCGCTGAAGCTGGTCCCAGACATCCCTCTCCCGACGAAGAAAGACCGACTTTCCAAGAGATCGGGTCTCGAGCTCCTGGGGGAAACAGAATAGGGGTCAATCCCCATAAAGAAAGCTCAGAAAAAGACCACCGCATGGGAAAAGAAAGCATGAACCTGGGCGACTTTGGGCAAATCGTTGGCCACCACGGACAGCGCCGTCCGTAGAGACCGCTCCGCCAGCTGGCGGTACTGCTTGAACATGTCCTAGCAACCGCCCTCGGCCGCGTCCTCGAGGGCAAACAGAGGCTCTGCCTCAGGATCATCCCGGCTTTGCCATAGGATGCGCGGGTGGTTCCACCCACAGGGCTTGGGTCACACCCGCATGAGGGCCGAGCTTCCCTCGCCCGGGGTTAGGACCGGCTGTTCCACGACACCGGCCACATCGGCGCCGGCCATCTCCTGCGCTCAGGAAGTGTCGTCGAAAGAGATCAGAAGAACTTCCACCTCCCGGGCGCCCTCCCGCAACGATGGCAGGCCTTGAACTAAGGGTGCCGCCAAGGCCTCCGCCGCCTTCATCTCCACTTCCTGGGCCGGCAACCCCGCCACGATCACGTCAGCATCGGTGGTCCTGGGGGCTCCAGCCTCTGCCGCCGTGGCCTCAGTGGTCTCGAGGGCTCCTGCCTCCGCCATCGTGGCCTCGGTGGTCTCAGGGGCTCCAGCCTCTGCCATCATGGCCTCGGCGGTCACGAGGGCTTCGGTGCCCGCCGCAGCGGCCTCAATAGTCCTGGGTACCGCAGCCTCTGTCGCCCTGGCCTATGAAACCCCAGGGACCGTGGACCCGATGGTCTCGGTGGCCAAGGGAACCTCGACCGCATCCGACCCACGGGCCTCGCCATCGTGGGGCGGAGCCGCTGCCCCCCCCTCCTGCGTCAGGGCCGCCTCGGCAGCCCCTCCTTGAGTGGCCGGCTCCTTCGGGTCGACCCTTGCCGATGCCGCGCCACATTGTAGGGCGGCTTGTGCCTCCGCCACCCAGTGGGCGGTGGAGCCGGGGTTAACCTTGAGCGCTTTAAGAGGCGCCAAGGTAGGCACCTCCGCAGGTCGCTTCCGGCTAAGGACAAAACGTTCGCAGGGTCAGCACAAGACAAAAGAACGAACGGAAGGCACTGCGACCCCACCAAAAATACACCTACCTCGAGCGGGGCGACAACCGCTTCGCCACGGTGATCCTTGTCCGCAAAGGCGGTGGCAGCGGTAGAGGCATGGCCTCCATGTCTAACGGCGCCGGTTGGTCTTCAACGGACCCCAGCACCCCTCGGTCCTCTACGAGGGCAGTTGCATCGCCTCCGCCACCACTTGCTCCACCGCCGCCACCGAGCGCACTGGGCTGACGGTGCGTTTGTCCAACGCCCGCGCCCCGGGCGTGTCAGCCTTGGCCCCGAAGCGAGCAATTGCTGACCCCAGGTCTGCTCCTCCTCCTCCTCCTTAGAGCGCTGGGCTACTGGCCGATGCCCCGGGCACCGTCTCCCCTACGTCAGGGAGATGGTCTAGGGGACCCCGCCTCATCGCCCTCGTCATCCCTGTCCGAGGCCTCCGTCGACAGCGATGGCGATGGGGATTCCTCCAATGGGAGGCCATCCTTCCTCTGCTGCCGGCGGCGCTTATCCAGTTCCTCGCGCGCGAGGATCTTCTTCGTGCATCTCGCCGCCTTGGCGTCTTTTCGCTTTTTCTGTGCCTCGGCTTGCGCCCGATTGATCACCTGCCGCCTCGCATCCTCGGGAACGGGCGGCGGAGAGGCGCGCACGTCCCTCATCCCCTGCAGGAACGCCGAGCATGCATAAGGGAACGAGAAGTAAAGAGAAACGGAGGAGGCTCCGGGGCTGCAGCGGCACACGACTTACCAGCGAGAGGAACCCCACAACGGGTGCATCGCGATGGGGGTCAGGTTGCCACCCCTCAGCTTTGCCTCCACTGTCTCCCCCACCCGGCGAAGAATTTCCTCGTTAGAAAGGGTGGAGGAGGACATTCGGATGCCCTCGTTTGGCTCGCCTGGCCTCATCTCGAACAGGTGCCACCACCGAGCCATCAGCGGCAGCACCCTCCGGCGGTGGAAGGCCGCCACGACCACGACCGCAGTAAGGCCATGGCCCCACAGCCGCTCTAGCCCCTCCAGAAGCGGCTGCAGCTTGGGTTGATCCTCCCTCGGGACACCATACTTCCACCTCTCTGGGCAGCTCCCCACAATCCACCCAGTGTAGGGGGGAAGTCTGCCGTCGTCGTTGCGGAGGTAGAACCAGCTCATGTACCATCGACGATTGGATGATGCGAGCTGGGCCGGGATATAGAGATGCTGGCGGTCCTAACGCACTTGGAGAGTGCAGCCACCGGCCCTCACCGCTTTCCTCATGCCCGACGTTTCCGTCAGCTTAGTGGTGTGCCCCGCCCGGAAGAGATGGAGCCACAACTCCCTATGGGGAGCAATCCCCAAGTACCCCTCACAGACAGCGACGAAGATGGCCGCCTGCGCGATAGAGTTGGGGTTGAAGTTGTGGAGCTCCACGCATAGTAGTGTGGGAGCGCCCGCATGAACCGATCTGCCGGAACGCCGAGGCCGCGCTCGTGAAATGAGACGAAGCTCACGACGTAACCATCGCGAGGCCTCGGTTTCGGCTCGCCCGATGGAGCGATCCACTCTGGCCTGCTGGGGTCCATCACCGGGCGAAGGAGTCCACCATCGACGAGCGACTGAAGCATCTCCACGGTGACGTCAGATGGATCCCAAGGGTCCACCTCAATGACAACGATGTCGCCGACCATGAGTACGGTGGAGGGTTCGAATGCAGCGGTGAGTTTGTCTCTCTCTCTTTCTCGCTCTCTCCCTGGCTCGCTCTTCTCCCTTCTTCTTCCCGGCACCCGCTGCTTTTGTGATGGCTCGATGGGGGCAGAGCTAACGCAGGCAAGGTAAGGTGAGGAGGGGCCAGGCTCTTTGGGTATTTATGCAGGGTGAAGGCGAAACGAACGGGCGATGAAGTCGGGAAAGTTTCCCCTAGATCCGGTGTGGTTAACACCGATCCGATTTTACCGCCCACGCGCCCACCTTTTTCCCATTAATTGCGGGAATAGTTATGTCCCATCCACCACGTCGTGCCCAACTGCGGCGACCGCAGGCGTCGTTCTGCCTCCCTAGAAAACCGCCTCAAAAGGCGCGCCAGCCGTTGCTGAGCCGATAGGGAAGATATCCCCCCCCGCCCTATTCCTTTCAGATGAAGGAACCAGGCTCTAAGCCTATTACGGTCTAGGGGTTCAAAGGCTGGGCCCCCAGGGGTTTCGACAGCTGCCCCAGGACAACAGAGTCAGGGACAACCGCGGGCGAGCCCATATAGGGCTGAGGCCCAAGCAAGCGAAACACTTGGGACGCCCTAAGTCGTGTCCGAGACCGGCAGGGAGGTCTCCGAATGGGATCACACCGTTGGGAGGCGCCGAGCCACCGAGGCCCAGCGAATGGACTCGGCACCCACTAGAGAAACCCCCCGGTACTCTTGGAGTGCGTCACTGGACCGCTAGCCATCCCCTAGCGAACGAGGCACGGGCCTCCACTCGGACTTATCCAATAACAGCTCACCGGACGTGCCAACGCTCGTGCCCACCGAGGGTAGCCTGGCACATTCCACCCCTCCTTCCGAGTGAAAAGGAAGCGTGAGGGTCGTACAAAAAGCCAGGGGAACCCCTAACGGACCTCTTGCTCCGTACAGAGGCTAGGGGGCTCTTCCTACAACCTTGCCGAGACCTCGCGACCCCGGCTCGCACTCGAGGGGGCTCGACAAAACAACCCCTCCTTCCGAGCGAAAAGGAAGCGCGAGGGTCATACAAAAAGCTAGGGGAGCTCCCGATGGCCCTCTCGCTCCGTGCAGAGGCTAGGGAACCCTTCCTGCAACCTTGCCGAGACCTCGCGACCCAGGCTCGCGCCCAAAGGGGCCTCGGCAAACAAGCCCTCACGCGCGAGGGGTGTACAAAAAGCCAGGGGAACTCCCAACGGCCCTTTCGCTCCATGCAGAGGCTAGGGAGCTCTTCCTGCAACCTTGCCGAGACCCAGCGGCTCCGGCTCGCACCCGAATGGGCTCGGCAAACAACCCTTCCGTCTGAACGAAAAGGATATGTGAGGGTCGAACAAAAAAGGCAGGGGACCCCTGACCGCCCTCTCGCTCCGGGTGGAGGCTCAGGGGCTCCTCCTACACCCAAGACAATGACAAACGACCTAAGCTCGCACTAGAAGTTTCGTTACAAACACGATAAAGGGCACCGAGCCCATTACGGTCCAGGGGTTCGAAGGCTGGGCCCCCTGAGGTTTCGACAGTCGCCCTAGGGTAACAGAGTCAGGGACAACTATGGGTGAGCCCACGAATGGCCAAGGCCCGAGCAAACAATCGCTTAGGGGTCCTAAGTCATGTCCAAAACCGATAGGGAGGTCTCCGAATGGGATCCCACCGTAGGGAGGCACCAGGCCACTGGGGCCCAGCGAACGGCCTCGGCACCCACTAGAGAAACCCTCCGGTACTCTTGGAGTGCATCTCTGGACTGCTAGCCGTCCCCTAGCGAACGGGGCACGGGCCTCCACTCAGACTTACCCGATAACAGCTCACCGGAAGTGGCACCGCTCATGTCCACCAAGGGTAGCCTGGCACATTCCACCCCTCCTTCCGAGCGAAAAGGAAGCATGAGGGCCGCACAAAGAATCAGGGGCACCCCTGACTGCCCTCTTGCTTCGTGCAGAGGCTCGGGGGCTCTCCCTGTGATCTTGCCGAAACCCCGCGACCCGAACTCGCACTTGTGGGCTCGGCAAATACGATAAAAACTCATCACTCAAAACACGAAAAAGCCCCTGGAGGAGTGATTCCACTCCTCTAGGGCCTCGAGGGCTACACCTGGCAGGTGCGCTCGCGCGCACCCACCGAAACCTCAAGAAGCAAAACACAATCCCTGTGGGAGTGGCTGCAAGCCAAGTCTCGACAAACCCTCAGGAAGAGTGCACGCGCTCCCCCTGAAGCTCGAGGGCTACTGTCGGGTACCATAGAATGGGTTACCCCGAGCGTACACCAAAAGAGTCACTTAAATCCCATCAATAACGAAGCCAGAAGGTGAGCCATGGATTCATCGCCGGCCCCATCCGAGCCCACCGGCTCTCCGCCTCGCCTGAGGCCTCGCACGGGAGGTCTCGACGTCCTGACGCAATCTCCGCCTCGCGCGAGGCCTCTCGCGAGAGGCCTCGGCAAGGAACCAAATCTCCGTCTCGCCCGAGGCCCCGTGCGTATAGCCTCGGATGAGACTGCTATCCCCCGTATCGCTCGAGGCTGGCTTGACAACAACCCGTCGCTCCCGCCTCGACCGGTCTTCTCGACAGCATGTCACGTCCCATTAATGCGTCAACCACTCCCGCAATCTCAGCCGGATGACGGCTCGACACCGCGGAGAGGCCGACGGGACAAGAAGTCACATCAGCGCCATACCGGCTGAGACAGGGCATGACGGGGATTATTGGCCACTGTATTCTGGCGCTGTGCCCACGATCAGCGCCCACACTACACTGTGCCCCGTAACTCCCGCCCCAAAGACAACGCAGCATGGGAAGTCTGGCCCAGGTCATCATCGCCTTCGAACCAGCGTACCAGATCGACCGCCCCCTCCGGGCCTCGGCACACTACGCCAGGTCTCGGCTATCTCGGGATTCACGTCTGCCGAGACCCCCCACCGCGGTTCGGCCTCGGCACCAACCGAGCCTCGGCCTCGCGCGCGGTCAATCCATAGTGACCCGCACGCTGACCGCCGCGCCTGCTCCGAGGCAGCCCTGGAGCTCCCATAACGCACAGGATCGGATGTGACCAGCATGTCGCCACAGCGCTCCAAGGACGGACCACTCCAACAACCACACCACCACAGGAACAGGCTACAGGGCTCGAACTCGCCGCCTCTGTTCGCACGACGCCGTATAGTTAGCACATGTACTACCCTGTCCTTCCTTCAACTATAAAAGGAAAGGATTTGGGCCATTTATAGGGGGAGGGGCACTCACGAAGAACAGCATCCTGTAACCCGCACACTTCCCTGCCGCCTGAGAGCAACGTCTCAAGCAGCCCACATCACTCCCCGCCGAGACCTGGGACTAGCTCCCTCTCTCACCTAGCTTGTAACCTCCTACTACAAGCACTTCGGTGCAAGGAATACAAGATCGATCTCTCAGACCGGACGTAGGGCACCAATTGCCTGAACCAGTATAAGCCTTGTGTCTCTTTGCACCACCATCCAGGATTGGGAACACGCAGTACAAATTTACTAGTTGGTTGAGGATCCTCGGACCAAAACACCGACACTTAAATTCTCACATATTTTTAAAATCTCAAAATCCAACAAAACTGTTGGTATTCTTTTTATTTAGATTTTCCAAATCTCTTGGGATGCAAACGGCACCTAAAACTGTCGTGCAACGTGATCAAGTAGACCGTGGTATGTCTTATCAGCTCAGGTTATCAGCTCGTTTTAGTTTGTTTTAGTTTATTTTCTCTCAAAAAAATAATATTAAATCATCCGAAATAATCTAAAATATACTGTGCAACCATCAGCCGAACACGCCCTATATCTTGAAACGAATGGATTGAGTTGACCTAACATGTCGTTTTTATGCTTTTTCCTGTTGCAGAGTTATGTGACACGGTACCTTTTGAAGTTTTGAGTCTACCATCTTATCTTATATATTGAAAGGAATTAATGCTTACCGTACTCGCATTTGCATCTCATCTTCCTGACTTGCGTACATGATCGCTTTGATTCGACATTCATCCACCTTCATCCTCCTCAAGTGCGTGTCCAGTGTCCATGGCTGCTGTTTTTTTATGTCTGGTGGGACGTGGGAGGTGGCCAAGTGTACCCAGCATTTAGCCCGAATTTAATCAAGACGTGAACCATTTAGAATTTTGCTATTTTGATAGACAGACCCAAAAATTTATTTAGTACCGGGCTCAATTTAGTACATGGGCCACGTCAGCTGCCTACAATCTAGAATCGCCAAACAGCCCAGCAGATAAAGGACGTCACGCTGCCAAACGAGAAATTCCTCCAGAAAGCAACTCTTTTCATAATGCGTAATGCTTCTGAGCACGCATTTAGGAGTCAGGGGGAAAAGGAAGAAAGAAAGAAACACCCAAACACGCATGCTGAGCTCAGGATCACAGTCACAGTGGTAGACTAAGGCCTTGTTTAGATTAAGGTTAGGAATCAGTATTTGGCACTATAGCACTTTCGTTTGTATTTGATAATTATTATTTAATCATAGTTTAACTAGGTTCAAAAGATTCGTCTCGTAATTTACAATCAAACTATGTAATTAGTTATTTTTTATCTACATTTAATACTCTATGCATATGTCCAAAGATTTAATGTGACAAAGAAAGAGTGAAAAAAACTTACAATCTAAACAAGGTCTAATGCCACAAATGTTTGGGCAGAAGAAGGAACACGAGCTGTCCTGTCCATGATCCGTGGCCTTTTGGGGGCCCACGGAGGCAATGGCAGAAGCAAATCCGAGAACGTGGTTGCTGCTGGATCAGGATCACGGATGGAGCATGGGGAGGCTGCAGAGTTCGCCCATTCCATGACCATGACTGCCCCTGCCGTGCTCACGGCGTGTGGCCACGCGGCGGCACTCTCCTGCCATGTGGCCACCTGCCTGTCCTCGCCTCCCGGCTCCCACTCCTAGTCCCAACTTTTTTTTATTACCCCAGCACGGCAGCTGGGCAAGAACCTCACCTCACTCCTTTCCATAGGCGTGACAGCAACCGAAAGAACGAAAGA
This sequence comes from Miscanthus floridulus, assembly GCF_019320115.1. Classification (NCBI taxonomy): domain Eukaryota; kingdom Viridiplantae; phylum Streptophyta; class Magnoliopsida; order Poales; family Poaceae; genus Miscanthus; species Miscanthus floridulus. The sequence continues at coordinate 313,254 of NC_089581.1, read as the reverse complement.
AAGCAGCCGTGTCTGGCTCGCCGCCTGTTAGCTGGTTCGTTTCAATCGGGGCTTATCAGTTATAGCAGTAAATCATGGTATAGTCCAAACGGTTCGCTTGCTTCGCTTCCCGAAACCAGGAAAGCATCACCAAACCACGCAACCAGGAAAGCATCACCAAACCACGCGCCACGCTATCATCGTCGTCATCGCACCGCTTGGAATGTGCTAACACTAACACTAACAGCGCTGTCACTGTCGATGGCTACAACACTACAATACCAGACGGCGCAAGCCCTGCCCCGTGTGGCGCTGCTTGGCCACAAGGGAAAACCCAAATCATGGGCGCTGCTCCTCGCCAAGAATCATCAGCAGCAGCAGCAAAAGAAAACAAAACGGAACAACCCCAACAACCAGGATCGCAAGATGCCCACGGGCCATCCATCATCTGTTAGCATCGGCCGGCCCATCGATTGACCTGATCAGGACAAAGATAGAGCAGCCATCACAAGATATTCCCCACGGCCAGGAGAGCAAGCGCATCATGCACACTCCGGAAGAGGAAAAATTCTCAGGAACCTTTCCGGAGCCTCCACTCCAGTCAGGACCGGCTTCTCCAACTATGGTAAGCAAGACTGCAAGAGAGAGGAGCAACAGGTGAGCAACAGGCCTCGTTTAGTTCCGAAAATTTTTGGCTTTTGGCTACTGTAGCACTTTCGTTTTTATTTGATAAAAATTGTCTAATTATGGACTATTTAGGCTTAAAAGATTCGTCTCACGATTTCTCGGCTAACTGTGTAATTAGTTTTTTTTTTTCGTCTACATTTAGTACTCCATGCATGTGCCACAAGATTTAATGTGACGGAAAATCTTAAAAATTTTTAGTTTTTGGCTTAACTAAACGGGGCCTAAAGCGCAAAAGCACTCTCCGAGCTGCGTGCTGGAGAGGGTTGACTGCCCTGCCGACTTTCCTTTCAGGAAACAGTCACCATGGATGGGTGGGTGACTGCCTGACTGGGTGGTGCGTGCCCAGCTGCTGCTGAGTGCTGACCATTTCATCATACCAGATCGCAAGCAGCAGCAGTGACCATCCATACCTTTCGGCTTTCTCACCGCTCACTCGGATCCGAGGTTCAAGGCTTCAACTTTTCAAAACCATCCGAGTTCGAATCTGATGCTATGCGTAGGTGGAGACGTACTCCGACATCAGAGAAACCATCAGCAGGTCAACCATGACGCAGAAGCAGCCACGCGCTCGTACATCAGCTCACACCACAGCAGAATATAGAGAGAGACGACGACGATGCAATACAAAAGAGCTAGCTGGAGAGCACCCCAGCATTTCCGGCCACGATTCCAGCCGGACGCACACTCGCCTAGATCCAGGAGCTGGTACCAGCTACTTCTACTCGCTTGCAAGAACGGCCGGAAGGATGATCATAATCTCTCCTTACATTGCAAGAGAAGGTTACAAGGCAGCTACTAGCACACTACTAGCGGTAGGATTACAACTAGAGGTGGGGGCAAGAACAGCAAGGAAAGGGACGGGGAGGAACAGAGCTGCTACTAGCCTAGCACGGACACGGATTATTAACTCGCTTTGTTCGACTGATGAACTACTACTTAGCCGGGAAAACTTAGCATAGATCCAGAGGGGAAAAGGGGTAGAGAGAGACAGACGGATCTCTCTGGGCTCAGATCATGCTGCATGCCGAGCAAATCTGCAGCTTGCAGCAGCATCGGCGCCGCGGCGGTCTCCTCTCACCGCCTTCGGGTGCGGCGTCTGGTGCGGTGCTAGGTGGGGGTGAAGTCAGGCGTACACGACGCCGGAGGAGAGCGCCATGAGCAGGATGGCCGCGCGCTCCTCCTCGCCGAGGCGCCGCCTCCGGCGCATCCGCCGCCGCTGCTTCAGCACCACCTCCTTGCCGAACCCCACGGCGCGGAGCTCCACGATGGCCTCGTCCGCCTCCTTCTCCCTCTCCCTCTCCCGCTTGGACGCCGCGGCGGCGGCGGCGGCCGCAGTGGCCTTCTTCTTCCGCTGCTGCTGCTGCTCGTTGCCTCCGCCGGCCTTGCTGCTGGAGTCCAGGCCCATCGCCTCCCGTCTCTTCTTCCGGTACCGGATCCCGCACGCGTTGCACAGCGACTGCGACCACAGATCGGGAGCGGATTAGCCAAGGACGGCACAGATCGGGAACGGGAATGGGCCCCGGAGCCGCGCTAGGGTTCCGGGGAACGAGATCGGGGGTCGTCGGGATCGGGAATACTCTACTCACCATGGGCCCGCAGGGTCCCCCGCGCCAGAGCGGGGTCTTGGTGGTGTGGCACTCGGTGCAGGCCTTCGTCTCGCCGGAGGCCGGCGGGCGCTCGTCCGGATCCAGCGCCCCGCTCCCCTGCTGCGGCGGAAAAGAAACAGACAAACGCGATTAATTAACACCCGCACCCACCATCCGAAACACAGATCGAGCCGGGAGAGCGCGGATCGGAGCTCACCTTCTCGACGGAGGAGTCCATCTCCGGCGACAGGACCGGCGGATCTACCACCGCGGAACCACTCCCTTGCTCCTCCGTCTCCAGCCTCGCGGAGTCCCCGGCCGAGCCCTCCGGCGCCCGCCGCCACTCCCCCTGCGCGGATCGGGAGGTCGATCCGCGGCGGAGGACACCCCTGCTGCGCGGATCTGGCCGCTGGACGTCGCGGCGGCGGCGGAGCGAACGAGTGGGGGAAGAAGGTACTAGGGGTTAGGAGCGGGAGAAGCGTCGAGTGGAGGGAACCGAGGCGTGCGATTTGTTGTGTGGGGTGGGGTGGGGTGGGTGAACTGGTGGGGAGAGAAGAAAAAGGGACCCTGCCCGAGGATTTGATCTCAAAATGGAGGAGGGAAGAGGGGCGCGGGCGTGGAGGGAAAACGCAAATCCGTGGAGGGAAACCAGGGGAAATTTGGGCCGTAGGGTTTGCGTCTTCGGCTCACGAAAGTTAGGCCCGTTTTCATAAGTCAGCTCACTTATTAAAGTCAGGTGATTGAAAATCAGTGATTTATAAGGCATGTCTGTTGGTTGTAGATGACTTATAAGCTCATTAAAGGTGTGGCCCCTACGCAAAAAAGGGTGACTTATAAGTTTTAAGCAAGGGTGAACCAACTTAAAACTTATAAGCAGGGGTGACTTATAAGTTTGTGGTGTTTGGCAAGATAAGTCACTTTTTCACTTTTTAATTTATAAGTAGGTGACTTATTTGGAACCAAACAGGACCTTACTTGTATTATACTAGCTGATGGTAAGTAGAGTATCCGTTATCTACAGATATGAATATAGATATAATTATAATAATTTTAAATTTGAATTTGGTTAGAGATGTTTTAGATAAAATATGAATGGATAACGATATCATTTTTTTTCTAATTTGAGTATCTGGATATAGATACACTACAAATACTAAATCTATAAATTTAAATACAATACATTTTATACGGACACCGAAGGTATTTGATTAGAAAATACCCATACCGTTTAAGTCTCTAGTGGTAACCTATTCAGAGGAAATAATTTTATAGAAACTATATAGAAAGTTTATATGAAATCAGTTTGTTTTACTCGAAAAACATGAAGAGAATCCTGAAATTTGAATATTGCTTCAGTAATGAAAGTAGATAAAAGTCTAGTGGATTTTTCTCGATTTTGTGATTCTCATGGGCTTTAAACTGAAGTAGTATTTTCTCAAGATTTTTCTAGCGTTGCTGGTTTATATGTACAATAATTCGTTGTGGAAGTTCATTTTTCCAAAGAATATATAGTGGGGACCTAACAATTTCCAAAAATTTTGGCCGGACACGACACAGGAGTACGTAGGATTGTAGGGCACGTGAAGGAGCAAAGCCACAGGTCTAGGCTATAGCCACACCTGGCCCCAGGTACCAGAAGGCGGCGGAGTCCAGTACTTCAGTGGCACTTCTACTTCAGTCCCAAGCCAGAACCCTCCACCTGGCTTCCTCAGGGCATGCACATCTCACAAACCGGATGGGTCTCTAAGAGCAAGGTTAATAATAACTGTAAGTTTTTTTTAGCCTTCTCTCAGTCCACTTATATAGTAGTTAGCTCTTTATAGTTAATACATGGTCCACTTGTCTCTCTCATAGACTTTCTTGGTTCTTTTGCCCAAGCCGGCTGTAAGCTTACAGCCCGCCAGCGGCGAATCTAGACTAAACTGCTGCCGGGGTTGCACAGATTCATGAACTCAATCTGATGGGGTCGTAGCTGGCCGGAATACGCGGGGTTCCACTGATTCGTACAAAGTTATCGGGGTCGCATGACCCCGACACATGCACTATGGCTTCGTCGCTGCAGCCCGCTTCTCCTCTCTCTCCTCCCCTCTCTCCTCCACCTCATCATTTAGTCGGCTTACAGCCTGCTGTTATACTCGCTCTAAGCACCTCAAATCTATCGGACATATAGGTATAAAAATAGGCCATACAACCTACAGACGAGGTTCTCTCTCTAAGCTGTTTCATGTTTTGCATGTAGTTAAGATCAACTATAAATAATTTTTTTTGTATACCATTGTGTGGTTATTTGATAGAAAACATATCAAGGATAAATAAGAGCGACATGATTACAATATATTTTTTAGAAACCATCGATATAATAATTATGTTATATTTACTTGCAACACCTTTTGTCTAATTTTCTTTGTTTACATAGCATTGTCATATGTGCTCGATTAGATCCTTCTTGAGTTTCCTATGTGTTAGCCGAGCTCTGATAGCGGAATTTCCAGTTCATCACTTTTGGAGGGCGTAAATATTCTCTGCCAAAACATCCAATGACTCCTTCAGCAAATTTTCCCAAGATGATCAAAGAGGGAGTGAGTTCACAAATTATACACAGTGTTTTATGTGAACAAATAGCATAACACATAAGCTAGATAGATAAGTTAAGCACCCCAAATAGCTAAATGCTCACTGAAAACATATTTGGTTTAATCAGACCATACATTGCAGTAGATGCCAAACAATGCATTTGGTTCAATCAGACCACATATTGCAGTAGATGCAAAACACCCAATATTTGGTTCATTCAGGAGCTCACAGTTTGATCATTGTTTCATGTTTCATTCAGCTTGTCTGCAGACAATTAATTAAAATTAATTGTTTCATCTAGCCAAGTCCTTGTTCTTCATAGCCAGCTTGTAATGTATAATGAAATCGATGTCTCAGTAGTTGGATTGATCTGCTAACCAGGCCTCTGTCTGTATGCTCCTGTCAGCCAAATTTCCTTCTAAATTCCATAACCCATGTTCTCCATTCTGTAGGCACCAAATTTTTATGTAAGACTATGAAACCGAGAACAAATTCTTCGAACAAAGATTCTTTGAACAATCCATTGCCTCTTAGTTCCTTATATTAACACATTGCCTAATCTGCTCCTCCATGCATAATTCAAAGCTAGAAAAATAACAAGCATAGATGCATAAATAGAGGGAAGGAGCAGCTCGCCATAACCTGGTGGCGGCTGATACCCTAAATAGCGGGCTTGTCTCTGGATTGTGGATTAGTAGCTACCTCTGGATTGTAGGCTAGTGTAACAGAACCGACCAATTATACGAAATTAAGTAAGAAAATCATCCACCAGAGCAGACGATTGAGCAAACTTAAGCCCGTATAACCCGGTAGTCCGTGAAATCACGAAGGATTTCAAACCAACTCGTGTCCCAGCCATGATCGTAATAAGTTTAGCGGTCACCATCACATATTACATAAAAGTTTGCATCACGGATACATCAGAGTTTCAACATAGTTATTACAAAACCAGTTCGAATAAAAGTAGCGGAAGTCATTTGTTCAAACCACACACACACTCACGCGGAGTTTAAATATAGTGCCAGCGAATGATCATCTCCAACAAAAGCATCAGATGAGACGTAAGGAATGACCATGCCCATGGTCCTAAGCATCACCCATCGCAGGGTACAGGCAGTTGATACAGTAGCCGTAATACATCTGCCCATCTACAACAAGTGGGAATAAAACCCTGAGTACTAGAAGGTACTCAGCTAGACTTACCCGACATAACCGAAAATAATTGACACCAAGGATTATGAAGGGCTTTATAGTAGGGTAGCTGACTCATTTGCAAAAAGAAGCATTTTAGCATGTCAAAAACCTTTTCTAAAAGCATTATTGCCAAGTTAATTATTATTAACCTGTCAACTAGGTTTGCACCTATACTAGAGTAAACATGTGATTAAGCAGATAATGATAACCAATGATCATTAAACAACTTCCATACTGTCATATTCACTATAACTGTCCAAGTGTTCCATAACATTTACTACGATGAAGTAACTCAAAACCCTAATTTTTGGAAATTACTTTGGAAGCAAAATTTTGAATTAATTTGAATACAAACCTTGCTCCAAAAATTGTGCTAAACAATTCTAGATGATTTACAAGCATAACCAACAGTTTCTACTCAACTAGCAAGCAAGAATCAGAGCAAAACAACTCTAATAAGTGTATGCATCATTTACGTTTCACAAACATGTTTCGTATGTTTCGAAGTAATGTTTCAGTTGTTATATGCAAGATTATGCAGGTATGATTAGGATGCTTGATGATGCACGATATGTATGATTAGCAGTGCCTAAATGCAGGCATAACACCGGGGTGTTACAGCCTTCCCCCCTTATAAAAATCTCGTCTCGAGATTTGGGTTACGGACCATTTGTTATAAAATTCTTCATAAGCTTTTTGTAGATACTCTCCTGTTTCCCAAGTTGCATCTCCCTCATCATGATGACCCCACTGTATCTTGTATGTTTTCACCACACTATTCCGAGTAGCACGTTCCTTAGTGTCTAACACCCAGACTGATTGTTCACGATACACCAAATCTGATTTGAGTTGGATACCTCGAGGTTCTATTCTTTCCTCCGGAACACGCAAACATTTCTTGAGATGTGATACATGGAAAACTGGGAAAACGGTACTCATTGTCTCAGGTAACTCTAACTTGTAGGCTACCGGACCTCTTTGTTCCAAGATCTTGTATGGTCCTACGAATCTCGCGGCAAGCTTTCTTCGGATTCCAAACCTTTTCTTCTTCATTGGCGTGACTTTCAGATAAACATAGTCACCAACTTCAAACACAAGGGGTCTCCTTCTTTTGTTTGCATAGCTTTTCTGACGTGATTGGGCAGCTTTCATATTCTGCTGAATAATATGAACTTTCTTCTCAGCTTCTTCTACAAAGTCAATGCCATAATACCTTCTATCACCAGGCTCGATCCAATTCAATGGTGTTCTACATTTTCTGCCATATAAAGCTTCGAATGGGGCCATCTTGATGCTTTCTTGATAACTATTATTATAAGAAAACTCAGCTAATGGTAACCATGACTCCCATGATCCCTTAGAAGATAATACACAGGCTCTCAACATATCCTCCAAAACAGCATTTACTCGTTCAGTCTGACCATCTGTCTGAGGATGATAAGCGGTACTGCGAATCAAACTAGTTTCTAAGCCTTTGTGTAAATGTTCCCAAAAATGAGCCGTGAACTGTGAGCCTCTATCAGATACTATGGTCATTGGTATACCATGCAACCTCACAATTTCTGCGATATACTTCTCGGCATATTGAGGTGGTCGATAATCTGTTTTGACCGGCAAGAAATGAGCGGTCTTGGTAAGACGATCCACAATTACCCAAATCGAATCATGTCCTTTTTGAGTAGTGGGCAAACCCGTGATAAAATCCATACTGATATCGTCCCACTTCCAACTAGGAACTGATAAGGGTTGCAACATACCGGCAGGTTTCATGTGAATTGCTTTCACTCGACAACATGTGTCACATCTGACCACATATGCTGTAATTTCTTTCTTCATTTTGGTCCACCAATAGCGAGATCTTAGTTCTTGATACATCTTACTACTTCCGGGATGGATAGATAGCTTAGAAAGGTGAGCTTCATCCATGAGTTTACTTCTAAGCTCTCGATCCTTGGGAACCACAAGACGGTTGTCAAACCACAACACGCCCTGTTCATCCACTTTAAAGTGTTGAGACGGCTTTTCTTTTATTTTCTCTTTGATGTGGAATATCCCCTTGTCAGTTTTCTGACCTTCTATTATCTTACTTTCCAAAGAGCAACTAATCTGAATACTATGTAACACAGCAGGATGCATTAGATCGAACCCATCTTCAAGTAATGGCTGCACATTCAAGTAATGTGACTTTCTGCTCAAAGCATCTGCCACTACATTGGCTTTACCAGGATGATATTGCACATTCAAGTTGTAATCCTTGATCAATTCCAACCATCTACGCTGTCTCATGTTTAGCTCTGGTTGGGTAAAGATATACTTAAGACTCTTGTGATCGGTGAAGATGTTGCACACATTACCAAGTAGATAATGTCTCCAAATTTTTAGGGCGTGCACAACTGCAGCAAGTTCCAGATCATGTGTTGGATAGTTGACCTCGTGCTTCCTCAATTGACGTGATGCATAAGCAATGACTCTCCTTTCTTGCATAAGAACACAGCCCAATCCAGTCTTCGATGCGTCGCAAAACACATCAAATGGTTTCTCAATATCTGGTTGTGCTAGAACAGGAGCAGTGGTCAACAGTTTCCGCAAAGTGTGGAAAGCTGCTTCACACTCTTCTGTCCACACAAACTTATGATCCTTCTGAAGGAGGCTTGTCATCGGTTTGGCGATCTTCGAGAAATCTGGTATAAAGCGACGGTAATAACCCGCTAGTCCTAAGAAACTTCTAATCTCAGGAACTATGGTCGGTGCTTTCCAATTCATAACTTCTTGCACCTTACTTGGATCGACTGAAACTCCATTCTCTGACAGAATGTGACCAAGAAAAGGAACTTCCTTTAACCAGAATTCGCATTTGCTAAACTTAGCATACAATTGATGGTCTCTAAGTCTGGTCAAGACAGTTCTTAGATGCTCTTCATGATCTTTTTCGTTCTTGGAGTACACCAGAATGTCATCGATGAACACTACCACAAACTTATCCAATTCTGGCATGAAAACTATATTCATCAAAAACATAAAGTATGCAGGAGCATTTGTCAAGCCAAAAGACATGACAAGATACTCATACAACCCGTATCTGGTGGAAAATGCAGTTTTTGGTATATCCTGTGGCCTAATCTTAATCTGATGATAACCGGATCTCAAATCTATTTTTGAGAATACCTTGGCCTTGGATAATTGGTCAAACAGAACATCAATATGTGGCAAGGGATATTTATTCTTGATGGTCACAGCATTGAGTGGCCTATAATCTATGCACATTCTCAACGTGCCCTCTTTCTTTTTCTTCACAAACAAAGCGGGACATCCCCATTCAGACTTGCTTGGCCGAATAAACCCCTTTTTTGACAAATCTTCTAATTGCTTCTTTAGCTCAGCTAACTCATCTGGAGGCATCCGATAGGGTCTCCTTGAAATCGGAGCCGTTCTGGGGACTAGCTCAATTCCAAACTCAATCTCCCTATCTGGCGGAAGACCAGGTAGCTTATCCGGGAATACGTCCGGGAATTCACACACTACCGGAATCTGATGAATAGGAATGACTACCGTAGCACATGTAACACTTATAAGGTCTGTTCTTCAAGGCAATGATACTTGGAAAGTACCCTCACCCAGGGGATCCTTAAGGGTAAGTACTCGACTTCCCGTATCTATGACTGCTCCCCAATCCTTCATCCAATTCATCCCTATAATGACATCCAAGACTAACCCAGGCATAACTATCAAGTTCACTCGAAACTTCCTGCTACCTAATTCAAGGGTTGCCCCTCGAACCATCCGGTTGGTCAAAACATCAGCCCCTGCTGAACTTATACGGTAATCATAACCCAATTCTGTGCATAGTTGTTCATGTTTCTGTGCAAATGCTTGACTCATAAAAGAATGCGATGATCCAGAATCAAATAGAACAACTGCAGGGTTTTCGTTGATAGGAAACTTACCAGCAGTGACGGGCTCTCCCTCTAGAATTTCATCCACTGTTGTACTGTGCACTCTAGCATTATAAGTCTGCTGCTTCTTCTTGGGCGGGTACGGACAAAACTTCGAGAAATGACCGGGTTGATCACAGTTATAACAGGGTCCTCTTACTGTCCCGACAGATCCCACAGCTCCCTTGGAACTGCCTTGCACCGCAATTGCGGCTGCTTTGTTGGGCTGTACTGCCATCATGTACGGCTTTTGAGGTCCACGGAAATTCTGGCTTCTTGGCTGAGGTGGCCAGAATCTAGCGCTAGGTGCCGATGGGCGATATGGAGGACGACCTCCCATAGGTGCTCTAGCTTGAGACGGCCCACTTTCAAAGGCTCTCTTGTGTGTCTTGGCTGCGGTACTGGCGTTGTTATTCTTCTCCTGCTTCAGACAGTCGCTGATGAAGTCGTTGAATCTGACGCGGTTGTTGGTACCAACATGCTTCATCATTTTTGGATTGAGACCCCTCTTAAAACTGGCTATCCTTTTGGTATCTATGTCAACCATGTCGGGAGCATAGCGACACAAGTTGTTGAAAGCATGCAGGTATTGCGTCACGGTCTTGGTACCCTGGTTCAATGCCAGAAACTCTCCCAACTTCATCTCTATCAGCCCGGGTGGAATATAGACTCCATGGAAGGCCTCAGCAAACTCTCTCCAAGAAATCTGAGCATTTGGAGAGAAGGTGGTGCGATGGTGCTTCCACCACATTCCCGCCGGTCCTTGCAACTGAAGTGCGGCATATTCCGTTTTCAGAACCTCAGTCATCCTCAACACACGGAATTTATCTTCCATCGTGTTGATCCATTCCTCAGCGTCGAGTGGCTCTGTTGCTTCCTTGAATACTGGCGGCCTGATGTCCATGAAATCTTTGAAGATGCTATATTGGTTTACTCCCATGCCACCACCTTGATTGTTACCACGTTGAACGTTGTTGGCGATGGTCCGAAGAAAATCTTCCATGTTCTTCTGAGATTGTTCCACGTTGCGCTGACTCCCGAGTAGCTGTGCGAGAAACATCTCGGGGGTAAACGGGGGAGGAGGTGGCAAATGCGGTTCATGGGGAGGCTCATTGTTGTTGCCGTGGTTTCCACCACCACCACCAGTCCCCGTACCGTTAGCACCGGGCTCAGCGGCTTCATACGTGGTTCGGCGAGTGTTTGTCATCTGCATATTTCAGCAACAAGTAACGATTGAGTGGAGCTGTAATAATTGCGAGTGAAGGAAAAATTATGCCGTACTGAATTTACTGGAGAGAATAAATTCATACAATAAAACAGAGGCACAACAATCGCATTCCAATTAAAACAACAGCACTTAATCGAATTACTTAAACGGCAAACATCGCGTCCATACAATCATATTGCCAGCATACATACACTGGACTTTTTATGCGTTCAGATATCGCATTCGAAAATCAAGTTCCAACCACATGCCAAGTCTCATACGTTCGAAGCAACCTACGATAGATTACATGCCAACACAAGAAAGGTCATCGCGACAAGACCTAGATACTAGCGCAAAGCAACTAGCCTACTCCTCGGGGCCATCGTCGGGATCGGAGACGTCACCATCGCCTCCAGGTGAAACTACAAGCTCGTTCTGGTTGTCGTCGTCGATGTCCATGCCAACGGCGTTCGGTGGAGCATATGGGCCAACCCCATTGTAGAGCGCGTGAAACTCCTCGTGCAGGTTGCCGTTGTATTCTTCTAGCTCATTGACCCTCTGCAGCAGAAGGTTTCTTGCGTTCCAGGCTTCATTCCTTTCCTGAACCAACTGTCCAATCATGCGGTCTGCATTGTTGTTGGCTTGAGTCAACGTATGCACTCGCTGCATAGCTCTATCACCTCTCTCAACCGCCTGATCTCGCTATAAGTTCATATCAGCCAACTGCTCCTGCAAGCTAGCTATAGCACGTGCCTGTCTCTTCTTCTGCTTCTTCCCTTTGAGCTTATCCTCACTACGCAAGCCAGTCAAAGTCTAGTAGGTACTCTCGAGACCTTCATATGCTCTGATGGCGGCGAACATAGCACTCATCGCCTGGTTGTCGCTAGCCTGTCCTTCAGCTGGACCTCTGACCAATGCACTTCCTTGAGGCTGAACCCAAATGGCATCGCGAGGATCATCCCTAGGAAAAGTACCAGCTAGAGCTGCTGCAAGCTCACTGGGAAATCTGCTCATAATGTCCCTGATGACACGGAAGGCTGCTCCCTCTGCACCCTCCGCTGGAGTGCGACCCTCAAACTCCAAATGCCAACCATCCCAATCTGGAGCATCACCGAGAGGAGGAACCGTGATCTCCACCACTGCAAGTCCATCATCTGCTAACTGGCTCTCATTCCAAGAGTACACCGGCTCTTGACCCTCTAGGTACCCCACATCATGGAGCACTCTCCAAAGCAAAGTTGGCATGCTAAACTCGCTTAAGAAGGTGTCCGTGGTGCGGTGCTCCCTCAGGGCCAACGGACGTCGAGGTGCTCTGCCTCCGGTGGACTTACGGGCGGTCTGCTTCGTGTGGGCCATCTGTAGCAAAAGTTCTCTTATTACCTCGGGGAAACATATTTTAGATGATACAACTTTTATCAAAATGAGATAATCAATTTATAAGGGAAGGAATGCATGAGATGAATGAAATGCACAAGTAACATGATGTATGTACATGTCGTACGTTCTTACAAACTTAGGAATAATAATTTCTAACGACGAATTCGGTGGCATAACAACGATCTCTCAAATACGTAGCTAATACGTTCTACACGATAGCGTTGTTATGTACCTGCAGAAGATTCATTTCAGCCTAATTCCCAATGAATGCATAAAAGCGGTAAAATTTTATCTACACGCTCTACACGAATCCCCAGATACGTGTACAACGGTAGTAACTACCCGAACCATCGTCCTATTGACGGCATCGCCTCCACAGACAGAAGACCCATACATGAGATACCTTTGTAAAACATGCGTAGAACATGTAATTACTCCGGCATCATATAAGCATTCACCCTAGATCGGCGGTGTATCCGATCATGCTCTCACAACTCATACTTACCGAGGCGTAGAGGCAAATGATCCATTCATTACCACTCAACCAAGTGGCACTCATACAATAGCACGCTGTATGAGCGACGAAAGAGAAATATGATGCAAGAACCCCAGTCAGTACTTAAATAAGCCACCTAAAGTCCTTAACTGGGCATAAAGGATATGATCACTGGCACACTTTATAGTTTTAAAATCACGTTTTCCAAATGCCTTTTTGTTTTAAATACACTTGTGAACAGTAACACGCTAAACCATGCTCTGATGCCAGCTGTAACAGAACCGACCAATTATACGAAATTAAGTAAGAAAATCATCCACCAGAGCAGACAATTGAGCAAACTTAAGCCCGTATAACCCGGTAGTCCGTGAAATCACGAAGGATTTCAAACCAACTCGTGTCCCAGCCATGATCGTAATAAGTTTAGCGGTCACCATCACATATTACATAAAAGTTTGCATCACGGATACATCAGAGTTTCAACATAGTTATTACAAAACCAGTTCGAATAAAAGTAGCGGAAGTCATTTGTTCAAACCACACACACACTCACGCGGAGTTTAAATATAGTGCCAGCGAATGATCATCTCCAACAAAAGCATCAGATGAGACATAAGGAATGACCATGCCCATGGTCCTAAGCATCACCCATCGCAGGGTACAGGCAGTTGATACAGTAGCCGTAATACATCTGCCCATCTGCAACAAGTGGGAATAAAACCCTGAGTACTAGAAGGTACTCAGCTAGACTTACCCGACATAACCGAAAATAATTGACACCAAGGATTATGAAGGGCTTTATAGTAGGGTAGCTGACTCATTTGCAAAAAGAAGCATTTTAGCATGTCAAAAACCTTTTCTAAAAGCATTATTGCCAAGTTAATTATTATTAACCTGTCAACTAGGTTTGCACCTATACTAGAGTAAACATGTGATTAAGTAGATAATGATAACCAATGATCATTAAACAACTTCCATACTGTCATATTCACTATAACTGTCCAAGTGTTCCATAACATTTACTACGATGAAGTAACTCAAAACCCTAATTTTTGGAAATTACTTTGGAAGCAAAATTTTGAATTAATTTGAATACAAACCTTGCTCCAAAAATTGTGCTAAACAATTCTAGATGATTTACAAGCATAACCAACAGTTTCTACTCAACTAGCAAGCAAGAATTAGAGCAAAACAACTCTAATAAGTGTATGCATCATTTACGTTTCACAAACATGTTTCGTATGTTTCGAAGTAATGTTTCAGTTGTTATATGCAAGATTATGCAGGTATGATTAGGATGCTTGATGATGCACGATATGTATGATTAGCAGTGCCTAAATGCAGGCATAACACTGGGGTGTTACAGCTAGCCTGGAATCTATATAGGAACATGAGCATTTAAACTAGTGGACATGGGGCTGGTGGAGCGCAGCTGAGACCCTAGGCCACCACCACCTGACGGCGCCGGTAGGGGCAACCACCCATCAAAGGACTGTGTGGACGAAGACAAGCACCACAACCGTCTCCCCCTCTGATTTCGATTTCCACGTGGCCCCCTCAATTTGCCACTTCTTGCCCCTCTCCATCGTCCCTGCCACCACCAGCGCCACTTCACACCACCCCCGCACGGCCACCGCAGCAACGAGGCCATCGAGCATGGGCACAGCCTCACCTCATGCCAAACACGACGGCCACCCGTGTGGGTGGGGGATTCTCCCTGTAGGTAGAACCGTTCGAAATAACACGTTTTCGGAGGTGCTCATCTTCCACTAGACACTAAGCTCCTCGAAAATTAGCTACATCAAATAGTTCCGTTGAGCACACCCCAAGGAAGAACTCGAACAATCCACGTTTTTCACCCAGGATCCAATAATGAGTACGAGCTTACAATACTTAGTCCATTTCATACAACAAGAGTTCTCAGAAATACATTATTACAATACCAAGTTCAGAGTGCAGAATTTGAACAACGGAATTGAAATAAACATCTAATGATAAGATACAAGGATCCGTCTGTGCCCACCAGAAGAATCCTCCACACAACAGCCACTCCTCAAGCTGCACCTTCAACAGGGGTAAATAAAACCCTAACTACACAATGTACTCGCAAGACTTACCTGACTAGTGGGAATAATTTCCCAATTCCAAAGGATATGATAAGCTTTATGGTTTGCTGGGTTTCCTTTTTGCGAAAAGTATTACTAGTAGTGAATCCTTATGTATGTATTTTATTAGCAGTCATGGTTAGTTCATTAGCTAACCATTCTATGTAAGCACATGTTCTACTTTCAAGCAAGAGTTGAGCAATCAGATCCATTCATCCCCTTTCATCTTCTTACTACGGTGCTAGATCATAGCTAAGTCGTACTGTATCACACGACGATTCGCAAACCAATGTATTCCAGTTGGGTACACTAAAACACACGCCCCGCTTGTACCCCAGGCACAAGCAAGACCAACCCACCACTCTCCTCTCAAGGGGGCTAGGTCCCCATCCAAACTTGGACTCCAAGCTCCCACTCCTAAGTCCTAGACTCAGTGTGGTGTTTAGACCTCCACTATCCCCGCCTCCAATCAGTCGGTCCGGAAAGAGCCAGAACCCACGACAAGAGAGCAACGAGCCTTCCCGCTCTCATAAACAAGTATGTGCTCAGGATAATAAGTCTGTGACCCGACTAGAATCCATAGCAACAGACGGTCCTTAACCTACATAGATAGAAAAAATAGTGTAACTAAGCTATGCCCCGTTGGCCACGGGACACAACCTATTACACCCACCAATACATGTACCATGTCCCTATCCGGTCTCCATTTCCTTTCACCATTTTATCACGAGAGTAATAATAATAATCACCTATTATGAGTAACAGGCAAGTTACTCACGCTACCGATAGCCCAAACATAGCAGCTATTTGACCTCCATGATTTTATATGATTTACTAAAGATTAGCTTAAAATTAAATCAGAAAACTATTTCTAATTCCTTATGAAAAAGAAAAACGAATTCTCCCACGCGACGTAGGGCACATGTGAGCGCGTGGCGGCCCACACTAGGTTGGCCTGCAGCGCAAGGCGGCCCACGGTGGGGGAATCCCGCTCACGCTGGTATATTAGCAAAAACGCCCCTGAACGGAGCACGACAGGTGGGCTCGGTTCGTCCTCGCCTTAGCGAAAAGCGAGCGGTTGTGGCCGAGGGACCTACGTCCAAGCATGAGGGGACGAGCACGAGCATCCGTGACCGGCCATGGCCCACGCACATACTTGCTTAATAGCGTGACGATGGCGTGACGATGGCATGCACGGCCACGTGCAGACGGCACCCAACCGAGATAGGGAGGGGGCAGTGCGATGTAGCGAGCAGACGCGAGTACGGGAGTGACATGATGGCAGCGGCAGCGTCGCGACGCGAGGCAGCAGTGGGCAGACGCGATGGCAGTGACAGCGCGACCTTGGCGGCTCTAATGGTGGCAGCTCGAGGCAGGACAACAGGGCATGGGGCCAACGGCTCGCAGCAGCCAGCCTCAGCCAAGCCCAGGTGTCTCGACCGACCCAACATGGCACCACAGGGAGACCGCACGAGACACGACCATGTGCGTGTCGTGGGGAGGCTGTGCGGTGACCACGCACCCGGCGCCAACCAACCCGAGACAAGTACACGCACGAATTTTAAAGCATTGATCACGACCAAACCGTTGCTCCTAAACCCAAACCGGTGTCACTACACTCAAGATGGCATATGGAACTACTAAATCGAATTATAGCACTACGCCACGCCTTAATCCAATCTCTCCAAATAAATTGCTAAATATAGCAGCATCTAGCTGTGGACACACTTGGAAATTTTCTAAGTTTTGAACTGAACTTGATTTCAATTTGTGATTTCTAGGCTATTGAAAATATTACAAAGCAATATTATTTTTCAAAAGCAAATATTTCATTGTCATCTATAAAGTTTGTACTTCAAACTTTATTTAAGTATCACACACATGTTCTATAGTATTTTTGCTTAATAAAAATTGGTTTTAAACCCTACTTGATTTGCATGAACCATCGAAATAACTTTCGTTTAGCATTTTTATTGATTATTTTGAGTTATAGAAATTGATCTACACACTTCACCACATGCATTAACACATAAGTATGATGCTCATGACATGTTTTAGTAAATGATTAATGGGTTAACACCAAGGGTGTTACAGCTCTACCCCCTTAAACAAAATCTCACCCCAAGATTTCATGTGCCTAGTGTGGAAAAAGAGATAAGAAATAAATTTCAATTTAAACAACTACCTCGGTGAACTAGAAAGACGGTGAGGATAATGCTTCAATTTATAGCTTTTTTCCTCCCATGTTGCTTTGTCCTCCGATTGATTTTGCCACTGAACTTTATAAAACTTCACCACATTATTTCTGGTCACTCTTTCTTTTTCATCTAAGATCTTGACAGAATGCTCAATATAAGACAAGTCAGGTTGGAGAGAAAGTCCTTCAATTTACATAGCTTCATCGGGGACCCACAAACATTTCTTTAACTATGAAACATGGAAGACATTATGTCAGTGCAGAAAGTGACCAACACGTAAATATTTATAGTTTTGCTGTGTGTTGTGATCAGAGGTGGCTTAGCACTCAATGACACATGGTTTATACTAGTTCAGGCAACGTGCCCTATGCTCAGGTATTTAGGCCGACCCATGAGTTGTGTGCTATCTGCTTGGGCTGAGCTTTTGTGGGGAAGCCGGTCCTTGAGGAACCCTAGATTTATGAACCCGACAGGAGCCCTCGAGCCCCCGGACGATTCGGGCAGAATCATCTGGGAGATTTTTGTCTTGATGGCGGGTGCGCATG
This sequence comes from Miscanthus floridulus, assembly GCF_019320115.1. Lineage (NCBI taxonomy): Eukaryota > Viridiplantae > Streptophyta > Magnoliopsida > Poales > Poaceae > Miscanthus > Miscanthus floridulus. Next base: position 295,374 of record NC_089581.1, on the reverse strand, counting down.
AGTGCACCTGCGGGTGTAGCCCCCGGGCGGTTCGGGCAGAACCATCTGGGGGATTTTTTCGTATTGCCAGCGGGTGAGGTTTTTGTTTTTGTCGGCAGGTGCGCGTGAGCGCACCCATAGGTGTAGCCCCCGAGCCCCCGGGTGGTTCGGGTAGGACCGGCTGGGGGGTGTTTGCCAGCGAGCGTGTTGTGCGTGTTTTTCGGTCGAGACGGAGTTTGTCAACCAAGGAGTCATCGTGTAGCCGAGGCAGTTTAGTTGTTGGGGATCAGATGAGACGGAGCTCGTGGATCCTGGCATCAGTGCACGTCGTGGGATCAGGCGAGGTAGTTAGTTTGTTAGTTTAGTGATTAGGCGAGGCGACAAGGCGGTGCTCGCAGATCCTGGCCTCGGTGCAGCCCACATAGCCGAGGCAGTTAGTTTGTTAGTTTAGGGATCAGGCGAGGCGACGAGGCGGTGCTCGCGGATCCTAGCCTCGGTGTAGCCCGCGCAGCCGAGGTAGTTAGTTTAGGGATCAGGCGAGGTGACAAGGCGGTGCTTGCGGATCCTGATGGGGCGAGTTCAGGGTTGCAGACCCAGGCGTTTGGTGTGCAGTCAAAACATAGCCGGATTGGGCGAGTTCGGGGTCACAGACCTAGGTGTTTTGGAGCGCAATCGGAGCGTAGCCAGACAGGGTGAGTTTGGGGTCGCAGACCCAGACGTTTTGTGTCTTGTGCCCCTGAGCCCTCTTGGGCCTTAGTAGGTGTCGGTGTGAGTTGTGTGTGTTACCCCGTCCTAGGTTCCTCACAACCAAAGGGGCCGAGTTTTGTTGCTTGTCCTGATCGCTCGGGCTCTAGTGACGCGCTCGGTGAGTTCGCTAACGGGTATGATCGAGCGAAATCTGGGTCCATCATTCATGATGGGGTTGGCATAGCCCTCTTATGACATTCCACTGCTCCTTTACCTGCAACCCGGCAGATGACTGGGTCATTTCGAAGACTGACCCTGGTGGCCTAACGGCCTTCCCTTGATGGAGATTCTGTGGGCTTGGCAAGAGGTTCAGGATCAAATGAGAAGGTTGAGATGACCCTTTCTACCAGACTAGGCAAGGGCTGCATGGGGCTCATCTATGTTTTTCTCCCCTGGCTTTGTTGTTGCTCATGTCGAATGAGGCAACTTCCACTTCGTGATGCAATACGGAGCGTTGTGATGTATTTCGCTGCATGTGTGATGCTTAGTTCTCGGGCCCTCAGGCGGTTCAGAGCCCAAATCGTCCGGGAGGCATGGGCGTATGGAATAAATGCACATATGGATGTATAAAATGATTATAAAGAAATAGAGAGGGTTGGTATTTTTTACCTTGATGACTTGAGTGATGGGGTTTTGGAGAGCTTCAATCGGAAACGTTCGACCAGGACCCGTGCCCGTCGTTCATGACGGAGTCGGCATGGCCTACATGGGGCATCCCTTCGCTTCCTACCTGTCTCTCGGTGTGTTTTTCTGAGCCGTTCGATCAACTTAGGAAGCCCGATGGTCTCTCCTGGTGGAGATCCTGTTTCGGGTTTTTCCAAGTCCCGCCTAGGGAGGCGGAGAGCTGTCTGTGCGATGGTGATGCTTTGGTTTTCGTGCCCGGTGTGCAATAGTGGTGGGCCATACCTAGGCCATGTCCTGTCTTACCAGGCGGCGTTCTATCTGACCGGGCATCGTTCCATCGATCAGCGTGCATCCTAGTGGTCAGGGTGTGTCCCATCATTTTCCATCCACATTGATTGGGGGAAGAGAGAGAGTTTTTTGCTTTTATCTTTTGCCCCTCTTTAGCTATCGTGTTTTCTCCTTAAATAGGGGGAGGGAGAGGGCTCTCCATCGCGGTCCTTTGCCTATTCTCCAACTGTTGTCTCTCCTCCTTCTTCCTCCTCACGGAGAGTGCATGTATGCCATGATGGTTCCTAAGTGAGAGAGGTAGTAAGCGAGGGGGAGGACTTACAGATCCTTTCACAAATCCAGAGCATGATGTTGAGCTAGAGGCTACCCAGGGTAGTGCTGGCCGTCTTTGCCTAAGAAGGGATGGCTTCCGCCGAAGGGGGTGGCGTGCTGGATTCGTCTGCGAGGCCTTTTTTGGGATGGAGCCGTATACGGAGGGGAAGTTGCATAGGATCGTGCTGGTGGAGGGCTCTATGCCTACAGCTGCTTAGGTTGGCTAGTTCATAAAGTTTGATGAGATCTCTTCTAGCCATGGTGGCCATACTTTGGTGGTGGCATCCCTGCCCTAGAGCTGCCTCGACTGCATGAGAAGGTCTGGGGCCCCATGCTCTTCTGCTGAGCATCTATGGGTGCGGCGCCCTTGAGGTACCCATTGCACTCGCCGAAGTCGAGGGAATGGAACTAGGCGGGTCTCTTGAGGTACCCGTTGCGCTCGCCGAAGTCGAGAACAGAACCGAGCAGGGGCCCCTACAGCGGTGGTTATGTCCGGCGGCGAGTGTCGTTTTCCTTTGGCGTCATGCGATGTCATTGAATGGCTATAGTAGTATTTGGAATGGAAGTAGTTTTAGCAAAAAAATATAATAGTTGAGTTCGTGCGTGAGCCTCTGTGTGAACTGTTTTTGTATCAATGAATACATTAGTCCTGTTCTTTGTGATAGAATCACTATCCGTTCCTTGTTTTTATCCTGGCATAGCTATTGTTTTTGTCCTTTCTTTTTCGCACCTGCCCATTAGTTCTGTAGGCTGTAGCTTTTTTAAGAACTTAGGCATGGCTCGTGTGGCTCGGCTGCTCGTAACCGTAGGTCGTGGCGGGGTGCGTTCAGTTAGGAGTAAGAACAAAGTTACGTAGGACAGTCAAAGGAAAAGGAATGTGCTTCCATTTGGGAACAAAATTGTTTACCATGTGACAACAAAAAGAGAGGTAATGTTCAGTATTATACCCTCATGGAGTCCCCGAGCGACCTGGGCTGAAACTGTTTGGGCCGGGGTGCTTTACAGGAGCAAGTGTTGACTAAAAAAGTAGTAAGACCAAATTTTTAGGGGGAAAACGACATAGTTGTTCAATGTTCCAAGTGTTGGTAAGAATGTTGCCATTATCGTCCTCTAGCCAGTAGGTGCCTAGTAGGATTACTTCGGTCACCGTATAGGGTCCTTCCCATGGTGGAGAGAGTTTGTGTTTTTCCTTTGTTGATTGGGTCCTCCGGAGTACGAGATTGCCGACTTCAAGGATTCTTCCCCTGATCTTTCTTTCATGGTACCTGCGAAGAGTTTGCTGATAGCGAGCAGAGTGAATGAGATCGTCTCATGGGCTTCCTCGAGTAGATCGATTGCGTCTTGCTGAGCCTCTACAGCTCGGTCGTGGTCGAAAGCCTTCACTCTTGGGGTACTGTGGTCGAGGTCGGAGGGCAACACTGCCTTAGCTCCGTAAGCCAGTAAGAAGGGTGTGAACCCTATGTATCGGTTTGAGGTCGTTCTCCGGCTCCAGAGGATTGCTGGGATCTCTGCCACCCAATGTCTGACGTATTTGTTGAGTTGGTCAAAGATGCATGACTTGAGTCCTTGGAGGACCATGCCATTGGCACGCTCGACCTGACCATTGGTTCATGGATGTCTGACCGAGGCCCAGTCGATCCTGATGCCGTATCCATCACTAAAGTCTAGGAACTTCTTTGCGGTGAAGTTAGTTCCGTGGACAGTGATGATATAGTTAGGAACACCGAACTGGTAGATAATATCGAGGAAGAATTTGACCGCCTCTTCCGAGCAGATGTTGGTGATGGGCTTGGCCTCTATCCACTTGGTGAACTTGTCGACTACTACGAGTAGGTGAGTGAAACTGCCTAGGCCCTTTTTGAGGGGTCCCACCATGTCAAGGCCCCAGACCATGAATGGCTAGGTGATGGGGATGGTTTGGAGCTCCTATGGCGGCAAATGTGTTTGCCGAGCGTAAAACTAGCATCCTTCACATCTGTGGACGACCTCCTCTACATCTCATAGTGCGATGGGCCAATAAAAACCTTAGCGAAAGGTTTTTTCGACCAGTGACCTTGGGGCCATGTGATGTCCACAAATCCCGGCATGGACCTTGAGGAGGAGCTGCTTCCCCTGGTCGATGGGGATGCACTTCAAGAGCAATCCTGATGGACTCCATTTGTAGAGTACGTCACTGAGCGCGACGAAGGTTTTGGCGCGTAGAGTGATCCATCAAGCTTTAGTCCTTTTGGGTGGGAGAACCTCCTCAAGGAGGTAGGTGAGTAGTGGCGTTTGCTAGTCGGTTTGATCGAGTGCCAATACAGCGACGTCGATGGGTGACGCTGTCATGGAGGTACTGGGATCAGAGCCCCCGGGCGCTGGTCTGGCATCGGGGTGTGTCTGGGTCGGACCTTCTAGGATGCGAGTGGATGGCTCATGGAGGTCATTGATGAAGATCCTACTTGGGGATGGGTCTCTCCTGGCGGCCAATTTTGTGAGAAAATCGGCGGCATAGTTGTCCTTTCGGGGGACATGGTGTAGCTCGATCCCCTAGAATTTGTCCTTGAGCTTGCGCACCTCCTGGCAGTACACTACCATGAGGGGGCTTTTACAGGAGGATTCCTTCATGACTTGATCAACGACCAACTCTGAGTCACCACGAACGTAGAGTCGCGTAGCGCCGAGCTCGATGGCGATGCACAGTCCATTGATGAGGGCCTTGTATTCCGTGGCGCTGTTTGAGGCCAAAAAATGGAGGTGGATGGCTTAGCGGAGTCTACTCCTGTCTAGGGAGATTAGAACCACTCCAGCCCCCGAGCCAGGTGCCATTACGAACCCGTCGAAGTACATTGTCTAGTACTCGTGGGTGATGTCCGAGGTCGGTAGCTGGACCTCCGTCCATTCGGTGACAAAATCCATGAGAGCCTGAGCTTAATAGCGGTACGAGGGGTATACCTGATGTCATAGCCCATGAGTTTGAGTGCCCACTTGGAGATTCGCCCTGCAGTGTCACAGTTGCGGATGATGTCTCTGAGCGGGTATGAAGTGACGACCATAACTTTGTGTTCAGTGAAGTAGTGTAGGAGCTTTCTAGTCGCCATTAGCATGGCGTATAAGAGTTTCTGCACCTAGGGGTACCGGACCTTGGGGTCGGTAAGTACCTCTCCGATGAAGTATACGGGTCGCTGTACCTTGAGCTGGTGTCCCGGCTCCTCCCTTTCGACGACCAGGGCGGCACTCACCACATGGTTGCTTGTCGCGACGTAAAGGAGGAGGGGTTCTCCCCGTTCGGGAGTGATGGGGATTGGGGCCGACGTCAGGGATGCTTTGAGGCTTTCTAGAGCCTACTGGGCTTCCTTAGTCCAAACAAAGGCGTCCGTCTTTTTGAGGAGCTTGTAGAGTGGCATCCCCCATTCATCGAGCCGAGAGATGAAGCGGCTTAGGGTAGCTAGACAGCTGGTGAGCCTTTGTATGCCCTTGACATTGTGTATGGGGCCCATGTTGGAGATGGACGTGATCTTTTCAGGGTTGGCCTCGATGCCATGCTCGAACATGATGTATCCAAGCAGCTTTCCCTTCGGAACTCCAAAAACACATTTTTTGGGATTCAGCTTGATGTTGAACCTTCGAAGGTTCGTGAATGTCGCAGCCAAGTTTACGATCAGGTCGCAAGCTTGAGCTGTTTTGACCACTATGTCATCAACATAGACAGTGATTGTTGGTTTTGGTCGCTCGACTTGATCAGGCTGATCGAGCGGGTCGATTTGGTTGGTGAAGCATTGCTGCATGCACCTTTGGTAGGTGGTGCCAGCGTTCTTTAGGCTGAAAGGCATGGTCACATAGCAGTATGAACCATACGGGGTGATAAACAAGGTTGCAAGCTGATCAGGAAAGTGATCCTTTGAACATGCTTTGTTGATGCTAGTATAATCAACGCACATTTTGCACTTCCCAGTCTTCTTTTAACAAGAATGGGATTGACAAGCCAGTCAGAGTGGAATACCTCTCTAATGAATCCAGCTACCAGGAGTTTGGCGATCTCTTCGCCTTTTGCCCTGCGTCTTTTGTCGTCGAAGCGACACAAGCATTGCTTGGCGGGCTTCGAGCCCAGGATGAGGTGCAGTGCATGCTTGGTGACCTCCCGTGATATGCTCGGCATGTCAAAAGCCTACCATGCGAAGACATCACGATTGGTACGTAGGAAGTCAACGTGCTCGCATTCCTATTTGGCCGGGAGCTAGGTCTCGATCCGTACCGTCTTGGTTTTCTTGAGTGGGCGGAAGGCCATCGAGGAGGTTGGTTTGTTGTAGTCCGAGACTGCTGGGGTTGACGACTCCCCAAGCCACGGGAGCTCAGACGAGTTGATGACCGCGGTGGCGAGCTCGAAATGCTCACGGTCGCACGTGAAGGCATGCGAGAAGGCACTACTTACAATGATGACGCCATTTGGCCATGACATCTTTAGCTTGAGGTAGGTGTAGTTGGGGATCATCATGAATTTGGCGTAGCATGGATGCCCCAAGATAGCATGATAGGACCCTAGAAAGTCCACTACTTCGAAGGTGAGGACCTCCAAGCGGAAGTTGGCTCGTTTGCCAAACGTGACGGGTAGATTGATCTGCCCGAGTGGGTATGCCTACGCTCCTGGGATCACCCCATGGAAGGGAGAACCTGCTAGGTGGAGTTCCGACCGGGGAATGTGCATGGCGTCGAGGGTGTCGACGTAGAGGATGTTGAGGCTACTATCTCCATCCATCAGCACCTTGGTGAGACACTTCTTGCGGACGATAGGGCCAACGATGAGTGGGTAGCATCCTGGTCTTGCGACGTGGGAGGGATGGTCCCTCTGATCGAAGGTGATCGAAGATTTCGACCAGCTGAGGAAGGAGGGGATGGCCGTCTCGGCGGCGCATGCCTCTCTGTAGCGCACCTTGTGCTGGCATTTTGTCCAGATGGCATCGGACCCACCAAAGATCATGATGCACTCCACAGGTTCGGGGAAGCCGTCTCCATCCTTGCCTATCACGCCTCCTTTCTTGGCTGTCGCCCCTTTGCCGTCTCCCTCCTTTGGCCCGCCGGCCTGTCGGAGGAAATGTTTGAGGAGCTCATAGTCCTTGTAGAGGTGTTTAACGGGGTAGGCATGGTTGGTGCATGGACTATCCATGAGTTTGTTGAAGTGGCCAGGTAACCCCTATTGGGGCTACTTGCCCATGCGATCAGCCGCGGCGACCATCGTGGTGTTGTCCGATCGGCGCTGATCCTTTTTGTTCTTCTTGCCCCTCTATGTGGAGGGGCCCTCGTCTTGGTCCACGCACTTAGCCTTGCCTTTGTCCTGGCCTCTGCTGAAGACCGCTCCGACCGCCTCCTCGCCAGAGGTGTGGTTAGTGGCGACGTTGAGCAGGTCACGAGTGGTATGGGGTTTTAGACAGCCAAGCTTGTGGATCCGGGACTCGCAGTTTGTCCTAGAGAGGAATGCGCTGATGATGTCTGCGTCAACGACATCTGGGAGGGAGTTGCATCGTTGGGAGAACCTACGGATGTAATCCCATAGGGACTCGCTGGGCTCCTGCTGGCAGCTATTGAGGTCCCAGGAGTTTCTAGGGCGGACATACATCCCCTGGAAATTTCCAATAAAGACCCTTTTGAGGTCCGCCCAGTCGCGGATGCTGTCATGCGGGAGGAATTCAAGCCATGCCCGAACTTGTTCCCCTACGCAAATGGGAAGATATTGAATGGTGAAATAGTCATCATCCACTCCTCTAGCCCAGCAGGCGAGCCAGAAGTCTTCGAGCCAAATGCCTGGGTTTTGTCTCCCTGATGTATTTGGTGATGTTGGTGGGTGGTAGGAAACGCTACGGGAATGGTGCTCTCTGGATACGCCGGCCGAAGGTCCATGGTCCTAGGCCCTTAGGGCTAGGACTCCGGTCGTCTGGTCGACGATCACGCCTAGGGCATGTTTCACTGCTCCCCTCGATGGTCCGGCCAAGATCTGCGTTGCCTGCTCCTACCGCCGCTCGGCGGGCGTCCTCATCATGCTGGACCTGATGCCGATTGCTGATGATGCTGCGAGTGTCCTGGTGCAGACTGGTCCATTCGTGCACCGACGGTCAATGTGGGGTAGGCACCAGGTCAGACCATGGCACGGCTGCTGCGTACTGGGCCACACCTGATGGCTGTAGCGGTGAGCAGATGGAACGATCCGTCTAGCATGTCCCCGCTCCCCCGGTGGGGAGAGAGGGTGCGTGTCGGAGTCGTGATGCGGAGCTTTCTATCTGTTGAATGGCAGCGGCTTCTACCAGGACCCGGAGGTTTAGGTAGATAGCCCGCTCCTGGGGGTCAACGAGTTCGGGAACGCCGTGCAGAACCATTACCGCAGCAGTGATGTTCTGGCTAGCCCGAGCGAACTGTGCGAGATAGTTCCCCTCGTTCATGATGTCATGTTGGACCTAGCGGGTGCGACCCCAGGCGCCGCCCACCGGGTTATGCGCCTAGGGCATAGTGTGCTGCACCGAGCGTGCCGACGTAGGTGGCGGCTGGTTTTGCCGCTGTGGGGGTATTAACCCCTATACCCTTATGGCTAGGCTTGGATCGGCCTAGATCAGGAGGTCTGGCCCACTAGAAGATGATGCGTAGCCTGGCCAACCTGTTCGGAATCCCGCGCAAGGAATCAAGGTAGATTTGGAGGTCAAACGAGATCCTGGTCGGTTAGAATAGGAATCCTTATCCGGCCACCTATGGCAATTGTAACTGGCTAGGATTAGTTTCCAGATCTGTAATCCTGCCCCCTGGACTATATAAGACGGGCAGGGGACCCCTCTAAAAAACATCTCTCATTGACATACAACAGTACAATCAGACGTAGGACGTAGGTATTATGCCTTTACGGCGGCCGAACCTGGATAAAATCTTGTGTCTGTCTTGCGTCACCATCTTGTTTGTAGCTTGTGCATCTATCTACCAATAATCTACTACCTTGGGCATACCCCTCGGTAGACTGTCGACCATATTTCGTCGATAATGGCGTGCCAGGTAGGGGGTGTGCGTGCTGATCCTCCGGCGAACCAGATGGGATTTTCTTCACCAACTTCATCCGTGACGACCTAGCGACTGGCGGCGGAATCCCTCGGTGGACGGATCTAATTTTGCATCTTCTGCACTCCAACGATCAAGCGGCAGCCAGCAATAAAGCAACATGGAGCTATGTTTCCATCAAAGATGCTAATCGGCCGTACGAGCAAACTAGAGCAATCGAAGAAATATTCGAGCACGTATGCATCTAGATCTACGGAGTAGTGGGATGCAGGCTGCTCGATGTTGTCACATGTAGTTTCATCTCGAAAGCTAAGTCAATCTTCAATCTATAATATCCTATGATATAATACGTATCCAGATACCTACACATATGCATAATTATTTCAAGAATCTAATTGCGTTCATCATCATTTCGTATCGTCAGCGGGATCAAGCTCGGAGGAACAAGTGAGAAAAAAGACGAAGAGTTCAACATGCATGGACATGTATCACAAAATCACAACGCACGGCTGCATGTACAAGCGGCTAGCAAGGCCAGGAGCAATACGGATCCAATTTTGGACTCCGACGATTGTCTCGCCGGGGGGCCGTGCTACCGCCTAGAGCGGCAAGGAAGATCCCGGACTACCATGCCCCACCTCTGCTGAACACACCCGAGGCCTCCGCCTCCCCATGCGTTGGACTTTGTCAAGCTACGTCATGATTCTGCGCGTCTGTGAGCCTGGCCTTTGCACAGAACACGCGCTCCGACCACGCCGGATTGACTACGACTACAACATGCATGCGAGTTGTCCAATTACAACAACCGAAGCAAGGCTCAAGCGAGCCACGCCGAGCCATCGGCGAGCCGCGCCAAGCCATCGACATCGTGTCGAGCCATTAAGCGAGCTGTCGGCGAGCCGCGTCGAACCATCAAGCAAGCCACCGAGCGAGCCACATTGAGCCAAGCGAGTCCTCGAGTCCGTGACATACGTGCCAGCATGAACTAAAGCCGCCAAGTGAGCCAAAAGCAAGCCGTCCGAACTGTTGTCGATCTATCAAGCGAACCACGCTAAGCCATCGGCGAACCACGTCGACCACGTCCCGAGCAGTTCCACCGAGCTCCGACCACCAGACCACGTCCCAAGCGGCTTCGCCGAGCTCCGACCACCTCGACCACTAGACCATGTCCTGAGCAGCTTTGCCGAGCTCCGACCACCTCGACCACCAGACCACATCGCAATGATGATCGCCGCGAAGAACGGCGCTATGACAACCGCGACCACCGTCATGACGATAGGTCAGAAAGCTCGAGGACCGGACAACTTCATCACTGCCGACCAGATTTCTATCCAAAGATAAGTACACTTCTAATATTTATATTTAATATAATTTTCATTACGACGTTTCTCCACAACGTCCTTGTCATGATTAATCTTCAAATAACGTTTGTCCATGTACACCATCTTAAATATAACATACAGCTATACTTAATGCAAATCCTCGACCAGTCATGTTGACGCTCGATGCCTCCAGAGACGGCCCTATCTCCGGCTCCTCCCTACACGTGCACGAGCGTCTGCCCTCTACGTTATGGGTGGTCAGCAGTGGCTCCTTAGCGACGCTTTGTTCTTCCTACACATGCACGGGCTCCGCGCTCTGTGTTATGGTTAACGGGCTAGCTAGAGCTAGAGACTTAGCTACATACTAACTGGTTGGGCAGTTTATATTAAGTATAAACACAAACTTCACATTAACACTGATGCTTACAAAGCACCAACTACTTTATCACATCATGCTCATTTGCAAATGACTGCTGAGCATCATACACTATTTCTTCACCGCTAATTTTTCTCCATAATTTATTATTTTGTACATCATGTACTACCATTCTACATATTTATATTGTAGGAATTTCGAGCTATGCTCAGGGCCTTCGTCGCTCGCTGCTCGACCTATGCTCGGGGACTACCTTGATCACTCTCTGATCATAGCTCAGGGACTTCGTCGCTCGCTCCTCGACCTATGCTCAGGGACTGCCTCGATCACCCTCCGATCACAGCTCGAGGACTTTGTCGCTCGCTCCTCGACCTGTGCTCGAGGACTGCCTCGATCACTCTCTAACCACAGCTCGGAGACTTTGTGGCTCGCTTCTTGACCTACGCACGGGGCTGCCTCGATCACTCTCCGACCATAGCTCTGGGACTTCATCACTCGCTTCTCGACCTACGCTCGGGGACTACCTCGACCACTCTCCGACCATGGCTCGGGGACTTTGCGTCTCGACTACATGCGACTGGCAACTCGCATACAGTTGGGATATTTTTTCTCCTTTAGACCTTGCTACAAGGCTCATACTTCGCCTTCCAGCAAGCTCAGGGACTACATCGGTACGATGCACCTGCCGATGCATCTCGTATTGCTTGTACGACGATTGGATTCTTAACTTCAGTGGAAATTCTTTTTAGACCCTGTCACCACGTGCCTATGTCACCTACTACCAGGCTCGGGGACTAAGTGGGCACACTTCACCTTGCGGTGAATGTGTTTATTTTATCGACCCTTATGCTCTGACTATTCGCCAGAACTATTATTGTCCAAGGGTCACTTATATTTCTTTTCAGAAATACAAGTGGGCACACTTGATAAGGAAAGAAATCTTTTTCTTTTTTCTTTAGAGGACCATGCATTCTTCGGACAACCGGAATCTTCGGCTATAATCGTGGTCCACTGCTCTCTGTTCTGACTAGAATTCTGGCATATTCGATTGGTCAATATTTCAACCAGTTGGAGATGACATTACGACGAATCGCATTAGTTGAAGGAGAATGAACGGCGTGTCGCAGCATAATACATGGTGCTCGGGGACTAGCTGTGGGGGTATTAACCCCTATACCCTTATGGCTAGGCTTAGGCCGGCCCGGATCAGGAGGTCTGGCCCACTAGAACACGACGCGCGGCCCGGCCAACCTGTTCGGAATCCCGCGCAAGGAATCAAGGCAGATTTGGAGGTCAAACGAGATCCTGGTTGGTTAGAATAGGAATCCTTATCCGGCCACCTATGGCAATTGTAACTGGCTAGGATTAGTTTCTAGATCTGTAACCCTACCCCCTAAACTATATAAGGTGGGTAGGGGACCCCTCTAAAAAACATCTCTCATTGACATACAGTAATACAATCAGACGCAGGACATAGGTATTACGCCTTTACGGTGGCCGAACCTGGATAAAATCTTGTGTCTGTCTTGCGTCACCATCTTGTTTGTAGCTTGCGCATCTGTCTGCCGATAATCTACTACCTTGAGCAAACCCCTAGGTAGACTGCCGACCATATTTCATCAACAGACGCCGTTGTCGTAATTCCTCGACGTGCGCTTGCGCAGACGCGAGGGCCCCCGCACGTGAGTCCGAAGGGGTGTGAGTCTGCACAGATTCCACAACCACCGGCGGTTGTCCTGGAGCGTCCACCATAGCGTACTCCTGGCATGGACGGTGGTGGGGTGCCATGTCGCCGATGCTAGAACCGTCGCTCTCGACCTCGTCATCCGAGAGTTCGTGGAAAGCGACAGGAGCTTAGCTTGCCATTCCCATGAATTCGAATGTGAGGGGGATGGCGCCAACATCCTTCGGAGCCCTCGAGCATACGCATCCGTGGAGGACGCGAGGCCATAGGGGAACCAATCATACGGTGTTTGTGGCGTGGGCGATACGGTCCCGCCGGATGATCGGTGGGAGATAGTAAATAAAGAATAAATAACAGTACGTATATTACTTACAGCGGGGTTTGAGTAGAGAGTTTGCTCGAAATGAAGCGTAGATGCCGCGTCGTCAAAGTCGTGCGCCCCGGAGTCGATGGATGGCGCCCCTCCGATGGGTGCCAAAACGAGTGCCTCCTCGCGGAGGTGTAGTATGTCAAGTCGGTCGGCAACAAAGTCCAGTCTTCCGAGGAGGAAGGCCTAGGATGGCTCAAAGATGGGTGGAACCCGTGTCCCAATAGGTGGGAGAGCAGGAAACTCCAGTGAGCCGAAGGGAATTGTGTTGCTAGAGCCCGCCATGGCGAAGGTGGCAGAAAAGTGGGCCATCCGATGAATAAAAAGTATTGAACGTACAGCGTCTTCCCCATAGACGATGTCAACTGTCGGTGCAGAAAGTGACCAACACGTAAATATTTGTAGTTTTGCCGTACGTTGAGATCGGAGGTGGCCTAGCACCCAATGACACAGGGTTTATACTGGTTCAGGCAACGTGCCCTACATCTAGTTTGAGTCAGTCGATGACTTTATTCCTGAGCCCAGGTGCTCGAAGTCTGCAGTGGGGTTACAAACGAGAGGGAGAAAGATGGTGTGTACGAGAGGTCCAGTCAGACTCCGGTCGGAAGGGCCGAGAGCGACAGGAGCTCCGCTATGAGCTAAGTGTTCAAGCGTGTGCTTGAGGTTCAAACCTGGTGGTTCTACGGTTGTGGACTAGTGAACTTGGTCGATCTAATGAATCTAAAGGGACTAAGTTATGTTGGAGGGAGCGCATCCCCTTTTATAGATAAAATTGATGGCTTTACAAGTGAGAGGGTGAGGGTACGTATGCTACTAAGCTTTGTTGCCCATGTCGGTGGGTATAAGATAATGGTAGGCGCCCATAACATTGTTGATGTCACTTTAGAATGTTAGATGCATGTGGGAGGTTGCATTGCCTTCTTTAGGTATGGCAGATATCGGTACCTGCATAAACTGTTGATGCCTAGAGGCATGTGAGGAGTTTTATCATGTTCACTTGGTACAGTAAATCCCGGCGCCTATAACACTGTCGATGCTCAGAGGCATGTGGGGGGTGCTTTACCGTATATGAGTTAATGGTGCCCACAATACTATAGGGGGAAATGTCGACGCCTACAACACTATTTGTGTCAGGGAAACTACCGAGTACGATTTCTGCAGGTGTATAGGGTATGGTCCCGGTATCGTGGTTTGACTTGCACACCCTGCCTTGCTTTCTCCGTTCATTCCCTGGTCCTTTCTGAGCAGGCGTCCTCGGTTGGTTGGTTCTAGTCGGCTCTGATTGTGCTAATCGGAGAAGAACAGTGAGCAGGTGCTTAGCGTATCCCTTGGTCGGAGAGCGCGGTGTCGGAGTTGGAAGCGGTGCTTTTGGCCAGGCCTTTCGGTCAGAGAGGCTGTCTGAAGGTGGGCTAAAGACCGAAGCGCGCGCTCTGGTTGGAGAGGTGGGCCGAAGTTGGTGAACGGGCGCTGTTCCTCCTTGGTCTGGCCTTCCGGTCGGAGATTGGATCGCTCCTCTGGCCTGTCGCTCAGGTATTTGGGCCAGCCCACGAGTTGTGTGCTGTCTGCTTGGGCCGAGCTTTTGCGGGGAAGTCAGTCCCCGAGGGACCCTGGGTTTATGAACCCGACACATTATGTACTACTAACAAAATATCCGGGAGCTGAATACGGTAGGCAATAGAACCACACCAGGCCAAAATCTTGTAAGGTCCAACATAGCGAGGAGCTAACTTTCCCCGGATACCAAAGCGATGCACCCCTCTCATGGGTGACACTTTCATATACACACGATCACCAACTTCAAATTGCAAGGGCCTTCTTCACTTGTCCACATAAGTCTTCTGACGACTTTGAGCAGTCTTTAAAAAACTTTGAATATCACTAACTTGCTCTCGAGCTTCTTTGATAAAATCAGGTCCAAAATAACCATGGTCTCCCATCTCAACTGAATTAAGAGGTATCCTACATTTCTTGTCATATAGGGCCTCAAATGGTGCCATTCGAATGCTTTCTTGATAACTATTGTTATAAGAAAACTTAGCTAGAGTCAAGCATTTGTCCCACTTTTCTAGATAGGAGATGACACAAGCTTTCAATATATCCTCAAGTACCTGATTGACTCTTTCTGTCTGACCATCAGTTTATGGATGATAAGTTAAACTTCTGAGGAGACTAGTACCAAGACATTTCTAGAGTTGCTCCCATAAACAAGAGATAAAGACTGACCCTCTATCGAAAACAATGGTTAGTGGAACTCCATGCAAGGTCACAATCTGGTCAAAATACAACTTGGCATACTTCTTGATATGCGGAATTTTCTGAAACATCTTGCCTTTGCTCTACAATAATTTGCTCAAGTAGATCCAAGACTAGAGCAATGTGAGCTAGCACCTCGGCATGGTTGAGAGACAAGGATTCTTCTTTAACTTGATGTGACTTTTGACTTAACGCATCAGCCACCACATTAGCTTTTCCAGGGTGATAATGAACTTCTAAATTGTAATCCTTGATTAGCTCCAGCCATCTCCATTGCCTCATATTCAACTCAGACTGAGTGAAAATATATTTGAGGCTCTTGTGATCCGTATAAATATGCACTTTATTTCCCAACAAATAATGCCTCCAAATTTTTAGAGCGTGCACCACAGCAGTCAGCTCTAAATCATGGGTGGGATAATTCACCTTGTGCTTTTTTAGCTAGCGTGAAGCATAAGCTAGCACACATCCATCCTATATAAGCACGTATCCCAATCCGGTCCTTGAGGCATCACAATACACATCAAATGGCTTGTAAATATCTGGTTGGGCAAGAACAGGAGCAGAGGTAAGAAACTTCTTCAGGGCTTGGAAAGCTTCTTCACAAGCCAGACTTTATACAAACTTGACATCTTTCTAGAGCAACTTGGTCATTGGTTGGACTATTTTAGAGAAGTGAGGGATGAAGCGTCGATAATAACCAGCAAGACCATTGAACTGACGGATCTGATGCACTAACTTTGGAGACTTCCAATTTAACACATCTTGCACCTTACTTAGGTCCATAGAGATACCCTTAGGTGTCAGAATATGTCCTAAAAACTGCACTCGATCTAACCAAAACTCACACTTGCTGAATTTGGCATACAACTTATGTTCCCTTAATTGAGTCAGTACTATCCGAAGGTGCTGTGCATGCTCTTCATTGTTCTTGGAGTATATCAAAATATCATCAATGAACACCACTACAAACTTATCCAACTCTGGCATGAAGACTGAATTCATGAGATACATGAAGAATGCAGGAGCATTGGTGAGACCAAAGGATATGACTAGGTATTCTTACAGACCATACCTAGTAGAGAAAGTTGTCTTTGGTATATCTTGTGACTAGATCTTAATTTGGTGATACCCAGAACGAAGATCAATCTTTGAAAACACCCTGGCACCACCCAACTGATCAAACAAAGTATCAATACGAGGTAAATGATACTTATTCTTAATGGTTACCGTATTGAGAGGGCGATAATCCACACACATCCATAGAGTACCGTCCTTCTTCTTTAAAAAAAGAGCTGGGCAACCCCATGGTGAAGAGCTAGGATGGATAAAGCCCTTTTTCAATAATTCCTCTAACTGCTTCTTCATTTCTGCTAGTTCTTTAGGAGCCATGTGGTAGGGACATCGTGAAATAGGAGCTATTGGTGTTTCGAGTAAATACCAACTAGTAAATTTGTATTATTGCACATTTAGCTCAGATGGTGTGCTAAAAAGATATAAGGTTTATACTGGTTCGAGCAGAATGTCCCTACGTCCAGTTCGTGACTGCTGCTCATGTTATTTGCACTAAAAGGTTCATAGTAGGCGGTACAAATAGGTGAGAGAGGGACAGGTTCTAAGTCTCAGATGGAAAGGTCGAATGGGTACTAAGAGCCTCGAGGTTGCTTAGCTATGTGTGATGTGGTGCGTGATGTGTTGAATCGATCCGTTGTCTTAGTGGGGTGCCCTGCCTTCCTCTTTTATAGACCAAGGGTAAGCCGTGATTTACAACTGGGAGAAGGAAAAAACTAGAGGCCAAAGAGATCCTTCAACGACGCTGGGTCCTCCTTTTCCTCTGAGCGAGTCCCCTTGACATGGCAGACAGTGCTAGGGATAGCATGTCCACTGATCCTGATAAGACCATGCTCTGGCTTCGTTCAGCAAGTGGTCATGTCCCATCCTACCTCGGTGGGCGGCACGAAGCACCAGGGTGTCGAATTGCGACCCTACGGGGAGCAGTCGACGTAGAGGCCCCACGTTCGCTACTGTAGATGATATGAGTTTCCTCCTAGACTGTAGTGGTTGTCGTATGTCCCCGTCAGGATTTGTGTCTAAGGGCAAATGCCGGCGCCCACAACATTATAGGACAAATGTCAGCGCCCACAATGTTGTTTGGGCTCTGATATGCCTAGAAGGGCTTAAAGCGCCCATCTTGTCATATCCTAACAGTACTTTACTGTAGGCGTGCAGGGTATGGTCCTCGGTATTATGGTTGACTTGAGTGCCCGCCTTATCTGCATGCATAGTTATGAAGGAGTAACGCATAGACGTCGGGCTAGGCAGAGTCTACCCCCTGATGTCGGGCAAGGCAGAGTCTACCTCCAGACATCGGCGCGAGGCAGAGTCTAGCCCTCGAGGGAAGGGTGAGGCAGAACTAGCCCTTGGATGTTGAGCGAGGCGGAGTCTGCCCCCCCAGAAGTCGGGCGAGGCGGAGCCAACCCTTAGCCATCGGGCGAGGCAGAGTCTACCCTCAGACATCGGGCGAGGCGGAGTCTAGCCCTCGGGGATCAGGCGAGGCGGAGCCAGCCTTTAGGGGTCAGGCGAGGCGGAGCCAACCTTCGGTCGCTGGGCAAGAAGTGTAGTTGCATTCTTGTCTGTTTAGAAGCATCGACGTTTGATGGTTATGAGCTCCTCCTCTTTGGGTACCCCAGTATTTGATCCTCGACAGGAGCAGTGTTAGGTTCTAACTCAATAGTAAACTCTACGTCCCTATCCGGTGGCAACCCAGGTAGATCTTCAGGAAAGACATTCGGAAACTCCCAGACCACATGAATAGAAACAAGATCAAGAGAAGCTTCAACATGAGCAACAACTGGTAAGGCTAGATCTAAGAGCATAAGGAGAGACATCCTATGCTCAGAAGAAGGAAGTCATAACTCAACAACTCTCTACTTAAGGTTCAAGACTACCCCATAAACTCGTAACCAGTTCATGCCCAGAATTGCATCTATGCCTTGCCCAGGCAACACCATGAACTGAAGGCGGTAAGTGTGAGTGGCTAGCACTAATCTGACTGTGCCCGTTCGAGTATTAACACACAACTACGCACCTGAAGTACTGATTTTATAGACAATAGGAGTAGCCATTAGTAATATATTATGCCTATGTGTAAACTCCATGCTCATGAATAAATATGATGCACTAGAATTAAACAACACATATGCTAGGTGGGAGTCAATGATAAACATACCAGCCATCACAGGTTCATTCTGTAAAATCTCCTCAACCTCAGTGATGTTGACTTGCCTAAAGTGGCTTACGGGCACCTTCTTCTTGATAATCATTCTCTTGATCAGACAGGAGTTGACTGAAGGCTAGGAAGACTATGGAGACTGGTTCTGTGGACACTCCCAAGCATAGTGGCCTTCCTTGCCACACTTAAAACAAGCACTAGATTTGTTCTCCTATCCCTGATGAGGTGAAACTTGCTGTCCCTGAGGCTGCTGTTGCACCTGTAGAGTAGGTGCACGGTACTGAGTGGGAGGTGCCTGGTGTGTCTGCTGAGTCTGGTGAGGCAGCTGTCCACTCGGAGAGTGATAGGACATCCTCCTAACAACCTGCACCTTCTAAGACTATGGGTGACTAGAAGATCCAGTGATCACCCGCTTACGCTTCCACTTCGCCTGAGAATCACACTAAAGTCCCTCCATAGTAATGGCTGCATTCATCAAAGCGCCAAAAGTCTAATATCCCCCAGTGTACAGCTCCTTTTGCAAGATGCAAGAGTGGCCATGGTAGAAACGATCCCTCTTCTTCTCATTAGTATCTACATGGATCCCAGCATACTATGCAAGATGGTTGAACTTATTCACATAATCCATCACAGTCATACTCCCTTGCTTCAGATCCAAAAACTCAATCAACTTCCTATTCAGCAAACCAGCGGGAATATAGTACTCACAGAAAGCAGTGGTAAACTCCTGCCAAGTCACATAGTGGTCCGCCGGCTGTATGGCATTGAAAGTATCCCATCATGCACTGGCAGACCCCAGAAGCTGTTGTGCGACAAAGCGCACCTTCTGCTCTGCAGTCACAGTGAGCAGCTAAAACTTCTACTCAGAATATGAAGACAATGCTCCACATCCAAAGGCTCAGCAGTTAGCGTGAATGTGGGCGGGTGTGTCTTCAGGAAGTCCTGGTTGGAACAAGGCCCCATGGGAGTGCGGGCACCACCCCCGTTCCCGTTGTTGCCACCAGGGCCTCCACGGGCAAAGCCACCAATGGCCTAGGCAAGCATATCCAAGGCATGGGCTGACTCATGCCGAGCAGCCAACATCTCCGCCATCATCTCCGCATGGGTCATCGGAGGTGGTGGTGGCGGAGGAGGAGGAGCCAGAAGTGGGGCCTCATGGCTGTCCCTGTTGGTGTTGCCATTGTCCTCACCATGACCGTTATCATCCTGATCTGCCCCAGCACTGGTACTCCCCTGACCAGACCTTAGGTAAATATATAAATAGATAAGAACTAACCATTAGGGACAACCCTCCAAATTAGGAACAAGAGACTTAAAAAATGATAAGACTTTTATTAAAGCATTCTTTTAGGTTAACCTATCAATTCACTAATCTAAATTATACATGTGGGGAAAGTTTAGTATAAGCAAGATTCTCTTTTCATGATGCATGCATCGGCCTACCCGTTCACTCAAGCTAGAATATAGCGACATTCACAAAAAAAATCGGCACATCGCACACTCACTTTCCGCTTGCTAAACGATTCTTACGCAGTGTAAGTTAGTTTACCTATAAAAAACTGATTAGATAAAACCAGTGCCACTATCCTAGATAGACCATACTGCTAGGGCTTATACTTATTTACGTAATTTTATCGCATCATATTTTTCGCAAAACTTTTGTTGGTCAAATTTTAGGTTTTGAAAAGAGTTATCAAACTCGTAACTCAATATTGGCTCTGATACCACCTATGGCAGAATCACCCGAAATAACATGCTTTCGGAGGCGCTCGTCTTCCATTATACACTAAGCACCTTGAAAATTAGCTACATCGGACAGTTCCGTCGAGCACACCCCAAGGGAGAACTCGAACAATCCACGTTTTTCACCCGGGATCCAATAATGAGTACGAACTTACAATACTTAGTCCATTTCATACAATAAGAGTTCTCAAAAATACATTATTACAATACCAAGTTCAGAGTGCGGAATTTAAATAACGGAATTAAAATAAACATGTAACAATAAGATACAAGGATCCGCCTGTGCCCACCAGAAGAATCCTCCACACAACAGTCACTCCTGAAGCTGCATCTGCAACAGGGGTAAATAAACCCTGAGTACACAATGTACTCGCAAGACTTACCCGACTAGTGGAAATAATTTCTTGACTTCAAAGGATATGATAAGTTTTATGGTTTGTTGGGTTTCCTTTTTGTGAAAAGTATTACTAGTAGTGAATCCTTATGTATATATTTTATTAGCAGTCATGATTAGTTCATTAGCTAACCATTCTATGTAAGCACCTGTTCTACTTTCAAGCAAGAGTTGAGTAATCATATCCATTCATCTCCTTTCATCTTCTAGTTCTTACTATGGTGCTAGATTATAGCCAAGTCATACTAGATCACACGGTGATTCGTGAACCAATGTATCCCAGCTGGGTATATCGAAACACACGCCCCGCTTGTACCCCAGGCATAAGCAACACCAACCCACCACTCTCCTGTCAAAGGGGCCAGGTCCCAGTCCAAACTTGGACTCCAAGCCCCCACTCCTGAGTCCTAGACTCAGTGTGGTGCTTAGACCTCCACCATCCCCACCTTCAATCAGTCGGTCCGAAAAGAGCCAAAACCAATGACAAGAGAGCAATGAGCCTTTCCGCTCCCATAAGCAAGTATGTGCTCAGGATAATAAGTCTATGACTTGACTAGAATCCACAACAACGGATGGTCCTTAACCAACACGGACAGGGAAAATAGTGTAACCAAGCTATGCCCCATTGGCCACGGGACACAACCTATTACACCCACCAATATCCGTACCATATCCTTGCCCAGTCTCTATTTCCTTTCACCATTTTATCATGAGAGTAATAATAATAATCACCTATTAAGAGTAATGACAGGTTACTCATGCTACCGATAGCCCAAACATAGCAGCTACTCGCCCTATGCTAGTAGGACTCATATGTATGTTATCTATGCATGTAGTTTCAATTTAAATCCTATAACGTAAATGCACATCACATATATATATCCAGTGATCATTCAAAATAAGGGTTATGCACCGGAGCTTGCCTTGGGCAGGCGGGGTGTCAGCTAAGTTAGTCAGTGATGGCTCTAGGACCTTCTCCTGCACGAGGACCACCTCCTTGTACTCCTTGACCCCCCTTCATACTCCTGCTCTTCGGCGGTGACGAACTCCACCAACTCGTTCTCTGCATGCATGCAATGATGATGCAACACTTAGTATTTTAGTAACAACAACTCTTAAAATAAGAATACACATGCTAAGCTACTAAGCTAGCTCTAATGACTAAGATACTAAGCTAAGCATTATCTCTACCAAATAGATTTCAAGCTTACCCTACAGGTGCTTAACTTTTATAAACCAACATCATGCCATTATTCCTTTAGCCTTAATGGGTATTTAGCTACCATATTAAGTAGTCGATTCTAGGGCTACAAGATTACAGTGAGCACATAATAATACCAGAAAACTACCATAAACATTTTAGGATTAATGCTATCATCAATTTACCATAAAAATTCCTATAATATTTAACCTAATAATATTAAGCACTCTCAAATGATTTAATAGCTTCTGGTATCAACATGTATATATATGAACTAAATGCACTAATAGATAGAGCACATTTTTAGGAACTTAACAAAATTTGTTGCACAATTTTTGGATACCTCCATGATTTTATATGATTTACTAAAGATCAGCTTAAAATTAAATCAGAAAACTATTTCTAATTCCTTATGAAAAAGAAAAACAAATTCTCCCGCGTGGCCCGCGCGATGTAGGGCACGCGTGAGCGCGCGGTGGCCCACAGGCGTGGCCCACACGAGGCCGGCCTGCAGCGCGAGGTGGCCCGCGGTGGGGGAATCCCGTGTGCACTGGCATATTAGCAAAAACACCCCTGGACTATGAAGAAAACAACCCGCAATCCACGTTACTATTCCTAGAGACAGCACCTATGCAAAAAGACCCTTGTACTCTCTCCTCTTTACAATGGCACGGTCCCTAGCCTCACCCGCACGCTCTGGCACGGCGAGCAGTGGCACTGGCAACAGCGTCGGCCACCTAGGAGTAGGACCCATGCTAACCTAGCTACGAGGCCAAATCTCACCAAGGGGTCGACGCGAGGCGATGGGCGGCGGTTGCACGAGCTAGGACATCGTAGAAGGACCTCTCCACGACGACGGGCACCCTACGGTAATGGTGACAACGTTTAGGTGAGCCGCAATAACAACAAGGCAGTAGGGATAGTGGGTGAGCAACAATGACTCACCAATGAGCTAACCAAGGTGTCGGCTCGGCTAGAGACAACCCGAGCGAGCCTAGCCACGTGCGCGCTGTGAGGTGAATGGTGGACCGCAAAGGCACAACCACGTCAGCAGCGAGGAGACGACACTAGAGCTGCGACTAGCGTGCGTATGACGAAGAGGGGTTCTAGGCGGGGCTAGTGGTGCGGTCAATTCGACGCGAGATGACGAGGTTGGAGCTAGGCACGATGAGGCGGGCGGGGCCTTAATGGCGCGGCGGCGGGAGCAAAGCTCTAAAATTGGAGCTCGGCCTAGATGTAATCAAGGCGGGGTGGGAGCGGTCGATAAGAGGACATAAAGGCGGAGACGTGAGCACAAGGAATTGGTGATAGGTGCTCGCTCTCTGGCTCACCATGACCGTGACTCGACGGCGGCAGAAAACAGAGGGAGAATGAGAGAAACGGGGCACGACAGGTGGGCTCGGTTCATCCTCGCCTTGGTGGAAAGCGAGCGGTTGTGGCCAAGGGACCTACGTCTAAGCACGAGGGGACAAGTGCGAGCGTTCGCGACTGGCCATGGCCCACGCGCCGCAGCGCCATTAATAGCGTGACGACGACGTGCACGATCACGTGCGGACGGCACCCAACCGAGACAGGGAGGGGGTAGCGCGATGCAGTGAGCAGACGCGAGTACGAGAGTGACGCGGCGACAGCGGCAGCGTTGCGACACGAGGCAGCAGTGGGCGGACGTAACGGCAGCGCGGCCACGATGGCTCCAATGGCGGCGGCGCGAGGCAGGACAGCAGGGCGCGGGGCCAAAGGCTTGCTGCGGCCAGCATCGGCCAAGCCCAAGCGGCCCGACCGACCCAGCATGGCGACGCAGGGTGGTTGCGCGAGACGCGACCATGTGCGCGGCGTGGGGAGGCCGCGCAGTGATCGCGCACCTGGCGCCAACCAACCCGAGACAAGTACATGCATGAATTTTAAAGCGCTGATCACGACTAAACCGTTGCTCCTAAACCTAAACCGGCTTCACTACACTCAAGATGGCACATGGAACTACTAAATCGAATCATAGCACCACGCCACTCCTTAACCCAATCTCTCCAAATAAATTGCTAAACATAACAGCGTCTAGCTGTTGAGAGACTTGGAAATTTTCTAAATTTTGAACTGAACTTAGATTTCAATTTATGATTTTTAGGCTATTGAAAATATTACAAAGCAATATTATTTTTCAAAAGCAAATATTTCATTGTCATCTACAAAGTTTGTACTTTAAACTTTATTTAAGTATCACACACATGTTCTATAGTATTTTTGCTTAATAAAAATTGGTTTTAAACCCTACTTGATATGCATGAACCATCGAACCAACTTTCGTTTAGCATTTTTATTGATCATTTTGAGTCACAGAAATTGATTTACACACTTCACCATATGCATTAACACACAAGTATGATGTTTATGATATGTTTTAGTAGATGATTAACAGGATAACATCGAGGGTGTTACACTCCCGCGCGCACGGCTTGGTCCGCGCGTCGTCGCTCGGAGGCGACGATGCTGTACAGCGCGTCCTCGTCTGGCGACTCAGTCTGGAGCACGAGGGGACGTCGTTGCCTCGTGAGACGACAGACTCGCCGGTCTTCTCGGTCCCGAGGGTGTTTTCTGCAAAAAAATAAGACATAGAGACGGGTTAAATCGCCCCGCTGTACGTGCCCTCTGCGAACTTCAATTCAAATTTGAGGATGCGGCGAGGGTGCCACACGGGCGCCCACGCGTGGCCGCGCCGCACCAGATCTAGGCCAGACCGGCACTACGACCCAAAAAGAGGAGCCGAGGCCCATCCAGCCGATCCGGCGTAGGTTGGGTTGGCGGCAGAAGTGCAGGCCCACGCTGTTCGCGGCGGGAAAACCCTCAATTTCCCACCCTCAACGAATTGACGGAACTGCCCTCGCTCGCTTTGACCGGTCAGCTGGGCTGGGCCCGAGCAAAGCAAACGCCTCGAAACATCTTGAGCCATGGGCCTCGGTTGCTGGACCGGACGCATCTGCAGGCGCCATGGCCCGAAACCGGAAGATACCCTGAGCGGGCCGCCACTGAGGCCTAATACTAGCCACTGGCGGGCGAGCTCGTATAAACCCTAGCTAGGGCCTATCTGGTCCGGTAAACCCCTTCCTCGTCCTCCGTCGCCACAGCAGAGCAGCGAGCGGCGCGCGCGATGGCGGGCGGCGGCGATCTCCAGGGCGCGAAGAAGCGCAAGCGCGAGCACGCGGAAGGGAAGGCCAAGCCTCGGCCGCATGTTAAGGGAGGCGGGGACGGAGCGAAGCGGAAGAAGCACTCGGCCGCCGGCGGCTACGCGGCCGATGGCGGGGCCGGAGAGGCTGTGGCGAGGAAGAAGACCCCGGTTACCCCCAAGGAGAAGCGCCTCGCGGCCAAGGTATCTCTTAAATGCTCGTTTGTGCTCGGAAGCGCTGGAGCATGGGCTTCGATCGAGGCCGCTGCATTTGTATCTCTGAGCTTCAATTGACGGACGGGCTGGACTGTAACAGGAAATGTCGGAGGCCAGAAAGATGAAGAGGAAGCAGCATTACAGCCTTGAGAAGGTACTTCAGCTTTTTTTTTTCGCACCGTATGTTCCAATTTGGGGCTTGCAGCACCTGTTTTTAGGTCACAATTATGATTCTAGTTGTAACACTTTTGCTGTAAAGCTGCAACCTGACTTGCATTGTGGTCGATCAATCCACTATGGACTGAACACATCAACCTGTATGTATTTATGTAAAGAGAGTCAGTTTCTGCAACAAGGTTCTTCTTGCGATACTTAGATATTGGACGGTTCTTTTGATGATTATTATGTGCTTAATTATCCAAACCTGATTTTTTTGCCTTTTCGAATTGGGACGTTACCCCCCACAAAGATCATCAACATTAACAAGTTCTTCAACCTCGACTGACATTTGTGGTGACAGTAAACTTGTCAGTTTGCTATATTCAATGCTCTTTTGCTCTGATTGACCCTGAATACCGGCAGGAACTAACGAAACTGTGGGAAAAGATGAGATGCCACGATGTGAGCAAAGAGGAGAGGTCCAAGTAGGCATTTGGATCACAGTCTTGTATCTTATGTTTGCAATCATATACATTGACATAATTGTCACCTTTCCAGGGTAGTAAGTGAGGCTCTCAAGAAAATGGATGGGAAATATTTGGATATCGCCACATCACATATTACCGCACGTGTTCTTCAAGTAAGCTGAGCACACACAGTATTTTTCAATCTGCTGCGTTTTTTGTTATGTTGCCTGTGTCCTGGCTTTTGATGATCAGTTGATTACCGTCTTTTGGCAGACATGTGTAAAGTGGTGCTCACAGTCAGAGAGGGATGCTATTTTTGATGTTCTACATCCACATTTGCTCGATCTTTCTCGCAAGAAATATGCGGTTTTCCTTGTAAAGAAGCTTGTAGAACTCGGTACATTTCGTATAACTTTATATACGGATCAGATCACGCGTGGGCATGTGGCTATGTTAGAATGTTACATGATAGTTTGATATGACCCTTAGCTTCATTAACATGTCTCCTGTTTGCGGTTGCAGCCTCTAAAAAACAGTTTGCCAGTTTCATCTCTTCTCTTCATGGTCGTGTTGCCAAACTTCTTCATCATACTATAGGAGCTGCAGGTGTGTGTTCAATTATGTTATTGCAGTGAATGGCTTTAGACTCGCCATTTTCTCTTCTCAAATCAAGGTCTCATCAATATATGTTCTTTCTTTTTTTGAAACAAGTATATGTTCTTTCTTGCAGTCGTTGATTATGCATTTCAGCGGGGAACAAAACGTCAGAAAAGACAGTTGTTACTGGAACTGTACTCCACTGAACTTCAGCTATTCCAGGATCTGACTTTGCAAAGTTCCTGCTGGTTGGTACAATATACATCCTGGAATCCTGGTCATGTATTTTAGAAGTCCCCTTTGCTATTTATTCTTTCTGAACATCTTCTGAACAGTTGTAATAACCTAGAGCTAAGCATGTCTTTTGCAGTTTTTCCTTGTCTTAGAATTATAGGGGAAATTAATGTGACTTTGGTTATCCGTACGAGAGATTTTTTTTGTCTCTAGATACAACAGTTCCATGGATTTTATTTTGTGGTAAATCCTAATGTTCAACTCCTTTTCCAGTTTGATAGATACAATTTCCAAGCTTGGGTTGCAGATATCATCTGTCCTGCAGTACATGACTATTGTGATTCATAAAATCCTGGAGAAAGGTACTGTTGAGTATTCAATAGTGCACACGGCCATATTGGAGTACTTTACAATTGCAGACAAGGTAATCGCATTGTATCCTTTGTTGTGCAATGTTTATTTTACCTGCCCTCATCTGTGAACTAAGTATTCAGTTTATCACATTGTAACCTATGTCTGTTTTGTTAGACCTCAGCCTCGGACGTTATTTGTCAACTTATCCCCCTTCTTACTCAAGGAGCATTAATCATAGATGGAGATGAACCATCAAATGCTCCGGAACTACCAAAGAAAACAAAAGCTAAGAAGAAAAGGTCGAAAGAGCCACTTATTGTTAGGATCATGCAGACAAGGGAAGGATTAAAACTAGGAATTAGTTGCCTCAAGCATGGCAGTGCAAAGGTATTTCTGTACAGGTTCTTATTATATATTAACTCCAGTTCAATCACTTTCTCCGCTACTATCCACTGGTGTTTTGTTTGGTGCTGGTTTATTTTTGTAAATTTTGTGGTGCTTGTATATTTGCAAATTGATTATGCACTACATTGTACCGAGTACTCCTTATTGCGTATTTATTTTCTGCTGTATGTACTATCTTCATTAACAAGACTAATGGACATGGCAATGTATTTCAGGACAGGAAGAAGATCATTAAAAGTTTGAAGGGGCACATTATGAAGCTTGCTCTAAGTGATTTTGGATGTCTTGTGAGTAATGACTGTATTTATTTACAATTATTTTGGCTCTTAAATTGGGAATATTGTGACCTGTTAAGCGTTTCTCCCTTTTCTAGACAAGATTCAAGTTTGTTCTTACAAATGGATTCGATTTACCCTCAGTCCTCTGCTAACACATCTCTTTTTTATCCAGTTCCTTATCTGCATTAGTTCCATTGTTGATGACACAAAGCTTGTTTCTAAGGTTGGTTAGCACCTACAGTTTGCTTTCTCTGAGAATCATGCCTCTTGTTGCAAAGCAGCTAGAAATGGGCAACACTAACAGTTTATCTTTGGCCTGGTAGATTGTCATTCAAGAGCTGGCAAAACATATAAAGCAACTCATTTTTGACAAGGTAATAGTTTCCCTTTGTCCGAATAGTTTATCTTGGATTTTTTGTAAATTTGTGCACTTAAGACTAGTACTAATGGATCTACTTGCTGGAACAGAATGGGAGACGACCATTGCTGCAACTACTTCACCCTCTTTGCTCACGCTATCTTTCTCCGGATAATCTGGCTTGTCTGAACTACAATGTACCTTCTCTTAGTCCAACAAAGGCAAGTTAGCTACTCTTTCATCTCCAAGTATTCTATAGAGAAAGACATCCTAAATAGTTGACGTTTCTGGTTCAGGGTGACACATCAGAAAATGAAGTAGATGGTGTGACTGATGAAGATCCCAATGGCTTAGAAGGCATGCAAATTGTGTCTGAGAGCAAGAAGGATCCATTACAAAGGCGACATGAACTGTTGATCAAGAGTGAGCTGGCCGAGGTGATGCCCGTACCTATTTCATTAAAGAACATATCATTCTTTTAAGAAATGTGTTAATTCTTGCAACTAGGGTAGATATAGTTTAATCACAAAAACTCTAATTCCAGGCTGCTGATCTCAGTGCACAATGTTTTGTCTGAACAGCCATGGTTATAGAAAGCAAGCAAAATAAGTGGACAGTAAATTATGTGCAGTAGTAGGTCACCTGCAGCATTTCTTGTGTATCCACCCTTTTTTGTCTGTGTACGTAGTGACTATTCTGTATCCTTTGAAATAAGATAGGTTATTGCCCTTCTGTTTCTGAAGTTACCAATGATTCTGATTATATTTCTGTGCCTTGGCCTGTCTTCTTGTGGTTGCACATATCTCCATGGAATTCTATTTACTATGTTGTGGAAGCATACATGCTAAATACTAATGGCACCCAAATATGAAATAATCTTGTGGATGGAAATTGATGTATTGGAGATTACATTCACTCCTGTTTGCATTAGTGCTTAAAGAGAAAGAATACTACATCATTAAGCATGCCCTTATAAAAGTTAGTCCCACCAATGCAAACGGGTTCTTAAATAAGCTCAACTAACTTGTTAGTACACTTCAAGCACCTGGAGTAAACATAAACATCTTATCCTCCTTATAAGCATCTCATGCACTTGATGACTGGATTTCGTCCTCCTAATATATATTTTTAAATTTGTTTGCAGGCGCTCATCCAATCATGCCTTGAAAATGTTGGAGAATTACTTCGAACAAATTTTGGCAAAGAAGTATTATATGAGGTGATCTGCTGTTATCCATGGCTCCATGGAGATGGGAAACCTGCTCTTTACTGTTTATGATTTTTATGTGCAACTCTTTTTGCCATCATGATCTTGATGTTCAATTTGTCCTTAGTATGGCATAAACCTTTTTCCTCTGGTAGTTTTTTACCAAAGCAATTCCTTACCACAGCATTGATTTGTATAATAACCTTTTTTTACCCAATAATGACCATTGCTCATTGTTCATGCCATGTTAATTTAATGTAGAAGTCCAAAATTCCTATAGCATTGTTTTGAAAGATAACCATTTTTTCTAATAATGACCATTGTCCATTCCATATTAATTTTATCTTCAAGTACAAAATTGGACTGACAAATGATGACTTTTGTGGACCTTTATGTTAATCTGGCTATTGATTCTCTATCTAATGTGGAGAAAGCTCTATCAGTTAATGCAATCTACTTTCTTTGGGATGTTCCTAGTGTCTTGAAGTGTTGAGTCGACAGGAGAATAACTATGTACATAATGCTTCATACAGACCTACCTATAGTTTTTCCCCCTGTTATCATTTGTATAAATTTCATGACTATCCTGACTTGAATTGCGTGGTGCTATTTTTGAAACCTGAAGATCGCTGTTGGTGGTAAAGACAATGTTTTGGAGGGCCTCACTGATAGGATCCACATGTTGCATGATGCAATAGTGTCTGATGCAGCCCAACCGAAGACTGAAGATATTGAACATGCATTTGAGAACTTCTTTTCCAGCCGTGTAATCAGAAGAATGGTAATTGACTGTCCAGCGTTTGCAGTCATTCTCTGGAGAAAGGCTCTTGAAGGGAAGTGCAAGATATGGGCTGAAGGACACAGGTACAATGTTTTACTTCTCAATGTGATGCCATATTGCCATGTACTCGTGCTTCCAAAACTCATGCAGTGCAGATGTAGCTTGTTTGTGTAATTATGGCTTAATGTTTAACCCTTTTTCCATTATTGACTCTGAAGTTGTGACAATTCAACATATTGCTGCACTTGCATAGTTACATGGTGTTATTGGATCTACCTCACAAATTATATTTTGGACGTCTGGTTGCAGTTCGAAGGTGGTTGCAGGTTTCCTGGAATCGCCAAGTAAGGAGGTCAAGGATCTTGCAAAACCTGAGCTGCAGCCACTGGTTGATGCTGGCATCCTTAAAGTGCCAGACCCTAAGGTTGTTCAGAAATGACTCATGCGCGCGGACCTTTTTGCGTCAGGAAAGGACTCAAGGGCCATCCGTTCTTGTGTAAGGGATCTGGATAGGGTTTTGTCGCTTGAGCACCTTCTGCCCATAAATGTTTAGTCACTCGTTCGAGTGTACGCCAGTCCGCTGTAACCTTGTAATAGGATATATAGTAAACCAGATCCAGTATTTCGTTTTAAACTCTGAATGCTCCTTTTTATCAGTAATTGTATTGGGAGATTGGTGTTCTTGTCCTACTTTGAAGGCCAATAATGATTTTATCCTTGTTTTTTTAATCCTAAGGCACCCTTCTCTCTCATTCGCTCTGGTTCTAGACTCCAAAAGTCAAATGAATAAATTAAAGGAACGAAAAAAATGAAGAAGACAACTTGTTAAACTATGTTTAGATATGATATATTTGCAAGTTTGATGCTATTTTTTATACGTTGTTAAAATATATGATAAATCACAGTATTGGGAAAACTTTGAGAAAACGTTTGGATCATTTCATTTTTGGGAATTGGAATCTAGTTAATAGACTAGGCTATTTGGCTGAAATATGACATTTCACAACTTTTCAAAGTCCACATATAAGCCTATCTCAAATTTATAGTGTGGGAGAGGAAATTGATTCTATAGATGTACATGTGTTTTCTATTTGCGACTTAACATGCTGTTCAACTCACTCCCCTATGTAGAAATGCAACACATACGTATCTCTCTCGTATGATCCACAATAATATACAAATATATTTCATATATAACCATATTAACTTAATTAACATGTGTCTAAATTATGGTTATTAAAATTAATTCAATTTAATGATGCAAACGGACCCGAGGGAAATTCATAGGAAAACTGTATATGATTCTTAACTGAATGGAAACAGTAACTCTTCTAAATGAAACAAATGTGAACTCTGATTCTTATCTTTCTCACGAACTGAAACAGTTGACTCTTCTAAACGAAACAAATGTTAACTCTGATTTTTATTTTGAAAAAAGCATGAGCAAAATTGCAAAGTTAAATAAATAGGACAAAATCATAATTAGACTTCAAAAAGTAGTGGTAGGAACACATGAGCCATATTCTTTTGCTAACGTAGGTCGTTCGTCATGACAAATTTATTCTATTACTAGATATATGCCCGTACGTTACACCAGAGTCATAATTTTTTGAATTTATACATATGAGCTCCGAGTAGGGCATAATTCGTATTGGACGCAAACACATGAGTAAGGATCAAGATTTGGTATCACTGGGTAGATGATGACTTTAGAGTCTTTTTAGGTGTAGAAATTGTTATTCATACTATAAATCTGGTGTATATGAGGAATATAAAATTTCTATATAATTCCTGAATATTAATGTTAACCTATTTAACCCGCTAAATAT
Source organism: Miscanthus floridulus (assembly GCF_019320115.1). Classification (NCBI taxonomy): domain Eukaryota; kingdom Viridiplantae; phylum Streptophyta; class Magnoliopsida; order Poales; family Poaceae; genus Miscanthus; species Miscanthus floridulus. The sequence continues at coordinate 263,799 of NC_089581.1, read as the reverse complement.
CATATATTCTACCCTTTCACCTATTAAAACCATTTCATCTATCCCACAAGTCGTTTTAATTGGTGGTTTCGCTTTATGGCACAACAAGGGCCAACATGTCAGCATCATCGTGGCATGGCTCCACTTGTTAGTGCCTTTAATATCCGACCATCTCCTTCTTCACATCCCTCTGCTTCCTACAGGTCATCGCGTGCCCTTATCAGCAAGTACACATGAGAGTGGCTCCTGGCCAGAGCTACATGGGCTAAACAACACTTTCAGGCGTCCGATTTTGGACTCCTGAGGCCACGATCATTTGCCTCGATAGGCATTGCCTGCCAGAGCTCAAACCAAACAAGCCTGTATCACCGTGAGTGACTCACGATGCCTTGGGTTGGTCGTTGGCTCGTTGCCCATAGCCTTTGAGTCATGCATCTTCTTGTGTAAGAACCTGGTGTCCTAGTAGGTCAAGCATTAGGCAACAGTCTCCTGGTCGCCGAGGTTCAGTATTGGGCCATCACACATGCTATGGTTGAGTGTTGTTGGTTGCACACTGCTTCAAGAGCTTCTTGTGTAAGAACCTGGTGTCCTAGTAGGTCAAGCATTAGGCAACAGTCTCCTGGTCGCCGAGGTTCAGTATTGGGCCATCACACATGCTATGGTTGAGTGTTGTTGGTTGCACACTGCTTCAAGAGCTTCATGTCCTGATTATTTCTGCGACCGTCATTTACTGTGACAATATTAGCGTCTCTATATGACCGTATGTGGTAGAACCGTCTAATCTAATGTCCTCCTAAGAGTATTTGTCTTTCATTAGACACTAAGTACCCAAGAGAGTGCACTAAATCGTGCCGTTCCGTCAAGCATACCCCAAAGGAGAACTCGAAAATCCACATTCTTCCATTAAGATCATAAATGAGAGAATAAAGCTTACAACATTCTTAACCATTTCTTACATCACTTTATTACAACATTAGAGTACTTAAACAAGTTGAATGCAATAGCGGAATTAAGACAATTTTACTTGTGAAAGAGTTTATACATTTTAGGTTCACATTTTTATCTTGCAGCGGAGAACAACATATGATCAGAGTTACAACGGAAATAAAAGTTAATGGCAAATCATTAACATAGTGAACATTTATAAACCAGATATGATGATAGATCATAAAACTTTTCTTCTAAAAACTTTTAATGAGGGTTATAAATAAACACTACAGTCGTAGCGTAAAAGGAATCCTCTCTGAGCCCACCAGAAGGTTTCCATACATAAGAGTCAGATCTATGTATCCTCCGATCACCTGCAATAGGGGGAATAAAACCCTGAGTACTCGATTGTACTCTACAAGACTTACCCGATAGGAGGAAAATAAAAGACTCCAAGGATATACAAGGCTATCTGGCTTGTGGGTTATTGCATCTGCAGGAAGCATTACTAAACGTGGATCCTTATATTCAATTTTATTAGCAGTCATCATTAGTTCATTTACTAACCATTCTATGTAAGCACCTATGCTACTTTTAAGCATGTGGTAAGCAATTAGAACCATTCTACCATCTTTCGTATTCAAGTTCTTACTACGGTGCTAGACCATAGCCAAGTCGCACCGTCTCACAGAAACGGCGATTCACGAATCAATGTATCCTAGCTGGATACCCTGAAACACACACCTCGTTTGTACCCCAAGCACAAACAAGACCAACCCATTCCACTCCTATCAAGGGGTCCAGGTCCCGTACAAACTTGGACTCCAAGCCTCCAACACCTGAAATCCGGTCTTAGTATGGTGCTTAGACCTTCACCTAATGCCCACCCCTAAAAGTCGGTCTGGAAAGAGCCGGAACCCATGACAAGAGGGTAACAAGTTTTTCCGCTCCCATAAGCAAGTATGTGCTCAGAATAATAAGTTTATGACCTGACTACCATCTACAGCAACGGACGGTCCTCAATTGACACAGACGGAACGAGTGCAACCAAAGCCTCGCTCGATTGCCCAACCCAATCCAATTTCAAATCTAAAGTACAGTTCCGCCCGGTCCCCAATTATTATCCATTCATATTCCATGTGATGGTAATAATAACAATAATATATTTTCTATCTCTCGCGAGTGACAGGTAATCACCCGACTTCTACCGGAATCCTATAGCATAGCAATCTATATGATCCTATTACACTAGTAAGACTCATAGGATGAGGATATAATTATGCAAGTGGATTTCATTCAACTCCTTTAAACTTAATGCACAAGCATAAACTAAAATGCAGAATAATATTAGTTATGCACCGGGGCTTGCCTGAGTAAGATATAACCAAAAGTTAGCATTACATCATGATGACACGATCATCAATGCACCATCTTTTTCGCTACTCCGATCATCTCCACGATCCATCGTTATTCCTATTATGACATACGTGGATGCAGCGCAGAGACGCAATTAATCAACGGTAACCGCAACTCTTAAAATACGATTACGCCTCTCAAGCTACGAGCTAGCTCTAATGACTAACTTACTAGGCTATGTATTCACGTTGTTGCATAAGGCGTTGTTTCCCGATAAGTGTTTTAGTTCTACAATCCCAAGGTATTTCTTTACTTCATTTTGTTGATTTAATATATATTCAAACTAGGGCTCATTAGCTATCTTAGCAAACTAATTATTATGGAGCTATAAAAATTAAGTGAGCACCTAATAATATTAGGAATTTACTATGAAATTTTTAGAGCCAATACTATCACCAATTTATTACAAAATTCTTACAAGTTTATATCTTAACAATATTAAGCATCTTAATTTAATTAGATAACTCCTAAAAATACTATGAAGCTATGTGAACAAGATATATTAGCAGATAGATCATGATTTTAGGAACCTAACAAAATTAGTTTCACCATTTTTGATCAACTACACAAATTTATATGGAATTTACAAGTTTGCTTTAGAAACTAAATTAGAAAACGCTTTAGGAAAAAGGAAAAGGCCGGTGGCGACTAATCCGGCCTAGTGGCCCGCGAAGCCCGCACGTGGTGTGGTCGTGCTCGGCCGGTTGGCTCAGCAACGGCCCAAGGCGGGAGAGCCCACGCGCGCTCGCGCTTTTGCAAAAGAGGTCTCGCACTGTTAGACAATCAAGCGACATAGTGAATCACTATTTCATTAGACTCAAGCTTTGCACAAAACACCCTGAAAAGTGTTGTCTTCATAATGGGCGGCTCCCCGGCGTGCCCGTGCGCGACGGCGTGGCACACCAGCGACAAATACGGTTACGCCGGCCATCGACAAGGGTCTTCGGTGACCTACGGTGACCAAGCATCTAAGTTTCAACAGCGTGCTTCTAGAGGCGATGGTTAGGTATTAGGAGAGGCACTACAACATAGCCTACCACGGTGGCGGCTAGGACAACATGTTTCGTGACGACGACGAGGCCATACCGGTGACCTAGAGCCCTAACAGAGGTAACGCAGTGGCGGAAAAGCAGTCGGAGCTCACCGAGGTGCACGTGGTGGTGATGGTTGAAACCAGGAAGGGTTGAGGTGGTCTGGCCACGTGCGAGCTGGCAGGGCAGCGATGCTCTGAGGCGGACACCGGCGCGTCACCTCGTCACCGATGAAGCTTCTGACCAAAAGAAGGAGAGCACTAGCACGAGGGGGTCAAGGAGACCTCAAAACACCCATCAATTGAACTGCTATTGGTGACAAGAGGCTCACCCTCAACATGAGTACGGCATGGCAGTGAAATCGATCGGAGGCGAGCAAAAACTCGAATCTGGCTGGCAATAGGGCTTGCCTGCGCCTTGGTGTGGGTCGGGCTACTAGCTAGCTTCTATTCCTAGCTACTGGAGCACTAAACCGAGATGAGATATCATGGATAGCGCACATTTAACTTGCGAAGCGGCGTGGTTCCATCGGTGGTAAAGGGAAGACAGGACAACGATCCTTCAAGGCTCGACCAACTTTGGCTGAGGTTGTGTTAATGAAACGAGGGCATCCACATGGGTGAGGCTCAGAGAGAGCGCGTCATGGAGTGCCGGGATGGGATGGCTCGGCCTTGTCAGGACACGGACGGAGGTAGCAAAATAGTGATAGCGCGCAAGGCTGTCGCGCGGGGGCGGTGCAACAAAATGGCATGGGGGGAGGGCAGTGACACGATGACTGCTCCACGTGCGCGAGGCTGCACCCTCCCTGTAGCTTTGTGGTGGGACCGGCTCAGTAAGGCCAGGCGACACGACAAGAGCAGCGCGGCGCATAGGTGAGGTGCACGGCTGAGAGCGCGTTGCGCATGATGGGGCAGCCGCAACCAAGGCACAATGGCTCGACACATCATGGTGTTGGCCCGGCACACAGTAGTGGCACGCACGAGGAGCCTCGGTGGCGTGCTCAGCACTGCCAAGGTCATGACCGCGGCGTGCAACAGCAGCGTGGCAGTGCTGCGGCCCAACCTCACCGCAGCCGATAGCTGTGCGCATCAACGGGCATAGTCTATGGGACAGTGCGTGGCTAACGGCTATGGCGTGATGAACCGACGTGGTGACCGCGGCCACAAGTCACAACCGCCAACAACCATGACCTTCTTGCAACTTCACTAGATTTTTGCATGGCCCAAACGAGCTCAAACCCCTCTAACCCCTACTCCATTACAAAGATCACACTTCAGTGCAATCAATAGTGCCAAAACATAGCTATAGTGTTTAACTAAAATTTTCAAAAATTAATTGCCAAAATGGCATTGTCTACTGCCTTTCCATACTTAGAAAAATTAAAGATTTCAGGTTTGGACTAACAGCCACTAGCCATGCAATAGTCCATACTTCATACTAACTCATAGGAACAAAACATTTAAGCACTATTTAATTATTTTGCTCAATATAATTCGCCAAAATAGCACTTTAAACATAGTTCAAGTGTTTACCGACTTAACGAAAAGGGTTGATTTTAATTTCCAATTCGCTTTTTGAGCTCCCAAGAACACTGGTTAACAACATTTGTTTTCAAAAATTAAAGTTGCATCTTCAACTTTACTTAAGTACTACACACAAGTTATATTTTATTTTTGTTTATATAAATTATTTTTTGTGCCAAACAACTAAAACGACGTATCCCATTCTTCTTGTTAGGATTTTCATTAGCACTTTTACGCACTAAGTAAGTTAACTTGGATATTTAGTTGAGTCCACAAAAGTGAGTTACATAGGATTCACTTATCATTTCATGTGCATTTTAAATTTTTAAAACCCGAAAACTTGTTTGGCTATTCTCTCTCGGGCTTCAATCTCGGTGCTAAGCAAGCTCGTAACACCAGGGGTGTTACACCGCCATGGGTAGAGCCTCTTGGAGGCGAAGCTGGGCAACTGCCCCCTTCTCTGAATATATTTCTAAAGCAAGGCTATAATCTATTCATTTAGTTCTAGGTCCCAGGCATTAGCTCATCTATAACCCATAACATTTCCAACTCTATTTTTAGTTAAGAAGCTAGTCTTCTATGTTTGGCCCCTCTAAAAGGCCTTGTTTGGTTTTGGTAATTGAGTGACAACCTAGGTGGACTAATATGTGTTTAAGTGAAATACACAAGTAATTAGTCCATAGGTTCATGAGTGTGAGCAATACATGTCATAGATGTTAGATGGCTTGAACTTGATGCAAAGCTCACACATGTGATAAAGGAGCTCATTGCATATGAGACATGACATGGAGTCATGTGATCAAGGTGGAGAAGATCAAGACAAGACTTAGCTCGACGGACCAGTTGCAAGTGTGAAGGGCAAGTTGAGTGATGACTTGGCATCAATGGATCGAGGCAATGATGAAGAGCAAGTGAAGTCAAGATCGATGAACCAACAAGGTCACCTAGTGATATGAAGTGGATCATATCATTTGTGATTGATTGGTGAATGTGTTGCATCAACGATGGAGGAGATGGAATGGAATGCGCAAGGCAAAGGCATAACCTATAGGGCATTTTATTTCATCGGTCATAGGTGTGTAGAGAAGATTATGACCGGGTTTAGGATAGATGGTCGTACTATCAAGAGGGGCAAACTTGTTTGTATATCGGTCATCTAGTGCCACTTGAGTGATCTAACTTTATGTCGTTGCTAGGATCGAGTGGCATGACAAGTTTAGTGACTAATCCTTTAAAAAATGTTTATAAAAAGCTAACACAAGTGCATAAGGTGTTATACACTTGGTGGTGTTAGCACATTTGCAAAGGAGAAGTTGGAGTTGGTGTGGATCAACTCAGTGAAGAAAAGGATTCGAAAAGAGGTCTCTATAGGTGATCGAACGCTGGCCTCTGCAGGACCTGCATGTCTGATCAATGTAAGTAGAAGAGGCTCATTCTCAGTCAATTGACCGGACGCTGGTGCATGGAGGTGACCGGACATGACGCTTCAGCGTCCGGTCACCATGACGTACGCTGATGTTGTAGCGCAAGGCATGGCGATGATGCGTGGCAAGCGAAGAAGGACTGGATTCGGGCACTGCGTCCGGTCGTTGTGGATCTAACACGTCCAGTCGCATTTTGCCAGATCTAGACCCTCTATGGAGTCGACCTACTCGGTGGTGGCGTAGCGCTAGGTGCTAGAGTAGGGCATTTGGTCAGTGTCTCAGCAGCATGGATGAACGTGTGATCGGACGTGGCTTGGAGCGTCAGGTTGGGCCAGCAGTGCGTCCGGTCGTTCTTTGACCGTTGGCGTGCAAAGCCGACCGTTGGGACCGGGCAGCCCTGATTGAATCCAGGTGACACATGGACTGCCAAGAGTGACTAGACGTAGGGCCTGGCATGTCCGGTCATCATGACCGGCGCGCCCGGTCGCTGTGAATTTCTAGCAGTGAAGGGGTAACGGCTATTTTAGCCCCTGGGGCTATAAATAGAAGTGGTGGCCAGCCATGGGCTGTTTGCTGAGCACACTAGAGCTTTGGTGGATTATGTGGTGGTGCTTAGGAGCCCTCTAACTCACTTGTGCTTGATAGTGATAATCCGATCGAGTGAGCGAGTGATTCTAGTGCGATTGCATCGTGAGGTTGCATCGAGTGGCACTAGGTGATCGAGTTGCAAGTTGGTGGTTCTTGTTACTCTTGGAGGTTGCCACCTTCTCGATGGCTTGGTGGCTTGTGACTCCGTTGAAGCATGTAAGAAGATTGTTCGGTACTTCGGATGAGGATTTGTGAGGGGGATTGTGCTCACCCCACGAGGATCGCGAAGAGAAACTCTAGTTAAGCGTGTCATTGAGCTACCCTCACTTTTGGGGTAGGTTCTTGCGGTGCCCGACATGCGGGCTTGGTGGGTGATGCTGTGGCAGAACCACCTGAAATAACACGCTTTCGGAGGCGCTCGTCTTCCACTTGACACTAAGCACCACAAAAGTGAGCAACATCGGATAGTTCCGTCGAGCACACCCTAAGGAAGAACTCGAAACAATCCATGTTTTACATCTAGAATTCAATAATGAGTACGAGCTTACAATACTTAGTCCATTTCATACAACAAGAGTTCTTTGAAATTATTTATTACAATACCAGAGTTCAGAGTGCGATAATTAAACAGTGGAATAAAAATAAACATCTAGCGGAAATGATACAAGGATCCGTCTATACCCACCAGAAGAATCCTCCATATAAGAGCTACTCCTCAAACTGCACCTACAACAGGAGTAAAATAAACCATGAGTACACAATATACTCGCAAGACTTACCCGACTAGTGGGAATAGTTTCTTGACTCTCAAGGATATGATAGGCAATATGGGTTTGTTGTTTTCTTTTTGTTTGCAGAAAGCATTACTAATAGTTCATCCTTACAGTCACGTTTTATTAGCAGTCATGATTACTTCCTTAGCTAACATTTCTAGGTAAGCACCTGTTCTATTTTCAAGTAAGGGTTAAGCAATCAGAACCATTTCACCATCTTTCATCTTCCAGTTCTTACTACGGTGCTAGACCATAACCAATGTATCCCAGCTAGGTACCCCAAAACACACGCCCTGTTTGCACCCCAGGCACAAGCAATACCAACCCATTCCACTCCTGTCATGGGGTCCAAGTCCCCGTCCAAACTTGGACTCCAAGCCCCCACATTTGAGACCCGGTCTCAACATGGTTCTTAGACCTCCACATTTCCCCGCCTCCAATCAGTCGGTCCAAAAAGAGTTGGAACCCACGACAAGGACGTAACGAGCCTTCCCGCTCCCATAAGCAAGTATGTGCTCAGGATAATAAGTCTGTGACCTGACTACCATCCATAGCAACGGACGGTCCTCAATCGACATGGACAGGAAAAACAGTGAAACCAAGCTAAGCCCCATGGCCATGGGACACAACTCGTCACACCCACCATAACCCATACCATATCCCTGCTCGGTCTCTATTTTCTTTTCATCATTTTATTATGAGAGTAATAATAATCACCTATTGTGAGTAACGGTAGGTTACCCACGCTACCGAAAGCCTAAGCATAGCAGCTACTCGAACCTACACTAGTAAGACTCTTAGGACAAGTATATCTATGCATGTGGTTTCCATAAAATTCCTGTAACATAAATGCACAACACACACATATATATACGGTGAATTATAAAATAGAGGTTATGCACCGGGGCTTGCCTTGGATAGGCGCGGTGTCAGCTGAGTCAGTTAGTGGTGGCTCCGAGGCCTCCTCCTGCATGAGAATCTCCTCCTTGTACTCCTCAATGATCTCCTCAAACTCATAATCACCGGTGGTCACGATCTCCGCCAACTCATTCTTTACATGCATGCGATGATGATGCAACATTTAGCATTTATGCAACAACAACTCTTAAAATAAGAATACACATACTAAGCTACTAAGATAACTCTAATAACTAAGATACTAAGCTAACTATCATTTTCATCAAGCAAAGTGTTGGCTTCAACTAACAAACTCTTAGCTTGGCAATTTAAGGATATAACTTTATTTCTACTAGTGATTTAATGTATATTGAAACAAAGAGCATTTAACTACCATAATGCTTAGTCTATTCTAAAGCTACAAAAATTACAGTGAGCACATAATAATACAATAAAACTGCTATAAAAATTTTAGGATCAAAACTATCATCAATTCACCACAAAAATTCCTACAATAATGAAATTAATATTATGAAGCACTTTCAAATGATTTAATAGCTCCTAGTGTCAACACATATAAACATGAACTAAATACACCAACAGATAGATCAAGATTTTAGGAACCTAACAAAATTTGTTTTGTGATTTTTGGACACCTACATGAATTTATATTAATTACCAAAGATAAGCTCAGAATTATATTATTAAACCATTCACAAATTCCTAGAAAAAGAAAAACCAATCTGCCGCGTGGCCCACACACGCGGACCACGCCGGCGCGCGCACGAAGCGGCACGCTTCCATGGCCCACGTTAGGCCGGCCCATGGGGGGAAGCCTGCGTGCTGGCGTTTTTGCAAAAGAGTCCCCGATTTTCTTCCAAATCACACCTAAGCCCCAATTCTATTTCCCCCTCTCTCAAATCTTCTCACTTAACCCCCTGACTTTCCTGGAATTCCTCTACGTGCACCCTCGACCACTTAGTGCATGGCGGCGTGGCGATGGTGACATAGCGCGGCCACGTCGGCCACCTAGGACTTGCACCGGCCCAATTAACGGGCCGGTCACTATCTCTGACATGAGCGGCTACGCTAAGCGTCGATGCGAGTGACATGACTTACTGGGGGAAGGCTGTAGCGGCGCGCGGCCATCCACGATGGTGGTGCCACTGTTCCGATGAGCTAGGGCAGCTATAGACCTAATTGGTTAGTGCACAAGCATCAGGAGGCTACCATGGACCAAGCCAAAGCGACGGTTGGAGTGGAGGACGATGGTGGAGGGCTGGCCACGTGCGATCGAGCCATGCGGCCACACATTGCGGCGGCACGGTCGCGTCAGCGATGACGGTGAGGTGGTAGAGGTTTGGCTAAGGCGTGCAGGGCGAAGAGGGGTTCGAGGTGTGTCTAGCGGTGCAATCAATTTTGCTCGAGGTGGTCAGATGGGAGCTACCCTCGGTGATGGGCGGACTCGGCCTTATCGGCACGGTGGTGGGGAAAAGCTCCAAAATTGATGCTCGACCGGGCACCATTTAAGGCGAGGTGGGAACGGTCGGCTAGGCGGCTTGATGGCAAAGCCAGAGATGCGACGAATCAGGCGATGGTGACTTCTCCCTGCTTGTTTTAATGGCATGGCTCTATCCACCATGGCAGTAGAGAAGAGAGAGGGGAGGGGGTAGGTCAGAGCTCAGCTCATCCTCGCCTTGGTAGGGCACGACTAGCCACTAGCAAATTGGTAGACGTGTAAGTGCTATGGGCCTTCACGGCCAGAGGGAACATGCATGTGCCCACGACCGAGCATGACATGTGCGGCCGCAGTGCCATAAATGGTGAGGCGATGGCGCTAGCAGTAGGGACAAGGCCACATGCACGGTGAGGCGAGTAGTAGCGGCAGCGGATGTGCCACAGTGCGAGGCAGGGAGGGCAGTAGCACAGCAGCAGTGCAACAGCGGGTGGGGTATCAGATCGGTAGAGCGGCAGCGGCGGCCGTCGGGGCACAGTCGGCAGTAGCTGGCCGAGCAGGCGACCAGCGATAGGCGTGGCGGCTAGCCGCAGCCAGACCATAGCCAAGCCGTGGCTGAGCCAGGTCGGCCTCAGCTGGCCAGCGCGTGCGAGCACGGCACGGTGACGTAGAGTGGCCGCGCGTGGTGACCGCGCGCACAGGCCAGGAAGCTCAAGACTATGTTCGTGCACATATTTTAAAGTGTCTCTCAACACTCATCCAACTCGGTTGCGGCTAAACCACCTTGACCATGCTGAAGGAGGTACATCAGGCTACCATAAGGAGCAAAAACATAGCACTGACCTTTAGCTCAATTTTCCAGAATTAATTCACCAACATAGCATTGCCATACTGTTATTGGACTTAAGAATTTTTCTAGGTCTTGAGCTGAATTTGATTTCAAGTTCTATTTTTAGGCTATTAGAAATGTTAGCTAGAATGTTATTTTTCTACATCAAGTATTTCATTGTCATCTATAAAGTTTCTACTTCAAACTTTATTTAAGCATCACACACATGTTCTATAGTATTTCATTCCATAAAAAATGATTTAAAACCCTACTTGATAATTGCCTGAGTTATGGAATAGCTTCTCATTTAGCATTTTTATTGATCATTTTAGGTTGCAATACTTCATCTATTCATTCTATCAGATGCATTATCACGTAAACATGATGCTCATGACAAGGTTTAGTAATTTATTTAGGGCGTAACACCGAGGGTGTTACATATGCCAATTAGCCACCGAACCACCAAGTGAGCGGTCAACACAACGGGGACTAGCATATTGACAAGCACGTGAACCTCAGAATAAAATCTCCGTGTCAACCTTGTCTTCTCATTGGTTTGCATCCTCTTTACACAAGCTTGTATTTACTTTCAAACACTTGTGCTTGTGTAGTTGCTCTAGTAATTAGTTGACTTGTGTAGTTGGCTAGTTACCTTCTTGCTTGTGTAGCATAGAAGTAGCTCCCTTGTGTGGCTAATTTAGTTTAAGTAACCTTGTTAGTCACATTGCTTAGTTTGTGTAGCTAAGTAATTTACGCTCTCTAATTTGGCTTGTGTAGCCTTGTTATTGAGCATTGCTAGTGAGCTTAGGTGGCTCTGTGCTTTTGCTTACTAGATTATGTAGGAGCTCCCCCGGTTGCTTGAGTACTAGTTGCATAGGTTTGTGTGACCTTGCTACTGGAATTGATTAGGTGAGCTCTAGCTAGCTCGGCACCTTTGTTGCCTAATTAGGATCTTTTAAGATGCTTGTAAACTTAGATAGATGGGTGTAGTCTTGGCTAGACCGTTAGTTTTAATTCTGCATTTGTTTTGGTTAGTCGGTGCGATTAATTTTAGAAAGGACTATTACCCCCCTCTAATCCACCATCTCGACCCTACACCCTCCTTGATTTTACGTCAAGCTCCGCTGCTGATGACCGCTAATCTTGTCCATCATCATCGTACCAAGCACGTTAAGATGGACATCCACCTTTTTCATGATAAGCTGACTTTAGGATAAGTTCATGTGCTGCATGTCTAAAAGGATCGAGGATGCCGCTTAGAGGAGGGTGAATAGGCATTTCTAAAAATTAACACCTTCAAATACAGAAACAATTAATATTGGAATTTCCTATAACTCAGAACTTCTAAATCAGAGAAAGTAAACCCCTCACGAGTTAACCACATAGTATATAACAAGTACTAAATAAGTCTAAGAGCCATAAGCCTACAACACAAGAGTTAGAGCAAAGAACAAATAAAACAGCACAGGCTCCAAATACTAGACACGTCCGATATTGATACCAGACAGGTTCAATATTCACGGGTTCGTCAGCTTAGTCCCCCAACTTACTTCTTTTGATTTTGCTTTTCGATCTAGGCTACAGGTACCTACTGGAGAATAAAATGACCGAGAGCCTGCACAATAACTCGAATACCACAAGTGAAACACAAATATCAAATGAAGACAAATTGAGACATGATATTTGTTTTACCGAAGTCGGACTCTGTCGAGTCCTACTCTCCATTGAGAGGGCTACGAGCAACCCAGCGAAGGTCAGCTCTAGAGAACCATAAAGGCCACTCTAGCCGGAGTCTATTCTAACTCATTTTCCTCCTTCCACTAGTTGATCCCTTCTCTTGCGACAGTGGAATCAAACCGTTACAAACTTTCCGAGGCACACTAGAATCTCTTGGGTGCTCTCTGGCAATGCCTAGCCGTCTGGGACCAAAGAGTCCAAGAGTAACAAATGTAAATCACGAGATCGACAAATATGCTCAAATGCTCAAGGATGGCTTCCTCTCTATTTTGAATCTCACTCAACCCACAAGATAGATTTTGTAAAATAGATCAATCAATCACTAAGAGAAGGTTGGAGAGTGTTCTCAAGGCTCAAAAAACATGTATAGAAGTTAGCAGAATCAGCAGCCTCCAAAGATGGAGACTTGGGGGTATTTATAGACCTCACTCAAAAATTAGCCATTTTCTAGCCGTTGGAATACCGGACACGTCTAGTATTGCTAGCACAATACTAAAAATAGGACCGTTAGAAGCTGCACGAGCCATCGGAACTTCCAACTCTTGCTAGGACTTCCAACTCTCGAAACTCCTGACTCTTGTCAGGACTTCCGATGAACGAAACCGAGAACACCAAGAAAGTTGCTACGGTCAGGCCAATACCGGACATGTCCGATATTTCCAGCCACAGCAAGGTCAAGTTAGTTCTAGTGTCTCTCTCTCACTCACACTTCACATGGGTTGGCTTGAGCACTTATGAATAATCATCTATCAATATGATGCATCCTGAAAGGATCAAGATGCCTAAGAGGGGGGGGTGAATTGGGCTAATTCTAAATTTTCTTGCAATAATCAAATCCTACGGATAGCCCAATTAACCCCTTGTACCTAGAAAAGTGTTTCTATCAAATCAACGCACAAATGACTTGCACCCTATGTTCCAAACTTACTCTAGCATAGCAATTCTATGAATGTAAAACAAGTATTGAATTGCTCAAAGTAAATACTCAAAGTAAGTGCTCAAAGTAAATAGGGAGAGAAAGGAACGCGGCGATGTTTTGCCGAGGTATCGGAGAGTCGCCACTCCCCACTAGTCCTCGTTGGAGCACCCGCGCAAGGGTGTAGCTCCCCCTTGATCCGCGCAAGGATCAAGTGCTCTCTACGGGTTGATTCTTCGACACTCCGTCGCGGCGAATCACCCAAAGCCGCTCACAACTTAAGTTGGGTCACCCACAAGCTCCGCTGGGTGATCACCAAGCTCCCAATCACCACCAAGCCGTCTAGGTGATGGCGATCACCAAGAGTAACAAGCACGAACTCTAACTTGACCACGCGAAGCCTAATGAGAAGATGGATGCACACTTTGCTACTCTTGATTTGCTAGTGAGGCTACTCTCTTGGATTCTCAAATCACAAACACCTCACTAGGACCTTGCTCTTCTTGGCACTCACAAACGTGTTTCTCAGCTGTTGGAATGAGCAAAAGTTACTCCACTCACGAGTGGAGCTTCTATTTATAAGGCAGCCTAAAAAATGAACCGTTATGAGCTTCTGCGGGGTGACCGGACGCTCCGATCGTTTTGACCGGATGCTCCGGTCAGTTCAACCCGCGAACAGTTTTCAAGTGATGACCGGACGCTGTCAGGGTCCGGTCAGTAACGACTGGACGCATCCGGTCGCTCTTGGATGCTTACTGTAAACGACCGAACGCTGGATACTCAGGGTCCGGTCACCACTGACCGGACGCGTCCGGTCGCACTTTCTCAAGTCTGGACCCTTACTGGAGTCGACCGGACGCTGGCCCTCAGCGTTCGGTCACACGACCTTCCAGCATCCGGTCACACCAGACTTGTTCTTTACAGTCAAATGAACTGACCGGACCCTGTGGCCAGCGTCCGGTCGCACCGGAGCCAGCGTCCGATCAGTATTTGACCCTCCATTCACTTCCAACTTTCGATCATATGTGAATGAAGTTTGCTCCAAAGGATTTTAGGCATTCATAGGAGCTACCTAGAGCTAGTTTTCACAAGTGTGCACCACACCTAACTCACTAGACTCAACTAGGTCAAGCTACCCGTTCATACCCCCCTTCATAGTACGGCCAAAGGAAAAAACAAAGTCCTAAACTACTCTAAGTGTCTCTCCAACTTCAATTGACACTTAGAACTAGTTATCCTTAACCTTGTCGTCCATCCTTTGAAAACCGAAACGATTTCCATCGTAGGGGCATGACAACCTCGATTGCCCAATTGATCTCCATTACCATGACCTAACTTAATTGCCTCTGCAAAACACACGTTAGTCATAGTAATATTATATTGACATTAATCACCGAAATCCACTTAGGGGCCTAGATGCTTTCAATCTCCCCCTTTTTGGTGATTGATGACAATACCACCTCGAGTATTATATGGAGTGAGGTTTTTGATGGGCTTGGTTCATATAAGCTTTTATCGATAAGAACAAAAGAGTTAGGCAAGCTTATATGACCCAAACCAACACAATGTACTCAAAGAATATGAATTAAGCATGAGTACTAGTAACAAAGCTCATTTGCTTCGAAGTATAAACGCGGAAGCAAAAACAAATGAGCATCACAAGTGATATGACATATAGATAATGCAAAGTAGAAATCACACATGTCAACTATCACAATCACGTAGATAGCACTATCACATATATATAATAGTATGCATGAAAGTAAACACACGAATGCATAGGTAATAGTGTATCACACAAATAAAACTCCAAATGTATATAATAAACTAATACTAGAAAACTAGCTCCCCCTAAAACTCGCTCCCCCTGAGTCTACATACTCAAGCCCTCTCCCCCTTTGGCGTCAAACACCAAAACCTAAGGGTTGGTCGGCGGGGCTGCAGCGGACGAGTCGGGCGCTGAAGTACATGGAGCAAGATGGAACTAGGCGCCATCATCATCTGACCCTGAGCTCTGAACTGACTGACCCTCTGAAGCAGGAAGTGTTGCTGAAGCGGTCTAGGTCTGAGCTAGGGCTGGTGCTGCCTGGGAAGCTACTAGTATGTCTGTCGTAGGATATGACGAGGCGACACACGAGGGGAGCCTCTGAGTAGTCACTGCGACTGGAGCTGCTGTAGACAGACCGGTGGTATGCATATGAGGCAGAGTAGGCATGCCGGTCAACTCGCTGAAGGATGCTCCAAGACTCCTGGAGACTGACGTCTCTAGCACGAATAGCGAGGAAGACTGCTCTGGTGTGAAGTCCGTCTGAAATGGAGTGAACTGCGGGGCTACCACAGGTGAGGCTAACCACTGGGACACCTATATAGGAGGTGAAGCAAACTGAGCTGGAGGCTGTCCCTGACTCTGGAGCCCACTAGGCTGTACTACTGGAGTCGTTGAAGTGGTAGGAGGCTATGCAAGCTGGGGCGAAGGCTGTGGTAGTGGGATCCCAATGGCTGTCACTACATGCTGCATGAATCCCATGAGCTGCTGCTGCATAAGTAACTGCTGGTGCTAAAGGAGCTGCTGCTGCCGCTAGAACTCGTCCTGACGAGCCTGAAACTGTGCGAAGTTGGCAGCTGTCTCCTGTGCCTGTTGTGTCTGATCCTGCTGCATCCGCTCAAGAATAGCAATGAGAGCGGGGTCTGTCTGCGGAGCAGGTGGAGCAGAACTGGAGCTACCAGCCTCTGCATCGTGTCTGCGTGGAGGCATCTGAGGTATAGGTTGGTAGTCGTCGTCAGAGCTATCACTGTACTCGCTCACCTCCTGCTGTGCCTCTAACTCCTCCTCCTTAGTGGCTACAATCCCTCTGATGATCTCATCCTGCTAAGCTGCGGACTCTGGCACGTCGGGACGATGGCTAGGCTATCTAGGTGCCTGAGGAGTGGTGTGTCTGATCCTCTGTGACAGGTTGTAAGCTGAGAACTCTGTGGTGGCACCTATATACTCATCCATCATACTAGGGGGCTTATCAAGCACTACTCTATGGATGAGGAACGTGATCCAGTGAGCATAGGGAAGCTACCTGCGACCCTTGAATCCCTCAGCTATAGTATCCTCCATCTCTGAAAGCAGGAGATCCCAGATATCAAATACTGTCTGCTGCATGATGGCATTAAGAAGCCAGAGCTATAAGCGAGTCAGGCCCTCCCTGTATCCCAACCTGGGAAGCAGTGTCCTCCTGATGATGGCCTCTAGTACCCTAGCTATAGGAGTCAAGTCACTAGGGTTCCTGCTCGACCCCTCTCCAAACAGCTCCTTGAAGCAATGTCGCACTAAATCTGTAGGGGGCACCAACCCTCCATGAGGACACCTAGGAGGCTCCTGCTGTCCATAACAAACCTCATGCATCTTGACAGGCTGCTCCTGTAGCCTTAGTATCTCTCTGACTCTGCCACTCATCACTCTATAGTCTTTGCCTTTGAAGGCAAAGTGAATGAATCTGTGATGTGGATCGATGTAGAGCGAAGCATAAAACCGACGGACCCAAGATGGTACATATATCCCTGTCCGTCCAATCAGATCTGACAGTCCTGGCAAATATGACAAGTATGGCCGAATGCTCTCTCCGGCTGCTGCCACAATAGACTATATCTGATAGACTCTCTGAGATCTGAACACTGCCCCACTGTTGAGATAAGCATTGTAGAAATCCTCCTGCAGTGGCGTGTAGAAACCCTCAGCTGCTCTCTCATCCCTCCTTGGAGGAAACCAAACCTCAAACTCAACACATCGTAGCTGCTGAACCTGTCTGGTGGTGGCGGCCCTCAAGTCGAGGTGAACCACTAGAGGCGAACCCTGAGGTCTGGGCGGAGGATGTGAACCTCTGCGCTGTGTAACTGGCCTCGGTGGAACTATAGCACTGGTACGACTCGAGCGGCGTAGCTGAGGTGCTGGCTCGGTCTCCTGACCCTCCTGAGTCTCCTGGGCTGGCTGAGGCTCTGCTGGTGGGGGCTGCTGCTGAGCTGATGGACCCTCCTCAATGGCAACACGTCGTCCTGCAAACGTGGCAGTCCCAGCTGGACTCCTGTGACGACGCTCAACATCCTCAATCGTAGCTCTCAGTGCTGGTGAAACCAGCTGATCTGCAATGACAACTCTGCTGCGGGCACCACCTCTCTCAGCACGCTCTACGGCCTCTGCAACAGCTGCTGCTCTCGCTGTCTCTGCATCGGGGTACTTCCGCTTCTTGGATGTCACCTGCTTGGTTGACTTGCCCTTAGATTCGGCTGGCTGGCGAGGTGGGGGCCTCCGATCATCATCACCTGGGCCACCACCAACGTTCTTGGTGCGAGCCATCTGAGCTGACAAGATGGTGAACTGCCGCTGATGAAGATCAACTGTCAAACTGCCGCTTTCGAGGCTTGGCCTCGATCCTTACTCGCGAGCTTGGCTCCGAGTTGACTACCAACTGCCACAAGAACCACAACGGAACCGACTCGCTGCACGATAGAATAGATGGATATACAAATAAATACCACATGTCTAATAGATGCGAAACCCTAATAGAGAAAGTAATGTAGATGCGAATTTGAATCGAATGGCTTTCTACCTGACGATCTGCCAACCGAGAAAAGATAAGTTGTCGCGCGGGGAACTCGGAACCGGCTAGGGTTAGGTCAAACAGCCTGAATGAAATGGGAAATCAATGACTGCAATTTGATCTAGGTCACAACAGATCAAGATTGAAAAATTTGGTCTTACCAACGATGAAGGAGGTAGGACTAGGGCACGACGATTCTTGATGACCCTGGAAGACTGGAGGCACGGTGGCGCGCGGGGAGTCATGGCGGCACGACGAGCTCTAGTGGCGCGCGGCTGGCGAGGGGGCCAGGCGAGCGCGGGCAAGGGAGGTGCGGGCCGTGCTGGCGTGGGGGCGCGCGGGGAGGCTTGGGCGCAGTGGGACGGCGTGGCGAGGCAGGAGCACGGCGGCGCACTTGGCTGCGGCGGCGAGATGGCGGCGAGGCAAGGTCGCGACGAGATCAAAAAAAAATTATGCAGTGGTACGGTTAAGTAGTCCCCCAAACGCGATAGAAAAGGAAACGGAAAAGAGTCCTAAAAACACACGAGATCCACTGACCAGACGCTCCGGTGGTAGCGACCAGACGCTACCACCCAGCGTCCGGTCGATTCCAGAGAGGTCCAGATCCTCTGGAATAGGGACCGGACGCGTCCGGTGGTCCATGACCGGACGCAGGCAGGGTCCGGTCAGTACAACTTGTGCACCCTTCGATCGACCGGACGCTGAACCCTTCCTGACCGGACGCACAGACGCAGCGTCCGGTCACTCCTTCAGTAGCAGTTCACCTCCTGTGAACTGACCGGACGCTGGACAGCAGCGTCCGGTGCAGCGTCCGGTGCACCTTTTCCAGCAATTCTTCAAACTTCCTTCGCGCTGCCTGTTCCCAATCAAGTCCCAACTTGAATAAGATCCAAATAAACA
Source organism: Miscanthus floridulus (assembly GCF_019320115.1). Lineage (NCBI taxonomy): Eukaryota > Viridiplantae > Streptophyta > Magnoliopsida > Poales > Poaceae > Miscanthus > Miscanthus floridulus. The sequence continues at coordinate 244,817 of NC_089581.1, read as the reverse complement.
CCAATTGGGACTGATGTGAGTGACCGCTCTCAACCCCTCATATTTTTCAAAATATTTTGCCTTAGGCTATAATTCTTTTTAAGAAAATAGGCAACAAGAGGGCAAGTGGAACAAAACGACAAAACAACATTCATGCATATGCAATACTTGTAAGTAAATCTAGTTGCTTGTCAGGTTTGATCCAAGGTTAAGCTTCTTCACACGCTTTTCAGCGGTTATCTTAACCATGTTAGACAAGCCCTATGTGCATTGCCACAAATTAAACATGTTGTATATTACAATGAATGCAAGGGACAACACAAGCTCAATTTTTAGTGAAGTTACTAAAATCAAGTACATTGAGCTCATTCCTCAATCTACAAAATGTAGCCTCATCTAGCGGTTTAGTGAAGATATCCGCTAATTGATCTTCGGATCTTACACCTTCTAGTGATATATCATTTTTAGCCACATGATCTCTTAGAAAGTGATGGTGGATATCTATATGCTTGGTGCGAGAGTGTTGAACCGGATTATTTACAAGTTTTACCGCACTTTCATTGTCGCACAAAAGAGGTACTTTCTCTAGAACTACACCATAGTCTAGCAAAGTTTGTTTCATGTATAATATTTGTGCACAATAAGCACCCGCGGCAATGTATTCCACTTCGGCGGTGGACAAAGCCACACTATTTTGTTTCTTGGAGGACCAAGACACAAGTGATCTACCAAGCAAATGGCACCCTCCGAATGTGCTCTTTCTATCAACTTTGCATCCAGCGTAATCCGAATTAGAATAGCCAATTAATTCAAATAAAGCTCCTTTGGGATACCAAAGACTAATGCTTGGTGTGTGCTTAAGATACCTAAGGATTCTTTTTATGGCAATTAAATGTGTTTCCTTAGGACTAGCTTGAAATCTAGCACACATACACACACTAAACATGATGTCGGGCCTAGATGCGGTTAAATATAACAAGCTACCAATCATAGAACGGTAGAGAGTTTGATCAACTGGGTTACCTCCCTCATCTAGGTCGAGATGTCCATTTATAGGCATTGGTGTCTTGATTGGCTTACATTCATCCATCTTGAATCTCTTGAGAAGATCTTTTGTGTATTTCTCTTGAGAGATGAAGATGCCTTCTTTCATTTGCTTGACTTGAAAACCAAGAAAGAATGTAAGCTCACCAATCATTGACATCTCAAACTCCTTTGACATCAATTCACCAAATTCTTTGCATGAGTCTTCATTTGATGATCCAAAGATGATATCATCAACATATACTTGACAAATGAAGATATGCCCTTCAAGCTTCTTAGTGAATAGTGTGGTGTCGACCTTCCCAATGGTGAAGCCTTTCTCAATGAGGAAGTCTCAAAGGCGCTCATACCAAGCTCTTGGGGCTTGCTTAAGCCCATATAGTGCCTTGGACAACCTATAAATATGATTAGGATATCTAGGGTCTTCAAACCCGGGAGGTTGATCAACATAGACTAGTTCATTTATAAAGCCATTTAAAAATGCACTTTTCACATCCATTTGATATAGTTTCATTTCATGATGTGATGCATATGCAAGAAGGATACGGATGGCTTCTAATCTTGCAACCGGTGCAAAGGTCTCTCCAAAATCCAAACCTTCAACTTGAGAGAACCCCTTTGCAACTAGTCTTGCCTTGTTCCTCACAACAACACCTTGATCATCTTGCTTGTTGCGGAACACCCACTTCGTTCCTATGACTCTTGCACCTTTTGGTCGCTCTTCAAGAGTCCAAACTTCATTGCGAGTGAAGTTGTTCAACTCTTTATGCATGGCATTGATCCAATCCGGATCTTTAAGAGCTTCTTCTACCTTGGTAGGCTCATAGCAAGAGACAAAAGAGTGATGAGCAATAAATGAAGTAAGTTTTTGAGATCGAGTCATCACACCCTTTGTTGGACTCCCTATGATGAGATCTTGTGGATGATCTTGTAGGAGAGGTGTATTTCTTCTATTGACCACTTGAGAAGGAGGTTGTGGAGCATCAACATCTTGTGCTTGTACCACCATTTGCTCATGGGAGATATGAGTATCTTCATTTTCTACTCTCCCATCTTTTTCACCATCTTGTGGTACATTTGATGAAGAAGGTTGGTCAATGACTTGTACATCATCTTCATCATCTTTTGGCTTGATGTCTCCCACCGGAATATTCTTCATAGCCTCCCTCAATGGTTCATCACCTACATCATCAAGATTCTCATGTGCTCCTTGGGAGCCGTTAGATTCATCAAATTCCACATCATATGTTTCTTCAACCAAGCCGGTGGCATGATTAAATACTCTATATGCTTTAGACTTCAATGAGTAACCAACAAGAAAACCTATATCACAACGTCTTTGAAACTTCCCTAGGTGTTGCCGCTTCTTGTAGATATAGCACTTGCAACCAAACACCCTAAAGAAGGAGACGTCCGGCTTCTTCTCATTGAGCAACTCATACGGTGTCTTGATAAGGAACTTTTGAAGAAATAGGCGGTTGGATGCATAACATGCGGTGTTGATTGCTTCCGCCCATAGAGCTTTAGGGTGTTGTACTCATCTAGCATTGTCCTTGCAAGAGTGATCAAAGTCCGGTTCTTCCTCTCAACTACACCATTTTGTTGAGGAGTATAGGTTGCGGAGACTTCATGTTTGATTCCAACTTCATCACAATAAGCTTCTATGTTTGTGTTGTCAAACTCTTTGCCATTGTCACTTCTTATCTTCTTGAGCTTCACTTCAAATTCATTTTGAGCTCTTTTGGCAAACTTCTTGAAACAAGATGCAACTTCGGATTTGTCATGAAGGAAGAACACCCATGTATACCTTGAATAGTCATCCACAATCACAAGACAATAGAGATTTCCTCCCAAACTCTTGTATGTTGTTGGTCCAAATAAATCCATGTGTAGGAGTTCTAGCACTCTTGTGGTTGACATGAAAGCTTTGGTTGGATGAGTGTTTGCAACTTGCTTGCCGGCTTGACATGCACTACAAAGCTTGTCCTTCTCAAACTTCACATCCTTCAACCCTCTCACCAAATCATTCTTCATAAGCTTCTTGAGTGAGCTCATCCCAACATGAGCAAGTCTTCTATGCCATAGCCACCCAAGTGTTGTTTTGGTGAATAGGCAAGTCTTCAAGTTTGCATCTTCGGAGGTGAAGTCAACTAGATATAAATTGTTGTATCTAAATCCATTGAATATCACTTGTTTGTCATCTACTTTGGATACAACAACTTTCTTCTCGGTGAATAAGCATTGGAAGCCAAGATCACACAATTGCCCAACGGATAACAAATTGAAACTCAATGAGGCAACATAGAGCACATTGGAGATGGAATGATCATTTGATATTGCCACTTTGCCCAATCCTTTAACCTTGCCCTTAGAATTATCTCCAAATGTTATTTTCTCTTGTCCATCTACCTCTTCATCTAGTGAGGTGAACATACGAGGATCACCGGTCATATGTTGAGTGCAACCACTATCAATAACCCAATGACTTCCACCGGTCTTGTAGTTCACCTACATACAAGAGATTCAAGCTTTAGGGATCCAAACTTGTTGAGGGCCCTTCACCTTCTCAACAAGTGACTTAGCCACCCAAATCTTCTTAGGTCTACTCTTGTTGAGGGGTCCTAAGAACATGACTTTCATCTTTCCACTAGAATCTTTTCTAAGCATATAGTGAGCATTGAAAGCAAAGGGTCTAGCATGCTTGGGCAAGGGTTGTGGTGGTGGAGTTTGACACTCATGAGCAAAATGGCCTTCTTGTCCACACTCAAAACATCTCTTTGGCTTTAGCTTTGGCTTTGATTGTTGATGTTGAGCTTGAGCCTTCTTCTTCTCTACACTTGCCATATATCCAATACCACTTCTATCCATCTTCATGACGGTATTCATGAGTAGCTCACTTTAGAGATGCTTGCCTCTAGCAAACTTGCTCAATCCCACCTTGAGATGCTCTTTCTCCATCTTGAGCTTCTTGTTCTCTTCCTTGAGAATATCATTGTTCTTCTCTTCCTTGAGTTTCTTGTTTTCTTCTTTGAGCTTCTCATTCTCAAGGATCAACTCTTTGTCATGATCAAGAGTTTATAGCATAATGGTGTTGTGACTTTTCATCTCTTCAAGATTTTTCATGAGCTTCTCATGGTCACTCTTGAGCTTGACATACTCATCATAGTCATTGCACTCAACCACTTACTTGCCTTTGCTACTAGATCCATGCTCAATGCTCTTATCAATTAAATCATCACATGAAGTAGCTATATCAATCTTAACAACATGGTTAGTAGCATCATGTGGCTCATTTGGTAAGAATTCTTGTGCAATAACAAGGGTATCATAATTGATCTTTAGAGTCGTATATTCATCTTTTAGCTTGTTGTGACTAGTGATAAGCTCATTGTGCACCCACTCAAGTTTATCATGTTTATCTTTAAGCTCTTTCTTAGAAGATTTGAGCTCCTTGAGTTTGGATGATATAGAGTCATTTGTTTCTTTGGGCTCATCATTAGCCTTTTCTAATGTATCACACTTAGCTAAAAGTAAATCATTTTTAGCATCAAGTTTTTCATTTGTAGCTCTACTCTTTCTAATGATCTTAGTGTATTTTCTTAATATTTTGACAAGATCATCATATGTGGGTGAATCATCATCGCTATCACTATCATCATCACTAGCTTGCTCATCATCACTACTATCATCACTCTTAGTTACCTTGCATTCATCCTTGGCCATAAGGCATAGGTGTGTAGAGGATGATGGCGATGGTGGCGGTGAGGATGCAAGATCAATAGCAATGGCGGCCACCTTCTCATTGTCACTCTCATCATCGGATGATCCACTTGATGAATCAATGTCCGTGAGCCAATCACCGACAATATAGGCCTTGCCACTCTTCTTCTTCTTGTAGAAGTCTCTCTTTTTGCCTTCTCTCTTCTTGTATGGCTTGTTCTTTTTCTTTTCATCTTCATCACTTGAATCATCTTTCTTGCCCTTGTTCTTGAACTTGTCTTTCTTGGGCTTTGTGCATTGATGAGCTAGGTGACCAAGTTCGCCACAATTGTAGCAATCCATCTCGGAGATTGGCTTTCTTCTTGAGCTAGTGAAGAACTTCTTCTTCTTGCCGTCAAACTTGATGCCACTCTTGTTTAGCTTCTTTAGCATCTTGGCGGTCTTCTTCACCATGAGAGCAAGACTTTCTTCATCATCTTCATCACTTGAGCTCTCATACTCAAGTCTTGCCTTGCCCTTATCTTAGCTAGCTTTGAATGCTAAGTCCTTCTCTTTCTTCTTTGTAGAGGATGAGCCATCTTGTGGCGTGATGTGCATGTACATCTCATGAGCATTGATCTTTCCCAAGATTTGTGTCGGTGTAGCGGCGGAAAGATCACCTTGATGTAGCACGGTCACAATGTGCCCATATTTGTCAATGGGGAGGACACTCAAGATCTTTCTCACAACGTCGGATGATGACATTTGAGTAAGTCCAAGCCCATTGACTTCCTCTACAAGAACATTTAAATGAGAATACATTTCATTAGCACTTTCTTTGGGAAGTATCTCAAAAGAATTTAGTTTTTTAATCACAAGATGATAGCGTTCCTCACGCTCACTCTTGGTTCCCTCATGGAGCGCACAAACGTCCGACCATAGTGCATGGGCGTCTTTGTGGTTCCTTACACGATTAAACACATCTTTGCAAAGGCCTCTAAAGATGGTGTTGCGAGCCTTTGCATTCCATTTTTTATAGTTTACTTCATCGCCTTGAAGTTGTGCGGCATTCTTAGGTGTTGGGAACCCTTGAGAGGCGGCTCTAAGAATTCCAACATCTAGAGCTTCTAGGTAAGCCTCCATGCGAATTTTCCAATATGGAAAATCATCCCCCTCGAAGATAGGAGGAGGTCCATCCCCATGAGACATCTTGCTCTAAGCGGTTAGGCTTAAAAACATGAGCACGAGGCTTTGATACCAATTGAAAGGATCAAGATTCCTAAGAGGGGGGGGGGGTGAATTGGGCTAATTCTAAATTTTCTTGCAATAATCAAATCCTACGAATAGCCCAATTAACCCCTTGTGCCTAGAAAAGTGTTTCTATCAAATCAACGCACAAATGACTTGCACCCTATGTTCCAAACTTACTCTAGCATAGCAATTCTATGAATGTAAAACAAGTATTGAATTGCTCAAAGTAAATACTCAAAGTAAGTGCTCAAAGTAAATAGGGAGAGAAAGGAACGCGGCGATGTTTTGCCGAGGTATCGGAGAGTCGCCACTCCCCACTAGTCCTCGTTGGAGCACCCGCGCAAGGGTGTAGCTCCCCCTTGATCCGCGCAAGGATCAAGTGCTCTCTATGGGTTGATTCTTCGACACTCCGTCGCGGCGAATCACCCAAAGCCGTTCACAACTTGAGTTGGGTCACCCACAAGCTCCGCCGGGTGATCACCAAGCTCCCAATCACCACCAAGCCGTCTAGGTGATGGCGATCACCAAGAGTAACAAGCACGAACTCTCACTTGACCATGCGAAGCCTAATGAGAAGATGGATGCACACTTTGCTACTCTTGATTTGCTAGTGAGGCTACTCTCTTGGATTCTCAAATCACAAACACCTCACTAGGACCTTGCTCTTCTTGGCACTCACAAACGTGTTTCTTAGCTGTTGGAATGAGCAAAAGTTACTCCACTCACGAGTGGAGCTTCTATTTATAAGGCAGCCTAAAAAATGAACTGTTATGAGCTTCTGCGAGGTGACCAGACGCTCCGATCGTTTTGACCGGACGCTCTGGTCAGTTCAACCCGCGAACAGTTTTCAAGTGATGACCGGACGCTGTCAGGGTCCGGTCAGTAACGACCGGACGTGTCCGGTCGCTCTTGGATGCTTACTGTAAACGACCGAACGCTGGATACTCAGGGTCCGGTCACCACTGACCGGACGCGTCCGGTCGCACTTTCTCAAGTCTGGACCCTTACTAGAGTCGACCGGACGCTGGCCCTCAGCGTCCGGTCACACGACCTTCCAGCGTCCGGTCACACCAGACTTGTTCTTCACAGTCAAATGAACTGACCGGACCCTGCGGCCAGCGTCCGGTCGCACCGGAGCCAGCGTCCGGTCAGTATTTGACCCTCCATTCACTTCCAACTTTCGATCATATGTGAATGAAGTTTGCTCCAAAGGATTTTAGGCATTCATAGGAGCTACCTAGAGCTAGTTTTCACAAGTGTGCACCACACCTAACTCACTAGACTCAACTAGGTCAAGCTACCCGTTCATACCCCCCTTCATAGTACGGCCAAAGGAAAAAACAAAGTCCTAAACTACTCTAAGTGTCTCTCCAACTTCAATTGACACTTAGAACTAGTTATCCTTAACCTTGTCGTCCATCCTTTGAAAACCGAAACGATTTCCATCGTAGGGGCATGACAACCTCGATTGCCCAATTAATCTCCATTACCATGACCTAACTTAATTGCCTCTGCAAAACACACGTTAGTCATAGTAATATTATATTGACATTAATCACCGAAATCCACTTAGGGGCCTAGATGCTTTCACATCCCTCTTAATAGTACGACATACCTATTTACTCAAGATCAAATGAAAACGGATTTTGCAGCGCTTGAGTTGATTTCCTTCAAACCAAATGCCTTAGCTTCTCAATCTTCATCAAGTGAGGATGTCACCATGTCAATTTTGATTTTCTTCTTAAGCATAGCCATCTTGAGCACGTGATTTGATTCCATTAAATGAATATGAGTTAACTTCAAATGTATCAAGTCACTTTCTACGATTTATCCAATATATTTGATCCTCCACTTCAATGTGATCATCATAGTTTGATTAGTATCTCAACTAAATACAAGTACGTTCTTCTTCACCCTAGCTAGGTTCCTCGATCGCCAAGCCGTCGCTTGCCTTCACCCTTGCTTAGTACCTCGAAGCCTTTCCTTGCTATATTCACCATCTTAAGCCATCAAGTCACACTTTATGTTGAATCATTTATTAGGTCCATAATCCATCCTTTTATTTGTTTGGCAAGCTTCAAATATGAGACCATTCTATAAGCAATCCCTCATGTCTCGTCAACCAATTCTTAATGTGCTTGCTTTCTCATGAATCATAGATATCCCACAATGAATAAGCCTTGCATGAATTATATTTACATTGTTGTCTTGTGCTTAAACTAGATTGTTTATACAACAACACATCATTTTGGCTTTTATCAAATACCTGTGAGATAGTCCATTTCCTGTCTAACACTTAGTAAAACGGTTAGACCTTTAATCACATTGTCATTCAATCATCCAAAACTCACTAAAGGGCTAGATGCACTTTCAATGTCCCCTCCTCCTCCTCTTCTTCTTCTTTGACAACTCTATTTTTATGCCCAATTTTTAGGCAACATGAAGATGTAGAACCATGACTTTTTCCATATCTTTTGGCGCTCATGTTTTCGGCGACACAAAATGATTGAGCTTTAGCTCAATTTGTTGTGAGCCTTAACTCTTGTTGTATACTTTGTTCGCACGTGTTTTTAGCAACAGGTCTTAGAGCCTTGTCTCTTTTCTTATTTCCTCGGGTTGCAGGCATAATCGGCAACACAAAGATATAGAGCTCTATGCTCGTTTGTCAGTTCCATTGGTTACATGCCTGATCAGGAATATAAAGATATGGAGCTCTCTACTCTTTTTATTGGGAGCATCAGCGCACAAATTTGGTGCATGAATGCAATGATGCTTATGATAGATGCATTTTTTTTTTTGCGAAATATGATAGATGCATTTGCATAGGAAAAAAACTAACAAGAAAATTTTGTGAGTTCTATAGATGTTGCTCAGCGTTATTGATGTTCATGCCACAACAGTGATATGCAGCAACACCTAACATTATTCATGATGTTATATAGAACTTATTGAGGAATAAGGCGGTAGTGGACTACTAACTTCAAATTTAACAAACTATGAGCGAGTGCGTTTGTGATACATCATATTTCTCGGTCCCATGATGCTAAATCGTGACGAGGTCTCGTTTCAAAAAAAAAAAAAAAAAATTGCTCATGTCAACAAGTGAATGGTGTAATGCTTTTCTTGCTTGTTCTGTAATCTGTATCCTTACGAGAATTTCTGGTCTAAAGCTGGTTTGATACTTCCTGTTCGAGCTGAAAAACTGGAAAAGAATGAGACGGAAAAAAGAGAGGAAATCCCTGCTGCTCATGTTGATGACGTGACGAGTTCACCATGCACGCCTCTCGGTGCACTCCGTCGCCGCCGTCCTGATCTGGTACACAGGCGACTCGCCGCCGTCTCTGCACCACCTCCGATTCAGGGCCTGCTGATCCACCTCCGGGCGACCAAGTCGCTCGCCGGACCGCCGGAGCTCCGCGCCGCCGAGCCCGAACTGCGGCGGGCGGACGTGCGGGTAGTCGGAGGGGTCGAAGAGCGGGAACGACTGGCGGCGGCGCGCGCGGGCCGCGGCGTCGTTGGCCCGCAGGCAGCCGTCGATGACCCGGCACTCGTCCCGCAGCCGGCTCTGCACCTCCCGCGCTGCCTTGCTGCTCCTGGCCGCCGCTGCCGCGGCGCGGAGGATCGGCGGCTTGGACCACCTGGCGGCGTGGCGGTCGTGGCACGCGGCGCAGAAGCTTCCCCGCCGCTCCGTGTCGAAGGCCCGCCGCCGCGCCTGGTCCGTCAGGCACGCGTGCGCCTGCTTGCACGCGGAGATCAATTACACAGTTAGAGGCCACCACTCCACTCCACAATCCACATGATTGCTGTAAATGCTAGGAGTAGTGGTGGTGGCAGTAACAGCGGTGCGTGACGAGGTCGGATTCGAAGCGCCGGTACGCGTACGGCAGCCGGCGGCACCGCGTCGCATCGGACCGGACCACGACGGCCGGCCGCGTAAGTACTAGCTACCGTGGCGGCACGGGCGATGTGTGGAGGACTCCATTAACCGCCATGAGCAGTATCTGTAACTCTCTAATCTCTATGGTATATGGCGAATCCAACGCACGCATGCAATGCAATGCAAGACGACATGTTGGAGACGCAGAAGTTGCTAGTGCTAGCAGTTGCCGGTGTTTATGCATGTTTCCTCTCCCACAAGAATTCTCGTTCTTTTAGAGGCATAACCATTTTAAATTTGACCACATCTATATCTATAACAAAAAAAAAGGCACTACCATCTATAATACTGTATATCAAATACATATCCTTAAGATTTAGATATATTTTGATACATAAATGCTGACACAAATTTGACTTGGTTCGAATAACTGCTACTTGTTGGGATTAGGACTTTGGAGTGGATCACGGAAATGGAGATTCCAATCCAAAGCAGACGAGGCGATTCCAATCCAAAGTAGATGAGGCGAAAGCGTCACAAGGATTGAGGAGGGGGCGGCATTGCAGCAAGAATTCATTAGAAAATCATTGGGGAATGGAATGCGGGTGGTGTGGTACGGTACCTCGGAGACGATCTTGAAAGCCACCTCCGCCTTGGGGTGCCTGTTCTTGTCCGGGTGCAGCTGCAGCGCTGTGTGCGTGCGTGCGTCCAAACCCACGGAACAAAATGAGCTGTTAGCAAAACGAATCAGAGATCCATTTGCGCCCACGGCGTGGCGAGATTGAGCGTGCTCACCGAGCTGCCGGTACCGCCTCCGCACGGCGTCCTCCGACGCGGCCTCGCCGATCTGCGCGTTGGTGCGCGCACGGCGCCACGAACCGAAACGACTCAGAATGGGTGGGGTGAATGAATCGGAGGGAGGGAGGAGGACTGGAGGAGGGAGTGGAACGAAGTGCTCACGGCGAGGACGAGGTACCAGTCGACGAAGTGCGGGCCGCGCGGGGACGACCGGCGGCGGCGGTGCGTGCAGGACGCGAACGCCGCCGACGCCGCGCACACCTCCCGCGCCGCCTGCGCCCTGGCCGCCGCCGCCGCGTCCGCGCCCGCGTCCCGCCCCACGCCAACGCCCACCATTGTTGCTGGATCGATCGGTCGCCCGCCCGCTAGCCCCGGCCGCGCCCGCGCCCGCCCAACTGGTATCTAGACTACGACGACGATCCGCGATCGGCGGGGGATGGCGGCCATGCACGAGCGCGGCGAACGCTTGCAATCCAAGATCACCCCACAACTCCACTCCCAGCAGACTCCCCAGCGGTGGCACGGCACGGCGCGCTAGTAATAGTGGGCGATCGAGGCCGAGAGCGCATGCACGTGCGCACGTCACGTACGCGCGCCGTGCGTGGTCGTGGCCATGACCCAGCAACAGCAAGCGAGTAGGAGGATCGGATCCGGGGGCGCCTGGGGTGATGGTTGTCTCGGGGGTGTACTCGGCGCGGGCGGTTGGGTCGCCGTGCGTGCGAACGCGGAAGAGAAATGCGAAGGGGAGAAAGATTCGCGGTTGGGTTGGGGGGATCGGTACGCTGGGTCTCCTCTGCGGGGATTGCGGGGGCGGCCGTTTCGAAACCAAACCCCAGAGACAAAAAGGAGCGCGCCGAGCAGAGCAGAGGAACATAACAGAGGATGCACGCTTCTTTTTTCTTTTCTTTTTCCCGTCTCGAGCTGATCACCGTGTGTTGTGCCCGTACCGTACGTGCACGTTTGACGTTTCCTCCCTCTATTTTTAGGTTCTGTTTCGTTTCGCTAAAAAATAAGCCGAAACACTTTTCCGACTAATTTGTTACGAGAGAAAAACATTATTCCGGATAAAAAAACAAGCTGAAAAGTATGTATTATAAGAAAAGCGAACATGACATTATTTTGGTGATAAAGTCCTCCCTCAAGTTTTGTTCTCCTCTTTGGACTTTGGAGAGAGATTGATATGCAGCGAAATGACAAGACAACTCGGTGTTTGGATTAATCATCTCCATTCGGGAGAGCTCCGCTCCCTAATCTGGTCTGCTCCTTGATTCTCCATCGAGTGATTTTATTGGATTCGTAGGAGGAAGCGAGGTGGAGAGCTGACAAGAATTAATTCTTCCCTGATCCCTACTAGAATGTAACATGGAGCAGGGTGAAGTAGATTTTTTTAAGCTACCAGCTTTTAGTGTAAATGAAGAAATGATTCTTAATTGGTATTTTGAGCGTTTAGCTGGTTAGAAATGCTTCTCTTTGGAGAACCTGGAGCTGGAGCTCTCCCAAACGACCCCGTACTAGCTTCCCCCCAAAGAGATGCAATTCTAGCTGTAGCCAATGTCAAACTATTCTAAGTTTAAATAAGCTTGTAGATAATATTGTCAGCATGATTGACTCCAGATAGTATACTATAAAGATATACTTTATGATGAATCTAATATTACTTATTCACTATAAAACAAAATAACGATGTTTTTATATCTAAATAAGTTTAGTCGAACTTCAAATTGTTTGATTTAACATTATTCTAGTTCTTTAAATATTATGAGAGATAAAACATTTATTAAAAAAGAAAAAAAAATAAATAATCGATTGCTTCCTTTTATCTGCATGTGTGCATTCCTTTTGGTTGCGACCAACGGCTGCGCACTCTAGGGAAGGCCACCAGGCAAGAGAAAATTTTGCAGTCTAAAATCAACTTTCCATGACATGCTAGTTTATGTTTCTTAATTAGGCATGGTCACGTCGCAACAAAAAAAATGTTACAATACAATCACACGATGAATAACATTTCTACGTTGAAATGAAACCAATTTCTATTTCCCATTCATTCGTCATGTTCCATCAAATAAAAGATTTCTGTTCTTCAACACTACTTCAGCAATACTTTTAAGTGAACAAACTATGTTTTTCTCTCACAATAAATTAGCATAACCATCAATATAAGCCAAATTTTAGCGAAATGAACAGGGCCATTATTACAAAATCATGTTGGGATCACATTTTATATTTTTAGTTACAAAACAGTGTTACACTAGTGTATAGGGTCGAGATGGCGGATTAGAAGAGAGTGAATAGTCATTTTCAAAATTAATCGCGCCGGCTAACCGAAACAAATACGAAATTAAAACTAACGGTCTAGCCAAAACTACACCCCTCTATTTATGTTCTCAAGCATCATAAAAAGATCCTAAACTAGCAACTAAGGTGCTGGGCTGGCTAGAGCTCAACTAACCAATTCTAAGAGCAAAGTCACATAAACATTTACCACTAGTACTTCAAGCAACGCGGGAGCTCCTACACATGCTAGTAAGCAAAAGCACAAAGCCACCTAAGCACACTAGCAATGCTCAATAATAAGGCTACACAAGCCAAATTAGAGAGCGTTGTAAGGAAAATAGATCATTGACCCATTTATTTTGGATTTTGGTGTTTGATGATCAACACAACCAATTTAGACTAATGAATTTGTAAGTGATTGTTTTGTAGTTCAATAGGATGCAAGACGAGATTTGGACGAAGGCGACGTGAAGATCCGATGATCAACACCATAAGCAAGACCCTAGAAGCACAAGAGAAAACCCAAGATATCAAGCAAAGTCTAAGCACGAAGATAGGAACCAAGCCGTACGCAAGATCACAAAGAATCGAGTTCATAGATGTGACCGGACGCTCAAATCTAGAGGCTCGGCAACAGGCGCGACCGGACGCTGGATCGGACGCTGGCGGTAGATCGACCGGACACAGGATAGCAGAGTCCGGTCGAGACAGAGAGGTTCCAGACCGGCAAAAATGCGACTGGACGCGTCCGGTGGCATGTGACTGGACGCTGGAGGAAAGTGACCGGACGCTCTGATCTAGAGGCTCGGCAACAGGCGCGACCGGACGCTGGATCGGACGTTGGCGGCAGATCGATCGGACACGGGACAACAGAGTCCGGTCGAGTACAGAAAGGTTCCAGAGCGGTGAAAATACGACCGGACGCGTCCGGTGGCATGTGACCGGACGCTGGAAGCGTTCGATCAGTGGATCACGGCTCCAACGATCGGGACGACCGGACGCGTCCGGTCAGGACGTGATCAGTGTCCGATTAGTAGCAGAAAAGCAGGATTTTGTCCCCAACGGCTACTTTCTTAGGGGTCTTATAAATAGACCCCCAACCGGCTATTTGAGGGTTATGGAGCTAAGGAAACATATCTAGGGTGTTGATATACCATTTTAGTGATCTTCACTTGCATAGTGCTTAGTGTTTCATCAGGTGATTAGCGTAGGTGCTTTGATAAGTACTTAGGTTGATTAGACCACCGCTTATGCGCTTGCTCTAGGTTTAGGCCTTGTGTTTAGTAAGGTTTGCATACCTCTTACCACTCGGTGCTTGCGCGTACCATTGTTGTACATCGGAGGGGCTTGTAGTCTTACGAGATCACACCAACCGTGTTTGTGGTGTGGCCGCCACCGTGTACCGGAGGGAACAAGGCCCACGGCATTTCGACCGGAAGCTTGATAGTGAAGACGGCGGAGAGCATCCGGGAGAGGCTTGCTGGAAGGCACGTCGGAGACCCACTTACGCGTAGGAAAGGCCCGAGGCTATCCACGGAGTTACCCGACCAGGAGCTTGGCCCTTGCGAGGGATTCCTTGCGAGGGGCTCCAACGAGGACTAGGAGGAAGCTTGCGCGCTTCTCGATACCTCGGTAAAAATACCATAGTCATCGACGGGAGTTTGTATATATCTACCTTGCTTTTTAGCTTCCGCATTTACATTGATTGTATTACTCCTTTTGCAGAAGAGATAGCAACACACTAGCAAAACCGTAGTTGCATATTTAGATAGTTTATCTTTTACATAGGTTTTGCTAAGGTTAGAAAACAAGGCCATAGTTTAGAGTTAGTTTTTTAAGTTGCCTAATTCACCTCCTCTTAGGCGTCACGGTCCTCTTCAATTGGTATCAGAGCCGGTTGGCTCAATTTGGACCTTTGGCTTAACCGTTGTTGAGCCGACGCTATTTAGTATGGTTGGAATGGATACCTCTAGGTCTCCGTACTTTGACAACACTAACTTCCCATACTATAGAGCTAGAATGGCTTGCTACCTTGAGGTGGTTGATTTGAGAGTTTGGATAGTCACCCATGACGGGATGAAACCCATTAAGAATCTCGATAAACCTATGAAGAGTGATGAAAAGGAAATTCATTTCAATGCTAGAGCAAAAAATTGCTTGTTTGAATCTTTTAGCATGGATGTGTTTAACCAAGTGTTTACTTTAAATACAACACATGAAATTTGGTTAAAACTTCAAGAGCTCCATGACGGCATAAGTAATGTCCATGAGCAAAAACATTGTTTAGCTAAACAAAATTATGATTCCTTCAAAATGGAAAATGATGAGCTTATTCATGATATGTATTCTCGTTTGAATCTAATTATCAATGAGCTCTATTCTATAGGATTAACAAAGCTAGATGATGCGGACATCATGAGGAAGATCATTTCCGTGCTACCACAAAAGAAATATGCAAGTATCATCACCATCCTTCACAATATGGAGGACTTGAGTACCATAACCTCGGCCATAGTCATTGGCAAGATAGTGGCATTTGAAATGTCACGCAAGATGGGTCAAGAAGAAGCCTCTTCATCAAGCAAAGGCAAAGCTCTCGCATGTAGCGAGAAAAATAAGATGAAGGACAAGCAAGTTAAGACCAGCTCAAGCTCAAGCTCCTCAAGTGAAGATGAAGAAGAAGATGAGGATGATGATGATGATTCAAGTGATGATGATCAATCTTCCTCCTCCACCTCCGATCTTGATGAAGAATCAATCAAACTTATCAACAAGGTGGATAAGATGATCCAAAGGCTCAATGTTAAGGGTGTGCCCATCCAAATTCAAGATATCATCTTCACTAATCAAAGAAATGAGCAAAGAAAGAGAGGATGCTATGGATACAGTGAGTTAGGGTACTTTGTGGAAGTTTATCCAAACAAACCCACACCCAAGACAAAGAAGAAAGCATGCAGGAACCAAGCCCTCACATCAATAAGGACTTGGGATGATTCTTCAAGTGAAGAAGAAGACCATCACAAGAGGCGAGGGCGCAAGCACTCATCATTAAGCTTTTCTTGTGTGTGCCTTATAGCACGAGGTAACGAAAGCTCATCCTCTAGTGAGAGTGATAGTGATGATGAAATGCCTTCTTAAGATGAAATTGTACAACAAAATCTTAATTATGCTAAAGTTTATACTAGTCGACAAAAGAAGCTCAAAAAATAAAAGAAAAGCTAGATAGTTCACAAGAAGCATATAAAACTTATTTGAACAATATGAGACATTTGCTAATCTCAATATTGAACTACCTACTAAAATTGAGCAACTTGAGGCTAGTGCAACAACAAATACATGCACAATCAATGATGGGCAACTTGTAAAGAAAAATAATAAAAGAAAAGTTAGCTAGCTCACAAGATGCTTATAAAAGTTTGCTTGCTAAAATAGAAACCATGTACAAACATTATGATGAGCTAACTAATAAAGTTGCTAATCTTGAAGCCGTTTGTACAACCCTCACCAAGGCATCTAAAAAGAAAAGTTCTATCTTTAACATGTCTAAAAAAGATGCCTCAACTTCTTGTAATGATTTATGTTTAGACTCATCTTTGTGCAACCAAGTTTGTGTTGAGAAAGTAGATACATGCACACAAGAGGTTGCAAAGGAGAATGAGCAACTCAAGCAAGAAGTAGCTCGCCTCACCAAGGACTTTACTCTAGTGAAAGGCACGGCGAAGCAAGCCCAACTTCATCAAGATAACACCGTCAAGGGAGTAAAGAAGCTTGATAAAGGAAAAACTGTGGTTTGCTATGTGTGCCACAAGAAAGGTCACAAGTCCTATGAGTGCAAGGTGACGAATGGGGGAGGAGCAAAGAAGAAAGAGAAAAGGCAAACAAGCAAGCTCTCCAACACCTACACCAACAAGGTAGACAAAAAGGCATCCACACCATATTTGTTAAAGAAGAAGAAAAATGACAAGGTGGTAGCCATCAAGGTGAACAAGCAACCCAACAATGGGGTTAAACGCTTTTGGGTGCCAAAGGAAATTATTTCCAACATGAAGAGCATCAAGAAGGTTTGGATCCCAAAAGAGAAGTGAGAAGTTCAATGGACTTCAGGGAATTTGGAGACTTGGCAAAGTATAGATGCATTTTATGAGGTGCAGCATGATGGACAAAATCATTGCTACGTGGGTTAGCGAATACTAAGGACCCAAATTCCCCTTCTTATGTTAGGTAACTAGATTCAATTTTCTTCAACTGTTACTAGATTTAATTTCCTACTAGTGGCATCCTTAAGCATCTAGTTACTTTTCATGCCTAGGTTTGCATTTGCATGCTTTTATCTTTTGTCATGCATACACTAGGTATATCTTATGGTAGGCTTGCTCGGTTTCATTCTTATTTCTTGGAGCAATCCTATATGGTTTAAAATTGTCTAGGAGCACGACACATAGCTTGTCTTTCGATTGTTCATCTAATATATTCAAAAGTCCAAATTATAGATAATTTCTCTCAAATATCACCTTCAAAAATGACTCTCACATTCATGTGATGTCATCTTTCAAGTGGTATTTTTTATTCTAAAATCAATGTGCATGTTTCCTACAAGTATTCCATACTTGTGTGCATAAATTTAGAGAGAGGTTACTCTACAAGTTGGATGCTTTGAGACTAACACCTTTTTAAGCTTATCATGTGTAGTAGTCTCATTGCAAGAAAAATGGAGTCCCCAGAGTTAAGCATCATACTTCAAATATCCACCACCTATTGCAAGTGGTAAAAATCAAATTGGTTTCCACATGTGGTATTTCTAAACCGATATCACCATGTTGATTTTATTTTGATATTTATATGCTTTTTCCATGCATTATATAGATTAAATTCTCTTAAGCAATAATTGGCCAATTATGCATATGCGTTGCCTTCTACCATATGTATGCATATATTTAGGGGGGCTTAATCTATATAATATGAGAGTCAAATTTTGTGACCTATTCCACTCTACACACAAAGAATCACAAAGTTTGACCCTCCCTTGTGCTACTAATGTCTTCCTTTTCGGTGTTTGATTCCAAAGTGGAAGAATTTAGAGGACCAAAAGCAAGCATTAATAATTTACAAGTGGTAATGGTCTGAGAAACGAAGGATAGTGGATTATGGATTGCCTATGTAATAGGGAGAATTTGTAGGAAGCAAGGCTTAAATCCATAATACCACATGGGGACATTTGCAAGGGCAAGATAAGTTTTTATGTGGTAACCTTTAGTTTTACAAGTAGTGTTTTTAGCATCATATAATCTTGCCCATTGCATTGCATCCTAGCAAGTAGGTAGTTTTCAAATTTCAAAATTTTTATTATTTGCTTGTTTTGGTCGTGTTGTCATCAATCACCAAAAAAGGGGAGATTGTAAGGAAAATTTACCCTTGTCCCATTTACTTTGAATTTTAGTGTTTGATGATCAACCCAACCAATTTAGACTAATGAATTTGCAAGTGATTGTTTTGTAGTTCAATAGGATGCAAGACGAGACTTGGACGAAGGCGACGTGATGATCCGATGATCAACACCATAAGCAAGACCCTAGAAGCACAAGAGAAGACCCAAGATATCAAGCAAAGTCCAAGCATGAAGATAGGAACCAAGCCGTACGTAAGATCACGAAGAAACAAACTCACAGAGGTGACCGAACGCTGGACCGAACGCTGGAGGAAAGTGACCGGACGCTCCGATCTAGAGGCTCGGCAACAGGCGTGACCGAACGCTGGCGGTAGATCGACCGAACATAGGACAGCAGAGTCTGGTCGAGTACAGAGAGGTTCCAGAGCGGCGAAAATGCAACCGGACGCGTCCGGTGGCATGTGACCAGACGCTGGAAGCGTCCGATCAGTGGATCGTGGCTCCAACGGTCGGGACAACCGGACGCGTCCGATCATGATGTGATCAGCGTTCGGTCAATAGCAGAAAAGCGGGATTTCATCCCCAATGGCTACTTTCTTAGTGGGGCTTATAAATAGACCCTCAACCAGCCATTTGAGGGATGTGGAGGTAAGGAAACATATCTAGGGTGTTGATACACCATTTTAGTGATCTCCACTTGCATAGTGCTTAGTGTTTCATTAGGTGATTAGCGTAGGTGTTTTGCGAAGTGCTTAGGTTAATTAAACCACCGCTTATGCGCTTGCTTTAGGTTGAGGCCTAGTGTTTAGTGAGGTTTGCATACCTCTTACCATTCGGTGCTTGCGCGCACCATTGTTGTACATCGAAGGGGCTTGTAGTCTTATGAGATCATACCAACCGTGTTTATGGTGTGGCCGCCACCGTATACCGGAGGAAACAAGGCCTACGGTGTTTCAATCGGAAGCTTGATAGTGAAGACGGTGGGGAGCATCCAGGAGAGCCTTGTCGGAAGGCACGTCGGAGACCCACTTGCGCGTGGGGAAGGCCCGATGCTATCCACGGAGTTACCCGACCGGGAGCTTGGCCCTTGCGAGGGATTCCTTGCGAGGAGCTCCAATGAGGACTAGGGGGAAGCTTACGCGCTTCTCGATACCTCAGTAAAAATACCAGAGTCGTCGATGAGAGTTTGCATATCTCTACCTTGCTCTTTAGCTTCCGCATTTACATTGATTGTATTACTTCTTTTGCGGTAGAGATAGCAACACACTAGCGAAATCGTAGTTGCATATTTAGATAGTTTATCTTTTGCATAGGTTTTGCTAAGGTTAAAAAAAGAGACCATAGTTTAGAGTTAGCTTTTTAAGTTGCCTAATTCACCCCCCTCTTAGGCGTCACGGTCCTCTTCAAGCGCAAATTACTTAGCTACACAAACTAAACAATGTGACTAATAAGGTTACTCAAACCGAATTAGTCATGCAAGAGAGCTATTTCTATGCTACACAAGCAAGAAGGTAACTAGCAAGCTATACAAGCTAACTAATTACAAGAGCAACTACACAAGCACAATATATATAAATGTAAATACAAACTTATGTAACGGGAATGCAAACTAACGGGAAGACAAGGATGACATGGTGATTCTTATCCCGAGGTTCTTGTGTTTGTCAAAACGCTAGTCCCCGTTGTGTCGACCGCTCACTTGGTGGTTCGGCGGCTAATTGGCATCACCCGCCAAGCCCACACGTTGGGCACCGCAAGAACATCCCCCAAAAGTGAGGGTAGCTAAATGACACGCACAACTAGAGTTGCTCTTCGAGGCTCCCGCGGAGCGAGCACAACACCCATCACAATCACTTCTCTAGAGCACCACACAATCTTCCTTGTGTGCTTTGACGGAGACCACCACCAAGCCATTAGGAAGTGGTAATCTCCAAGAGTAACAAGCATCACCGGCTTGCAACTCGAACACCTAGTGCCACTCGATGCAATCTCATAATGCAACACACTAGAATCACTCACTCGCAATGGATTCACACTTCTCGAAAGCATAAGTGAGTTAGAGGCTTCTCAAACTAAGCACACACAAGGGCAACACATCCCCAAGGTGCTCAACCTCAGCCAAACTTGAGCTCTATTTCTATTTATAGCCCCCAAGCCAAATAAAGCCAGGGGAGTCAAGTAGCACATTTCTATGTGGTCACCGGACAGCAACGTGCGGGCACCGGACATAGGGTGGTAGTGCCCAACGGTCGAATTGCAACGGCTATTTTAAACTAGCCGTTGGGACCCTAGCATCGGATATAGTGGGTGGTGCACTGCCCTAGGGGTGGCGGTGCCCCCCGATGAGTTTCTCCCCTCTCTGAAAAAAGGTGCGGTGCCACACCACCATGGTCATCGGACAGTCCAATTACCCTAACTTGCTCCAAATTGAGATTCACCACTTCATACTTGTAGAACATTTTATTAGCTTTCCAAAAAGTTCTAGATCATCGAAATCGGAGTTCGGAGCTAAGAGCTATGCCCGAAATACGAAAGGGTGGCAGTGCTGAAATGGGCACGCTGCAGGGGGTGACGGTGCACCTTGCCTAGGGTGGCGGTGCCACCGCCCTAGGGTGTCCGGTGCACATCGAAAAGGGCAGTGCCACCCCCCAAGAAGGGTTGTGCATTGGCTACAAAGTTCGGTTGCGTTTTCTGACCCTCAGACAACCCAAACTAGTGCTTTTCTTCTTCTTTTCTTCTCCAAGTTGATCCAAATCAACTCAAACAACAACTTCTTTACAAATGTGCCAACACCACCAAGTGTTCACCATCTTGTGCATGTGTGTTAGTTTTTCACAAATATTTCCCAAAGGATTAGCAGTCAATTCACCACGCCACTCGATCCTAGCAACGATGCAAAGTTAGATCACTTGAGTGGCACTAGATGATCGATATGCGAACAAGTTTGCTCCTCTTGATAGTACGGCCATCTATCCTAAACTTAGTCATAAACTTCTCTACACACCTATGACCGGTGAAATAAAATGTCCAATTGGTTGTACCTTTACCTTGCGTATTTCATTCCATCTCCTCCGATATTGATGCAACACATGCACCAACCTTGATTAACAAATGATATGATCCACTTCATATCATCACGTGATCTTCTTGGTTCATTGATCTTGACCTCACTTGCTTTTCACCGTTGTCTTCGTCCATTGGCGCCAAGTCTTGCTCAAGTTTTACCGCCACGCGGTCCATCGCTCCAAAGTCTCCAACTTGCCCTTCACGCTTGCAACCGGTCCATCAAGCCAAGCCTTGTCTTGATCTTCTCCACTTTAGTCACTTGACTCAATGTCATGTCTCATATGCAATGAGCTCTTTTATCACATGTGTGAGCCTTGCAACAAATCCAAGCTATCTTCATCTCCATGGCATAGGTTGCTCACATATGATGTACTTGTGGACTAATTCACCTGTGTATTATACTTAAACACATATTAGTCCATCTAGGTTATCACTCAATTAGCAAAACCAAACAAGGACCTTTCACAATGTCATCTTATATTAGGCATGAAAATTAAATTACGTATAGTAGTTAGATCATAGAAAAGATGTTCACATATACAACGTTACATAAATGTTTTTGTTTCCCAAATTTGTTAACGTGAACGTTACAACACTACTGTATGCATGGGGTTCAATAATTTGGCTAATAGACATCTAATTAAAAGATATATTTTGCCTCCTTTCCATATTAAAATAATATATAAAAAATCATTTCTATGATTACCTTCTAGGTGGTAATATGTTATTTAGTCTTCTAAATCGACATTCTACGGTTATTCAAATAAAGCCCTATCATATAATTGTGTTTTTTTTTAGAATGGAGAGTAACAGTTACTCTATAGGTGAAATTGCTGTACGTAGGACACTCTTCAATGATGGTACTTGCTGACACATAATATTTAGGGCTTCTTTGGCACGGCTTATGTCGGCTTCGGCTTCATCTATTTTGCGTAAATCAAGACACTGTAGCGTGAAGTCGTTTTGTAAGCCATGGTTAAAATGAACTAGAAGCTGAGAAAAGCCAGTTTTTCTGGCTTCACCGGCTTTGGCTTCACCGGTGAAGCCGTTTTGGATGAGCCGTGCTAAAGGGGGCTTTAATATGTTCTCTTTACTAGAAGACACTCTGATGCACTATCTAACAGGTTTAGAGACTCATAAATATGCTTTTCAACGTCTATAGACCTATGTGGTATTTTTTACCTAGAAATATGTTTTCAAAGTCTATAGGCCTATGTGGTCTCCTTGACCATAGTGATTACTTGGGGTATATGTCTACCTATACATCGTGTTATTTTGGTATGATGCACGCGAGCGATGGGCAGGACGGTGGAGTCGTGGACTACGCTCTTGTCCTGTTACCTGAACGTGCCAAGGCTAGCTACAGGTTATTGCTTGCTTGCGGCGAGCAAAAGTCATCATGTACGTAGTCCATCGTGTCCTCCTGGTTTTACATCGATCGGTTTCCCCGATGACGTACCGTACGTGGTTCCGTCGGCGGCGATGACATTCAGTCATTCCCATTCAGTAGTATCAGTATAATACTCCTTGGTTTGGCAGAGGCAGGCACGGATCATCGCATGCTCTGCTCTCACTGTTCACAACCAACAACACCTTACGCCCATCTGCTCGGTTCTCTCTTGGAATTCTCAATTCTCCATGCCAAGAAATAAGCCAGGTAGGTGTGGCAAGAACCTACTATGAGCCCTGCTAAAAAACAGCACCGGCGTTGAACTTGTAGCTCCTTGAGCCGTGAGACCCTGACAGTAATGTCTCAGCAGCCGTGCTACTACCTGACAAGCAAGGAAGAACAAAGAAAAACACAGTCAAAGAGAATGCCTTGAGACTTGAGACAATCAACTACTCCTGCTGTCCTGCAGGTTAGACTAGCCACCACAGGTACCTCAACTGCGATTTTCTTTTTAAAAAAATCACCTTTATTCAACTTTTTTTAAATACCCTTCCAAAAACAAAGTGATTTCAAGAACGTTACGACCTTTCCTTCCAAGAATAACTTGTCAAAAACTCCTGCGACCTATTCTCAGAAGAAGAAAACACTCCTGCGACCTTTCCTTCCAAGAAGAAGACCGAATCATTTGGATGCGGCCCACTGCAAATAGGCCCACATGTTCTTTCAGACGCAGCGCACGCCAGTACGCCACTCCAGTCCAGCCCAAGTGGGCGGCGTGCGTTTCTCCCACCAAAACCACGCGATGCCGGCCCACCGTCAACCCACCCGCGGCCATTCGGGTCCAACATGACGCGGACCCACAAGTCGGTATCGGCGTGCGGCCGGAGAAACCGTGCGGGGGGAGCTTGTGTTGTGGGCGGCCAGCCAGCAATGATTCTCGCCGGCCTGTTTGCGCCCTGCTTCATGCTGCCGAGGGCGAGCAGCGAGCTGACCAATAGACGCCCCCAAGTGATCCACGCTGTCCTCCCGGGCCCACCCGTCCCCACATGGGCCACACCACACTCGATAGTCGATAAGCTTCCCGACGAACCTTGCGAGCGGTGTGGCTGTGGCTGTGGGTTCCATCCATCCAATCCAATTGCGGATTTGTTCGAGGTCGTTTTCATAAAATGGGCACGCATTGGCACAGCCATTTCAGATCTGTCGCTACGTGGACTGCATCGGACGGCAATACAGACCGGTTGTGAGAGAGAGAAAAATACTATTTTTTGTTAAAAAAATAAGTCAAATAAACCAGTTTCTGAGTAAGTCAAATGGGGCTACAAAGTTTTCTCCTTTGGTCTTTTGTCGCCGTGTGTGTGTTTTTAGATTTCTGCTATTTTGTCGCTGTTGGAGGGCAGCGTCAAAGGACTCATGGTTGAGGATAGC
The DNA here is from genome assembly GCF_019320115.1 of Miscanthus floridulus. Classification (NCBI taxonomy): domain Eukaryota; kingdom Viridiplantae; phylum Streptophyta; class Magnoliopsida; order Poales; family Poaceae; genus Miscanthus; species Miscanthus floridulus. Next base: position 220,625 of record NC_089581.1, on the reverse strand, counting down.
CGGTCCAAGGATCTGGCGGCCGTTTGGATTGCATTGCCATTGGATTACAGAAATTACGTAGCCGTTGCTGCCCCTGTAATTTCTTTGCACCTGAATTTTCAATTAGCACGTTCGCTTATTGATTTCTGGGCTGATAAGCCCAGCTAAGACTGATTTGTTATGAGAGAAAAATACTATTGACTAGCTGACAAGCCGTGGCTGAAATCAACAAACGAATAGGTTGAATAAGGTTATTGTTCTTGGTCGGATAGCAAGCCTCTAGCCTCTAGTCTCTAGTTGCATACTCCCTCAAATGTCGTATGCGTACATGTTGCAACTGTGATTCAAAGAAAAAGGTTTGTCATAAATTAAACACTTCTAACTTCGATGATTTGTTTCAAAAAAAAAATCAATCATTTTCACAACTTTCACAAAATATGAACTATATATTATGAAAGTATTTACCATAGTGAATCCGAAAACATAAACCTCATTTTGTTAGCCGGTTCATGTTTTAAGATTTTTAATAGTTAAAGATAGAGAAGGTATTCGCTGCAGCTGCAATAGCTCTTCATCCGTTGCTAAGTACCGTAGTTTGAACCGAAAAGGTTGCAGTTGCAGCCGCTTTAATGTTCAGCAAACATGCCTCTACTAGAAATGTTTGGCTTAGAGCAAAAGTAATACATATATAAGACAGATGGAGTATATAAGAATATAAAACAAAAATAGTTTTGCCATAAGCAGACTTGTGCCTAGTCTTGTTTTTAACGGCTATAATTCAAGTGAGATCTACTGGGTCTTTGGCCTTGAACCGTAATGAACTTGTCGGGTATCGTTATTAGTTAGCGTCCACGCTGACTCCTTTGGTGTCAGAAACCAATATTGGCCTCGTTCGGCTGGTTGAATGTTGGCTGAAATTGATTGAAAACACTGTTCCGGCTGAAATGTTGTGAGAGAAAAATTCTGTTCCGGCTGAAAAAAGAAGCCGAACAAGCCAGATATGGGGTAAACCGAACGGGGCCATTAGGGTACTCGAAGAGGAGGAGCTAATAACCATCAACATTGATTCATCCGAGCAGTCAAGTGCGCGACTACAGCTCCAACCGACCCCCAGGTGCGCAAGCTCCGCCTCGCCCGGCCTCTAGGGGAGGACTCCGCCTCGCCCGACCCCTAGCCCACGGGCTCCGCCTCGCCCAACCCTTAGGTCTATACTTCGCCTTGCCCGGCCTCTGGAGGAGGACTCCACCTCGCTCGACCCCGAGGCCAGGGGCTCCGCCTCGCCCGACGGAGATCCATACCGCCGCCAACCACTCCAGGTCCTAGCGAATGGGCCTAGGTCAAAGCTCTGACACCAGGGAGGTGATCGACACGCCCCGATGTAACCTGTGGCCTTGACGGGCCATACCTGGGGATTCACATCAGGAATAGCATCGGGTGTACCGGTGTTGTTCTGCCTAATCCTCGTACGGGCGCTGACATGCGCGTCAGTTCACCACGACGTCTGTCAGGACGGAGTGGAGCGCCACGACCGAGAGACGACGCCTGCGCATGGCGCTAGTGACGAACAGGGCCGCGACGAGGAGCTATCCCTGTTGGCATCTATAGGATCGGCGGGATCCGCGTGAAGGAAAAGAAGGACCCGACGATCCTGAAGGACTTCTTCTCCTTCTTATTCTCCTCTTTTCCCTCGACTATAACCCGTGTCTTTCCTTGGCCTATAAAAAGGAAAGCAGGGCGTCCAATGAAGAGGACTCGACTCTCGACTCAACATGAAACGATCGCATCGAAATACATCACACCGATTCGGACTCGAACCCCGAACCGATTAGAACACACAAGCGCATAGCAGAGAAGCGACCGAGCCCTCGGTGTCTGTTCGCTTTTCTCACTAGAGATTTGGGACATGTCCCTCTCTTGACTGTTTATAACCCCTACTATGAACTTTTAGTGCTAGTAACATGAGCAACAACAACAAACTAGACATAGGGATATTCTACCCGAACCAGTATAAACCTCGTGTCCTCTTAGCACACCATCTGGTCCAGACGCGCAATATTAGAAATCTACTAGCCTGTGGCAACTCGAAACAACGACACCCAGATGGCTTGAGACGTATTAAAAGGTCTCGAGCGACCCCATGGTCGTAGACTCCGTCTTGCCCAAGGTCATGGGTTTCATCTCGCCCGACCCTCGAGTGCGGTCTCTGTCTCGCCTGACCCCGAGGACGCGGGCTCCGTCTTGCCCGATCCCTCGGGTGCGAGCTCCGTCTCTCTCGACCCCGAGGACGCGGGCTCCGTCTCACCTGACCCCTCGGGTACGGGCTCTGTCTCATCCATGGTCGCGGGTTTCAACTCACCTGACCCTTAGGTGCGGGCTCCGTCTAGCCCGATCCCTCGGGTACAGGCTCCATCTTGCCCGACCCCAAGGCCACAGGCTCCGACTCGTCCGACCCCTTGGGTTCGTGCTCTGTCTTGCCCGACCCTAAGGCCGCGGGTTCTGTCTCGTCTGATGGGGACCCATACCACTGCTAACCACTCTAGGTCTAAGCGTATGGGTCTGGATCAAAACTCTGACACCAAGAAAGAGCCTGGCATGCCTCGATGTAACCCGTGGCCACGATGGGCCATACCTGGCGATTCACATCAAGAACAGTGTCGGGCGTGCTAGTACTGTTCTGGCTAACCCTCATACGGACATTGACATGCGTGTTAGTTCACCACGACGTCCGCCGAGACGGAGTGGGATGCCATGCCCGGCAGATGACGCCTGCACATGGCGTTAGTAACGAATAGGGCCACGATGTGAAGCCGTCCTTGTTGACATCTATAGGATCGGTGAGACCCGCATGAAGAAGAAGAAGGACCCGGTGACCCTAAAAGCTTTCTTCTCTCTCCTCGCTCTCTCTCTCTCTTCTCTCGTTCTTCTTCTTTTCCTCCACTATAACTCGTGCTTTTCCTTCGCCTATATAAGGGAAAGCAGAGCGCCCCTACTAGGGGACCTGAACGAACAAATCAGAACACATGAGTACACAGCTGAGCGGCAATCGAGCTCTCAGCACCCATGCACTCCTTCCACCAGAGACTTGGGATCCTTTCCCTCTCTCGCCTGTTTGTAACCCCTACTGCAAACCAAGTGTCGGTAATATGAGCAGCAGCGAACTGGATGTAAGGACGTTCCACCCGAACCAGTATAAACCCTCGTGTCCTTTCAGCACACCATCTGAGCCAGACGCGCAAATACAAATTTACTCGCCGGTGGTCCGAAAACACCGATAGTTGGTGTGCCAGGTAGGGGCTTTTTCGCGTCTCGATGTCCACATTAGGCCTCGAATGGCTAGTCACAGCATCAGCTGGGTCCTAGGCACGCACGTGCGCTTTAGGAACCTGGGCTTCATCATTATGATGGAGGGAGTGTTGGCATAGGTTCCTGTCGTCATCTAACCTCTCCACTCCGTCGGCCTCGACATGATTGCCGAAGCGCTTGAGGAGCTATAGCTGCACGAACTAGAGGCCCGCGTCCTAGAGAGCGACTAGCTCCTTGGCTTCAATTATGGGAGGCTAGAGCGCCGCTCAGCGCCTTCCTAGGACCCCGACCATCCTGGGAGCACCTAGGCCACCTCATCTTCTTGTTCACCAACGTCATGACGTAGCTTGCTAGAGGAGAGCCGCTCTTCCCGAAATACCTCATCCAGAAGGCCCCGACAGTGCTCACGTTCGTTCTGCGCAACGCCGCAAAGACTATTGGCCACCTTATGGCACAACGCACACCCTCATCCCCTATGAACGACGAGTTCGCAGGGATGACCGAATATGCCATGGAATCTTTTCACGACCTTCTCGTAGGAGAATCGGAGTCGCCCTCCAACTATGACTCCAGCAGGGGGAGCCATCACCCCTCGCTTGAATGTTTCATGGCAAGTACCCACAAGGGATACATTGAAAGCATCCACGAAGGAGGGGCTATCCCAGCAGATGACCTCAACGACAAGGTCAAGGGGGACGTAGGGGCCCAACCTCACCTACGGGTAGAGTAGCTGAGGGCGCGGCACCAAGAGTTCGAAGAAGCATGACTCTAGCTCGAGTAGGAACACACGGAGCTTGAGCGAGAGATCGAGCGCCATGGAGACGGTGGGCGTGTGCGTGCCATGGCCCGCAAAGTGAACTAGAGGATCATCGAGGACGATGAAGCCCTCCAACACTTCACCTGGGCAAGCAAGAATGTCGCTACCACGTCAGCCTTACTCTGGGGGCTTTTGGAGCCCATGACACTCGAGGGTCGTCGGGCTCATTACGAAATTCGCACGCTACTCGAGCATATAGTGGTGCAGTAGGCTGAGAGCTTGCTGTCCCGATGATGTGAGCTTGACGCTAGCTAGTGCACACCCTTAGAGCAACCCGACAAGGGCATGTCAGTCCACTAGGCGCAGCAAGGCAGTAGGCCATGCGTTGTGGTTCCGGTGCATGAACGTCTCAGCCTCCACCATGATGCATGTGACACCCTCGATACCCGCAGGCATGCCCGCGGTGATGCGAGGGAGGAGGCTAGTTGTGGCTACCACCCTCATCATGGCGGACGCTACGACAGTGGTGAGGACCGAAGCCCGAGCCTCGACTTGCCAGAACCTCAGGCCTTTGGCCGACACATCCTCAACGCCGTCTTCCCACCGCGGTACCGATCGCCGACCAACATCCTGAAATAATCTAGGGAAACAAACCCCAAACTGTGGCTCAAGGATTATTGACTTGCTTGCCAAGTCGATGGAGCAGATAGTGATGATTTCATTATCCACAACCTTCCATTGTTCCTGGCCGATTCAGCGCGAACGTGGTTGGAACACCTTTCGCCCAATCGAATCCAAAGTTGGGCGGACCTAAAAGAGATCTTCGTGGGAAACTTCAAGGGCACATACATGTGTCCTGGGAACCTATGGGATCTCAAAAACTATCGATAGAAGTCTAGGGGAAACTTTTTGTGGGTACATCCGGTGCTTTTCCTAGTAGTGCAACGAGCTACCCAACGTCACCGATGTCGATGTTATAGGAGCTTTCCTGTCTAAGACCACTTGTGAGTCCTTGGTTCATAAGCTAGGATGTAAGAGCCCATGAACCATCAAGGAGCTCCTAGAGGCAAGGTTTGCGAAAGCGAACGCCGAGTAAAACTAGTTGGACTACAAGAAACACACGCCCCAGCGGCTACGGCACTCTTGCTTACCAGCATGACCAGAGTTTTGTCACCCACACCTCAAGGTCTACAATTCTTAACAATAAGAAGAGTCAGAACACTTTTAACCCTTTTTACACATAAAAAGGGAGAAAGAACAAATTTGTTCAAACGAAACAAAAGAATAAGCTTGTTTAGACGAAATAGAAGGGTTGGAACTTGTCTACTTATTACAAGTGCACTGCCTAACCTATCTGACTAAACTAACCCCTCAGGGGGATGATTTCATCTTCTATCTTGGCAGAAAGGTCATGCGCCAGCTCGATGTCGGTATAGATAGGTGCGAAGCCATGGCTCATCGTCGCCAGATCGATGTTCTCATAATGAGAATGGGTGATCATGAACGATCGGTGAACACCAAAGCAAAGCGCGCTCCTTACCATATCATGTGCCCGGTCTATGATCCAGGTGGTGTGAACCATGAGCGAGCTTGTCTCCTGCTTTAGGGCTAGCTCGAGCTCATCGTAGACCAGCTGGACGGCGATGCGCATGTTGTCATGATCGTTGCTCTCGTTCTGGAGGGTGTCCTTCACCTCGCTGAGCTCCTTCTCTAGGCCATGGCTCTTCACCACCTCTACCCTGAGCTTGTCATCAAGACCTACCCAAGTTATGTACCGACTGTGTCAAAAGGCTTACCATGGATTCTAGGGAGAAAGACAACAAGGGAAATCGGAGACATACCGTCCATGTCTACCCAAAGCCTACGCACCTCATCATGCTGCCGGGTCACCTCAGTCTCTAGGCGCCGGACCTCTTCTTGGCGCTGACTAACCTCCACGGCGAGTCCAATGGACATGCCCTCAACTACAACCTTCAAGTCCCTCTCCCTCTGAAGCTCAACTTCGATGTGGTTGGTCCGCTGCTGAGCGACGGCACGCTCTTGGTGAGCCAGGCCAATCCTAGTGTGGAGCTCCTCTATGGCCTAGAGCAAATCGTCCTGCTTCTTCCATAGCCGCTCACCATCTACGGCGTCCATGCGCACCCTCTCAATTAGGGCCATGAGCTTCTCCTCAGCCTCACGAGCATTGTCGCAAGCATCCTTCTCCCTGACTTAGAGGTCAGCCACCTCCTAGGTGGTAGGGGCAAGCTCAACCACCTCCTAACGGGCAGCAGCAAGCTGTGCGGCTAGCCCCTCACTCTACCGCGTCTCCTCGGCAAGGAATCGGGACTTCTCCCGGCTATGGGCCAAAAGGACCTACGAAGAAGACAAGACTTAGAGGCGCGGAAAGAGAACATGAGGGTCAGAAGCATGATCATATATATACCTAGCCAACCGAGGCAATAATATTGCGCATAGAGCTCAGCATGGTGGTCAGGGCATAAACCATGTCCCCAACCTCTGTGTGGATGCTCCCCCATTCCCTCTCCTCTACCGCTTCATCAAGGGCAGCCACTTGGACCGGAGACTAGGACGTGTGACCTCTCTGGCGGTGACAGCTCCTCTAGAGCGGCTCCTCTAGCGATAGAGGGGGCAAGTGACATGGACACAGAGGTCTACCCTATTGTCACATCCGTGAAGGATGCCTCGGGTGTGCCCCCTTCTATCCGCCCCGCCACGGACATGACTGGCCACGCCGCACCTGCCACGAGTGCCCTGGACGTGCCCTCCTCCGCCCACTCTCCAATGGATGTAGCCATCAGCTGCGCCTCCCCGGTCGACATCGTGGCTGTAACAGAACCGACCAAATCATAAGAACGTAAGTACAAAAACAATCACCGAAGCGATCAAATTCCTATACTTAAGCTCCCATAATCCCGGTAGTCCGGAAATCACGAAGGATTTCAACCAACTCTCGACATACAAACCAAGATCGTAGTGATTCAACACAACACATCATCCATTACAACATTTCCTAATAAGCATTCGGATACATCCATCAGAGTTTAAATAGAATATTACAAACCAAGTTTGAGTGTGCGGAAGCAACATAGTTTGGTACAAAACATCATAGTTTTCAATTACATTGCCAAGTCTGAGTCATGTCCCACAAAAGCATTATCAGGTGCGAGAACTAGTAGAGACCGCGCCCAACGGTCTAGTCTTCATCCCCAGCAGGGAGAAGGCAGTACTTGTAGCAACCAAAGTAGAACTGGTCATCTGCAACAGGTGGGAGATAAACCCTGAGTATGAGAAGGTACTTAGCTAGACTTACCCGTTAAAAACCAGAAATAAAAGACACCAAGGATTATGCAAGGCTTTGCAGGTGGGCTAGCTTGACACAGTTGCATAAAAGAGCTTATGAATATAGTAGCCAATTTAAACTTAGCATCAAGTTATCATCATTTACCTGTCCACTAGAGTAGCACCTGTACCAGAGCACTCACTTATTAGGAGCAAACAATATTAACCATAGCAGGTATATTAAGGCTGTCGTCATCATATCATTATTTCCGAACCATTATGTTATTAAGTGTATCTACTTTGGAGATAAGCCCGTCAAGTTCTCACTAACCGGGAGAGACGGCGACTCGAATCGAATTATAACTCAGCTGAGGGGGTATTCCTAACTCTCACCCTGGCATACTTAGCAAGGGTAGCCGTGGGTCACCTTTGGAACAACTCAGGAACCAAATTCGCGGGTTCGATCAGTGTCAGCACTCTTAGGGATTACCCTTCTACCAGGACGATCAAGACTTTTAAATCACCTGCTCTTGGACTCACGCCTACGGCTCCCTTCTGAGGCGCACTTTATACTTATTGACTCCTGGCCTAAGGTGAGCTACTCGGCTTCGTGGTCGGTCTCTAGACCTAGCCAACTAAGAGAGAGGCATGCGTTCAACATGAACAGGAAAGGCTCCAAGATTCAGTCCTTAATCGACATAGACGGAGTCACTGCAAACTGGTAAGCCTCTGTCCGGTCTTCATTTCAATTTAAGACTGGTTCTTTTCTACGATAGCAAATATAGCCAACCGTGCCATATGTATCTTCCTATATCTCGCAGGTGATAGAAAATCACCTGACTTCTACCGTGTTAAAGTAGGGCTAAGCACTACACGAGCCTGAGCTACATAGGATTCAGGGTATCAATATCTGGACAAGGATTGGATAACCAATGCAGCAAGTGTTTGCATCCAACACCTAAACTTAATGCAACAATATATATATGTAACAATAATACTGTAACTGCATTTCGGAAATTAGGAGGCTTAATATGCTCTGGGGCTTGCCTTTCACAAAGTTGCAAGGACGGTGGTCCGGGCACTCAACGGCGACCTTGTCTGGCACTTCTCCTGAAGGCTGCTCCTCCTGAATCTCCGGTGTCGGCTGCTGCTGCTCGCTCGGTTCCTCGAATTCCAGTAGGGTTACTCCTTCCAGTATACCTATTGCATGCCAATGCACAAGATAAATATCATGGATGCATAAGGAATGACATGATGCTCAATGATGAATGAATCACAGTAAGTGTTTACCGAAAACATCCCTGGACACTCGTTTACCGAGTAAGACTAGCCCTATTCAAATCACTTTAAGCATGTATCTAACTTAACTTAAAGAACAAGATCAACTTACCTAACTTGCATAACCTAAGATAAAGATGCTTATCTTTGGTTAAAGGCCTAACACCTAGGAACATTACCACAACTTAGAAATAGTAAAGGTATACATAATTTAACATTTAAAGTTTCATATGCATACAAGTAGCCCCTTAATTCAATCACAACCAAAGTTCTACAATTCCAAATGACTTGTATGAGGACATTCTAGAAAGCTTATGAAATTTTCTACAAATCGTTTGTAAACATCAAAGCATGATTCTCACGTTAATCAAATCAACTTCCAGTAAACCTAGAATCTATCTAGAAATAACAGGGTTACTAACTTAATTATTTAATGATGATGCAAAAGCATAATTTGACCAAGCCAAGTTAACCAACATGTTTTGCATACTAGAAAAACACTAGAAAGTATAGTGCCAACTTCTAAATAAATTATTTAATATCCTTTTCACATTTATTTAGTTAATTAGGTGATTAAAGCAATATATAGTAAAACTATTCATAAAAATCTACAAAAATTACAGTAGCTATCTCATGCTTCACATAGGCTACCATAAAAATTTCAAAGCCATTGGGCAAGCAGAACTTGCTGTACCCAAAATAACAGGTGGCATGCCTATTTTTAGCATAATTAGGAAACCCTAATGAAAAGTGTCAAGCAATAGATTTCATATTTTTCCTAGCATCATTCTAGCATAAGAACCTTACTCACCAAATTTTACCTATACTGGATCTATAGAAAAATTATGAAAATTCACACAAGATCCATCCATTGATAAAAAGAAATTCTATAACTCAAAAACTATACATGCACTAGCTCTAAAATTTTAACCAGAGATTCTACTAAGCAATAACAGATTACCCACAAAATTTCATAATTTTTGGACCACAGAAACTCAAGATAAAATTCAAACAATTTTGCATGCATCTAAAAATACATTTCAAAGTCCTATTTTATTCATCCAAAATTTCTAAAACATGTGCTCATATAATATTTTTATTAAATAACAGACCTTACCAGGAACTCAACAAAATTGGAACCATAACATTTGGATCTACCAAACTTGAGTTACACATTTTTGAATCTATACATAAATCTTGTGAAAAACAATTAAACAAGACAAAAAGGAAAACCTAACTCTACTGCTGGGCCGGCCCAACAGATCCGGCGGCCCACGAACACGCGCTGGCATAGCCCAAAACATGGCTCAGCCCAAGCTGGCTCCCGCCTGAGCCTCAGCGGCTAACAAGGTGGACCCGCGCGTCAGCGAGAGAAACAGGGGAATGGAGGAAGACGACGGCAGGACTCACCGTCGGTGGCTTCTCCGGTGAGACCAACAACGCTACTGTGTTTGTCTCACTCGTGCGCATCTAGTGGTACCCTAAATGGAAGCTATTGGCACGGCTACTGGGGCTGGCGACGAGCACGGTGGCATACGGCCGCGGCATGGTCGGCTCCGACGATGCTAAGGCGTCGCAGCCCGCTAAGGCGACCCTACGAGCTACGGCAGCACTCCTAGAACCTAGCGCAAGATAGAGGAGCGATGGCAAGGGCGCGAGGATAGCTGGCCATGTGGAGCGCCAACTCCAGCGATGGCAGCCATGGCAGCGGTGGAAGAAAACGGACGATTGGCCCTTACCGAGGCTCAATTGACTCGATAGCACGGTGGATAAGGGAGATGGGATCACGGCGAGGCGAGGAACAAGACGACCGGCGCATTTTTGTAGTGGCGAGCTCGATCGGCAATGGCGATGCTTGGTAGGAACGGGAGGGGCTGCGGCGGCTTCTGTGCTGCGTGCTGTGGAAGCGAAAGGAAAGCAAATGGAGCAGGCAACTCGGTCGGGCAGGCGCGTGGGGTGCTCAAGACGTGGCCAGCAGTGCCAGGATGCCTGTGGCGCATGGCCTGCGCGAGCAGAAGGTCGGTGATGGGTGGCGCCACGTGGCCAGCGAACTCTGAACCGGTCGGCCACAACGTTACTGAACGTTTTCTGAAAACAGCGATTCAGTGTTTGATGACCATGACTGACAGCGCCATTTCATCGTGTCAACACGGCTCAACCAATGATCCTTTGCAAAAATGGTGTTCATGAAAAATGTAGATGTACCATGCAGCTACAATTTCTTTTCAAGGACCATGATCTAATTCGCCATGGATAAGAAGTTACATCAAGCCCAAGTTGGCTCGATCCAACTGAAAATGTGTTTATGACTTAGACAAATTTTTCAGTATGAAATCAGTATGTAATTCTAACTTGTGGGCCATGTTTGACCATGTTCCACACATTTTCATGAGTTGGCCATAAAACAACTTTTGTTCCTTAATAAATTAGCTACAACTTTTGTAAAGAGGGTACATCCATGCAAAGTCTCTAAGCTAGTCTTTTGAAACAGTCAAACAGTGACACTCCAAGGGTCAATTCAAGTCAAACCTTCACTTGAGGGCATTTTGGTCATTTTGATCTACATGAACAATGTCCCAACAAGTAACCTAAGTGTAGTTAAGGTGTAATAGACCATGATCAACCACTTTACAAAATTGTTATACCACTTCTAAAGATCACATGTGATAAAGAAATTAAAACAAGCAATTCATTCATATGTTTCAATTCCATGTTTCACATGTTTCATGACCTTGTGGTTATTTTATACGTGTCACATTTCTACCATGTTGCCATGTTTCATGGTATAAGAAACTCAGGTTGCATTCACATGTTACACCATTACTATTCGCAACACTCAAGTATGAAACATACACAATTGGAAAATGTTGCATATGCATGTTTCAGTAACAAAGGCATGATGAGATAGATGATGCACATGTTTATGAAATGAAATGCAATTAGTAGAAGCCAAACACCTAGGGTGTTACAGCCCTCCCCCCTTAGAAAAATCTCGTCCCGAGATTTAGAAAGCGTACCATTTAGTATAGAAAGTTGGATGATTTTCTTTTAAATAATCTTCCCGCTCCCATGTCGCATCCTGTTCACTATGATTACTCCAAACTACCTTGTATAACTTAACCACTCGTGTACGAGTCACTCTTTCTTGAGTATCCAGAACTTGCACGGGCTTCTCCTCATAAGAAAGATCAGATTTCAAGTTGACTTTTCTTGTTGCTATTCTTTCCTCGGGAATACGGAGACACTTCTTCAGCTGGGACACATGGAATACCGGGAATATAGCTCCCATCTCACGGGGTAGATCAATTTTATAGGCTACTCTTCCACTTTTCTCGATAATGCGGTAAGGTCCAACATATCAAGGCTCAAGCTTCCTTTTAATTCCAAAACGCTTTACTCCTTTCATAGGGGATACCTTCAGATAAACATGATCACCTACTTCAAACTCAATAGGTTTTCTTCTCTTGTCAACATAGCTCTTTTGTCTAGCCTGAGCGGCAGTCATATTCTTCTGTATAGTTCGGACTTGCTCTTCGGCTTCTTTTACAAAATCAATACCATAGAATCTTCTTTCCCCGGGTTCCACCCAGTTCAAAGGAGTTCTACACTTGCGGCCATAAAGAGCTTCAAAAGAAGCCATTTTGATACTCTCTTGATAACTGTTGTTATAAGAGAATTCAGCGAGAGGTACCCAGTCCTCCCAAGAGCCTTTGCAAGAGATAAGACAAGCTCTAAGCATGTCTTCAAGAATTTGATTAACATGCTCAGTCTGTCCTGATGTTTGCGGATGATAGGCAGAACTGCGGATTAGATGAGTGCCAAGATTCTAATGTAAGCACTCCCAAAAGCGAGCCGTGAATTGCGGTCCTCGATCAGAAACAATGGATTTGGATACACCATGGAGACGTACCACTTGTTGGAAGTAAATCTTAGCATAATTGTGAGGGTGATAGGTAGACTTGACCGGAATAAAGTGAGCGGATTTAGTTAGACGATCTACGATAACCCAGATGGAATCATAACCCTTTTTGGTAGTGGGTAATCCAACAATAAAATCCATGCTAATTTCTTCCCACTTCCAGCCAGGAATAGAGAGTGGCTGTAATAATCCAGGCCTTATGTGAATAGCCTTGACTCTGCAGCAGTTATCACACCTTGCCACGTAAGCTGTGATTTCTTTCTTCATCTTGGTCCACCAATAATACAGCTTGAGATCTTGATACATTTTACTGCTACCAGGATGGATGGACAATTTAGAAGAATGGGCTTCAGCCATAATTTGATTTCTAAGTTCTTTATCTTTGGGCACCACAAGCCTATCATTAAACTAGAGAATTCCCTTGTCATCGACCTTAAAGTGATTGGTTTCTTTCTCTTTCATCTTCCGCTTGATGTGAAACACACCCACATCAGTCTTCTAGAGTTCGATAATTCGACTTCTAAGAGAGCAATCCACAGTGATATTGTGGAGTACTACAGGATAAAGGAGGTGTGCCAGATGAAAGTCTTCACTAACTAAGGAATTATAATGGGCCTTTCTGCTTAAGGCATCAGCAACCACATTTGCCTTACCAGGATGGTAGTGCACTTGAAGGTTGTAGTCTTTGATTAATTCTAACCATCGGCGTTGACGCATGTTCAACTCGGGTTGAGTAAAGATGTACTTGAGGCTTTTATAGTCAGTATAGATGTTGCACACATTACCCAGCAAGTAATGTCTCCAAATCTTCAGGGCATGAACAACTATGGCTAGCTCTAAGTCATGGGTAGGATAGTTGACTTCATGCTTTCGAAGCTGGTGTGAAGCATAAGCAATTACTTGGCCCTCCTGCATAAGAACACACCCTAGACCGATGCCACATGTGTCACAGTAGACATCAAAAGGCTTCTCGATGTCAGGTTGTGCCAATACAGGAGCAGAGGTTAGTAAGGTCCTCAAAGTGTGGAAAGCCTCTTCACACTTCGGAGTCCACACAAACTTCTCATTTTTTGAAGCAGTCGAGTCATGGGCTTGGCGATTTTTGAGAAATCCGGGATAAAGCGACGATAATAGCCAGCCAAACCCAGGAAACTTCGGACTTCTGTGACCGTAGTAGGTGCCTTCCACTCAAGGACTTCTTGCACCTTAGTAGGGTCAACCGAAATTCCATCACCAGATAACACATGACCTAGAAAAGGTATCTTGTTCAACCAGAATTCGCACTTGCTGAACTTAGCATAAAGCTAGTTGTCACGCAACCGAGTTAGAACAAGTCTTAGATGTTTAGCATGCTCTTCTTCATTCTAAGAATATACAAGGATATCATCAATGAACACGACGACAAACTTGTCCAATTCTGGCATGAATACAGAATTCATCAGGTACATAAAGTGTGCCGGAGCATTGGTCAACCCAAAGGACATGACAAGGTATTCGAACAAGCCATAACGAGTAGAGAAAGCTGTCTTTGGTATATCTTCAGGATGAATTTTGATCTGATGGTAGCCAGACCTCAAATCGATCTTGGAGAATACTTTAGCTTTGGAGAGCTGATCAAACAGAATATCAATGCGAGGAAGAGGGTATTTGTTCTTGATAGTAACAGCATTAAGGGGGTGATAATCTACGCACATGCGCAATGATTCGTCCTTCTTCTTCACAAAGATGGCCGGACAACCCCAAGGAGATGAACTGGGCCAAATCAAACCTTTCTTTAATAGCTCATTCAACTGACTCTTCAGCTCAGCCAACTCATTGGGTGGCATTCTATAGGGCCTTCGAGAAATAGGAGCCGTACCCGGAATAAGTTCTATCTTGAATTCTACATCATAGTCTGGAGGTAATCTAGGCAAGTCATCAGGGAAGACATCTGGAAACTCAAAGACAACCGGTAGATCCTCAATGGCTTGGGCTAGGGTAGCATTGGTTGTATTATGGATAGAGATATCACGAGGTAACTACACTAGAAAACCCTTCTTATCCATAGGATCCCTCAACATTACCACACGGGTTGAGGTATCGATCAACACTCCATTCCCGCTCATCCACTTCATTCCTAGGATTATATCAATTCCTACCCCTGGTAGAACTACAAGATCCATAAGGAATTCTCGATCCCCAATCTTAATCTTTACATCTTTAACTACTTGGTTAGTCAGGATATTATTTCTAGCAGCACTAATACAATAACCACCCTTGACAACTGTAATCACATTCATCTTATGCTTAGATGCAAAAGTAGAACTCACAAAGGAATGCGAAGCACCCGAATCAAAGAGCACAACTGTAGGGTGATCATTAACAAGGAACTTACCAGCGGTGACCACTTCACCAACAAGAATTTCCTCCACTGTAGTGTAGTGAACACGCCCCTGACGGACGTTTCCTTGAGCATTCTTGGAAGGATAGGGACACTTATTAGCCTAATGACTAGGCTGGTTACAGTTCCAGCACGGCCTATTTGCTGGTGGTGCATTGGAGCTGCCCTGCCCAGAGGTATTCTTTGGCAAGGAAATTGTGTACCCCTTGTGGAAACCAGTTTTAGCTTGATTCTTCTTCTGAGGTGGGTGGTATCGGACATTAGCATTGGGTGGACGGTATAGGGTCTTGGATACCATTGGAGCCTTAGACTGAGAAGCACCAGCCTCAAAGTTTCTTTTACGGTTCTTGGAAGCAGCATATATCTTGTCATTATTCTCCTGAGTCAGGGTGTCACTGATAAACTCACTAAAGGTGACACACTTGCAGTTGCCCATAGACTTCATCAGTTTTGGGGAAAGTCCCCTCTTGAAGCTAGCTATTCTCTTGGCATCAGTATCGACGAACTCGGGAGCATACCTCGCCAGGTTGTTGAATGCCTGGAGGTATTCATTAAGACTCTTGTTGCCTTGAGTCAGCTTCATAAACTTTGTATGCTTAATGGCCATGAGACCAGGAGGGATAAAGTGTCCCCTGAAAGCTGCCTGGAACTGGTCCCAAACTATCTCAATGTTAGCAGGGAAGGTGGTCCTGTGATGGGTCCACCAGATGCCTGCGGGGCCTTGGAGCTGGTGTCCTGCATACGAAGCCTTCATTCCTTCAGTCAAACGGAGCAATCCAACCCTTTGCTCTATCATGCTCAACCATTTATCAGCTTGTAATGGTTCTTCTGCCTCATGAAAGATAGGAGGCTTTGTGTCCATGAAGTCCTTAAAGCTGCTGTACTGGTTCGGCTCGGGTCCCTGGCAGACATGCCGATCCTCACGGTTAGCCATCTGGCATATCGCCTCAGCTAGCATGCGCTGACTTTCCACGACCGTCTGCATTAGCTCAGCTGGTGTGGGTGGTGGAGGAGGTGGTTGTTCCTCATCTCCCATGCTACGACCGCGACGAAGGTTATAAGCCATCTGCAAAATGTATAGCCAATGAGCACTGACGATGTGGGAACTTTTGTAGATGAATTGTATAATTATGCCAAACTGAGCCCATTGGAGAGAATAATTTATATAATCAACAGAGGCACAATCATTCATCATAATCACACAACTCATCAAGCACGTCAATTGACACATAAATGTGATGAATTTAACCAACAATCGAGATCCATAGACCGCAAAGACGAATTTCATCAAAAGCTCACATACGCGGAGCATAATACGTTCGATAGGTTACATCCCAGCCATAGTGGTTCCAAACTTACATCAAGGGTAACATAGGGTTCGATATTACATCCAACGATTAACTTGATACAAAGCTACTTGTTCATGCATGAGGATCAACAAAAGACTAGCTCTAGCGCATTAGCTAAGTAGTAAGCTAAACTAGCATCATCCTCGAAGTCAGTGTCGAAGATCTCTCCTCCATCTTCATCACTAATAGGCTCTAACTCCTCATCTTCCTCCTCATCAGGTGGAACATCCTCAGGTCCATTGACCTCCATGTCATCATCACCTTCAGCCATGATGACACCAGAGCCCATCTCATCCTCATTGTCATTCTCAACATCAGGGGGCAGGAGAGGGTGAAGCTGATTATGTAACAGGTGAACCTCCTCATGGAGATTGTCATTGTACTCCTCGGCAACTGCCAACTGCTGCTCTAGCTCCATCTGTCGTGCTCTCAACACATTCTCTTCGTGCCAGGCTTCATTCCGTTGGTTCATCACGTGAACCAACATGCGTTCACAGTTGCGGTGAGCAACTGTCAACCTCTGAACCTCAAGGGTCTCTTGGTCCCTTTCCTGTGTTACTTGCTCCAAACGGTGCTGAGCCGCATTCCTCTCAGCAGTCACCCAGGCCAGCTCTGCCCTCAGCCTTTCCGCCTCAGTAGGCTCAGGATGGGGCTCGCGAGGAGCTAAACGGTGACGAGGCGCCCTGCCTCCAGTGGACTTGCGAGCAGTGTGTTTCGTGCGCGCCATCTGTAGCAAAAAGTTACAACATAAGGGGAGAATCATTTAAGGGATATGAAATTTAATTAGTCGGAACAATCATATTTTAAGGGAGGAAATAATGCAAGAAATGCCATGTATGCTTGAACATGATGCACGCACGATCCGTACGTCCTCACAAACCTAGAACAAGTTAAAGGCTAGCGAAATATACGGTGGCATACATACGTTCTCTCGTATACGATAGCTAGTCGATCTACAACGAGACGTTGTTAGTGTACCTGCAGAAAATTTCATTTCAGCCCAATAATTTCCCAAAAAGCATAGAAAACAAGCAGTAAACTAAATACTTTCATACATGCATCCCCTGATGCACATACTCTAGTATCACAGCTACCCGTCAGAGATACCCACATTTAAGTACTCTCATAGATACATGATCGAACATGTAAGTATGCGAGCAACCACAACTACTCTCCCCTAGACCGACGGTTGGATGGTCATGCTCTCACAACTCCCACTTACCAGAGCGTAGAGGTATTTTGATCCATACATTACCACCCAAGCGGATGACATCCATACAATAGCACGCCGTATGGACGACGAAACAGAAACAAGCAGGAACCCCCAAGTTAGTACTTTAATAAGCCACCTAAGAGTCCTTATTTGGGCATAAGGGATATGACCACTGGCAATACTTAGTATTTAATTTAGGATTTTCACAAATACTTTTGTTTAAAATACACAAATGACATGTTTAGTGTCAAATCTTGCTCTGATACCAGCTGTAACAGAACCAACCAAATCATAAGAACGTAAGTACAAAAACAATTACCGAAGCGATCAAATTCCTGTACTTAAGCTCCCATAATCCCGGTAGTCTGGAAATCACGAAGGATTTCAACCAACTCTCGACATACAAACCAAGATCGTAGTGATTCAACACAACACATCATCTGTTACAACATTTCCTAATAAGCATTCGGATACATCCATCAGAGTTTAAATAGAATATTACAAACCAAGTTTGAGTGTGCGGAAGCAACATAGTTTGGTACAAAACATCATAGTTTTCAATTACATTGCCAAGTCTGAGTCATGTCCCACAAAAGCATTATCAGGTGCGAGAACTAGTAGAGACCGCGCCCAACGGTCTAGTCTTCATCCCCAGGAGAAGGCAGTACTTGCAGCAACCAAAGTAGAACTGGTCATCTGCAATAGGTGGGAGATAAACCCTGAGTACGAGAAGGTACTCAGCTAGACTTACCCGTCAAAAACCAAAAATAAAAGACACCAAGGATTATGCAAGGCTTTGCAGGTGGGCTAGCTTGACACAGTTGCATAAAAGAGCTTATGAATATAGTAGCCAATTTAAACTTAGCATCAAGTTATCATCATTTACCTGTCCACTAGAGTAGCACCTATACTAGAGCACTCACTTATTAGGAGAAAACAATATTAACCATAGCAGGTATAATAAGGCTGTCATCATCATATCATCATTTCCGAACCATTATGTTATTAAGTGTATCTACTTTGGAGATAAGCCCGTCAAGTTCTCACTAACCGGGAGAGACGGCGACTCGAATCGAATTACAACTCAGCTGAGGGGGTATTCCTAACTCTCACCCTAGCATACTTAGCAAAGGTAGCTATGGGTCACATTTGGAACAACTCAGGAACCAAATTCATGGGTTCGATCAGCGCCAGCACTCTCAGGGATTACCCTTCTGCCAGGACGATCAGGACTTTTAAATCACCTGCCCTTGGACTCACGCCTACGGCTCCCTTCCAAGGCGCACTTTATACTTATCGACTCCCGGCCTGAGGTGAGCTACTCGGCTTTGTGGTCGGTCTCTAGACCCGGCCAACTAAGAGAGAGGCATGCGTTCAACATGAATAGGAAAGGCTCCAAGATTCAGTCCTTAATCGACACAGACAGAATCACTGCAAATCGGCAAGCCTCCGTCCAGTCTTCATTTCAATTTAAGACTGGTTCTTTTCCACGATAGCAAATATAGCCAACCGTGCCATATGTATCTTCCTATATCTCGTAGGTGACAGAAAATCACCTGACTTGTACCGTGTTAAAGCAGGGCTAAGCACTACATGAGCCTGAGCTACATAGGATTTAGGGTATCAATATCTAGACAAGGATTGGATAACCAATGCAGCAAGTGTTTGCATCCAACACCTAAACTTAATGCAACAATATATATATGTAACAATAATACTGTAACTGCATTTCGGAAATTAGGAGGCTTAATATGCTCTGGGGCTTGCCTTTCACAAAGTTGCAAGGACGGTGGTCTGGGCACTCAATGGCGACCTCGTCTGGCACTTCTCCTGAAGGCTGCTCCTCCTGAATCTCCGGTGTCGGCTGCTGCTGCTCGCTCGGTTCCTCGAATTCCAGCAGGGTTACTCCTTCCGGTACACCTATTACATGCCGATGCATAAGATAAATATCATGGATGCATAAGGAATGACATGATGCTCAATGATGAATGAATCACAGTAAGTGTTTACCAAAAACATCCCTGGACACTCGTTTACCGAGTAAGACTAGCCCTATTCAAATCACTTTAAGCATGTATCTAACTTAACTTAAAGAACAAGATCAACTTACCTAACTTGCATAACCTAAGATAAAGATGCTTATCTTCGGTTAAAGGCCTAACACCTAGGAACATTACCACAACTTAGAAACAGTAAGGGTATACATAATTTAACATTTAAAGTTTCATATGCATACAAGTAGTCCCTTAATTCAATCACAACCAAAGTTCTACAATTCCAAATGACTTGTATGAGGACATTCTGGAAAGCTTATGAAATTTTCTACAAATCATTTGTAAACATCAAAGCATGATTCTCACGTTAATCAAATCGACTTCCAGTAAACCTAGAATCTGTCCAGAAATGACAGGGTTACTAACTTAATTATTTAATGATGATGCAAAAGCATAATTTGACCAAGCCAAGTTAACCAACATGTTTTGCATACTAGAAAAACACTAGAAAGTATAGTGCCAACTTCTAAATAAATTATTTAATATCCTTTTCACATTTATTTAGTTAATTAGGTGATTAAAGCAATATATAGTAAAACTATTCATAAAAATCTACAAAAATTACAGTAGCTATCTCATGCTTCACATAGACTACCATAAAAATTTCAAAGCCATTGGGCAAGCAAAACTTGTTGTACCCAAAATAACAGGTGGCATGCCTATTTTTAGCATAATTAGGAAACCCTAATGAAAAGTGTCAAGCAACAGATTTCACATTTTTCCTAGCATCATTCTAGCATAAGAACCTTACTCACCAAATTTTACCTATACTGGATCTATAGAAAAATTATGAAAATTCACACAAGATCCATCCATTGATAAAAAGAAATTCTATAACTTAAAAACTATACATGCACTAGCTCTGAAATTTTAACCAGAGATTCTACTAAGCAATAACAGATTACCCACAAAATTTCATAATTTTTGGACCACAGAAACTCAAGATAAAATTCAAACAAGTTTGCATGCATCTAAAAACACATTTCAAAGTCCTATTTTATTCATCCAAAATTTCTAAAACATGTGCTCATATAATATTTTTATTAAATAACAGACCTTACCAGGAACTCAACAAAATTGGAACCATAACATTTGGATCTACCAAACTTGAGTTACACATTTTTGAATCTATACATAAATCTTATGAAAAACAATTAAACAAGACAAAAAGGAAAACCTAACTCTACTGCTGGGCCGGCCCGACAGATCCGGCGGCCCGTGAACACGCGCTGGCGCGGCCCAAAACGCGGCTCAGCCCAAGCTAGCTCCTGCCTGAGCCTCAGCGGCTGACAAGGTGGACCCGCGCGTCAGCGAGAGAAACAGGGGAACAGAGGAAGACGACGGCGGGACTCGCCGTCGGTGGCTTCTCCAGCGAGACCAACGGCGCTACTATGTTTGTCTCACTCGTGCGCATCTAGTGGTACCCTAAATGGAAGCTATTAGCATGGCTACTGGGGCTGGCGATGAGCACGGCGGCGTACGGCGGCGGCATGGCCGGCTCCGACGATGCTACGGCGTCGCAGCCCGCTAAGGCGACCCTACGAGCTACGACAGCACTCCTAGAACCTAGCGCGAGATAGAGGAGCAATGGCAAGGGCACGAGGATAGCTGGCCGCATGGAGCGCCAACTCCGGCGATGGCAGCCATGGCGGCGGTGGAAGAAAACGGACGATTGGCCCTTACCGAGGCTCGATTGACTCGATAGCACGGTGGATAAGGGAGAGGGGATCATGGCGAGGCGAGGAGCAAGATGGTCGGCACGTTTTTGCAGTGGCAAGCTCGACCGGCAACGGCGATGCTCGGTAGGAACGGGAGGGGCTACGGCGGCTTCTGTGTTGCGCGCTGTGGAAGCAAAAGGAAAGCAAATGGAGCAGGCGACTCGGTCGGGTAGGCGCGCAGGGTGCTCAAGACGCGGCCAGCAGTGCCAGGATGCCCGTGGTGCGTGGCCTGCGTGAGCAGAAGGCCGGCGACAGGTGGCGCCACGCGGCCTGCGAACTCTGAACCGGTCGGCCACAATGTTACTGAACGTTTTCTAAAAACGGCGATTCAGTGTTTGATGACCATGACTGACAGCGCCATTTCATCGTGTCAACACGGCTCAACCAATGATCCTTTGCAAAAACGGTGTTCATGAAAAATGTAGATGTACCATGTAGCTACAATTTCTTTTCAAGGACCATGATCTAATTCGCCATGGATAAGAAGTTACATCAAGCCCAAGTTGGCTCGATCCAACTGAAAATGTGTTTATGACTTAGACAAATTTTTTAGTGTGAAATCAGTATGTAATTCTGACTTGTGGGCCATGTTTGACCATGTTCCACACATTTTCATGAGTTGGCCATAAAACAACTTTTGTTTCTTAATAAATTAGCTACAACTTTTGTAAAGAGGGTACATCCATGCAAAGTCTCTAAGCTGGTCTTTTGAAACAGTCAAACAGTGACACTCCAAGGGTCAATTCAAGTCAAACCTTCACTTGAGGGCATTTTGGTCATTTTGATCTACATGAACAATGTCCCAACAAGTAACCTAAGTGTAGTTAACGTGTAATAGACCATGATCAACCACTTTACAAAATTGTTATACCACTTCTAAAGATCACATGTGATAAAGAAATTAAAACAAGCAATTCATTCATATGTTTCAATTCCATGTTTCACATGTTTCATGACCTTGTGGTTATTTTATACGTGTCACATTTCTACCATGTTGCCATGTTTCATGGTATAAGAAACTCAGGTTGCATTCACATGTTACACCATTACTATTCACAACACTCAAGTATGAAACATACACAATTGGAAAATGTTGCATATGCATGTTTCAGTAACAAAGGCATGATGAGATAGATGATGCACATGTTTATGAAATGAAATGCAATTAGTAGAAGACAAACACCTAGGGTGTTATAGTGGCCGCCCCGATGCCACTCATGCCCTCCACCAACATGGCGCCAGCCAGCTCTAGGCACGTTTGTTAGAGGAGGCTCTTCTTCGAGGCAAGCCACAGGAGAGTCCCATGTCCTCCGACGCTACAAGGGACATGTCAGTCAGTCCACAGCAAAAATTCGTTAGGACGAAAGGTTGACAAAAACTCCTGACTCTCCTTGACGCCATCACACGAGGATGTTTTGGGGCTGGCTTTCTTAACCTCGGCTGCTCCTCGACAGCACATTACCGCTTTGAGCCCTCCCTCTACTCGGAGGGCTTAGACGAATCAAAATGGCCGCCTCCCGCTGACTCCGGAGGCGCCACCGAGGGCTCAGACGGAGTGGGGCGACCTGTTTCTGCTGGCTTCGGGGCCACCATCGAAGGCCTGGACGAGGCAAAGTAAGCTGACTCTGTTGGTTTCGAGGCTGTCGTCAACGGTCCGGATGGGGTAGGGTGGTTTGATTCAGCAGGCTCTAGGGGCGTGTCCTTCCCCTCTTGCCTTATGACATGCCACGGGAAGGGCCATAGGCGGGTCCTCGTTCTTGGTGGCCATATCATCCCACGGGATGGGCGACATGGAGCCGTCATCCTCCTCCTCTTCTTCTTCTTCCTCCTCTTCTTCCGACGAGCCTTGACGCCGCTTCTCTCGCTGCAGCTTTGCTTGCTGCTTCGACCACCGTTTCTTCTCCTCATCATCCTTCTTCTTCCTCATTTGTTCATCCGTAGCATGGTTCGCTACCCTCAAGGCCACATGCTCTGGCAGCAGTGCGACAGAGTACCAAAAGGCTAACCCCACCGACAGCTCGATGAAGCCCGTGTCCGGCCGCATCACGGGATGCCCCAGTATTGGGAACATGACGTCAGCCTCCCCCATGGCCTCCCTGACACATTACGTGACCTCGCTATCATGGAGCAACCCCTGGGCGAGCGTCATCCTAACGAGCTATGCGTTCGGCGTCATCCCGTACAGTGGAAGAACGCGCGCCATTAGGGGCGCCACCCTCCTCGCGTGATACCCCTCGATGACACTAGCCACATGGAGGTTGTGGGTCTTCAGGAACATGATGGCCTCAAGGAGGTCGTGCATCCTCTTCTTCTCCTTAATGGGTGACTCCCACAGCCATGACGGTGGTACCTCTTCGATCAGGCACCCGGAGAAGATCGGCAAGGGAGCGGTAGGGTCATTCTTCAAGTAGAACCAATGCGAGTGCCACCCCTTGTTGGATCTGGAGAGCTGGCAGGGCACGTACTCGACCACCCGCTGCCCCTAGAGGTGGATGCCCACGCATCCCATTGGCATCGGGGTCTCTCATCCTCTCTCCTTCTTCTTGATCAAAGAGATAGAGAAGAAATATCTCCACAGCTCAAAGTGGGGCTCGATCCCCAGGTACCCCTCACACATCACGATGAAGGCCACGATGTGCTGGATCCCATTGGGTTTCAAGTGCTGCAGCTCAATCTGATAGTGGTGCAGTAGCCCCCAGAAAAATGGGTGTGGAGGAACCGCGAGTTCACTCTCGTGGAAGGGTGTGAAGGAGACGATGTAGCCGTCGGGCGACGCCGATGCATCCTCACGGCCGGGCACAAGCCACTCCTCCATATTAGTCCTCTCGCAGAGAAGACCACGCTTGACGAGGCCCTCCATGCACGCATGGGTAACATCGGAGTAATACCATGAATCCATGAAGGATGGAGGCGGCGGCGAAGAAGCGGAAGCTATAGATCTAGGGCTCCAGCGGCGGATTAGCAAGCACGGTAGATCCAAACAGTGGCGATGGAGAAACGGAGAAGGTAAGGCTATAGTTTTGGTGTGTAGGAATGCAAAGGGGGAGGCCGCTATTTATAGGGTGAAGTGGGGCGAGAAGGTGAATTGTCCGCCTAGATTCGTGCGCCCGCTATGCCGCATCATGTCACCTCCCTCCGAAGATCGCACACATGCTATCTCTGGTCACGCCCTCAAAGGATACGCTAGATGATGGTTCACCTGTTCAATGGGCCAAGATCCATCACAGGCAAGGAGAGATACGGAGCTGAAAACGCTCCTATGGCCCATTTAGGACCAGGAGTCCGAAGGTTGGCCCGCTTCAAGGCACCCTTAGAGCAAGGGATGGTAAGGGATGGGTCCAATAGAGGCCAGTACCCGGGCACACGAGCGCCGCGGGCATCCTAGCCCACGTTCGAGTCTTGGTCAGTTCCTAGTCCATGGTTTTTCCTCGAAGAAAGGCAACAAGCCCTTGGGACCGACCGAACGGATCCAAGAACTATATGGACTGGCCGCCAAGAGTCTGGAGTCGGTCACCAGCTGACCAATGCTAGACCCCCGTGAACGGGAAGCTGGGGCCCCACTCGGACTAGCCCGTTAACAGCTCACCGAGCACCATGTTTTTATCCATCAAGGAAAAACATGGCACGGCTCAGCCCCTCCGTTTTATCGAAAAAATGCTTGAGGGATGACGATCACAAAGACGAGCCAACCCTCAACAGGACCCTTGCCACGCGCGCGGGCTCAAGGGAAGTTGGACTCGTAAGGAGACCGAACGCGCGATCGTAGTACGATGGCAGACCAATCGGATCCTAGGGGATCAGAATCAAGAACAACCTTTCCGACCTCCCGAACACTACGGTTACATGCCCCAAGAAGACCGATCGTGACAAAAGAAAATCGCCGTCCTACCAGGACACGCCGTGGGCTAAAAAAGAAGGCCAATGCCCTCAGAGTCCTCCATCCAGAAAAGCCTCCAAAGGAGTATTCTACTCCCCCGCAAGCTCAGGGGCTACTATCGGGTATCGTTATTAGGGATACCCAAAGCAAGGAGGTTAGCGCCCACGCTGACACCCCCAGATGGCTCGAGACATATTAAAAGGTCTCGAGCGACCCCAAGGCCGCGGACTCCGTCTCGCCCAAGGTCGTGGGTTCTGTCTCACCTAACCCTCGGGTGCGGTCTCCGTCTCGCTCGACCCTCGGGTGCGGGCTCCGTCTCACCCGACCCTAAGGACACGGGCTCCGTCTCGTCCTTACCCCTCGGGTGCGGGCTCCATGTCGCCCAAGGTTGCGGGTTCTGTCTTGCTCGACCCTCGGGTGCGGGTTCCGTCTTGCTCGACCCCGATGCCGTGGGCTCCGTCTTTCCCGATCCCTCGAGTGTGGGCTCCGTCTTGCTCGACCCCAAGGCCATGGGCTTCGACTCGCCCAACCCCTTGGGTTTGTGCTCCTTCTCGCCCGACCCCAAGGACGCGGGTTCCGTCTCGTTCGACGGGGACCCATACCGCCGCCAACCACTCCAGGTCCAGGCGTATGGACCTGGGTCAAAACTCTGACACCAGGAAAGAGGATGGCACGCCTCGATGTAACCCATAGCGTGTCGGTATTGTTCTGCCTAACTCTCGTACGGACGCTGACAGGCGCGTCAGCTTACCACGACGTCCGCCGGGATAGAGTGGGACGCCATGACCAGCAGATGCCGCCTGCGCATGGCGCTAGTGACGAATAGGGCCGCGACGTGAAGCTGTCTCTGTTGACATCTACAGGATCGGCGGGACCCGCATGAAGGAGAAGAAGGATCCACCCTAAAAACCTTCTTCTCTCTTTTCGCGCTCTCTTTCTCTTATCTCTCGTTCTTTTCCTTTTCCTACAGTGTAACCCGCGCTTTTCCTTCGCCTATAAAAGGGAAAGTATGGCGCCCCCACCCGGGGGCCCGGACGAACGAATCGAAACACAGGAGCATGACACGAGCAGATAGCTGAGCAGCAATCCAACTCTTAGCACTCGTTCACTCCTTCCACCAGAGACTTTGGATCCTTTCCCTCTTTCGCCTATTTGTAACCGCTACTGCAAACCAAGTGCCAGTAACACGAGCAGCAGCGAACTGGAAGTAGGGGCGTTCCGCCCGAACCTGTATAAACCCTTGTGTCTTCCGAGCACACCATCCGAGCCAGACGCGCAAATACAAATTTACTCATCGGTGGTCCGAAAACACCGACAGAACTCCAACAATACTTGTTTTCCCATCAAGACACGTAGAATTATCGTATCCAATTCACTATTACTTTACTGATTATTTGACCCATGCAAAAGTCATTTTTTTCTCAAATTTGATTACATTTATAGAGAATAATATCAACATTGGTTTACTATAAAAATATACTCCATCGTTTATTCGATAACACTTGTTATTTGGAATGATAAATGATATTTTTTAAATTATTTAATGAATAAATTTATAATTAATTGTGTAAAATATATTTTTTTGGGGACAGAAGGACTAGATGATTGCAGCTAGACCATACCGTGCGGTCCATTTCAGCTTTTTCAAATATTGCTATATCAACGCCTTGTCACGTTTCATTAAGAACTCTGTAAACACGCGTACTACAGTTTTATCGTCACACTACCAATTAACATTACTCCGCATTGCATATGCACCTCTTCGACGTCACGGAAACGATATTTTTTAGTTTTTTTGTAAAGGAATTGTTATTATTACGGACAAAATAAAACCTGGCTGCCTGCCTGGCACACTTTGCAAGTTGCAACTTGCAACTTGCACAATTTACATATGAGCCCTTCCACAAAATAAAAGCCTACACAAATCCTCAACCCCGTCGCCACTTCAACGCCGTCCTCCCTCTCTCCCTCCCTCGCGATCGCCCAAATCCTTCCTCCCCGCCCGCGCCGCCGCGAATCCCAAGGCGCCCCCGATGCCCGCCGTCGTCACTGCTGCTGCTGCAGCCGCTGCATCGGGCGGCGCGCTCCTGCTCTTCCTGCTCCTCAACTGCTGCACGCAGCCGGCGTCGGACGCGGAGAGGGAGAGGGAGAGGGAGGAGGACGAGGCGTCGCCGCTGCTGTCGGGATCGGGGCCGGGTCCGGGAAGGGAGGCGGGGAGCGGCCGCGAGGAGGAGGAGCCGTGGCCGGACGGGCGCCCGTGACCTTCTGCGAGGCGACCGCGGTGGCAGCGCGCACGGCGCGGCGTACGTGGGAGCTCACCGTCGGGCGGTGGGGCCTCCACGGGCTTGCCTTCGGGATCAGGCGCCACATGAAGCGTCAGGTTAGCTAGATCCCTCCATTTGCTCTCCCTCTCTTGTCTCTTGTTCACTCGGTCTCTGACTCAGGGTGTGCCACGTTCTCTGCTTCCTCTGCTCGTGTTTCGTTTTCGTTTGCTCTGCTTTGGTATGGGATCAAGCATAGCATGATTTGACCAGCGGCTTTCGAACCAGAGTGACCATAGAGCTCAAACAATCACAGTAACTAGTTTCTGCGGTTGGTGAATGCGAGTGCTGTTGCCTCCAGCGCTGAAGCAACTAGGTAGTCGCTTTCAGTAGAGTGTTTCCGTTTCTCAACTTGCTGAAAATGTTTGTGTGAAGGTTGAGCTTCTTATCATTTTACGGTTTGACTTGCATTGACTTGGAAGACAGGTTTGAGTTTCCTTTACTTTTGGTCCTTTTTTTAACTGTTGCTTTTGCTATATAATATTTTTTGAATTGTTGGTCAGTTGCTTGCCTGACTTCGTACCGTCACTGTACTACGACTCTGCACTTGCGGTGCCCCGATCATAATGATGTGCCCAGTACTTGAGCTCGAGTTAAGATCGGTTGTATGTATGCTAAGAAGTCATGGATCTGTAAGATCCAGTTTGTCGATTTTCTGAAGTCAATAATGCACTTCGGATCATAATATTGGAGGCATACAGCTAATGATGTCATAGTTGTGCAAGCATCTATTTGAGAGAAAATGGAAGCTACACATGTTAGTGATGCTGGCATCACAATGATCTTCCTCTCCTGTCCTTCCATCGTTCTCATGAATCATGACAGATCCAGGCATTGTTCAGATGGATCCAGCTGTTAGTTATGATTGCATGAATATTACTGAACTAGTCCCACATTGAGACCAACAAATTCACTCATATGTCTTTGTATCATCCCAAGCCCTTCATGAACCAGCAAACTGTTTCTTCCATTATTGGAAGTCAACTAAATCAGTTCGACTCTGCATAATATTACCACTTTGTATTGCTCTTTTGAACACATTTTACTCATAGGCAATGTAGGAAGACATATGGTTAACATATTTTCTTCTCTGTGCCATGTTAGGGTAATTGCAGCATGAGTATAGTGGAAATGATTGTCTCCAACTTAAAGGGCATCAGACATATACTGAAGTATCTTCTCTTCTTGAGTACTTGAAGCTTTGCATGTTCTTCTCAAAGAAATCTTTTTCAGCATTTCTGAAGTTTGGTGGGTACAAACAAGAAGATATTCTTATTCACAAGGCTAGGGCGAGGGTGAGTAAGTATCGCGGGCGTTAACTTAAGCTTAAGGTCATAATTAACATTCGTTCCCATATGTTGGTACAAAATATCTTATTCTTTGTTCATTGCTCAATGCAGCTCATGCAGCCTTCTTTCGCATTGGTGTGTGACCAAAGAACCAAGTGCTTGCTGCTTTTCATTCGGGGTGCTATCAGCACTAAAGAGCGCCTCACTGCAGCAACTGCTGCTGAAGTTCCTTTTCACCATATAATTCTAAGTGAAGGAAAGATCAGCAATGTAGTTTTAGGATATGCACACTGTGGGATGCTTGCTGGAGCTCGTTGGATTGCAAAACTTATTATTCCCCATCTTCATAACAAAATGCAGGAATTTTCTGGGTACCACATAAAGGTAATTCTCACTAATTATCTGCACGTAAATGAAATGAATAAATGTGCATCATGCTGCAGTTTATTGTACCTGAATATACAGCCCCTTCTATTTTGTCTAGTTTTCTTGTAGTCGAAAGTGCTGCTTGCAAATATTAACTGTTATTCTAGTGATTGATGCGCTGTATTCATAGTAAAATTACTGATATCAAAGTCATCTTGTTGTCAATATCACTGCTTTATACTGTTGCATTTCATACTGTCTATATTCTGGCTGAAATAAATGGAAACTTGCACTTTCATTGGTTATTTTTGTGTAGAGATTCCAAATTTGAGGATGTTCTACTTTATTTTCTACCTATGTACCTAGGCTTTCGGTAGAGATTTTTAGACATGCTAATGTGGTTTGGATATATACCTTTTAAGCTTATGAGTTCGTCTTGTGATTTGCTTCAAACTGTTGTATGAAGCTAGCATTAGTGCTCGGCACAGATAATAAGGTTTACATGTCTTAATGTGATATAATACAACTAGGTGTTATCCTTTTCGTTAGGTCATTGGGCATTCAATGGGATCTGGCATTGGAGGGATTCTGACTTACATTCTCCGTGAGCATTATGAGTTCTTGTCATGCAGCTGTCTGGCATTTTCTCCTCTTAAGTAAAATTTGACAAACTTTCAGTTTTGTTGATTGTTGAAAGTTCGATTTGGAAGCTCTTGCTTTTCATTTTATTTATAATGCTAAGATCCTGTGCTGGCATTTGGAAATCTTATCTGGCTCTCAGATGCCCTTTGATTTTAGTGTTTGAATTGGGCTAGTTGGTCACTTTATGTCTCTTTTGTTAACCTTTCTCTGTTTGAATGTTGGCAAAGTAGTCATTACACAAGATTCTCATCCATGCTAATTATATTCTGGAAAATTTCTTTCCTGAATTTGCATCAGTTAACCATGATTTTAAAGTCGAGGACATAATAAAGACTTCCAGGCAATTTCATTTTTTTTAACATAACTTCCAGGCAATTTCATTCCTGAATGCAAAGCTAATGAAACTTCATTTGACTTGTGGGATCTATGCTATCCGATTATAGTCACAAAGTTCCCTGCTCGATGGGGCCGAGTAACGGGGTCAAGGAACGTGGCAAACTACTTACGAGAGGTTTTACAAGTAGGGTTGAAAATGACCTCGCGTACTTGGGTCGGGCAAGGATATTTCTGGAATTCTAAGTACCTGGATTACTGGGTGGGGTCTGTGACCATGGAAGTGACAGAAGTATATTTATTTCATAGAAAATTATTTCTAGCATTCTGAAGTACCTTTTGTGTTATTTAGCTGCATGTATGACATGGGAGCTGGCGGAGTCAGGCAAGGATTTCATCACTTCTCTTGTCAATAGAAATGATGTGGTGCCAGCATTTTCGAAAGTTTCTTCTGAGAGCCTGCGATCTGAGGTATCCTGATGGCAACTCTTTGCAGTAGCTTATAAAATGTAACTGGACTTTAGCCGACACAGACTCCTTTAGGAGTTGGCGAGTAATAAAAGTATTAAATACCACAAAATACTCCTCATTGAATGGCAATGCATACCTTACTCACTTTCTGATATCACAATATATTTTAGCTTCACAATTGACGTCTCATTTCTTGATGGTAGGTGATGGTATCATCAAAGCTGGATGATGTGCAGGATCACTTTCACCATGGTTTATTCGCCAGTATAAGTCAGCGTGTTGCCTTCATCAAGTCCCATATGCTCTCCATCTCTAACTCAACAGGGAAGATCACAAATCATGGCTCTAGTATTTCTGAGGTAAAATCCCTCAATATTCCCAGCTTGTACCCATGAACATTTTATGGCTGCTCTGGTTACTGAAATCACCAAGTTAACACAATGATTTTTTTTTTCCAATTTTGAATGAAAGGTATCTAAGACACATCTGAAGTCCTGTACAAATATGAGGTTAATCACCCAGGGTTTGTAATTTACAAGTAGCAGTTGAGATCCACTGAATCTTTCTGATGTGCCGTCCCAATCAATACCAATACCACTAGTCCACTAGCAACTGTGGGCCAGCAACACTTCTGTCTAGGACTATTTAATAGATCCTACATATAGGTTTGAGTGATTATCCTTCAATTGACACTGCAAGCGCTAAACAATATATCATGTGGGATATAATAGTCTGCTGCCCATTAACTCCTACCAAGTGCATTTCTGCTTATGTCTTGAGTTTTCTGGGAAGCCCCTTTCTTTCACCAAGCCAAGCAAATTAGTGTGAGCATGCTGTAAAAATAAGTAACTACGATTATGTTTTCTTTTCTCTCATTTTAGACTAGAATTATGATTTCTGAGAACATTTTCCTTGTGGCATGCAGCCTTTGCTCAAAGAATCGGCAAATACCATACCGCCTACAGCAAATGGACACAGCACTGACTGTATCCAGCAACAAGTTGTTGCCTGTGAAGAAACGGTCGTTCTACTAGGCAACAACGACCATTTGATGTGTGCCAAGCCTGCTGATTCAGGCCTCACATCACAAGAAGGTTCAGACAGCAACGCGGCATCAGACACTCAACAATCGCCCTCGCCAACAGACGAAGGAGAAGAAGAAGCTCCGAACCAGAACGGCGCCGGAAAGGATAAGCAGAGAGAACCGGTTTCAGCGGGCTGTTCGTCGCGCCAGCTCTTCCCTCCTGGCAGGATCATCCACATGGTTGCGCTGCCCCCGCCGCCGGACCCAAACTCCGGCGACGGCACGGGCAGCGATGAGGTCATTGGGATATACGAGACGCCGAGGGATTTGTACGGGAAGATACGGCTCGCGCCCAACATGATTAAAGAACATTACATGCCTAGCTATATAAGTACGATGGAATCGTTGTTGGAACAGCTTGGGAAGGACGATGATGATACCAGTGTATGTACCGCATCAAATGACCTGTGAATTATTGTATAGAACTCGGTTGTGATTAATCCAATTCTTTCTCATCATCTTATTTTCTCTCACTTTTTTTTCGTTGACCGAGTGACATGGACGTCGCCTGTCCGTACGCGCGTCTCCGGCTCGTTCTCGCCACGCTGGCACGCATGCCGAGCTTGCGAATTCCCTCTCGGCCTCACGCTACAAGAGAGCACCTCCAGGCTTCCATGAAACAAATTCAGGCGTCCGTCCGTCCCCTTCCGCTGCAACCCGCAAGCCTGCTGCATCTCTCGCAAGGATCGACATGGCCGCCTCTGGTGGTGGTGGTGGTGCTGCTCTCCGCGGCCTCGTCGTCGTCCTCGCCGTCGTCTCCGTCTCCATGTGGGGTGCGGAGGCCACGATCAACGTCAAGGAGACGTGCTCGTTCACGGCGCACCCGGACCTGTGCGAGAAGGACATGACCCAGCTGCTGGGCCTGGGAGGCGCGCCGGCGCCGGCGCCGGCAGCGACGACGTCGGCCTGAGATTAGCTAATGCTGCATGCAGCATGCAGCATGCATTCGCGATATTATAATAATATAATGTGATGTAACTTTGGTGTATCCTGCTGTTTGATCGTTTGGTGCGTGTCCTCGATCTCTAAGGCTTGTCTAAGCGTCGCGTTGCGGACACCACAGCTGCTATGCTGCTCGGGCAGCGGTTTGGTGCACGTTGTAACGTTTTACACTCCTCTTAATGAAAAACGCGTCAACAGACGTGTTCTAACAAAAAAAGATCATCCGGGACGACGCTAATGTCTTCAAGAAATTAAATAGCTCCTGAGTGAAATGATGGATCAATCAACACGTGCATGTTTCGTCGTGCTGAGTTTCATTTGTTTTTGTTTTTTATATAAAAAAATGTCGTTCATGTTCTACCTTAGAATTCCATCATCAAGGCTAAAAGCTAGCACATGTGTCATTAGGCGGCATGCCACCAGCGCTTTCGCACAAGGGTAAGGCAGCTGCTGCTGCGGCAGCGTCGTCGGCGAGCAGTAGTGAGGCGGAGCCAGCCGTCGACTGGGCGGAGAATGAGCGTTGCCGCAAGGGGAAGACGCCGGTCGTGAACGAAGACGGCGCATGCGCAGCGGTCGCTCGCCGGCCTCCTGCTGGCAAGCTCCTGGGCGACGCCATCCGGTCCCACGGGAGCACCGCCGTGGCCGGCTTCCAACCACCATCCAGAACGACGAAGCCCAAGAAACCACGAACGAAACCGAAGAAGCCAGCAAAGAAGGACCGAACGAAACCCAAGAAGGAGAAGGACCGCGGCGCCTGGTTCTGGTGCGGCACGGGGAGAGACGGGATGTCATCGGCCGGGTCCGACAGGATCGGCGTCGTGAGTGACAGGCTGCGGACCACCCTGAGGGGCCTCTGCGTCGCCGCCCCCGTGCGCCTCTACGGCAGGTTTCTGACCAGGTGCGACAGGGACATCCAGCAGACACGCCTGCTCATGTCGTGCAAGCGATGGCGCGCCTACGACGCCGAGTTCCCGCTCTGCGCGTTCCTGACGGAGGAAGAAAAGGAGAAGGCGCACGGCGCGGGGCTGCCGCTCACGGCGTACGACCGCGGCGGCGACGCGTACGAGCTCACGTTCAGGTTCTTGGAATGCAACGTCGCCTACCGGCTTATCTATAAGTGGGGCGACTTCCTCAGGCACAAAGGCCTCGTCGTCGCCAAAGACGAGCCGGCACCGGTGGACGACGACGTCATGCTCGACCTGTGGATGTTCCGCCCGCCGGGGCCGGGAGGGAAGGTCGGAATGGTCATGCTGCACTACCGCAGAGGCGACGCCGCGCACGCCGACGCCGCCTTGGACGAAGTGGAACAGAAGAGGCTCCAGATGATGCTGAACAATGGCGACGACGCCGCCGCCGCCGCCGCCGCTGTTATGGAGGACGTTGTGGGTGATGCGAACGAGAAGGGGGACGAGGACGCTGGCGTGATGGGCGAGGTGGCGGCCGCCGCACCCGCACCATCGTCCCCGTCGGAGCCTAGTCGTGGTGGTGCAATAGAGGCGGCCGAGGCCTCATCGTCCCCGTCGGAACCTGATGGTGTTGGTGCGAAGGCAGCCGAGGAACAGGCTGGTGCTCTGGGCGAGGTAGCGCACGACGCACCGTCGACTTCATCAGAGCTCCATGGCGGTGCCGGCCGGAGGACGAGGTGACAGCACCATTGTCGTTGGGCGGCGATGGAACAGAGGATGAGGAGCAAGAGGCCGGAGGTGCGCTAATGGTAATGGTACTGGAGGTGGAGGCTGCCACACAATCATCGTTGGACTCGAATGCTGGTGGTGCGCCAAACGAGGTAGCCGCGCCACCATCATCGCCAGAAGCTGGTAGCGGTGCCGCCATGATGGCGACGGAGGATGATGAGGCTGCTGACGAACTGGCCGAGGCAGCCGCGCGCTCGTGGAATGTTACCAAGTACGAGTACCAAGCCGCACAAGGGCTGGTGATGCTGTCTAGAGCTAATAGTAATAGCTATAGCCCCGTGGATATATCTACATACGGCAAATCGAAACTATGATACTGTGAAGTGTGGGTCGTTAGAGCATGATGCATGGAGCATGGTGTTGGTTTAGGACTTTTAGACTGTCTCTTTACCTGGTTTTGTATTTGTATTTTGGCCAACGGTACCAGAACACAGCTCATACTTGTTACAGACTAACAGATCAAAATTCGAGTGTCAGCAAAAACATATCTCCCAGGTTCCATGAAGAATTAAAGACCAACAATCGGGTGCTAGTATAGTGATATTGACAAAAAAAAAACCCAAATAAATAGCCGGATTTGAATGAATGGGCCTAGGTGTCCAATGGCCTTACAAGGAAATCTGGGCTGACATACCCGACCCTACATACATCACCATATAAATAAGGTAAATGCACATATTTCAGTGCTTCGACAACAGGATAGATTCATTGACACATAAATTCGTAAACAGAAAGCACAACTTCATGAACATATAATCTAGGGAAAGATATATAAGCTAAACAGCGATTTAGCCCAAAGTCACAATTAGCAGCAGATAACCAAGTTCACCATGAGTTTTCAAATTGATGCAAAAGACAACATGAACATCACTGCAAAGAAAACAAAAAGGTTAAATAGAGCCATGCCATTATAAACTCCACTACCCTCGTCTACTAGGGCAGATGCTATTACAATTTATCAAAAAATTGAAATATGCCATTTTCTACGCCCATGGGCTACTTGGACGGTTGGACCATCTGCAGGCCATTGTGTTCTCGTATGCACCAAAATGCCACTTTCTTCCACGTCTATTCCTTCTTGACCTACGCGTGGATAGCGCGTGGGGTTGGCGCCCCCCCGGTCACCCTCTGAGCTCGTCCTCACGGTCCTCACGCTCGCCGCCGAGTCCGCCCAAGAAGACAGGCGAGTCCATGGTCACCACCCGCACACCGTTCACTACCAACCTTTCCTCCGCCTCTAGCTTCAGCTCAGGCAAGTCCCCAAGCACACCGCCACCTCCTGGACGGTTGGACCATCACCGCGTCCATGGTATCCAGCCCCAATGCGATCCAGGTGAGATGGAGATCTGGCGGCGGCCCAATGAGATGGAGATCTAATGACTAGCGAGGTGTGGGGATTGGGAGGGCGACGACCACCTTGGCAGCGTCATGTCCGGCTTCGAGTTATCTAGTCTACGGCCATAGGGACATGGCCACCGTTTCCAACGACCACGCTTGGCGTCCTCCTTGCGAGGCTCGTGAGCCTTGTCGCCGGCACTTGCAGCATGGCCACCGATAGTAGGCCTAGGTCGGGCTTGGAACTAGTAGGAGGTGCGACAAAGTGGCTGGTAGCGTGAGCTCCAGGGTCCCGTGGGGGAATAAGGATGGCGAAAGGGATGACAAGGACTCACATGTCAGCGAGTGGAGGGAGGCAGAGCATAGGAGTATTCTGGTTCATACGAAAATACAGCGATTTGCAAGTGGGTCAAAGCCTGCGGGCGTACAAAATAAATGGCATATTTCAAGTTCTTGATGAATTGTAATGGCACCTTCACTTTTTAGGCGAGTAGTGGCGTTTATCAAATCATCAAATTTATAATAGCATGGTTCTAATTAACCCAGAAAATAGTTAGCTGGTAACCGGTCCAAAAGACAATATAGTTTTGGGGAACCTAATCGAGGACTCCTAAGCCAAATTAAACAAATGAAAATTTTCATTAACATAAGCAAGTAATTACACTATATTTATGTAATTCTTCAGATTTAGGGGCACGAGAATTTGGGGTTTGGACTAGCTTCCCTGAATTTTCAACATTTTTCTATGGAAGACATATCTATAGATTTTGGATAACAAGTCCAAGCCCCAAATTCTTGCGCTAAAAGTAAAATTTCAGAGGAAGA
Source organism: Miscanthus floridulus (assembly GCF_019320115.1). Lineage (NCBI taxonomy): Eukaryota > Viridiplantae > Streptophyta > Magnoliopsida > Poales > Poaceae > Miscanthus > Miscanthus floridulus. The sequence goes on along the minus strand of NC_089581.1, from coordinate 184,214 downwards.
AATAGACACACCATAAGCTAAACTCAAAATTTTCAACAATTTTATATGGAATACATAACTATAGAATCTGGGAAACTAGTCCAAACCCAAGATTCATTTCAACTGAAAAGTAGCTGAGTTTCATAATCCAAGTATTTGAAATTTTTCTATGGAAAGCAATTCAGAATTTAGGGAACCAGTCCATGGAAGACATCTGCAAATTTGCCTTTGGACTTGTTACCCTAAGGCAAAACCAGATCCTCAAAAATAAATAAATGCGTAATAACAATGTATAAATAATAATCAAACAAAAAAATTCAATGAAAAAATAAAGTAAATCCAGAATTAAAAAATTCAGCATCTACTCGTGGCTATATACATATCATCCATGCCTACTTTAATTTCTATCTTTTATTTGAAGTCATTCACGTCCTTACCAAGCTGAGTCTGTTTGGCGTAGCATTATTTGGCGCTAGGGTGATCGGATGTGATTTTTACTGCTGCTGCTGCACATACACTCTGAAAAGAACTGTTGATGCTTTTGGCCAGTGACCAGCTAGCAGCCGCAGCGCTGCAGAAATAATAACAGCTAGTTTCTTCCTACAGTAAACCGGAGCCGAACAAAGGCGGCCACCACCGTAGCACCAACGGAGTAAATTTAACCGGTCAAAGTTTGAAACCGTTTGCGCGTTGACCGTTGGCCATGAACGTCGTCCGTACGCTCGGCCTTGCATGCATGCAGCTGCTGCAAACCTCCCTGGCCTCACGCTACAAGAGAAGAACACCTCCAGTGGAATTAATGGTCCAGCCCACCATGAGACAAGGATTTCGCGTTTCCTGTATGCCATCGCCATCGCTCGTGCGGATCGTCAACATGGCTGCCAGCCTTCGCGTCCTCGCCGTCGTCCTCGCCGTCGTCTCGGTCTCCCTCCGGCGCGCCGCCGCCGCCACGGTCACCGTGGATGAGGCGTGCAAGCAGCACACCAAGTACCCGGAGCTGTGCGTGAAGTCCCTGTCGTCCGCGAAGCCGGAGGCGAAGGCGGTGGCCGAGCAGGGCGGCCTGGCGGGGCTGGCGGAGCTGTCGCTGTCGCAGGCGGCGCAGGTGGGCACGGAGACGGTGGCGTTCGTCAAGGGCCTGGAGAGCACGCCGGGGGGCATGCCGCCGGTGTGCCTGAACGAGTGCTTAGCCAAGTTCCAGGGGGCGCTGGCCGACCTGCAGCGGTCCAAGGTGGCGGTGGAGGAGGCCAAGGACGTGGGCGCCGTGAACACGTGGCTCTCGGCGGCGAAGATCGACGGCGACACGTGCATGAACGACTGCCAGAAGGTGGAGGGCGGCGGCGAGATGCAGATCGTCGACAAGATCGGTGACCTCGGCAAGATGTGCTCCATCGCCATGTCCCTCACCGATGCTTCTCGTAATCGCCCCGCGGCAGCCTGAGAAGACGTATATATGCGTGCAGCGTGCTGCATCGGATCGGCGCATGTTTAACCTGTTATTATACCGTTGTTGCATTTCTTGTACAACATAGTACTCTTTCCCCTATATATATTATTATTAAAACAAATGTCATTGTAACGGATTAATATGTATTAATATGTATAGCAAGGTTACACTCCCTCAGTCTAGAGTGACAATATGTTGTTAAGGAATAAGGATGGAGGGGGGATTTTTTTTCTATTTTGTCAGAGCAAAGTTCCACTGTGGCTATACAAATATAATGTTCATATATAAAGGACATATAAAGGACAACTCTGTTTGGTAGAGCTCCTAGAGCAACTTCCAGGTTAAATCTAAGAGGAAGTGATTCTATATTGATTATGTGAAGTAATTCCCATAAATAAACTAAAATGTGAGAGCTGAAAAAGGTATAGTTTCTCCTTATTTACTTCACGCATAGAGTCATTGTATGTATAGAGTTTATCCTATAGAATCAATTCTCTCATAAAATCAGCTTCCACAAATAATTAATTTAGAGCAGGAGGAGCTCTACCAAAAAAGGCTCGTATGGTTGCTTGCATGAGGGCCCACCACCATATGGGTGTTCCCAAGTCGAGGTTCTCCCTATACGCATGGTAGATGGTTTGCATCCACTACGTATGGATCCACTTGTCTTGATCCAGGCTCACTACACTACCGGAGACTGTGTATTTACCGAGTGCCCCGACAATTACCGAGTGTCAAAAGTCGGGGCACTCGGAAAAAATTACTTACCGAGTGCCAACACTCGGAAAACATAAACACCCGGTAGTCAACCGCTTTACCGAGTCAGAACACTCGGTATATTCAGACACTCGGTAAAACTACAAGTTTACCGACGGGGTGCACTCGGTAAAAACGGTCACTCGGTATTAACGTGCCACGTCACCTAGGACAGCAACCGTGCCCAGACGGCGTCCAGGCATGACATGTTTACCGAGTGTTATGATCATACACTCGGCAAACATGAAAATTTTACCGAGTGTTGGGCCAATACACTCGGTAAACACTATCTTTTACCGAGTGTATTGGCCCAACACTCGGTAAAATTCAACCAAATTTCTTGTTTTTCCCTTCGTTCTTTTTCCTCTATCCACATATGATATTTAGTACTCCATTCCAAAATATGGTGTTTATTTCGATTTATTTACTATATTTCACAAAATTTTCATTCTTTATGAAAATTAGGAACATATCGTGTGAATTTAATTGTAATAATTAAAATCGAACTCGATAAATCACAAGATTGGAAGAATTAACATTGAAGCATACATCTATGTTATAGAAAAAATTTCATAACGTTTTGGAAGTATTTTTACATCCGTCGCTGCCGAACCGGTACATCTCCCAAAGAGACGCTAAACATTCACAATGACGAGTAGGATTTCTATTAAGAGTGAAATTCAACATTATGATTTGAACTTGGAATTTTTTAGATAGTAAATAGATGACATGAAATAGTTCATGTGAAAGTTTGGTGAATTTTAGGATTAAATTGGCATTTTTTCTTTTTTGTTTTGCATGAAATAATGGATACTTTTACCGAGTGTGACCTCAAACACTCGGTAAAGGTTAGCCACGGCCCACCTGTCTGCCACAGTGGGCTGCCATGCTTCTGTTTACCGAGTGCCGTAGATCTGGGCACTCGGTAAACATGTACCAGGCTTATGTTTACCGAGTGCCGTAGATCTGCGCACTCGGTAAATCTGTACCAGGCCCACATGTCATTGGGCTGCGGTACTTGAGTTTACCGAGTGCCGTACATCTAGGCACTCGGTAAACTCAAGCATTCAACACAGCCGTTTCTCCCTCAAATCGTGCACAGACGCGCACTCACACACCGCACACGCCTCCCCACCGCCGCGGCCGCCTCCTCCCCTCCACCACCGCCGCCACCGGGCGGTCCCCCATAGCCGCCGCCACCGGAGAGACGAAGAGAGAGAGAGACGGAGAGAGAGACAGCGGCACCGGCGCACCGGACGACGATCCCCTCCGCCGACGCCGCCCCGTGCTCCCTCCTTCGCTCCCGTTCCCACGAGGTGGGGTGGGGTGGGCCCCAGCAGCAACGGCGACGGCGAGCACTCTCTCCCCTCCACCACCACCGCCACCGGGCGGTCCCCCACAGCCGCCGCCACCGGGGGAGGGCGGTCACCCGCCGCCACCGCGGGACTGCCGCCGCCGCGGCCGCCTCCTCCCCTCCAAGCTCCGGACCTGCTCATCTGCTGACTGAAGCATTGCTCTCAAACGCTCGGTAATTTCCTTGCAATCGTACAATAGATCCCTTGCTTTTGATAAAACTTGGCCCATTGCTTTGATTCTATCCGAAGCACTGCAAATTAGAGAAGAGATAAATCAGTAGAGAAAGAGAAAATAGTATCACTGAAAATTAGGCCCAAAAATAGTTCGAGCAGGCACCACCTCTTGGGAAGTTCGGCATCAGCAGTAGCTTCCCCAAGGGAGCGCTGACTTTCCTTGAGCCTTGCAAGCAGCTCCTGATAGAGATCAAGCTTGTCTCTCGATTTGGCAAGAACAGAATATATTCTGGCCATGATCATTTGATCTCGCATCAGCCGAACCTAAGTTACTCTGATCATCATCAATCATAAGAAATGACATCAAAGAGTCTGATCATCTTCCTAATACTCTACACAATCTCACCTACAATCAAATTCTTCGAACCTAAGTTACTTAACATGTCATTGCTGTCTGGACTGCTTTCCCTGCTAACTGAGACATATTGAACTAATCAAATTATCAATTGAGTGTCAAGCAGTGCATAGCATTGTCCCCTCTATGTATGGAAGTGGGTAAGAGAGAATTGTTGTTGGAGATCACCTTTGGTTTTGGTATACATCTTGAGAATAGCATCCAGTGGTAGATCTGCTTCTGCCTCTAAAGCAGCTAGTTCTTCATTCCGCTCAGCTTCGGTGATCTGAGCTTCATCCTCATCGATTGTGTGCTCATCATCTTCCTGCAGCATTCACACATACAAGTACGATTCATGTGAACAACGGTTTCAAAAAAGACAACAAACATTCCATTCTAATACTTTTATGCAGCCTACTACAAAATTGACTAGAGTTAACAGTATGTCACTAGAGTTAACAGTATGTCAAAAAAATCTATCACCAACTTTTGCTGGTCTCAACAATAATTGATAAATGAAAATATATTTGATGCCATGTAACAGTACAATATTAAGTATATACTATATATAGTGAAACAAAACAGAGGAAAAAACATATGGATGGTAATAGCCTCAAAGAAAAGGATCCTTCTCAAATTAACAAAGACAATAATGTGCCCTGATACATAGAATTCCTTACATTTACTTTCTGAGTAACAAAAGAAAAACTGAATTAGGTAACTGAAATGGCTTACTGGCTCTTCATCCAAGGAGCTCTCATAATCATCATCGACTTCCATATTATCTGCAAATAGAAATTGTTTAAACCAAGAGAACGAAAATAAGGTCTTGACACATGCAAAATACATCACTATGCTACAAACCAAGATCACCAAAACTTAAAAGCATTACAGAAATTAACCATAGCTAACATTTCATAGATAAGCAGCTTGCTGCAGTACCCCTTCCTGCAGCTACTGTTCAATTACGAAAGGAAAGCAGCAGCAGCAGGGTTGTGGCTGCCAGAGTAGCAGCAGCGAGCAGAGTCGAGATATATGACAGAACAGTGTCTACAAGTCATCCAATTAATCATGATTAATCGGCCTAATTGGTCCCTTTAAGTCAACTAGGGACACCGAGGCGACTAGCTTGACTAGAAACTTGACTAGGTTTCCAGTCATCCGACTAGGAGGAGGATGGGGCTGGATGCTGTGACTGCCTGTCCTTTCATGGGCCTGCTCAACTGGGCTTAGAGGTGTGGGCTACGGGCTGCCAGTTTGGCCTCTTCAGGTTAGCATAAGTGTGCCCAGACTCCAGCAACCTTAGGTAAAATCTCATCATCCAATCTAGCAAACATCTTCTATGTGAATCGACCAAGAACATGAATGTCTCTTTATCATCTCATATGGTTTTTCTCTAGCACTACTACTCTATTGCTCTAAACTGCAATATCGTCTATATGTTAGGATGGATGACCGTCAGTGGATGTACACGGGCTATCAGAAGAGGGGTCAATACACAAATGAATGGATTGAGAAGGCCAATGATTTCATGATGAAGGCATTTGCAAACAGACGGCGACATGCCTGGTGTCCCTGTAGGAAGTGTAAGAACAAGGCAATGAAAACATATGAGGAGATGAGTAAAGATCTTGTCAACAATGGATTTGTAGAGAACTATACCCGGTGGACCATGCATGGTGAACGCCATCGTGCGAGAGAAGAGGTCGTGAGACAACGGATCGAGGAGTTTGATTCTGAAGCGGGGGTGGCAGAAATGTTAAATGACCATGACATGGCTTTCGACGAAGGAAGTGCAGAGCAGGAGCCAGAGCAAACTGCAAAGGCGTTTTACGCCATGTTGGATGCGGCACAACAACCCCTTCACGGGCGCACCAATGTTTCTAAACTGGATGCCATTGCACGTCTAATGGCTGTGAAGTCCCAGTTTAGCTGGAGTAGAGAATCCTTCGATCAACTGTTGACAGTAGTTGGCACCCTACTTCCGGATGATCACGTTCTGCCAAAGAACACGTATGAGTCAAATAAAATCCTTCGTGCACTCAAGATGTCATACGAGCAGATACATGCTTGTCCGAATGGATGCATCTTATTCAGGGGAGAACATGCTGACGATAAGTACTGTCCGAAGTGTAAGGCATCTAGGTACATTGAGTTAGAATCTGGTGATGGTCGGAAGACGCAAACAAAAGTCGGCGCAAAGATCCTGAGGTACCTTCCTTTCATACCGAGGATCCAACGGCTTTTCATGAGCGAGGAATCCACAAAACAGATGACGTGGCACAAAACTGGACGCCGATACACTGACAAGATGATACATCCGTCCGATGGTGAATCATGGAAAAGCTTCGATCGGAAGCATACTGACAAAGCTGATGAGGCTCGTAATGTACGCATTGCACTGGCAACTGATGGGTTCAATCCTTATGGAATGGGTTCTTCACCATACACATGTTGGCCCGTATTCGTCATCCCTCTCAACCTCCCACCTGGCGTTGCCTTTCAATGGCAAAATATTTTCTTGTCACTTATAATTCCAGGACACCCGGGGGCTAATATGAGTGTGTACATGGAGCCTTTGATAGACGATTTGGTCCGTGCATGGGACGAAGGGGTAGTGACATACGACCGATTCACAAAGACAAACTTCAGAATGCATATTTGGTACCATTATTCCATGCATGACTTCATGGCTTATGGGTTATTTTGTGGCTGGTGTGTTCACACGAAGATGCCATGCCCGATATGCAAGTCAGCTGTGGAGTTCTTTCGGTTGGAGAAGGGGGGCAAGTTTTCTTCGTTTGACAAACATCGACAATTCCTCCCTCTTGACCACCCATTCAGGAGAGACAAGAAGAACTTTCGAAAAGGTGTCACAGTGGAAGACTCTGCACCAGAAATGATGACAGGTGCCCAGGTTCTTGAGATGTTAGATGGTCTTGTGGTCGACAATGAAAAGGGGGGCTTCGTGGGATATGGAAAAGAGCATGCCTGGACACACAAGTCGTGCTTGTGGAAGCTTCCTTACTTTAAGGACCTCCTTCTTCCACATAACATTGATGTAATGCACACTGAAAAGAATTTCGCCGAGGCGGTCCTTCACACAATCATGGACTGGGAAAAGTCAAAGGACAATGTCAAGGCTAGATTGGATCAAGCAACGCTGTGCGATAGACCGAAGCTAAACATGTTGCCTCCCTTACGCGGGAAGTCATAGAAGAAGCCTAAGGCCGACTTCGTCCTAACAAGGGCCCAAAAGAAAGAAGTTCTTCAATGGTTCCAATCGTTGATGTTCCCTGACGGGTATGCAGCGAATTGGAGGAGGGGTGTGAACTTAAGTACCATGCGAATCACAGGGCTGAAGAGTCATGATTACCACATATGGATTGAGCGCCTTCTTCCGGTGATGGTTCGTGGCTATTTCCCTGATCACATCTGGCGAGTGATGGCAGAGTTGAGCATGTTCTTCCGCAAGCTATGTGCTAAGGAGATATCTCGGACCGAGATTGAAGAAATGGAAAGAATGGCCCCGGTGTTGCTCTGCAAGTTGGAGAAGATCTTTCCCCCCGGCTTCTTCAATCCGATGCAACATTTGCTCTTGCACCTACCATATGAGGCAAAAATGGTGCTCTGCAACATTTGCTCTGTGCATGCCCGTTGGTGCTATCCAATTGAGCGATGCCTAAAGGTTCTTAGAACAAAATGCAAAAATAAATGCAAAATTGAAGCTTCGTGTGCAGAGGCATCCATTGTGGAGGAGGTGTCATACTTCACAACAAGATACTATGCCGACAACCTTCCTAACGTGCATAATCCACCCCCTCGTTACAATACTGCCGACAATCAGTCGACCCTCAGCCTTTTCTGAGGGCAACTCGGAAGTGCAAGTGAACCTACCTTGAAGATGTTGAGCCTAGAAGAGTGGCGCTCTATCCAGCTGTATGTGTTGCGGAACCTTGAAGAGGTTGGCCCGTACATTGCGTAAGTTTTACACAAACTTGTTTCTTTTCTTGTCAGTATTTCGCATGCACCCATCCAACCCTCTTGTTAACGGCCGTTACAGCAAATTTGTTCTCCTCTACCATCGTCTATCACGGAGGGAACCCACCGAAGCGGAAGTTGAAACCCTTCTAAGACATGGCGCGGGAGAACGAAATCCCACTTTTATTTGTTGGTTCAAGGAGGAGGTACTGTTCAATTTCATTTGTTGTTTGTACTTAACTCTCAACTTGACAAATATATAATGAATCATCCTACTTGAACTAGCAGGCCAAAACTGACATGTCTATGAGTGCCGAGTTGAGGCAAGTTGCCAATGGATTTGAATTTAGGGTCAAGTCATTCTCTGTGTACGATGTCAATGGATATCGCTTTCACACAACTCGGCATGAGCAGGGTCGGCCGAATCGAAGAACCACAAATACCGGTGTTTTCACGCCAGGCACAGATGGGTTGGACTACTATGGAATAATTGAAGAAATATACAAACTCAAGTTTCCTGGTTGTGTACCTCTTCATCCTGTCATATTCAAATGCCATTGGTTTGATCCCAAAGAAGTGATAAAGACCCCTGAGCTTGGGTTAGTCGAAGTTCTAAAGTCATCCGTCTTGTTAGGAGATGACGTGTACATTGTGGCCCAACAGGCCACGCAAGTTTATTATCTCTCATACCCGTGCCAAACCAAAGACCGTCTTAAGGCGTATGATGTTGTGTACAAGGTATCGCCGCATGGTAAAGTACCCGTCCCAAACGATGATGATTATAACATCGACGCAAACACATATGACGGAGAGTTCTTTCAAGAAGAAGGATTAGAAGGGAGTTTTGAGATTGTCTTAGATGTAGATCTCGCAATGGAAGTAGACAATGATACGATCATTGTTGATGGGGATGATGGAGAGGAGGTTCACAACGCGAAGGACTTGTTATTACTTGAGCAACACCATTCAGGCAGTGTCGCTAGTGATGAGACTTTGAGAGACGATCATAATTACGTCGACAATAGCGATGATGAGATTTTTGGCCCACCTATCGATGATCTTGATGATTATTTCTAGTACATGTAAGATCTGTAGTACTTATGGCAATTTTATACATGTATGATACATTTACTTATTTTGCATCTCTTTTATACATGTATGATATATTTACTTATTTTGCATCTCTTTTATACATGTATGATACATTTACTTATTTTGCATCTCTTTTATACATGTATGATACATTTACTTTTGTATATGCGTACTGATAGTTTATTCCTTTTGTTGCAGGTGATTGATGGTGGGCGGTGGAATCAGGAAGCTTAGGTCGGTTATGACCTTACTGGCTGGTGGCGAGGGGTCTAGCCAAGGTGGAGGAGGAGGGCGTGCACAGACTGAGGGTGGAGGGCGTGCCCAGGGAGGAGGAGGAGGACGACGACGAGGGCGTGCCCAGGGAGGTGGAGCCCAGGGTGGAGGAGGAGGACGGCGACGACGAGGGCGTCGAGAGCCGACACCTCCTCCACAGGACGACGACCACGAGTTCATAGCGGCCATGGAGGTGGATGAGGAGGAGGAGGAGACCAGGGAGGAGATAGCGGAGGCGGTGGAGGAGGCACGGAGGGAGGATGCTTCCGAGCGGGTTGAGCACGAGGAGGATGCCGACTTGGTGGCAGAGGAAAATGGGGTGCCTACGGTTTGGCTGCGAGGGTCGTCGCGCCTCCCAGACTTACCCATACAGAGACGGCCAGTGATTCGACCATCCGAAACTAAGTAAGTAATTTTTGCATGTTAACACTAATTCACAGGTTTTTAAGTTATAATAGAAACTAATATTCAATCTCAATAACTTTGTGCAGGGATTGGGAAATGGTGATCCCAGGGAGTCACTCTCGCCGAGTAAACGTGATCCTGGGTCTTCTGTGCAGGGCAAACTACCCCGAGATGGTGAGGATCGATGGTGTTGTGCAGCCCGCCATGAAGTGGTCCCACTGGCACGCCGCCAGCGATCAGACTGATCGAGCTGGCAGGTGTTATAACAGCAAGGCCGACCGGGTGATGAAAGAGCTGTGGGTACGTGTTCATCGCACTATGCTGATAATAACATCACATTAATTGTATATTACTGACTGTATTTGCTTGTAGGATTACTACACCTTGGCGGAGGGAGTACGTAGGGAGGACGCGGATGACGTGGTGAACAGAGTCTGTGTTCACCGAGTGCAGGACCTCTTCTACGAGACAAAGCTCCTATGCAGAAGAATTTACCATGCCCGTAGAGGAAACAGAGTCACCAGAGCGCAGGCAGTGCACCTGCCCCTGACTAAGGAGCAATACTTGACGGTAAACATGAGATTACATCGTCTGTGATTAATTGCACTGAAATTGATTTATGATTTGTCATGTGCTCGTGTACGTGCAGGTGCCTCCTGCTTGGTGTGCGGGGATGGACAACTGCTGGGAGGCCATTGTGGACACGTGGTTGAGTGAGGAGTATGAGCAATATCACGCCGTACGCTCACGTTGCCGTGCGATGATGCAGGGTTCCTCGCACAAACAAGGGCCCACTACCCTTAAGGAATATGCAGCCAGATATGTACGCGGATTTCATTTCGTTGTTGCTATGCTAACTTCTGAATGCATAATATCTTATTGTTGTGCTTCTTCCTGCAGACGCGGTTCCACCCCGACCAGGAGTGCGCCTCGTTCAAGGCATATGCCTTGGCACACAAGGGCAAGGCAAAGGACCCCGACCTCGTCTACAACCCGGAGGACCCGCCCGAGGCATACAGTAACCTGAGCGTGCACAGTCGCCTCAGCGAGTACACGGCGATGGCGAGAGAGATCCATGGGCCAGAATTTGATCCGAGCACCGCTGACCTCGAGGGTGACATCGTCATGAGGTTGGGACCAGGTAAGCCACACGGGAGGTACTATATGGGCAACAGCACCATAGACACGGCCAACACTCAGACACTCGCCCAGATTAGAGCCCGGAGCACGAGTTCGAGCCCGGCCATACGCCCACGCTCACAGCCCTAGGTGGTAGCACTCCAGGTTAGTTCTGTTGCATTCGTTGTCCATTCATTTTCTACCCGTTCTTTATTTGCATTCTAACTATGTGATAAATAATTGTAGGCCCAGATTGAAGCCCTGCAGGAGTCACAGCAGGCCTCACAGAGCCAGTTTCAGGCCCTCCAGCTATCGCACCAGGCTGAGTTGGCACAGGAGAGGGCGCGAGTGCAGGCCCAGCTTGAGGCCTTCCAGCAGTCGCAGAAGGCCTGGTACGAGTACATGGCCAGCTTTTCTCAGAGCATGGGCCAGCCTCCACCGCCTCCGCCGCCGCCGATGATACCGTTGGTGCCTCCACCTCCGCGCGACGGCACTCCTGTGAGTCACTCTTCATCTTGAAAGGCTTTTTTAGTTCAGATTGTGCTACAGTCAACACTATCATGTTAGAACCTAGAAGAGAGTAGGATACATACATGTATAAGTTAGATTATTTGTAATATTGTTCAGACCTTGAAAGGCATCATGTTAGGTTCTACATGAGTACATAGGTGTTTGCCCAATTCATGTTCAGTCTACTCGACCATGTGTGACGATATCTTGCACATAGAGGAGAACTAAACAGCAACTAACTTGATATGTGTTATCTATTATATGCCTATATATTGATGTCACTGTTAACTGGTCTTTCGAAGGAATATTTGAATTTGGCATACTACCTTATGATTAATTGACAAATATGTTTATTTTCTTTTGCTCCCTCATTCCAGGGACCTTCTACAGCTGGATCGAACAACGATCAAGACTTGGACTTGTCTCCGTTTCTCGGTAGGGCTCCGATCATGTGACAGGACCATGTTTCACTTGTTTGTATGTTGAACTTAGAAGTGGGTTGAACTTTGTGGACTTTGGACATGTTGATGGTGTTTGTGGACTTTGCATTGTGCTTGTGACATTTGTTGTAGCTATATGTTGGTTATAATGAGTGGATGTGACATTTGTGGACATATATGTGATATATATTGTCTATCTGTTGGTAACTGTGATATTCTGTTATAATTGTTGTTAATTGTGGCTGGATATGCACTGAAACAAACAAAAAAAATACTGTGGACAAGTTTTACCGAGTGTAACACTCGGTAATGGTGATGTTTACTGAGTGTTACACTCGGTAAAACAGAGAACAGAACCAAATTGGTTCTGATTCTGTTAATTTTGCTGAGTGTGCCATTTTTTATCGAGTGCCACGACCCCACTCGGATATATGTGCCATTTTTTACCGAGTGGAACACTCGGTAAATGAGTTCCATGTTTACCGAGTGTTACCGGTACACTCGATAAACTATATTAGGAAAAAAATATTTGTGGAATTGTTTTAATCATGAAAATGGTTATCTTTTTACCGAGTGCTATGTCTAACACTCGGTAAACGACGTCGTTAACGACAAGCTTGGGGACTGACGACCGTCACGTCGTAGTTGTTTACCGAGTGCCGGCGTAGCACTCGGTAAAATTTATTCTCCGAGTGCCCCGTTAGTTGACACTCGGTAAACTAACTTTACCGAGTCGTTGTTTACCGAGTCATGTTTACCGAGTGTGGCACTCGGTAAAAAATTTACCGAGTGTTTATCCATATTTGCCGAGTGTTTATCACACTCGGTAATTAATCAGTATCCCGTAGTGCTACATCTATCAATGTAATCACTCAGACACTCGTCATCTCATCTCATTGTATTCGCTACGCTTGTTTTTACTCATCCAGGATATAAGATTATACATAGCTCAATGAAGGCACAACCTAAACTTAGTTATAAATCATGTAACGACACATCATCAAATCTCCTTCCATGATATGCCCGATCAAAAGGCATTGTCTCGTGTGCCTCGAGGAGGGCTATATCAGGCAAATGCAACCGGACACCTAGCAAGAAAACAAGTAAAATCCATGAGCCACCAGCCCTCAAACTTGGGGGTGGTGGGGGGGGGGGGGGGGGGGGAGGAGGGGGTTGGCTCATGGATTTAGAGCATTCTAGGTGACATTGAGAGCCTAAGTTTAGAGAATCAAAATGCCTTTTTATAAGTTGAAGGACTGGGATCACGACACCTTTGCTAAGTTTGAAGACCACTCGTTAATTTTACTTGTAAAAAATATACCATTCGTGGGCAACACATTCTAGGTGTGGGTTTTTAGTTTTGGATATCGAGCGCAAACTCTCTCTCTCTCTCTCTCTCTCTCTAGAAGATATAGCTTCAATATTCACTGTTTCATTTTAACTCTATACAATATATGTGCCACGTCAAGAAAAACTGTGATGTTTAAATAAACGCATAATATAACACATTGGGAGTAGCCGCCGAGTACTAGCAAAATTACACGTCGGTCACACACGCCGCCCGCCCGTGCATGGAGGCAAGGCAACCGATGGAGCCGGCCGATGCCGATGCATTTTCAGATGCAGTTGGCTCGCAAAACGCTCCCGGCCGCAGGTGCGTAGGAGACGGTGGCGCGGCCTCCTCGGCGGCTCCATCCATGGAACCACCGCGCATATATACGTGTGCCCGCATGCCAGCCGTGCATTCTAGCTACTAGCTATTTCTTCTCGCCGCCCACCGGCCCGGTCGCCCCGAGAAGCAAGCGTCTCCGATCCGATCCATCGAGCGAGCTGCGAGCATATACACGGCGATGGAGGCGAGGTCGGCCATGAGCTGGTACTGCGGCTCCCTCCTGGCCGTGGTCATCGCGCTGTTCCTCTCCGTGTCCCTCGGCGTTCGCGCCGCGGGAGTCGGCGTCAGTGGCGGCGTGGACCTCAAGGCGTCGTGCGCCGCGACGCCGCACCCAAACGTGTGCCTGCGCGCGCTCCAGGCCGACCACAGCATCAAGGCCTCGGCGGCCACCCCGCGGGACCTTGCGGAGGCGGCACTCCGCGCGGCGTCGACCGCTGGCGGCGCGGTGGGCGACTACGCGCGGCACGAGTTGGACGTGGTCAAGGACAACCTCATGTGGCAGTGCCTGAACGAGTGCGCCGAGGACATCGAGGAGGCGCTGGACCACCTGGACGACACCGAGGGCGGCCTCGACGACGGCAAGCTCCGCGACGTGAAGCAGTTCCTGGACACGGCGGAGGAGGACACGTGGTCCTGCGACAAGTCCTGCAAGCACGCCCCAAACACGCCCATCAAGGCCGCGCTGCTAGCCAAGAACAGGGACTTCGAGGCGGTCATGCGCGTCGCGAACGCGCTCATCAAGCGCGCCACCGGCGGCGGCGACGCGCCGGCGCCCGCGCCGCCCGCGCCAAGATTCATCAATTGATTTTTATTATAGTGATTATTAATCCCATTGATTAATCCGCGCGCGCCATACACATCGATACCGTATTTGTTGTAGTATGTATATCCTTGCTGGTACCTTTATATGTCCTGTCATTGTAATCTGATTGCTACAGTATTTGTCTTCATATGTACGTAGTGCTTGATGTTCATCTAGTTCAATGTGTAGGAAATGATTATATAGAATTATTAATAAAAACATTAAGCTAGTGGTGATAATATCCCCACCTATATGAAAATAAATAAAACAATGACAGCTTCTCTGGGCCTGGGCCGGCCGAATAATTTTTGGCTACTTCACCTCATTTCTGGCTGGGCCAAGACCTCGGGAATGGTTGGGCTTGTTTGGGCTGCACACCTGGAATGCAGTGTGTCGGGGATACGGTGGTCCGTGCCGTCCGTACGCAGAGCCGCAGAAGCAGCACTACGTGGCGTGGATCAGGCTGGAAAGGGAGCGGCAGGTCGATTTTTTTTAACACTTTTTAAAACTAATTTTAAATCTAACACTGTTTTATTTTTTTTCTTCTAAAACTAACACTTTTGGCCGCGCCTATTTTCCTGACGCGGCGAAACATCTGTGTCGTGCCATGCATGGTGGCGCGGCGAGAGGGATGGCGTGGCGACGACCGGGGCGCTGACCGGTGACGTGGCAGGTTCTGCCGCGCCACCGATCTTGGCGCGGTAGTGTCGTGCCATCCCTAACGGCGCGGCAGTGTCGTGCCATCCATAACGGCGCGACAGTCCTAGGTAAATATCGCCCGTGAGCCGCTCTCCCACTGTCTGCCTACCCGCCGCCACGAACGTCGGCGCGCCACAGCCGCCAGCCGCCCACCGCGCCCGCACGCCGGCGTGCCACCCCTTCCGGCCGGCCGCCGCGCCCTCCGGTCACGCACATAGATATTTATAAAATTCAGCTAGCTTTTGTAAAATTCATATAGGTATTTGTTATGGATATCAACAGTCTCATGTGCAATGAATTATGCGTGTATGTTTCGTTAAATTTCTTTTATAAAATATATTCATCATCTTTTGTTTTAGAGTTGGCAAAGAAGCTTCTAGTATATATATTATTATCGTGGGGTTATGGTTATCTTTCTATATTATCTGTATCTATTTTTTATTTTAAAGTTAGCAAAGAAGCTTTTAGCATACTCAGCGGCACGAAACTATGGTTTTGTTTTCCTAAATTGTCCATAGATACGTTCACCCGCCCATACATACATTCATCCGTTTTCGTATAGCAGTTAGTAACAGAACCTCTAGCATACTCATTGGCGCGGTGCCATGAATAGCTTCTCGTATTATCCATATTCGTTTTCATTCTAAAGTTGGCAAAGAAGCTTTTAGCGTACTCGCTAGCGTGAAGCCGTGGCTTTAATTTGTCTTTTCAAGTTGGACGTAAATGCTTAAATGTGGGGAGCGAGTGGGGAAAGGCCGTCGCTTCTGGTGGATGGAAACGGGCTATCATGAGAGAAAAGAAAGGAAAGCTATATAGCAAATGCAGTTATGGCATCTCCTCAATTATAGATTGTGTAAATTATATACTTTAAATCAACAGTGCAATGAAAAAGAAAGGAAAGCTATATAGCAAATGCAGTTATGGCATCTTCTAGTTGTCTTGTGTCTGAACAGCCATACATAGAAGTTGCTTGTTTTCCTAGTGAAGTTGTTTAATATGTCTGTTAATGTTACTTTGAATATATATATGTGCTTTCATATTCTATTCGTATTGCATAACAAGTAGTTTAAATTTTGTAATGCTACATAATGTTAATTTAAATATTGTTAATTTAAATACTATAACCCTTTGTTTATCAATTTAGAATAGGATGGCCCCTCTCGCATAGCACCCGTTATACCCCTTTTTTGAAGTGGAGTACGACGACCCACACCGAGCACACTTCTTGACTGACACCGACGCAGAGGTGCCCTTGTCTTCTTTGAGGCCCCGCACGCATACCAGGGCGCACCAGTGGGACGAGCGTTACGTGCCGTACATACGGCGTGCCGGCTTCCTCGAGCTTGTCCGTGTTGTCAACTACGGTCTTTCGCCCCTTGATCCAGCACTACTTACTGTAGCTGTAGACAGGTGCAAGTGCCTTCATTGTATGTAAACATTCTTATAATAAATTTGAGGTAACTAACAGTCGTTCTATTCTTATAATAGGTGGAGGCCTAAGACCCACATATTCCACTTACCTTGCGGCGAGATGACCTTGACCATGCAGGACGTGAAGGCTATCTTTGGCCTTCGGTTGGGGGGACTTTCAGTGACAGATATAGTTGACAACGATCACTGGAGGGAGCTGGTGGCTCAGTTCACTGGCTTTCTTCCATCGGACGATGAGGTTTCCAAAAAAAATAAGTGAGCAATTCAAGCCTATTTAATACTTGCATTGCTTTCCTGCAGTCATCGAGTCTTATTTTCTTTGGTGAATTTCAGAAAAAGTTCCGGTGTTTCGTGGTCGTGGATCACAGAACGCTTTGATTACTTGGATTACTTGGACCCATAGGCGGATGAGGCTCAGATCGACAGGTTCGCTAGAGTGTGGCTCTGGCACTTTCTTGGTGCTTTCCTATTCCCAGACGCCTCAGGCAACACCATCAGCTGTATCTTTCTTGACATACTACGCCAGCCGTGGGATAACATAGCGGTGTACAGCTGGGGCAGCGCAATCCTGGCTTGGATGTATCGACAACCATGCGTTGTCTGCCGTCACACCTCAGGGTATGCGAACCTTGGGGGTTGCTCCTACCTACTCTAGGTTTGGTGTTGGGAATGATGGCCCGTTGGGAGGTCCCTTGTTACTGGTTTCTCTGTAAGTACTTCGGTTCACTATATTCTTTGAGGTAGTTAGATATGATGAAATTATTAATGACTAATTCATTATCGTGTCAATACAGCATTGGAACGGGCAGGATACACTCCCTACAGCTCTGTATATCTGGACGCAAGCAGAGTTAGTTAGAGGGAATGCGAGACGCAAATACAGAGAGTACACGGACTGTCTTAACGTCCTGACATAGCACCAAGTTACGCTTTCTTTACTATCATACATGTGTCTTGTTCGATATACACTATATCACAACCTAACTCAATTACGAAATATTCAGGTGCATTGGAGTCCTTAGGATGCTCCGGAGCTCCAGGACTATCTGAGTCCTATCACTAGGGATGAGTCAGACGTGTATCGCTGCAACGTCCCTCTTATTTTCTTCCACATGGTCGAGATTCACTTGCCCATCAGGGTTTGTAGGCAGTTTGAAAGAATGACAGGCTACCCACCACTGCTTTACTCCACCAACCAAGAATTGCACAGGCGCGTTATCGATTAATAACAAAGCTACAATTCAGAGGTGTGTATGATACAACTAACAATCATTTTGTTGCTGGTATGACCGTAGGAAGAGATATAAGACCAATGATTGGCGCATGACACACAACGCGTACATCCAGTTGTGGCAGACCAAGGACCGGCAGCCGGTCGATGCGGGTCCCCCACACGACCAGCACACCTTCTATGAGTACCTGCGGTGGTTTCATAGGTCTACGAGGACACATATCAAGCCCCCGTACACTGAGAAGCCGATTGACGAGGACGACGAGGAAGATATGATTGAAGATGTGTACGACGTTGCCACTAGGGACGACACATAACTACAGAGAGCCCCGCTTTAAAGATACGTGGTAAGATACTCGAATGATACAATTTGTTATCCATTTGGTATTAAGTATGTGTACTAAAACTGTCCAATCGCGTTTCTGTACCTAGGCGACACAATTATCAAGTCTGTCCAACAAAGCAGCGTTTCGGCTTCACGAGTCTAAAGGGCAGGGGTTAGGCATTCTCGAGGCTTTTGTGGAGCTAAACATAAACTTGTCCGTTCCGAAAATATTTCTTTAGTGTATATGCGTTTGGAAAATGCACTAACTTTAACGTCTATTTATGCAGAAGGTGAAGCGGAGCTGCAGGAAGCTAGCTCAGAAGTTGAGCTGCATGGACACTCCTTGGGTGGAACCCGATTACCCGGCGCGGTCGGGTGGCACATCTTCTGGCTCTTTGAGGACATCAGCCGGCTCTTCTCAGCCGATGATAGGTGCCGCTTCCGCAGTACGTATACCACCACATCATAGCGCTGGGAATGACCCTGCAAACGAGGACAAGGACGAGGACGACGACCCCCCGGGCTTCCGCATACAACACCACTAGTGGGACGATTGGCAGCAGGACGAGATTGGCATGTCTCGGCTAGGCGGTGTCTCGCTTGGTACCCAAGGAGCCTCATAGGTAGTAACAAAGGTAGTTTCTTTAAATACGTAGGCTCCATGAACTAACGATCATAAAGATTATAAGTAATCGTGCATATCATATACTTGCAGGGTACGAGCCATACGCACCGACAACGTGACCACACCAACGTTGGCTACACTTCCAATGTGTTGCCTACAAATCTGAAGAGACAGAGACGTCCGAGGGATCCTTACACTCCTGGAACTTAGTTGGTTATGTCGAACCTATGTCGAACGAATATTATCGTCCGAAACTTGCAGACATAGTTGGTTATATCGAACCAATGAAAATGTTATGTGGCAACTTGTCAACTTACGTACGGACTCTATTTATTTGCTGTATATTCGTTTCAATGTGTCGTGACACTTTTAGTTGTTCAGTTCTCGTTCAATTGCAATTGAGGCTGGTCGTCTTCTATCTGCGTCCAGGTCCTACCGCGCCATGGGCCTTGACGCGTCAGTGCCACACCGTGGGCTATGGCGCGTCAGTGCCGCGTCAAGATCGGTGGCGCGGCAGAACCTGCCACGTCACCGGTCAGCGCCCCGGTCGTCGTCACGTCATCCCCCTCGCCGCGCCATCATGCATGGCGCGGCACAGGTGTTTTGCCGCGCTAGAGAAATAGACATGGCAAAAAATATTAGTTTTGGAAAAAATAAAATAAAACAGTATTAGATTTAAAATTAGTTTAAAAATGTTAAAAATAAAATAAAAATCGCTAGGGAGGGATGGCGACATGGCGTGGCGTGGCGTGGCGGTCCCACATGTTGTAGCCGCCTCGTGGTGTTAGGCTTATCCAGGTCCTGTTCGACTTACCCCATATTCGGTTTGTTCGACTTATTTTTTCAGCCGTAACAGTGTTTTTCTCTCACAACAATTCAGCCGGAACAGTATTTTTCAGCGAGTTTCAGCCAAATTTTAGACCAGCGAATGGGGCCCAATGTCGAAGGAGGAATGGAAGCTGACACCGAGCGGGTTTTTGTATTGAAGAAGCTGCTACACTTGCACCGTTGTACGCCTGCGGCCTGCATAAATGCCTAGCTAATGCACCACCTAATTAACTGTCGGTGTATTAGATATCGTTCGCTGGTCTAAAACTTGGCTGAAACTGGCTGAAAACACTGTTCTCGTTGAATTGTTGTGAGAGAAAAATATTGTTCCGGCTGAAAAAAGAAGTCGAACAGGGCCTTAGTATAACTCAAATTGCATTGTGTCCACTAATTAGCTGCAAGTCAATGGTTCCATGAGGTCGAGAAGTAAGGTGTGCTATGCTCTCATCTTGTTCTTTACGAGGGTCACAAATATATCTTTTTCTTAGAGAGATTCTCAGAATCGTCAATCAAAACTAAAAAAAATATGTTGCCATCACCTCGCTGGCATTATTAATTGGGGGAAAAGGACTATAATAAGCGTGTGTTTGGTTATGAATAAATATATTATTTGCCGTCATCTCGCTTGCATTGTATTACGGGGAAAAAAGGACTATGATCCTGTGTGTGTCTTGGTTATATATATATATATATATATATATATATATATATATATATATATATATATATATACACACACGAGTAGTTATTCTCATGTGTATATCTCTAGATTTAGGTTGTATATGGCCCGACGAAGTGTATGTAGATGGAGTATATCATCATACTAGACCATCTAGGGTACTATGTATGACAAGTATGTATGTATACTTAGAGTATATGATTATACTTATTTTATATGCTACTATCGTAGTATTATAAAATATATTAAAAAATGTGTTCTTTTGAAAAAAAAAATCACATAGTAAAGATCTGGAGTATCTTAATATTAGTATGTCAACATACTCAAATTGATAAATGAGTATATACATATACGCAACGTGATTTATTTATTATAGGAGTAACTACTCCCAAAATTATATAAAATGCACCCTATATAGTATATATATATAACAGAGAAAATATGTGCAGAGTAGAGCCATTGACTGACCCGGACCAATGGAATGGAAGAGATAACTAGCCTACTGTTGCTCAAGACTCAAGTGGTGGGAGGAGGCCAAACGTTGGCGGGGACCCACACCAATGCAATGCAACTGCCGGCGAGCACATGTGCATGCCCTTGCCCTGCAACCGGTGGCGTAGCTAGGATTTAGAGCAATTGTGATCCATTTTAGATGTAAAATTAAATTATAGAGTGATTTATATATAGTTTTCATGATTTTAGAAAGATTATCTACTATAATTTAACCTTTAATAAATTTTAGTTTGGTCATGAACCACGTGTCCACCTAGCTAGCCGCCTATACCTGCGTGCGCTGCAGAATGCAACAGTCTCTCCCAGCGCGTCGAACCTCGAACGGGAAAGGCCCCGCCCGGCGCCCGCGCACGCGGTCGCCGTCGACGCTGCCAAGTCGGTCAACGAAACCAGCCGGGTCGGCGGGGCCAGGTCGCCTGTCGCGACACGTCTTAGGATTGGACCGAGCCCTGATCCACCATGCCAGCTGCTCCTATGTAAAGAGCACCCGCTGGGATCTCGGCTCGCTCATTCGTTCACGGCAAATTAAGCGAACGCCGAGGCAGACGCAACCAGCAGCAGCTTGCATTGGCACGGACGACGGATCGAGAGCCGAGGCGCACTGCTGTGTAACAAGTGAAGGGAATAAGAAGCAAGAATGTATCCGGCCAAGCCCACCGCTACCGCCGCTAGCGAGCTGGCCGCCGGGATGGCGCCGCCGGTGACCGGCATCCCCATCAGCAGCCCCATCCACGTCGCCGGCGCCGGCGCGGTCGCGGCCAGCCAGTGGTCCTCCGGCCTCTGCGCCTGCTTCGACGACTGCGGCCTCTGTAAGCACCGTCCCATCCCATCCACCACGGCCCTAGTTAGGGGCGGATCCAAAGAGGCCTGCAGCCCCTTAGAGAACGTGATTTCTTTATTAGATTAAGGTTACTTAGCCTCGAAACATTATTAATCTCTAGCTCTAACTCTAAATCTTTATTATTTGGGTGAAGTACACTTTACAACCCTCAACTCGCGCCGAAGTTCGATTTTCAACCTTCAGCTATGAAACCGGTCAAGAAACACCCTCCAACTATCAAAACCGGACAAATTTGGTCATCGACCGGTTTCAAAAGCGGTTTTCTATTTTCGGGAGGCGCCGAAATTTTAAATTATTTTTTTGAGCATCTTAACGTCCTTAAATGAAAAAACCCAAAACTATAAAGTTGTAGATCTCGTTGAGAGCTACAACTTTGGTATAAAAAGTATTTTCATTTAACTCCATACAAATAATATATTAGTGCTCTAATGCGGCAAGCGCTAGTAGGCGATTATTATGGTGTTGAAATTTTATATTATTTTTTCGAGCATCTTACTGTCCTCAAATGAAAAAAAATTAAAACTATAAAGTTGTAGATCTCATCGAGGTCTACAATTTATATATAAAAATTATCTTCATCCGACATCGTATTGAAGGGTTTTCTATTTTTTGAAATTTGAGTCTCGTCACGCGACAAAACAATACTGTGACGTGACGAGACTCAAGTTTTAAAAAATAGAAAACCCTTCAATACGATTTCGGATGCAGATAATTTTTATATGTAAAGTGTAGACCTCGATGAAATCTATAACTTTATAGTTTTAATTTTTTTTCATTTGAGGACAGTAAGATGCTCGAAAAAATAATATAAAATTTTAGCACCATAATAATCGTCTACTAGCGCTTGCCGCATTAGAGCACTAATATATTATTTGTATGAAGTTAAATGAAAATACTTTTTATACCAAAGTTGTAGCTCTCAATGAGATCTACAATTTTGTAGTTTTGGGTTTTTTCATTTGAGGACGTTAAGATACCCAAAAAATAATAATTTAAAATTTCGGCGCCTCCCGAAAATAGAAAACTGCTTTTGAAACCGGCCGAGGACCAAATTTGTCTGGTTTTAATAGTTGGAGGGTGTTTCTTGACCGGTTTCATAGTTGAAGGTTGAAAATCGAACTTCGCCGTGATTTGAGGGTTGTAAAGTGTACTTTACCCTTATTATTTAGCTCTATTTTTGTTCTCATACTGCATGCGCCACTGCTAGCACGCACCTAGTAGCTAGCTTCTCTTCTCTTCGTGCAACCAAGCTAACCGTTGCCTGCATGCACGCAACGCAAACGAACAGGCTGCCTGACGTGCTGGTGCCCGTGCATCACGTTCGGGCGGATCGCGGAGATCGTGGACCGCGGCGCGACGTCGTGCGGCGCCGCGGGGGCGATCTACACGCTGCTGGCCTGCTTCACGGGCTGCCAGTGGATCTACTCCTGCACGTACCGCTCCAAGATGCGCGCGCAGCTCGGCCTCCCCGACGTCGGCTGCTGCGACTGCTGCGTCCACTTCTGCTGCGAGCCATGCGCGCTCTGCCAGCAGTACAGAGAGCTCAAGGCCCGCGGCTTCGACCCCGAGCTCGGTTGGGACGTCAACGCACAGAAGGCGGCGTTGGCCACCGCCGGCATGTACCCGCCGGCGGCGCAGGGGATGGCCCGCTAAGCTACCTGCCTCTTCGCGCGAGCGATCCGCCCGGCCGGCCTGCCGGCCGGCCCAGCTCCATCGGTAAACTCTCTCGTAGTCTCGTGTCAGTCAGATCATCGCGTACGTACGTGTATCGTATGGTGACGTGTATTCGTGATGTAATGTCAGGACTGGTACACAAAGATTGTCTATGTGTTCCAAGAGTATACGGACTGTACGTTTGAATCTTTTTTTAAAGTAAAATGCACGAGAGGTTCATTAATTTTTTAGGAGATGTCATATAGGTCCATCAACTATTAAACTGTATTTTTATATCCTAAACTTTTTAAGTGGTTCACCGGAGATCCATATCCCTTCGTTTATGTTTGTATTTTATAGAAGCCACCCTCTATTTCTTTTTTCTTTACACACTTACCCCTCTCTGTCTTCCGGCTAGAGTATTGAGAGCACAGGGAGCATGCACGGTGGCGTGCAGCCACACACCCGCCTGGGGAGCACAGCGAGCACGTGGGGTCGATGGCAAGGCAGGTCCCAACACACGATACCTCCCTCACCGGCGCCGCTAGCTGCAACTCTGCCACCGATCGTACACACGGGAGCATGCATGACGTGGGTTCTAGTGTTGCGCTTGTCAATGGATGAACACACATGACCATGCATGACGACGTGAGTTCTAGAGTTGCGCGTTCATCATTGGATTTGTGCCACTCAGCTGCCACCGCCTGATCTTGGACCTGCTACGGTGGCCTGCGACGGGCACCGCTGCACGCGCGTGGGGTCGTACCTCGGCGCCAGCCCGCACGCGCCTGGCGTCGCCTGTGCCTCCAGCGACGCCCTGTGCCGCGCCGCTGGGCTGCCAGGCCGCCTCGGCGGCGGACGACGACAACGACAGCCGATGCCGCGACGACGACGATACGGCCGTGTAGCTAGGCACGAACAACGGGTGGTCTGCCGCGGGCTTATCGTCCGCGCAATCGTCGTGCTGCTACTGCTGCCTGGACGGCACATAGGCGTAGCGGTACGGGCTAGGCCGCGTGGTGGCGAACGGGAAGTCGTCGTGCCAGCCGTTGTACGTGTGCGCACTGCCGTCCACTGCCGGATTCAGCTTTTTTGTCGAGTGTCTCAGGCACTCGGTAAAGGCTGATATATATATATACACTCGGCAAAGCGTTTACACTCGGCAAAGGGCGCTCTATAAACAGTTTATCGGCAAAAATCTCTTTACCGAGTGCACTTTATCGGACACTCGATAAAGCCTTTGTCGAGTGCTAATCTGACACTCGACAAAGAAAAGTCGCCGTGACGGCGAGCGCCACCGTGATGGTGGCTTTGCCGAGTGTCAAGGTCAAGCACTCGGCAAAGGTCGTCGCTTTGCCGAGCGCCGTTGACTCAGACACTCGACAAAGGTGGTCGCTGTTCCGAGTGCCACCGGCAAGACACTCGGCAACCGAGTGCCTTTCACGTGGCACTCGGCAAATATGTGATTTTTGCCGAGTGCAATGGCCTTTGCACTCGACAAAGCATGTTCCCAGGTAGTCACTTTGCTGAGTGTCATGGCCATTGCACTCGGCAAAGTGACTGAAAACAATATTTTTTATTTGTTTTTTATATCTCATCCAAACAAACAGAAGATATATATAACAAACATCACCAACATCACATATATATCATCAACAACATAGATATATCACCAACACCACATATATATCACAAACGTCACATATATATCACAAACGTCACATGTCTCACAATATAACACAAATAAGTTCACAAGTAATCCAAGTGCTCCATTATCTACAACCACAATTACAAATAAAAGTACCATTAACAACCACAAGTATCATCATCAAGATGGACAATGAGACTGATTTGGTGAAGGATTCACTGAAGCATGAGGATCGTTCGATACCGCCGATTGATTCTGCACAAAGGAGAAGAAATTGCATGTGTGAGACAAAATAAATATATACCATACATGAATAAAACTTTCATACTCCACTAGGTTTGACCGTAAGCATGAACATACAAACTAAAACATTTATACTCACAGGAGTAGAATAGTGAGGAGGTGGAGGTGGAGCAAATAGCGAAGGTGGCGGAACTACACCCGTAGCGGTGCCAAGACTTTGCATGTACTGAAGAATGTCCGCCATCCTCCGCTGCTCGGCCTCCACCCTATCCATCTTCGCCTGCATCTGCTCCTGTATCCTCCTCTCTTGTTCCAACTGGGCCTATAATATATTCACCCTAATGTTACAATAATACAAAGAAAAGGTACGAAAAAACCAATGAACGACGAATAAACCAGGAATAACCTCGAGTGCCTCCATCCATTGGTGTGAAGTGTTCTGCCGAGGTCGTATGGCCAGGCTCGTGCTCGTGCTTCTTGCTCGAATCTAGGAGAGACTAGGAGTAGCGTCCGAGTCGATTGCGCCGTCGCCAATCTAGTATCGCCCATGCTTCTTGCCTCCATCCACCCTCATGACGACTTCTCCATCAAGGTCCTCAGTGCTCGGATCGTACTCTGGGCCATGGACCTCCCTTGCCATCGATGTGTACTCACTGAGGCAGTTGTGGACGGTCGCATTGCTGTACGCCTCGGGCCCATCCTTCGGGTTGTAGTCGACGTCGGACGTCGCCTTGCCCTTGTGGGCCATAGCAAATGCCTTGAAAATGGAGCAAGGCTGGCCACCATGTGACGCTAACTGCGAGAAAAACAATAAGATGATTAGAAATCATGTAGAATTGAGAGTTAGAATAAATAAATGAATTCACGTACCCATGTTTCTACGTATCCGCTGAGGCTGCGACTGTCTTGATGGTGTGCTACACCTGGCATCATCAAACGCCGCTCCCGACACAAGTTGTGCGTCTCCTCCCACTCGCGTGAGCACCACTTGTCCACCATATGTACCCAGCACTAGGGATGCGCGGCGCACCAATAAGGAATCATCTATAGGTCATCAAGTACATAACATATCAGAAGATAAAATTAAGCCTACTTAATCTCAAAAGAAATTAGTATTAATGTTCTGTATTTACCTACAGGTACTGGTCCTAGGTCAGCGTCATGGTTCTTGCGTCTCTTTTGGTGACCTTCATTCCAAGGACGGTTCCATGGTAAGTTACGACAGTCTGGATGCGCGCCTCGTAATACATGTCCACGACTAGTTTTTTACAGCATTTGGTAGCCACCGCATCCGCCCTGGCCTCATGTCTGTCCTAGCATCTAAAGAAATCCTGCATACAAACACGATGTATCCATTCATTATTTCAAGAACGTCTAATGAATGCGATGTATTGAGCAATGTAGTGCGAGGAAGACTTACCCACAGCTCTTGCTTCACCCGCTCCACCTTGTTGTTGAATACCCTGCGGTCCCGATCTACAGCATCGGGGGCGACGGCGTAGTGGTCAAACGAGTAGACCAGCCCCGTCACTCCGGCGTACTCAACTAGATCAGGGAAGTGCCCCTTGCATAGAAGACCGAGGATGCCATTGACTTGGCGTGTGTGAGCACCTCCACTCGCCACAATCGTCCAGTTCCTGCCCAAGTGATTAAGAAAAATTATTAGTTTCTATTTTAATTTTCAACATATCATATAAAGTAGTGATAACATCTAAAGTTACTTACTTTTTCCCCTCGGGTCGAATCAGCGGGCATCTCTCACGAGGTATCGTCACTGAGGGAGGCTCACGGGACCTCGCAAGTAGACGCTCGACAAACTAGAGGAAGTGGAACCCCCTATTGTATCGTTGTCCTCCTGCGCGTCCTCCTGCACCTCCTCCTACACGTCCTCCTATGTCTCCTCGACGTCCTCTTGGGGCACCTGCTCCTCCTCCTCCTCCTCACACGATGGCTCCCTCCTGCGGCTGCTCCTCCTCCTACTCTCCACCGGTGCAGCGGTCGTTGTCCTTCCGTACAAGGACGCTAGCTTTCTCATCCCACCGTCCACCAGCTTTGTTCAATCACCTGCAATTAAAAAGAGTAAACCAATAAGCACAGATAAACAAGAAGTACTTAGAAAGAGATGCAAAATAAAAAAAACATAATTACAAAATAACATAGTATTACATGTATTAGAAATAATCTTCATGATCGTGATTAGCTGGATCATAAGTCTCATCATCACTATCAATCATGTTCCCAACTTCTTCGGAGATTCTTCGGTTTGCAAGCATCGTACGTGACAACTTGCGTGAAATCTTCTCAATTTTTTATCACAGCCTCCACATATGATATCATGACATCTCGACAAGTTTCAAGATTTTCGGTCTTCATTTGCTTTTTATAGAATTTAAAAACAACTCGACCACAAGTTCGTGGTCATGTTTCGTGAACAAGATGTTCAAAATTGGTGGTATGTTCTTGGATACGGCCTCACATTATACTAAATAACATGAATATCAGTTTTCCATTCTTTTTTTCATTATTCGAATGACTAGCGGTTATAATTTGAATTATCCAAGAAAATTCAATTAAATGAAATAAATGAAAGAAATATAGAAAAAGTCCGAGAAATGTGCCACGTTGGAACATGGAGTACCAGGAACTGTATGAGGATTGCAGAAAAAGGTTGGAGGTCAAAAGTGAAAAAAATTGGTTTGCCGAGTGTCAAAAAATGACACTCGGCAAATCAGAGCTTTGCCGAGTGTCCAGCCGTTAACTGCGGCGGCCCTTTGCCGAGTGTTCTGGTTTGCCGAGTGTCGGGCACTCGGCAAACCTGGTCTTTGTCGAGTGTTATTGTTTGCCGAGTGCTCGGCACTTGGCAAACTACCTCTTTGCCGAGTGCCAGTTGTTTGCCAAGTGCTTTATCTCTGGCACTCGGCAAATAGTCTCTTTGCCGAGCGCCCGATAAAAAGCACTCGGCAAAGTATGGGACACTCGACAAAGAAGCCATCTCCGGTAGTGGTCGGTAAGCGCAGACACCGTTGATGAGATCTTGTGGTACAGCTCGTTTGGACGGCGTGCAGCACAGCGACGTCAAGTGTCAGGAACGTAAGGATCGCCACATACCTGCTGGTGCCAACTGGGGTGGTGCAGCGAGCTACGTAGGGTCCACATCGTCCGTGGCGTCTGGACGAGCTTCTCTTCCTCGAGCATCCGGACGCACACCCTGTTCTGCGCGGCGACGAGCGCCTGCATGCAGCACAGGGTGTGGTTGTCCTAGCGCTGCACCAGGTGGCCACGCACTACCGCCTCTGGCGGTGGCAATTGCAACAACAACGAGCATCTGCCTGCAGCACAGGGTGTGCCTGGCCTAGCACCGCACCAGGTGGCCACGCACCAACGCCTACGGCGGTGGCAATTGTGACGGCGACGGCATGCAGGTCCGAGTCTATCTGAGGCTCTAGGAAGCCATTGGGCTCGAGGTGGCCCTGTGCGGCATCCTTAGCCATCGTCCTGGGCCAGGCGACGTTGCCGGGCACCAGAAACTCCACCTTTGCTTCTCCTTGGGTACGGGCCTAGACGTCGGTGTCGTGGTCATCCCCGAGAGCGGCAGCACTAGCGTCATCAGTCGCCTGGTAGGGCAGGATGAACAAGATTTGGCTGGTGTGTTCATGTGGGATTATGCCATGGCTTTACTGATGAGGGAGTTTGAAAGCTCTAGTTTGGTTTTGGTGAATTGATGAAACTCTAAGTGCTAACCTAGTTTATCAAGTGATCATGAGATAGGTAGCACACTCCAAATGGTGAAGCAAATGAAGATCATAGCATGATGATGATGATGGCATGGTGATGATCAAGTGCTTCGACTTGGAAAGAAGAAAGAGAAAAACAAAAAGCTCAAGGCAAAGGTATATTTTGTAGGAGCTATTTTGTTTTGGTGATCAAGACACTTAGAGAGTGTGATCACATTTAGGTTTGATAGCCATACTATTAAGAGGGGTGAAACTCGTATCGGAATGCGGTTATCAAAGTGCCACTAGATGCTCTAACTCATTGCATATGCATTTAGGATCTAGTGGAGTGTTAACACCCTTGAAAATGTTTGTGAAAATACGCTAACACATGTGCACAAGGTGATACACTTGGTGGTCGGCACATTTGATCAAGGGTGGTGAAGTTTAGGTGCAAGGGTAAATAACTCCACTGGCGCCCTAGACAGAAAAGACGAAGGTCACTAGAAGTGACCGGACGCTGGTCTCGGTTGGACCGGCGCGTCCGGTCAGGTGTAGCAGCAAAGACGCTAGCATCGGTCAAACGACCGGACGCTGGGTCGCTCTACGACCGGACACTGAAGGGGTGCGTCCGGTTATGTTGTTGGTCGGCACAGTGACTAGGGTTAAGCACCGAACGCTGGGCTGTGTCCGGTCAAGCATGACCGGACGCGTCTGGTCGGGAAAATCACATTTTGGACCCTTACTGGAAACGACCGGACGCTGAGGGTCCAGCATCCGGTCAGCTCTGTTGGAGCGTCCGGTCAACATTTTGACCGTTGAGATCAAACGTTCTCTGTTGAACGAAGGTCACGTGGCCGCCATCGGGCGACCGGATGCTGAGGAGCAGCGTCTGGTCAGTTGGACCGGAGCGTCCGGTCGGCCCGTGTTATGCCTAGTGAAGGGGTATAACGGCTCTATTTCGTGGGGGCTTCTATTTAAGCCCCATGGTCGGCTCAAGCTCACCCTCTTGGCCATTTACATTGACATAGCAACCTTTTGAGCTTAGCCAAAGCCCTCCCACTCATCTCCATCATTGATTCATCATCTTTGTGAGATTGGGAGAGAATCCAAGTGCATTGCTTAGGTGATTGCATCTAGAGGCACTTGGTGTTCGTGTTTCACTACGGATTTCGCTTGTTACTCTTGGTGGTTGCCGCCACCTAGACGGCTTGGAGCAGCGAGGATCATTGATCAGAGGGTGGTGATTGTCTCCGGCTCCGATTGTGGTGATTGTGAGGGGTTCTTGACCTTTCCCCGATGGAGAGCCAAAAGGTACTCTAGTGGATTGCTCGTGGCTTGTGTGATCCTCATCTTGTGTTGGTTGTGCGGCACCCTATTGAGGGTTTGGCGTGTGAAGCCAATTAGCGCGTGAACCTCCAAGTGAGTGAATCGCCACAACGAGGACTAGTTTGCCGGCAAGCAAGTGAACCTCGGTAAAAATCATTGTGTTCATCATTGATTCCAAGGTAATTGGTCTTCATTGTTATTCATCCTTGTGATTGATTGGTTCTTTCATCTACACGGTGGTATAATCTCCTTGATCACTCTCTTTACTTTACCGCAAACTAGTTGACAAGCTCTTTAGTGTAGCTAGTTGTGAGAGCTTGCTTGCTTGGTTGGTGTGGCTCTTTAGTTAGCTTTTGAGAGCACACTAACATAGGGTAGTGTCATAGCTCTTGTGTGAATCGACACTATCTAAACTAGAATTGTGGTAGGTGGCTTACATTTTGAGTAGGCTAGCGCAACACTTGCTTTGCCTCATAATTGTCTAACTATTTTGTTAAGTGTTGTTGTAGAATTTTTATTATGCTATTCACCCCCCCTCTAGCCATTAGGACCTTTCAAGTGGTATCGGAGCTGAGGTCACCGTTATTTGAGGCTTAACAACCTTCGATGTTAAAATGGCTCAAATCAATAATACCAAGAAACCACCCCAATTTGATGGCTCCAACTATCCTTATTGGAAGGCCAAGATGACAACTTATATCAAGTCAATCAATAGGAAGGTTTGGAAGGTGGTAGAAACAAAAATTGAGATTGAAGATCCGGAGAATCCCATCGCGGCCGAAGAAGTACTTCTCCAAAACAATGACATTGCTCTAAGTGCTATTCATGATGCAATTGATGAAAGAACATTTGAGCAAGTCAAAAATATTGAGATGGCTCATGAGGCATGGAAGAAGTTGGAAGAGTCATTTGAGGGCACTCAAGCCGTGAAGGGTGCAAAGGCTTACATTCTCAAAGAAAAGTTTGCAAGCTTCAAGATGATGGATGATGAGAGTGTGCCGGAGATGTTCCATAGGCTTCAAGTGCTTATCAATGATCTCAAAGCACTTAGAGAAGAAGTGAAGGATAAGGACTTCTCCCATGAGTTCTTGAGATGCTTACCTTCAAGATTTGGTACATTGGTCACCATTCTAGTAAGAAGCGGTTTAGACACCATGACACCAAACAAAGTATTGAGAGATATAATGACCGATGATACTTTTAGAGATGATGATGAGAAGGAAGAAAAGAAGGAGAAGAAAGATGAGAAGAAGGGTGAGAAGAAGAAGAGCATGGCATTCAAAGCCACATCATCCAAGGGCAAAGCAAAGCAAGAAACATCAAGTGAAGAAGATGAATCTTGGGATGATGATGATGATGAGAAGATGGCTCTATTCGTCAAGAGATTTGGCAAGTTCATAGTGAAGAAGGGCTACCGGGCTAGAAGAAAGAAGTCTTCATCCAAGAACAAAGAAGAGTCAAGAAGGTGTTTCAAGTGTGGAAGCAAAGATCATCTTGTTGCTCAATGCCCATACAATAGTGATAATGATGATGACAATAAGAAGAACAAGAAGAAGGACAAGAAGAAAAAAAAAGAGAAGAAGGACAAGATGGCCTTCAAGAAGAAGAAGGGTGGTTCATATGTAGTCACTTGGGATAGTGATGCTTCTTCAAGCCATGATGATGATGATAGTAATGATCACAAGACCACCAAGAAGAAGGTTCTTGCAAGCATTGTTATCAATGAGAAGCCTTCTCTCTTTAAGTCTTCATCATGCTTCATGGCTAAGGCCACTAAAGTACAATCTTGTGATGATGAAAGTGATGAAGAACATATTGATGATAATGAACATGAAAATGAAAATGATAGTGATAGTGATGATGATGAACCTACTAAGGACGAATTATTTGACATGCTAGAAGATACTAAAGAACACTTTGACATTAAGAGAAGGGAATGCAAGAGCTTGAATAAGGAGGTAAAAGCCCTTAAACAAGCCCTTGATGAGCTCAAAGCTACTCATGAGAAGCTAGAGGAAGCCCATGAGAAGCTTGGCAAAGCTCACAAAAAGCTTGAAAAAACTCATTCTTCTTCGCTTAAAGAGCAAAATAAAAAGAAGCATGTTGAAAGTTGCAATGTAGGTTTAACTTGTGATATAATTAATGAATCACTATCTATGCCTATTATTGTTGCTCCCACTAACCCTTCTTGTAGTACTTCTACTTCTACCTCATCTAGTAGTGATGGTCTCACTTGTGATACCTTACTAGTGGTTGAGAATGAGAATCTCAAGAAGGAGGTCACTAAGCTCACTCACACATTAGCTAAGGCTTATGGTGGTGAGGACCGCTTGCTTATATGCTTGGGTAGCCAAAGAGCTTCTCTCTATAAAGAGGGATTGGGCTATACCCCCAAGAAAGACAAGACGGCCTTTGCTCCTTACAAGACTAGTTTTGTGAAGAACAATGGTTGGTTTTGCACTAGTTGCAAGCAAGTGGATCACAAAGAGCAAGAATGCAAAAACAAGAGCAAAAATGCTAATGTATCCTCCATAAAGCTTGATTCATGCTATATGCTTACAAGGGGTACAAATGGTGTAAAGGCTAAGTTCATTAGTAAACCATGGATGGGCTCAAAGAAGAAAGCCATTTGGGTGCCAAAGAGCTTAGTAACTAACCTTCAAGGACCCAAGCAAGTTTGGGTACCTAAAAAGAATTGATCTTCTTTTGTAGGTCAATTACAAAGCCGGAGGAAGGCATTGGGTTCTTAATAGTGGGTGCACTCAACACATGACCGATGATGCAAGAATGTTCAACTCAATCAACACCAATGGCAATGATGGTTATGATAGTATCACATTTGGTGACAATGGCAAAGGCAAGGTCAAAGGGCTTGGTAAGATTGCAATATCCAATGACATGAGCATATCCAATGTGTTGCTAGTAGAGAGCTTGAATTTCAATTTGCTGTCCGTGGCACAATTGTGTGATCTTGGATTCAAATGCATATTTAGGATAGATAATGTAGAGATCATAAGTGTAGATGGCTTTAACTTGATCTTCAAAGGCTTTAGATATGAGAATCTATACTTGGTTGATTTCAATGCTAGTAAAGCTAGATTGTCAACATGCTTGTTCACTAAGTCAAGCATGGGTTGGTTATGGCATAGAAGGCTTGGTCATGTTGGAATGAAACAATTGAATAGATTGATTAAGCATGACTTAGTTAAAGGCTTGAAAGATGTTGTGCTTGAAAAGGATAAACTTTGTAGCTCTTGTCAAGCCGATAAACAAGTTGGAAACACCCATCCTAAGAAAATCATGATGAGCACTAGCAAAGCATTTGAGTTATTGCACATGGATTTATTTGGGCCAACACAATACACTAGTATTGGTGGTAATAAATATGGTTTTGTGATAGTGGATGATTACACTAGATACACTTGGGTATTCTTTCTAGTGGACAAAAGTGATGTGTTTACAATATTTAAATCATTTGTCAAGGGCATTTACAATGAATTTGAAACAACCATCAAGAGAGTTAAAAGTGACAATGGTAGTGAGTTCAAGAACACTAGAATTGATGAGTTATGTGATGAATTTGGAATTAGACATCAATTCTCGGCCAAATACACTCCTCAATCAAATGGCCTTGTTGAGAGGAAGAATAGAACACTCATTGATATGGCAAAGTCTATGCTTAGTGAGTACAATGTGAGTCAATCCTTTTGGGCCGAAGCTATCAACACGGCTTGCTATTGTAGCAACCGCCTCTATTGTCACCGATTGAAAGAAAAGACACCATATGAGCTCTTGAATGGTAGAAAGCCCAACATTGCATATTTTCAAGTCTTTGGTTGCAAATGCTGTATCTTGAAGAAAGGCACAAGATTGGACAAGTTTGACAAGAAATGTGATAAAGGATTCCTACTTGGTTATTCCACTACAAGCAAAGCATATAGAGTTTGGAATTTGGATAGTGGTACTCTTGAGGAAGTTCATGATGTTGAATTTGATGAAACCAAGGGTTCACAAGAAGAGAATGAGAACTTAGAAGATGTTAGAGGCATTTAACTTTCAAATGCCATGAAGAACATTGATGTTGGTGAATTAAGGCCTAGGCAAGTGAATGATGATGAAGATGATCAAGTGCAAGTACTCTCTAACTCAAATGTGTAAGATGATACAAATCAAGTTAGTGCAAGTGGATCTCATGACAATGAATAAGATCAAGTGGTTAGTACATCATCTCAACCAAATGATCAAGCAAGTGCAAGCAATCAAGTTCCAATCCTCCAACCAACCAATGTTGCAAGAGATTATCCATTGGACACTATCATTGGTGATATTTCTAGAGGTGTATAAACAAAATCAAGATTGGCATCATTTTGTGAGCATTTCTCATTTGTGTCATCCATTGAACCAAAGAAGATAGATGAAGCATTAAAGGATATTGATTGGGTGAATGCTATGCATGAAGAATTGAATAACTTTACAAGAAATCAAGTATGGGAGTTGGTAGAAAGACCAAAGGGACACAATGTGATTGAAACCAAATGGGTCTTTAGAAACAAGCAAGATCAAGATGGGATAGTAGTAAGGAACAAATCAAGATTGGTAGCACAAGGCTATATTCAAGTTGAAGGTCTTGACTTTAGAGAAACATATACCCCGGTTGCTAGATTGGAAGCAATTAGAATCTTGCTAGCCTATGCTTGTGCCCACAACATCAAGCTCTATCAAATGGATGTTAAGAGTGCATTTCTCAATGGCTACATCAATGAAGAAGTATATGTAGAGCAACCTCCCGGTTTTGAAGATGATAAGAAGCCCAACCATGTATACAAGTTGAAGAAGGCATTGTATGGCTTGAAGCAAGCACCTAGAGCATGGTATGAGAGATTGAGGGACTTCCTCCTCTCTAAAGGGTTCACAATGGGCAAAGTTGACACCACTCTTTTCATCAAGAAGAATGGAAAAGATCTATTTGTATTGCAAATCTATGTTGATGACATCATATTTGGATCAACCAATCAAGACTTTTGTGATGAATTTGGAAAGATGATGGCTAATGAGTTTGAGATGTCCATGATTGGAGAATTGAGTTACTTCCTTGGTCTTCAAATCAAGCAATTGAAGAATGGTATATTTGTGAGTTAAGGCAAGTACATCAAGGACATGATCAAGAAGTTTAGCATGATTGATAGCAAAGTCATTAGCACACCAATGGGAACCAATGGCAACTTGGATAGTGATGCAAGTGGAAATATGGTGGATCAAAAGTTGTATCGGTCTATGATTGGAAGCCTACTCTATGTGACCGCATCAAGGCCGGATGTCATGTTTAGTGTATGCATGTGTACAAGATTTTAAGCCTCACCAAGAGAAAGTCATTTGAATGCTACAAAGAGAATATTGAAGTACTTGAAGCATACACCAAATGTTGGTTTGTGGTATCCCAAAGGAGCAAAGTTTAAGCTAGTTGGTTACTCCGACTCGGACTATACGGGATGCAAGGTTGAAAGGAAGAGCACCTTGGGCATATGTCAATTGTTGGGAAGATCACTTGTTTTATGGTCATCAAAGAAGCAAAATAGTGTTGTATTATCAACCGCCGAAGCCGAATACATATCCACCGGTAGTTGTTGTGCACAAATACTTTGGATGAAGGCCACTTTGTGTGACTTTGGAATCAAGTTCAAGAAAGTGCCATTGCTATGTGACAATGAGAGTGCAATCAAGTTAACCAACAATCCGGTGCAACATGCAAGAACAAAGCACATTGATGTCCGCCACCATTTCATAAGAGATCACCAACAAAAAGGGGACATTTGCATTGAGAGTGTAGGCACCAAAGATCAACTTGCCGACATATTCACCAAGCCATTGGATGAGAAAATGTTTTGCAAGCTAAGGAATGAGTTGAACATATTGGATTTCTCAAATATGTGTTGATGCACCCCCCACTTTTATGACATGCCTCTCCTTTGAGCACTCCAAGGTAAAAGTTGATTGGCATGACATACATCTTTGCAAAGGACATGATTAGTGCATCTAGTCATATTTTCAATTTTATTAAGACCTTTCAAGTGGTTCTATTTTATTAGGCTTATTCATGAAAATCAAATGAATTTGATGTTTATATGGTATCACTATTCCTTCTATGCTTGACATGATCTAGTGATAGCATATGACATGTTTATGGGCTTGTAAACCTAGTGTTTAATCTAGAAAATGAGCTATAAGTGTTTAACTCAACATGGTACAAGATAACCCTTATTTGGAGGTGTGAAGAAGCTTGTCCTTAGATCAAACCGAGTTAAATATCTTTGGCATATATTCTAGTTTGAACCAAATTTGGGAAAATGATCCTCACTCCATTGATTGACATTGATAATCTTGACCCTACAAGTAATACTATCTATATTTAGAACCTTTGTGGTCATTGATGACAAAGGGGGAGAGAAACAAAGATAGTAGTAAAAATAGTGAAAAAGGGGGAGAAATATCATAAAGGGAGAGAAACATAAAGATATCTTGATATATGAGAGAAATGAACAAAGGAAATGGATCAACTAAAATTTTGAGCACACAAGTAGGGGGAGCAAGCTCATGAACTTGTATGGTGCATTTGAATGTGCATTTCATATGTTTTGCTTGCATGGCACAAGTTTTAAATTTCGATATCCATGCTTGTGTGGTGTATGCTAGTTGTAGGTTTGAATGATGAAATGAAAAACTAGCATGCATATGTTATATAGTGGTTTCATTTTTCAAAGTGTTGTTTCCAAGTGGTATCAAGTTAACCATGATGCTAAGGATGGTATAATGGTGCACTCCGATTGGTATCACGCTTTAAAGGTCCATCTGTTATACCTTAGCATCATTTGGTAGACATTGACTCCTATATTTC
This sequence comes from Miscanthus floridulus, assembly GCF_019320115.1. Lineage (NCBI taxonomy): Eukaryota > Viridiplantae > Streptophyta > Magnoliopsida > Poales > Poaceae > Miscanthus > Miscanthus floridulus. Next base: position 147,168 of record NC_089581.1, on the reverse strand, counting down.
CTATCTAATCATATGTGCAAGCTACAATCCAAACTCTTAGCACATATGTAGGGGGAGCAATTGCTACCATATGGAGTTCATGAAACTTGTCCATATCCTCTTACACATGGTAAATATGCTTGGACAAGCAACATGGATTCAATTGAATTTTAATTTATATCTTTGTATAAGGGTTGTCATCAATTACCAAAAAGGGGAGATTGAAAGCTCTAGTTTGGTTTTGGTGAATTGATGAAACCCTAAGTGCTAACCTAGTTTATCAAGTGATCATGAGATAGGTAGCACACTCCAAGTGGTGAAGAAAATGAAGATCATAGCATGATGATGATGATGGCATGGTGATGATCAAGTGCTTCGACTTGGAAAGAAGAAAGAGAAAAACAAAAAGCTCAAGGCAAAGGTATATTTTGTAGGAGCTATTTTGTTTTGGTGATCAAGACACTTAGAGAGTATGATCACATTTAGGTTTGATAGCCGTACTATTAAGAGGGGTGAAACTCGTATCGGAATGCGGTTATCAAAGTGCCACTAGATGCTCTAACTCATTGCATATGCATTTAGGATCTAGTGGAGTGTTAACACCCTTGAAAATGTTTGTGAAAATACGCTAACACATGTGCACAAGGTGATACACTTGGTGGTTGGCACATTTGATCAAGGGGGTGAAGTTTAGGTGCAAGGGTAAGTAACTCCACCGGTGCCCTAGACAGAAAAGACAAAGGTCACTAGAAGTGATCGGACGCTGGTCTCGGTTGGACCGGCGCGTCCGGTCAGGTGTAGCAGCGAAGACGCTGGCATCGGTCAAACGACCGGACGCTGGGTCGCTCTGCGACCGGACGCTGAAGGGGTGCATTCGGTTATGTTGTTGGTCGGCACAGTGACTAGGGTTAAGCACCGAACGCTGGGCTATGTCCGGTCAAGCATGACCGGATGCGTCCGGTCGTCAAAATCACGTTTTGGACCCTTACTGGAAACGACCGAACGCTGAGGGTCCAGCGTCCGGTCAGCTCTATCGGAGCGTCCGGTCAACATTTTGACCATTGAGATCAAATGTTCTCTGTTGAATGAAGGTCACGTGGCCGCCATCGGGCGACCGGACGCTGAGGAGCAGCGTCCGGTCAGTTGGACCGGAGCGTCCGATCGGCCCGTGTTATGCCCAGTGAAGGGGTATAATGACTCTATTTCATGGGGGCTTCTATTTAAGCCCCATGGCCGGCTCAAGCTCACCCTCTTGGCCATTTACATTGACATAGCAACCTTGTGAGCTTAGCCAAAGCCCTCCCACTCATCTCCATCATTGATTCATCATCTTTGTGAGATTGGGAGAGAATCCAAGTGCATTGCTTGGGTGATTGCATCTAGAGACACTTGGTGTTCGTGTTTCGCTATGGATTTCGCTTATTACTCTTGGTGGTTGCTGCCACCTAGACGGCTTGGAGCAGCGAGGATCTTTGAGCGGAGGGTGGTGATTGTCTCCGGCTCCAATCGTGGTGATTGTGAGGGGTTCTTGACCTTTTCCCGGTGGAGAGCCAAAAGGTACTCTAGTGGATTGCTTGTGGCTTGTGTGATCCTCATCTTGTGTTGGTTGTGCGGCACCCTATTAAGGGTTTGGCGTGTGAAGCCAATTAGCGCGTGAACCTCCAAGTGAGTGAATCACCATAACGAGGACTAGCTTGCCGGCAAGCAAGTGAACCTCGGTAAAAATCATTATGTTCATCATTGATTCCGAGGTGATTGGTCTTCATTGTTATTCATCCTTGTGATTGATTGGTTCTCTCATCTATACGGCGGTATATTCTCCTTGATCACTCTCTTTACTTTACCACAAACTAGTTGACAAGCTCTTTAGTGTAGCTAGTTGTGAGAGCTTGCTTGCTTGGTTGGTGTGGCTCTTTAGTTAGCTTTTGAGAGCACACTAACATAGGGTAGTGTCATAGCTCTTGTGTGAATCGACACTATCTAAACTAGAATTGTGGTAGGTGGCTTACATTTTGAGTAGGCTAGCGCAACACTTGCTTTGCCTCATAATTATCTAACTATTTTGTTAAGTGTTGTTGTAGAATTTTTATTAGGCTATTCACCCCCCCTCTAGCTATTAGGACCTTTCAGAGTTGTTTACTTATGAGGGAGTCGTGGCCGCTGTTCAATGAAGATTGATGGAGCAACCAATCGAATGACCGGAGCAGTAGGCTAGCTAGTGCGCGGTGGCTAGAGGACGGAGAGGGGTAAGTGTGTAAAGAAAAAAGAAATAGATGGTGGTTTCTACAAAATACATATATAAACGAAGAGGTATGGACCTCCAGTGAACCATTTGAAAAGTTTAGGGACCCAAAAATGCAGTTTGACAGTTGATGGACCTAGATGACACCTCTTTAAAAGTTAATGAACCTCTGGTGCATTTTACTTTTTTTTAAACAAATTAGGCAAGAGAGATGTCGATTATATTAAAAAGAAGATGAGCCCAAAATGGACACAACGATACAACAAAGACCAACAACCACGTTGCAAAAAAAACTTAACAAAAGGAAGAGAAAATAACTCTAGCCAGTCAGATTGAGACATCGACACGAGCCACACTCAACAACTGTCGGTTGGATTGAGGCATCAACACAGGCACACCAACTCCACTCAACTCCAAAAAGTTCCCCATGCCGCACCCCACAAACCAAGAGTAGAGCCGACAAGTAGCCCTCACCGCAAGCACCATCATTACCGACGATGTCCCACGCCAACCAGTCGCTGCCATGCAGAACTAGCCACCACAGTTCGTTGCAAGCCATGTAGCTACCATGACTCCACCACCATGCCGTCGTCGTCTTCAGGTCACGCACACACGATCGTCAATCTCCCAACCATGGCCATGCGTTGGCAGAAGTCAGAAGAGAAGCCCACCGCACCACATCAAAGAGGCCACCGCCATGCAGGACCGCTCGCCGACATACCGCAGCTGCAGCTTACACACCAAACAATCAAAACACCGCATTGGATCCTAGATCTCCAAGGCAACTCAAATGCGTGGGGGCCTCGCCACATCCACTACCGCACACCGCTCCTCGGACACACCGCCTTAAAGTGCATGGGGCCCTCTCCACTCCCGCCGCTGGACTCTTCGAGGATCGGAGCTTGCTTCGCTGTCGGGGTGACTTGGTACCACTGAGCCGCTCCATTAACTTCACCTTCGTCTCACCACCACCGGACTCTTAGCCGCACCACGTGCATGGATACAAAGCTTCCAGAGACACAGCTCACCACCTTGGCCTTCTCCTCACCGGTCGGATTGGGACATTGACACGAGCCTCAAGGGAAAAAACCTTCGCTTGGTTAGATTGAGTCGTCGACACTAGCCTCCACTTCGCTGCCATCGCCACGCCGTGCTGCCCACTCGCCATCACCGTACGAACACCTCCGTGGCCCCCTTGCTACCTTCCTCGTGCCTTACCGAGCCATAGCCTCTTGGCCTTTAAGAAGCAGCCATGTTCCTCCAGCCATAATTGAAGAGCAGCAGCCCAGCTAGATAGACCGCCCTCCATGGCCGCCCCCAATGCCACTAGCTCCTCCACTCCACCAGCGACCTGGCCCAGCCCGAAGGCGACAGATCCGGGCGGCTAGGCACTGAATCCTGCCATACCGTGGTCGGAGAAGCACCGCCGACCACCGCCCCATGCACTCCTTGCTGTCGACGAAGTGCTCCACCGAGAGAGAGAGAGGGAGGGAGGAATCCTAGCCACTGCCTTCCTTGTTCACACCGGACCCTCGGCACCGAACTCCGACGATGGTCGGGCTGAGGAGGTGTGGGGGAGGGGACCAGAGGCGATGGTGTTTGGTGCCACCCGAGTCACCCCCAGAGGAGGAGAGTGATGTGGGGGCCATGTGGAGTGTATGTTTGAATCTTTTTTGTTCACTCAGTATATCTGGGCAAAAATTTGTTCCTTGAATCTGATTTTTTGCTTTTCTTTTTCTTTTCCTTTCTTCTTAGAAAGCATGGAATGAAGTTAATAAACAAAACATATATGATGTAACGTACGACTCGTATGGTCAACTATACAACTTATGGCTCAAAAAATTATGTAATGACCGTATCACCCTTGTTAGTTCTATTACGTCTTAAAATCAGACCCCGTACCATGGATAGACTGTTGTTCGAAACATGGTCATGTGTTGGAGTTGGTTTATAGTTTATACTGGCTTTGAATTGGAAACATGTGGACGACAAGAGCGTGAGATGCAGACAGAATATAGTGAGGTGCATTGGGATGGGCTGACAAACAAAAATGAAGAGGAAAAATATTCTCCCCTTTTAATATTATACGTGCGAACACAAGGTTGATATGCACCCTTGTGGTTCGGTTGTGATGAGTGATTGTCAACGTGACTTGCGTTTTGGGTTGAGTTCGTGAACTAACCATAGCTTGAGTTGGGGTTGTGCAACATGTCTCTTGGCCTGTGGTGCGCAGGTGTGGAGCTCGGAGGCGGTGGTCGACTACGAGGTGAAGATCAAGTAGAGATGTGCCGAACCGATGGACTGGGAGCGGTGAAGGACGGACGTGAGGCTTGGACCAAGGGACCAGGAGGCCAGGTGACCAGCCATGGTGGCTGACACTTGGGGACATCGACAAGCGCAAGAGTACATGGGTGATGAAGACGGCGATGACCAAGTCAAGGAGGAGGAGGATGGCGTCGTGGCACTTGACGGAGGCCGGACACGCATCTACATGGAAGATGTAGATGGCGTCAATCAAGTCAAGAAGGAAGGCGAAGGTGTCAAGCTTGATGGAGGTCGGACACGCATTGACATCGGAGGGATTTGGTGATTTCTTACTCAAAACCATCGGAGGGGTTTGGTGGTTTTGTCCTCAAAACCATCGGAGGACGGATTCTGGTTTAGAGTTCAAAACCAGGCGTGGACGGTTTGGTGGTTTGGGCCTCAAAACCATCGGTGGCGGGGTTGATCGGTTTGGACCTCAAAACTAGGGAGTGGCGGATCAGTGGACACGTGGTGGTATCTCAAAGCTTGCGTTGAGGCGAAGCGAAGTCGAGAAGGCACCGGGTCCATTGGATCAACGAAGAAAAACTTGGACAGATTTACCTCTAGCGGGTATTTGGGATGAGTACTTCATGTGAGGATGTTTTTTGTCTTTTGACGGGTGCCTATATATATGTGAAGGGACTGGTTGGGCAGAAGGATTTCTCTCATTTGTGTGGTGTTGATTGGAGGGTAGGGATTGAGAGGGGTTTGGCTCTTGTTTATGACCTTTTTGTCATCTTAGCTTTGTTTAGACTAGGAATGGCTTGTAATATGACCTCTTGAGCTAGTTAAGATCAATTTCGTGCACCATTTGTTCCCCTCTCCAAATCTGTCTTTTTTTTATTTTCGGAGCTATTTTGGGGATTTTTCGTTTCGTCGATTTGAGACGAAATCGGTTCTTTCTTTTTGCGTTGATTCGTGCTATGACATGAGTTGAAGCGACACTAAGAGTTAATTTGATTGATTCGACTCGAGCACGGAGAAATCGGCGATTTTTGTTTTGGTGAACTTTTTTGTGTTCTTGGATTGATCTGAAATTTGCTAGAGATTGAGTTGAAATTGGACGATGATCTCTTAGATAATGCTCACCAACTCCGTTGTGACGGCCTGTACAAAATTTGGGAGCGATTCCTTTTTATTTGACCGAGTTCTTGCCGATTTTGTGACCGTCCCTTTTCTGTTCGACCGCTCGAGCTCCTGTGTCGTGTTGTTCTGGTGCTCGTGCTCTCTTCTGTTTGTCGGTATCGAGCTCTGATTTTTTTGTTTTTCAGTCCTTTTTTTGAAAGATTTTCACAAATACGCCCCTGGCAGTATCCTTTCAAAAAATAAACCCTGACCTCGGCGCCTTGACAATTGGCGCTGAGCTTACACGTCTCGATGCCAATTGCTTTGGCGCTGAGGTCCAGGGTCATTTTCTGTGTGTCGTTGACGTGGCTGCTTGCGTGGCGCGAACGTGGCATGAGCTCGACGCCAATTACTACGGCGCCGAGCTATGGAAATTGATAAATTTTAATTTTTACCATGACTTGAATATTAAGAAATGTGGCTAACTCTAGATTTTTTACAGCGACTTGTTGTTTGATCACTTAAAACACTCTAGAAATACTTAAGATAAAAAAAATTCTAGGGTTTATGTTCATGAACTAGCCTAAAAATGCTTCTAAGTGTTGGATCAATAGTTAACTTTTTTTTTATGATGTTGTTTTGATCAGGGTAAAATTATAGTTTCTTTTCTAGATACGAAGTTTGACCTTTAATAGAAGTTGTAGTTTGAGTTGAGTACAACAAACTTTGCTTTTGGACCTAAACTTAAATCAGTCTTTAATATGGCCGAATTGTGACGCTGTTTTGGCTCCTCTAATTCTTTCTAATTCGCTTATCGCTGGTAGTGAATTGATATGTTTGCGACATTTTATCTTCCAAATTTGTATATTTCTAATAGTTGCCTATAAGTTTGTGGTGCAAACAATTTCAAGGACCTCAAGTCATAACCCAGCGAACTTCCGCTCATCATTAATGCCTATATGGACTGCATCATCTTGAACTGGCTTGATACATAGACGTTTCATGGGCCCGTTGGTACGATGTACTAAATGATCTAGGATGACCTGCATGTCATGCTGTTCCTGTAAGGTTACCTCAAGGTCCAAGTTTTGGACGTCGACAAACTCCTTGATCCAGCTGCATGATGGTAGTATGCGTATATGCCCGTGCAGCTTTAAGCAATAATTGAGGATCTTTGGTGACCGAGCAATTGTGTCATCCAGAGAAAGAAACATACCATTCATGTTCTTATCGAGTCGCACTGACAAGAACTCTAGATGGTTGAGACACGAGATGGCAGAAAAGAACTCATGGATGTTGTCTAGGTTGGATATTGAGAAATATGGCTAATACTAGAGTTTTTACAGTGACTTGTTTAATCACTTAAAACAATCTAGAAATACTTAAGATAAAAAATTTGCCTAACCAAATGGAACAACAACACGTCCGGGTAACACAGTACAGAGCTCGACTTCTGCAGTACGGCGGGGCGATGCAGGGCTCGGCTCTATGCGTCTATTGCATTGCTAACCGAAGATGCATCGGTGCATGCAACGAACCGTATGTGCATGTGTAGGCATGCAAGCACAAACGCAACACACCTCACCTGTAAGCACGTCATTACCTGTAAGCACGTGGAAATATGGCTAAATCTATAATTTATGACCGTGGCTAAGTCTGATTTTTTTACCGTGGCTAAGTCCAAACTTGACGAGACTTGTTTTGTTGTCATCTTCTCATAGAGTATTCAAACTCGTAGTACGGTATCAAATTGAGTTGTTATACAAATTTAGAAGATAAAATGTCGCAAACATGTCAATTCACTACCGGCGATAAGGGAATTAGAAAGATTTAGAGGGGCTAAAACAGCGTCACAATTCGGCCATGTTAAAGACTGAGTTAGGTTTAGGTCCAAAAGTAAAATTTGTTGTACTCAACTCAAACTATAACTTCTATTAAAGGTCAAACTTCATATCTAGAAAAAAAACTATAGTTTTACCCTGGTCAAAACAGCATCATAAAAAAAGAGTTAACTATTGATCCAACACTTAGAAGCATTTTTAGGCTAGTTCATGAACATAAATCCTAGATCATTTCTTATTGTAAGTATTTCTACACTGTTTTAAGTGATCAAACAACAAATCATTGTAAAAAAAACTAGAGTTAGCCATATTTCTCAATATCCAAGTCATAATAAAAATAAAAATTTATCAATTTCCATAGCTCGACGCCGTAGTAATTGGCGGCGAGCTCGGCGCCAAGATCCACGGCACCGAGCTCATGCCACGTCCTTGTCACGCAAGCAGCCACGTCAACGACACGAAGAAAATGGCCCTAAACCTCGGCGTCAAAGCAATTGTCCTCGAAACGTGTAAGCTCGGCGCTAATTATCACAGCGCCGAGGCCAGAGCCTATTTTTTTTAAAGGATACTGTCAGAGACGTATTTATGAAAATCTTTTAAAAAAAAGGACCGAAAAACAAAACGGTCTCCAGCTCCAGTTGGGCGCACCGGTGTGAGCACCGTTGGCCACCGATGCGGTCAGGCTCAACGCCAAGCAATCCCGTTTCTCCGGTCTCCGAGCGCGTGCAGACCCGCGCCCCAGCCCTGTTTGGAGTCGCTCGGTTCCGTACGCTTGTTCGCTCCTTCACTTCACGGTTCGTTGCTGCGCAGACCCAGCCCAGTCTCGGCCCCGTGACTCTCCTTGCGCGGCGCTGCAAGCGCGTCAGGCACCGGCTTTCGGCGTTCGTCGGTCTCCAGCAGTTCTGTGTCCGCTTTCTGTCTGTGCGTGATTTTCTGGTTTCGTGCTAGCAGCGTTCGCTGCTCCTCCAGCAGAGGCGCTCCCGTTTGAGCAGCAGGCGCAGCACCGGTGCTAACCGGTGGTAAGTGACCGGTGATTTTTGGAGCCAAGTGCAGCAGCTCGTTCTTCCTTGTTTTTGATTGGTCCATGGCTTAGTTTTTTTTAGAACAACAATATATAACGTTAAAGCACAGTATAATAGTGTCGAAATAGAATTTTCATATTACAGAGCACAGATAAGAAAGAGCTACTTTTGATCAGCTTCTGAAGACATAAGTAATGCTTCCATCTAAAACGTGGGGGCCATCAGGGCCCACAGGGCCCATGAGAAGTGGCCACAATAGAAGCATCGAGGGTCATCGTTCTCGTACTCAGCCTATTCGTTTGTTGGTTTTAGTTAGAACTTTTTCAATCAGCCAATAGTGTTTTCCTCTCGTAACAAACCAGCACCAGCCAAGCTTATCAACTCAGAAACTAACCAACGAACATGCTCGCTACTTAGTTGTTGCATCCGTGAAATACTAAAGCAATCATTGAATAATCTTTGTAGTATTATATTACTTCTTATCACTTGATACGGTATTCACGGTTGTGAGTTACTCATTTTCTCTCTGTTTTGATCTCGGCGTTTGCAGACCAGCGTCCCAGCATTCTTTCTCCCTGTCGCAGCCAGCGCTAGAGCCTGCGAACACAAGGTTGACAAGTACCCTTGTGTGTTCGTTTTGTAACGAGTGATTGTCAATGTGATCCACGAAGTAGGTTGAGTGGTGACTAACCCTACCATGACGAAAGCTATGTGTGCGACATGTCTTTTGGCTTGTGTTGTGCATGTGTGGAGCTCGGATGCGGTGGTCGACGGCGAGGTGAAGGTCAAGGAGGACGTGCCGTGCCGACAGACCGGGAGCGGTGAAGGACGGACGTGAGGCTTGGACCGAGGGACCCAGAGGCCGGGTGACTAGCCGCGGTGGCTGACACTTGGGACATCGACAAGTGCAAGAAGACATGGAGTGACGGTGTTGACCGGGTCAAGACGGCGGACGCGTGAGTCGAGCGAGGCTCAGGAGGACTTGGCGGGCCGGCCGGTCGAGGACAGCGGTGACACGCGTCGGATGGCGGGGGACGCGTATGAAGTACGCTACTCGCGGACGGTTTGATGGTTTGGACCTCAAAACCATCGGATGGACGGTTTACGGGTTTGGGCCTCAAAACCCGGGCGGAGGTTCCGAGGAGGGACGGACGACACGTGGCGGCATCGGGGAGTTCGCGTCGAGGCGAAGCTACCGATGAGAAGGCGCGGTGGCCGTCGGATCAAGATTACACCGGGTTGGACAACAACGCCCTTGGGCTTAGCGGTTCAACTCATTTGTATCCAGGGGCAAAACTGGGAATGTGTAATAGCCCTGTTAAATAGGATGAGGGAGCCCCCATCTCCCTCACCTCCTCCAGTTTTCATTTTCTCCTTTAGGGTTTCTTCCTCTAGTTTGCTTCCATGTATGAGAGAGGTCCACAACTTAAATTGTGACTTGGTTTTGAAGGAATCGGTGGCCGTAACCACCGTATGCCCTCCGGGATTCATGATTTAGTTGTGTTCTTGATGTGATTTTGGTGTTCTTCACGAGCTCCTTTTGTCCCCTCTTGTTTTCCCTCTCGTTTCTTCGTTTTGGGATGGTTTTGGTTCGTTCTTGTTGCCTTGGATCGATCAATGACATGAGTAGGAGCTTTGCACCGAAGGAAATCCACTAATTCCTCACGAGATCGCAGATCCGAGCAATTTAAGTTCTTGACCTATTTTTTGGGGATTCTTCAATTCCTTCGATTCACGGAGTTAGAGTTTGTTTCGGGCCATTTTCCTTTAGAGGTTGCCTTTCTACTCGCTTGTGAATCCTTGTGCAAAATTTCAAGTCATTTGGAGTTGATTTGATCAAGTTATGGCTTGATTTGATTTTTCCCGAGAAACTGCTCGTTCATACCGGACGCGTCCGATATGATCTAGGACGTGTCCGATATTTCTCACTTTGGAGTTTTGAGCTGAAATTTGGTGGAGACCTTCCCTTGGTGTCTAAAGAGCCATGGTTAAAATTTCATGATTTTTGGACACCATTTGATGGGATTTTGGATTTTTCTCTTTTGGTCAGCTTGCTGCTGAAAATACCGGACGTGTCCGAGATCATACCGGACGTGTCCGAAAATACCGGACGTGTCCGATATAATACCGGACGTGTCCGATATTTGCAGGAGCAGTGCTGTTTTTTTTTTGGAGTTTGCTCGTTTGGGCTTCGATCTGTGTTCCGTTTGCTCTGTGGTGACCCGCTGTGTTCTGAGGGAGCATCCACCCTTCTCTAGGGTCGTGGTTATCAAGTCTTTCGTGTATGCTTTTTAGGGATTGATGTTGGGACAGTGGTCGAAGATTTCGAAAGAAATTTGAGGCTCCCATTCACCCCCCTCTGGTCGCCGTTTCCGGTCCTTCAGAGCCACAGTGCGTGTACAGTTCCTACCTACGGTTTCGTTTCTCTCTCTCCCAGAAATTCCGGTCCGAGCTCCTGGAATTTCCAGCCTAGCTAGCTGTTTAGTCCGTATCTCTTTCGTTTGAGCTTCGTTTCTAGTTACGTCTGTTTCGGGGTGTCGTACTGTATTCCTAACATTCATCCACTCATTTACGTCGTGGACATCACGGTGTTTTATTTTACGTGTTTGACGGTGATTTTGGGACAGCGGTTAAATATTTCGAAAAAAATTTATGGTTTCATGGTTTCGAATAAAAAGAATGTTACAGTAGTTCTTAAGTGGTTCTCAAGTCAGACGAAGTGCCGCTGAAGGGCTAATCTCCCTGCCGTGAGCGGAAAGAAAAATAAAGAACAAAAGATTATTGTGCGCGCACAAGGACAACTGCAATCCTGTCATATGAATTATGATTATACTTAGGCCATATTTGGCTCTCACGGTCTAATGTTCAGTTATTTTAACTTTCGAGACTCTAAACAGGTGAATCGAAGAAGCGACAAGTGATAAACTGACAAAGTAGCATCTGGCAGAGCATAATGCTCTATTCGCTTAGCTGATAAGTCATGGCTAAAAGTACTGTGAGTTAATTTATTGTGAGAGAAAAATACTGTTCGTTGACTGAAAAAGTACTGCTTATAAGTCAAGCGAACATGACGTTAACTAAAACCACCTAGCTTGCGATTAGTATACAACTCAAATTGCATTGTGTCAACTAATAATAATAAGCTGCAAGTCTATGGTTCCGTGCATGATTTCGAGCAGGTAGCTACACCGTAGCGTTGAATGTTCACGTCTTGTTCTTTTTAATACTAGTAAGCTGGATGTCTATGGTTGGACATATGTGAGCAACTTGTGCCTCAATTATGGCCACCGCTTGCATTGGAAAAAAGCAGATAATAATATAATACGTGTGTGTCTTTGGTCCCGAAAATAAAGAAAACGGCTTTATAAAGTACTCCATAAATAAAAAAAAAGATATTTAGAGTCATTGACTGATATATTGACTTGGGCAAAATATAATGGCTCGTAGCTGGCAAAACAAATGGAAGAAATATATATAGCTGAACAAACGTGTCCCACACACGCAAGTTGGCGCACAACTGCAGGGAAGGGAAAGGGATGGACCCACACCCACCAGCTGAGCTAAGCTAGGTTAGGAAGATGGAGGCGACGCGAGAGGTGACAGCGGGCCGCATACGTTAAACTCTGAACAAGTCCTTGCATAATAACCTGATGATAAAGTCGTTGAGGTAATTAAGGCTCAATTTGTGCCCAAAACAATGCCCTGATGAATCGTTCAAACCACCGTTGCATGACGACTGCACCTTTCTTTTTTCCTGTGATGTGAAGATCCCATGTGCACAAGCACATATCCTTCTCTCCAACGCTTGGGAAACTACGAGTACATTTACATATCTGGACCTGGAACTTATTATAAAAAGGAAATACGAAAAAAATCCTCAAAGGCGAGGCAACATTGACTTGGGCACTCAGGCGCAACTACGTGCACGAACAACTAACCAACGCAACCGAGGGGAGAAAAAACGAACACGTCGTGCATGTTATAGTTAGGGGATGTTTGGTTTCTACAGGCCCTCCTAAAATTCTTGTCATATCGAATGTTTAGATACATGCATAGAGTATTAAATATAAACTAATTACGAAATTAATTACATAACTTGCGACTAATTTGCGAGACGAATCTTTTAAGCCTAATTAGTCCATGATTTGACGATGTGTTACTACAGTAAACATGTGCTAATGACATATTGATTAGGCTTAAAAAATCGTCTCACAAATTAGTCTCTATCTATGTAATTGGTTTTGTAATTTATCTATATTTAATGCTCTTTATTAGTATCTAAATATTCGATGTGACATGAATTTTAGAAGCGACTAAAGAATCAAACACCCCCTTACATGCAGATGAATTGATCACGTCCAAAAAAAAGAAAAAAAAAAGAGATCAAGTCTTGCAGAAAGATGGCAGGCAGGCGTAGCGTTCATGCACCCATGCAGACGAGACAGTTTCCGGTCGCCTTCCGATCAGGTATTATTTTCCTTTAAAAAAATATTATCATTTCAGAGCGGCCGGTCAACGAGACCGCTGGTACGGTTGGTGGGGCCGGTGCGCCAAGTCGCGACGCGGATTGGGATTGGACCAGCCGCCCGCTTGCCGGGACGATCCGGCAGCTCGGCAGCAGCTCGTAGTATATATAACAGCACCCCGGCTCGCTCATCCCCGGCAACCAACGAACGGCGGCGAGCAGGCGAGCCCAACAAACACAACTGCAGCGAGCCACACAGAGCTAGCTATAACAGCGGCTAGTAGAGGAGCCAAGAAACCGAGGAGTCGTAGATCGATAGCACTGTCGATCGTGCGAGCGCAGCGATCGGAGAAGCCAGCTCGACGACATGTATCCGTCCAAGCCTAGCGAGCTGGCCGGGGCGGCGCCGGTGACCGGCATCCCCGTCGGCGGCCCCGCCGCTGCCTCCCAGTGGTCCTCCGGCCTCTTCGACTGCTTCGACGACTGCGGCCTCTGTAAGCAAAGCATCATCATCAACCGCATATGCATGCACGCACCATCACGTTTAGCCGCGCGCCATGGCACAGGCCGACAGGCGCACAGCAGCTAGCTACCTAGCTAACCGTTGTTCGTTCGTTGTCGTTGACATATGCATGACACTTGACAGGCTGCCTGACGTGCTGGTGCCCGTGCATCACGTTCGGTCGCGTCGCGGAGATCGTGGACGGCGGCGCGACGTCGTGCGGCACGGCGGGGGCGCTCTACGCGCTGCTGGCCTACTTCACGGGCTGCCAGTGGATCTACTCCTGCACGTACCGCGCCAAGATGCGCGCCCAGTTCGGCCTTCCGGACACGCCCTGCTGCGACTGCTGCGTCCACTTCTGCTGCGAGACGTGCGCGCTCTGCCAGCAGTACAAGGAGCTCAAGGCCCGCGGATTCGACCCCGTCATCGGCTGGGACCTCAACGCCGCCCAGAGGGGCGGCGCCGCCGCCATGTACCCGCCGCCGGCACAGGGGATGGGACGCTGAGCTACCCACCCACCCATTTCCCGACCGGCCGCCGCCGCTCCTTGCATGCATGCATGGTAAATTATTACGTGTACGACTGCACTTGTTCTTTGTTTGTGGTGACGTGCGTGGATTGTGATCGATCATCGATGTGCTGATGTGTGTGCGTGCGTATGTGTTTCTTTCAGACATGAGGAAATGTGCATGTAAATTTCTACCAACTCCATCAGTACGGAGTGTACAGTTGATTTTTTGTTTCGTTTACTGTATTTCTTGGCTCCATGCATCATGCGTGGTTGCCAGTAAAATGAAAAAATGGGAATTATTTCTTTTTTCTTTTCTTTTTTTATTATGGTGACGACTTATTTGATTGTGATGTGGTAAGGTCAGGATTGGTACGATAAAGAATGTTTATGTGTGTTTCTTTCGTTCAGACGATCGAGAGAAAAGGCTTGTTTAGTTGGATGAAATTTGGGATTTTGGCTACTGTAACATTTTCGTTTTTATTTAGCAATTAGTATTCAATCATGGACTAATTAGGCTTAAAATGTTCGTCTCGCGATTTTTAACCAAACTGTGCAATTAATTTTTTTCGTCTACATTTAATGCTCCATGCACATATCGTAAGATTCGATGTGATGGCTACTGTAGCACTTTTTGGGAAAACTTTTTGAACTAAACAAGGCCAAAATGTCATGTCAAGATCAGGACCGGGCCGTACGGTTTGATTTTTGTATTGCATTTCTTGTGTCCGTTTCGAATAAAAAAGAATGGAAATATCATTTGCAGAGACGCAACATTATTAATTCGGGTCATAACTGATTTCCAAACTAACTAACTTTGCTCCAGTTATTGGCCTGCAAAGCCATATACTCTGCTGCTATAAACAAGCCATATCCTCATTTCAACTATCATTTTCTGCACTTACTAGTCTCACTACTTTTGTCTTTGCATTTAATTAATCAGCAAATAAGGTGATGTAGAAATCAATTAACACATGCTATAGATCATGACTAGTGAAAATGGTAAGAGCAACATATACATACTCTATCCTGTTTGGCACGGCTCCGGCAGCAACTTGTGTGGAGGAGCCGAAAGAAGTCTACCATACACTTTAGGAGAAGTCGTTTTCTGATAGACAATAGAGAAGCCAGAACCGTTTTTAGACCAGAAACCAGATCCCTAAAAAGTGGCTCCTCCTCAAGAAGCACTTGAGGAAAAACCTTGCCAAACAGGCTCTCATGATCTGGGGCCTCACACACGACATGAAGAGAACCAAATAACGTTCTGCTGCAGCTGATAATTTTTTAGCATAAATGGCAGGTGCTCTGCCTTTGCATTATATTAGGAGAAAATAACGTTATGCTGCAGCTGATATTTACATTTGATATAAAATATTTTTTTCGGCTAAGAGCTGGTGGCAACATTGATGATTTTCAACGGGAGCCAGTGCAATAACTATGACACACAGCTACTGATACTAGCATTAATCCTCTACTTGACAATTCAAAACACTTGTAATATATATGAAATGCACACACAATCTCTCATGATGTCCTACTCATTGGACAGACATACCCGAAGTTGAAAGCCATTGGGTTCCTAATCTCGTCTAAGCATTGAATTAGTACATTTTAGGGGAAGTTTAGATTGGGCTGCTAAAGTTTAGCTGGCTAATTTTAGTCCTATTCATTTTTTACCTAAACACTATGACTAAATGGGACTAAAAGGACATTTAGCCAATTAGTCACTAAGGGGTTGCTAAATGGGACTAAAGCCCAGGCTGCCTCACCTTTTAGTCACTTTGGATCTAAACATCCTGACTAAAAGGGACTAAAAGGCTTTTTTAGTCCAGCAAACTAAACAGGGGTGGCTAAAGTTTAGCAACTGGTTTAGTTGTCTAAATTTTAGCAGCTTCAGTCTAAACAGGGCCTTAAAGGGAAGGTAGAAGTGAAGTTTGATGCCAGCTATCAACTTTCGTCCTGTTCGCTTGGCTTATAAGCCGTACTTTTTCAGCCAATGAACAATATTTTTCTCTCATAACAAATCAGCCAGCAGTACTTTTAGCCATGACTTATCAGCCAAGCGAACATGATATTTGACGATGCCATTTTCACTATTCATACACGACCTTTGTGTCCTTCTTCCTAATTCTCATATAATCCTTTTTTTTGTCATCATACATACGTTGCTGCTCTACCTCTTCCAGCCAAACTTTTGTCTAATGCCAAGCGTCAGCACAAAACTCTAACCCAACTTGAGGCTGCGGTCTTAATAAGTTACGATTTATTTTGGGTTTGTTTGGTTTGAGCCCAAGTCAGACATCCAATTTTACATAGGGTTCAGATTGCTCTACCTGGCTGGAAGTTGTGTGACAGGCTTCCAACCAAACAATCCTTTGTGCTTTGCAGCAAGCAAGGGCCTATTTGGTTCCCTCATAAGTGGAGCTGCCTGGCCCAGGCAGCGCTCCCAGGTGTCTGATTTCGGTCGCCTGGGCCAGGATCATGTGCCTGCGAGGCCGCGAACCAAACAGGCCCCGAGTCTTCTTTTCTCGGTCACAGATTAAAACTTTTTTCACTAATTATCGCCACTATATAACCCATTTTACGTGGCTAGCTTAACTGAGCCTGTACTAGCGTTTCTTAAAAAACACAAGTAAAAACTCACCACATATTGTTAGTCTTTCACACTAGCAGTTTAAACTATTGCCAATCTACTGCTAGTAGAACTGTTTGTGTACTGGTCCCAACCGGAAGCTGCGCACAAAGCTATTATACGGTCCGGTAATCATCGTCACTGTATAACTTATTTTGAAAAATGGGAAATTGATAAAAGAGCGGGGGGGGGGGGGGGGGGGGGGGGGGGGGGGGGCGGTGGAGGAGTATCACCAGATAGGTAGCACAGAGAGAGAGAGAGAGAGAGAGAGAGGCTGTTTTGCCCTGGGAAGAGGAACACACGTGCAGAGCAGAAAACGGAGGGAATGCGCCGTTGTAATGTCCTCGGTGTCCAGCTCTCCTGCCGTTAAAAGAAAGGGTAGAGACACGAGGGAGTGTCGCGCGCGCGACCATCGCCGGGAAAACCTCACGACCACACGCCGGCCGGCACCAGCAACCACTCAATCCATCCTTGGACCATGCATCCCGAGACGTATATTTACGTGCAGGTCGACGAGAGTCTCCTGTTGCCTCCGTTCACCCTGCGCTGCTGCTGCCGTGCCAAGTCGCCGGCCAGCGAAACCGGCCGCTCCTCTAGCTTTGGCTGGGGATCGGCGCGCACGCGCGGGCCGCCGCCATTGGATTGGATTAGGCCGATCAACCCGCCGCCACAGCTAGAGCTTGACTGCGGCCGGCCCAGGCTCGCCCTTTCCCGGCGAGGCTAGCTAACGCAAGCGTAATCAGGCCAGCTGGTTATTGGAGATGTATCCGGAAACTACGCCCGTGGTGGCGCCGGTGGCCGGCTTATTCCCCGGTGCCGGAGCGTCCAGGGAGTGGTCATCGGGCCTCTTCGACTGCTTCGACGACTGCGACAACTGTAAGCACCGACGGACGGCCGTCGGCCGGCCGGCCTCCTCCTCGATCTCCTTCCTCTCCGATGCTCAGCCTCAGCCTCAGCTCGATCTTGTTCTTGTGCTTGGTAGCTAGAGCTAGCTAAGCTCACCGTCATGTCATGCTCTGCTCATGCACCCATGCAGGCTGCATGACGTTTTGGTGCCCGTGCATCACGTTCGGGCGGACGGCGGAGATCGTGGACCACGGCACGACGTCGTGCGGGACGAGCGCGACGCTGTTCGCGCTCATCGAGTACCTGTCGGCGTCGTGGTGCACGTGGGCCTACTCCTGCACGTACCGCGGCAGGATGCGCAAGGAACACGGCCTCCCAGAGGCGCCCTGCGCCGACTTCGTCGTCCACCTCTGCTGCCTGCCATGCGCGCTCTGCCAGGAGTACAGGGAGCTCAAGGCGCGCGGCTACGAGCCCATCCTCGGCTGGGAGTTCAACGCCCAGAGGGCCGCTGCCGGCGTCGCCATGTCCGCGCCGGCTGCGCAGGGGATGGGGCGCTGATCGATCCATCCATCCATCGGGGTTCGGCTTCGGCTCCATTTCGTTTGTTGATTGATGACAGAAGACACAGCAGAGAGAGAGAGAGAGAGAGAGAGAGAGAGTATAATATTCAGTTGTTTAGCGTCAGGTCGGAGGTGCTACTTACTGTTGATCGTCCGACAACACAACACCATTATTGTAGCCGGGTCTCTTTAATTAGCACTTCTCATTTCTGTCGTGTCTCCCTGACGCTGTAAATCAGAAGATACATCGTTCTAGTTATGGTACATACATCATTTGCATTCTCTCTCGACGTGTCTAAATATCTCTATATATTCACTTGATCACTATTTGTGAACTGAGCAGCTCATTTAGGTTACTTTCCTTCCGGTGAAACTTGTCTACCTAAAGTCCTTGACTTGCATGGATTATCGCATTTTCCTCTTTTCTGTACCGTGATTCGGAAAAATGATCATTACTTTTTCTTATTCGGTGACAATTACAATATTTTTTTCTAATATAAGCACGATATTATGAAAGTACATTGCATCATGGAAACAGAGCACCACCACCTGGTGGCTTGCAGGTACTCAAGACGCATTTGGTTGATGGTTACGGAATGTAGTGCTTGGCCACAAGCGTGCCCAAACGCTTGGTCTCCCTCTGACACTGTGCTTGAATGGTGGATATCGCTGAGGAAACCTCTGGGATCCCTAAGAAAGGAATCTGTTCTCGAATCCCGCTTGCTGTGTGGGAATTGTGGAATGAGAGGAATGCAAGAGTATTTAGGCACAGGAAAGCTTCCACCATGAAAAAAAAAACACACACTCCTCCAAGCACTTACACAGTTAGTTCCTTGTATGACTCATAATCCGGTGCCTCATAAATACAGTAACATGAAGAGAACCAAATAACATTCTGCAGCTGATTTTTTAGATTTGATATAAAAAAATATATTATTTCTGCTAAGTCAGAGCTGGTGGCAACATGGATGATTTTCAACGGGAGCCGAGTGCATTAGTTATGACAGCACAGCTACTGATACTAGTATTAAGCCTCTGGAGTACTTGACAAGTCAAAACACTCGTAATATATATCAAATGATGAACACATAATCTATGATGTTGTCACTGCTTATTGGATAGACATACCCGACGTTCAAAGCCATTTGGTTCCTAATCTCTTCTAAGCAATGAATAAGTACATTTTAATAGGTAGAAGTAACGTTTGATGCCAGCTATCAACTTTGACAATACCATTTTCACTATTCATACACGACCTTTGTATCGTTCTTTTCTAGTTCTCATATAATCCTTGTTTCTTTTGTCATCGACACACGTTGCTGCTCTACCACCTCCCAACCAAACTTTTTGTCTAATGCCTGTAGCGTCACCACACAACTGACAACTCTGACCCAACCTGAGGCTACGGTAATACTAAGCTAGTGTTTATTTTGTGCATTGTAGCAAGCAGGTGTTCCTTCGTCGGTCACAGATTAACAGAGGTGGACAAAAAAAAGAGGGTCTCCAAAAATATAACCAGTGATGCAATTTTCGGAGACACCCCACTACTGAAAAGCATATTAACAGAGACGGACCACAGAAAATCATATTAACAAAACTATAACAAGCCCAACCATCAAGGCCCATATAACAAACCCTAACACCTTCACTTCCATTGCCCCAACTGCCACTTCACTCTTCTCTATTCCTCTTTCTTCCATAGATGCTGCCCACCTCTCCCCACGGACTCTATCGGCTACCCACCTCTCTTCCCACGGTGAGCAGATATGGCCGTACTCATAGCCGCGTCGGCGACCGTCGACTGCCCACCTCTTTCTCTCCCCACGTGGCGGGCAGATCCAGCTGGGTCCCTGCTCCTCCTCATGGATCTACAGCTTGTTCGGTTGGTTGGTTCGTGAAGAAGTACCGCTGGCTGGTTTGTGTGAGAGAAAATACTGTTCCGGCTGGAAATTTACGATCGTTTACGACAAGTCACAACCAAACGAACGGGCTGCTAGCCGAGCCCTTTCTCATGGTCCATGGTGGCAACCGTGCACTCCCTCGATCTCTCTCCTCTCCTCTTCGATCTCTCTCTCTCTCTCTCTCCTAATCGTCCTCTATTTGTCAGGTGAAGGGTTCGGTGCCATGTCGTTTGGTAGGTGAAGGGTTGGACGCGAGTCTAGTGTGAGATGTGACGGTGGCCTCCTCAAGGAAGGAGGACGACGCGGGCATGTGAGGAAGGCGACGTCCCGCTGTCGGTGGAGAAAGAGGTGGATGGGGGCGACATATTCTTGAGGCAGCACCATCGTTCTCACTAGCGACGGTGGCGACCCGTGGCGTGGGCCGCCAGAAGCTGATTTTTTTTAATGATTTCCAGAGGCGTCGATGCGGAGCTCGACGCGGGCATGAAGCTCGATGCTACGGAGTGGCACGGAGGTCGCAGGTGTGGAGCTCATCGGCAGCTCGGACCTTGGCAGGGGCTGCGGCAAGCGGATGGAGCGCAGCCGCAATGGGAGGCGCGAGTATGGGTAGGGGTGGCGCGAGGAAGGGCAAGATCCGTCCCGCGAGCAAGGGGCGCAGCGGGGGCACGCGACGCGAGTGGGGGCGGCGTAGGGGTGGACAAGATCCGCCCCGCAAGCTGGGGCGCACACCACGTAGACGCCGCGAAGCGAGTGGGTGATGCGGACGGAGGCGGCGCGGGCGGGGTCCATTCCGTGAGCGGGCGACGCAGCCGGGTCCGTCCGGACGGACAGACGACCGAACAGGAGCATTACCATAACTATATCTAAATCAAACCAATCACCACTATAAATTCTATCTCAACATGCAAGACATCCACATCATCTCTGACTAATTCATTTCCGTAGAAAGATGCAAGGAACCAGAAAAACAACCCTGCATTCTAAAGTGGACCCCTTTGGAATACGTCTACCCCTTTATTTTCTAGATTTTTTATAAAAATGAATTGATTCCTATAAAATTTTCTATATAATTTCTGCATCGAAATTGGCTAAGCGCAATGTTTTCGTTGTGCCATTTTCTATAGTCAACCAAGGGAAGAGAAGTCAACGGCCGACTGGATTTCATTAGGCTTTTGGCAAGCTAAACATGCAGGAGTATAGAAGGCTAAACGTGTCTATTACAGCTATACCCTCTCTATCCCAAAATAAATATCGTTCTCGTTTCCCAACGAGTCAAATAATTTTAATTTTGACTAAATATATATAAGAAAAATATTAATATTTATAGTATATAATTAGTATTATTAGATAGATTGTTGAATTTATTTTCATAATAAGCTTATTTGGAGCAACAAATGTTGCTATTTTTTCTATAAATCCAGTCCAATTTAAGAAAGATTACCGACACCGGTAATGGTTTGGGTTAGAGCCGGTTTTTACAGTTTGGTTTTTCTGTTGGGCCTATTTAGTTTGGGGGCAAATGGGATGAGCGGACCAGTGGGTTGGTTTGGTCTGGGTTAGCAGTCACAATGGATTGGCTTGGATCGATCAGGCTCTGAGCAGTGCAGTCTCCTGAACCCGATGCCCTGCCCTTCTCTAACTCCAGTTTCGCTATCCCCGATTCCCCGCCCATAGCGGCGGCACCCGGCGCGGCCGCAACTAGGCGTCGACGGTGTCCACCGTCCTACGTCGATGGCGCGGCCAAGCAGAGGAAGGTGGCAGAGCGCCGCTCGTCTCCAGATCAGCATCATCAATACCCAAGTTGCGTCGGTGCTTTGAGCCTGTGACCGAAGCCAACCTCGGCTGCCCTTGAGATGGATGGGATGGAATAACTATTGCTTAGATTATTAATCAATCTTCCGGCCTACTGCTGGTGTTAGATAGTGACCAGAACCGTTTCAACCCGTGGGTTTGGATTCGTTTGGGGCTGAAGATTTACTAGGCTGGATTAGTTTGGTTTTCAGAGGCAAAGTGGTGGGGTGGATTGGATTGGTCTCTTGTGCTTAATTTAAATGGTCTGGAGCAAATTTGGTCCGGTTGCTGGATTATTACCAACTTTGCGAATGCCATAGCGACACTTATTTTTGGACGGAGGGTATTATTTTCCTTAGGTCTCCGGTCATCCGTGAGTTCCTGCCTTCGAGCTTGCCCATTGCGTTGCCGATGATGGAGGTGGCGGACTGAACGCCCTGTCGGCACCGTAGCACCGGTGGCACGTTTGGCGGCAAGCTCGATGGCAGACGGGAGGTGGCAGACGGGAGGGAAGGGAGAGGAGGGTGCTTGCAGGGGCATGTGCCCCATGCACATCATAGTGGATGTGTACGGCATGGAGGGCATATAGGGAGCCTTCGACCGTCAGGAGAACCGGAGCCCTGAAATGGCTCTCCTTTGACTGTTTTGGGCATCGCTTGCATTGTCCACGCCTTCTTTGAGCTCGGTGTCCATTGTCGACGCGTCGGCAACGCCGGATCTCGAGGGCATTATTTCCCTTGGGCCTCCGATAATCCCCGAGTTCCCGGCTAACATCCACCGCAGGCTGCAACCCGCTGCCAAGCGTGCCGACGACGCCATCATACGTTGAGGCACGGGCAGATCTCGAGGGCATCATCGCCCTTGGGCCTCCGGTCGTCCCTGTCCCGACTTCTTCGAGCTTGCCCATTGCGCTAGCTGACGACGGAGGTGGCGGACCAAGCGCCCCACAGGCGCTGCAGCGCCGACAGCAAGCTCGACGGCAGTCGGGAGGGAAGGGAGAGGAGGGTGCTTGTGGTGAGGGGCATATGCCCCATGCACATCATAGTGCATGTGTATGAGGATGTGTGTCCCGCAGGTTCCTCTCTCCTGCAGTTAACACTTTCCATGCACATAGTGGTGATGTGCATAGGGCATACGCTCGTGCATAAAACTAGGAATGAAACTATATTGACTACTGTTTATTTATGGAGCCGCTGGGGAATCTTGAATTTTTTATATTTAGAAATAGAGTGCATGACATTTGACGACTCCAAAATAATTCAAAGGACAATAAAAAAAACAAGCGAAACACAAACATAGCTATTGAACACTTAGCCGAGGAAATTAAACCAACAAATAAATTCTATATTATATTAGTTGACGGTTGATGGATGTATATCACTTCAATAATTCTATATTATGTCATCAGTACATCATCACGTTAGTCGGTACTGATGAATTGAAAATCACAAATCAAACATTTTATTTGCATTGTATATAATGTAGAGTCCGTATTATTCCTTACCATGGTTGACAACAACCCTTGTTCACCATTTGGTGGAACAACTACGTTGGGCACTTTGGGTTGCATACCGAACAATTAACCCTGCACTCATCCATTGCGTTATAACACAACTCTTCTAGCCTTTTTTATTCATGCAGCAATAGCCGTCAGTCCAAGTCAAAGGTTTACCACACTTTGCCGCACGGCAATAAAATACCAACACAATTTTATTCTCATGTAATGTTGTTGTGAAGTCGACCGCAGTAGAATTATCACTTGTTGTGGTGAGGGCAGCCGTAACTGATAACGACGTGGTGCAACATATTAAGGTCATCAACATTTTACATAATAAAATAAATAAAATTGTCATATATTAAGCTAAGACATATGAGCATTTGTGTTAAATTTAACGTGTTTCACAGGGGGAAAAAGGCTAAATATTATAGTTCATTAATATTATATTACGCATACATGCATGTCTGATACTGATCTAGGCATAGAAAAATGCCCGGCATGTGTCAAATTAATCTTCTTGTGATATTTGGGCTAGAAAACCTGTGGTACGTTCGTGACACGTGAAGTTAATTATTCAATCTATATTTAGTTTTTCTTTGTTTCGAACAAAACCAACAAGAGGGCACGTCTTGCCGTTCACCTTCAAATTAACTGGGACAAAACAAGTATTTCCTCCGTTATAAATTGTAAGTCGTTTAAAAAGATAAAACAGAGCAGTATGATATGTTAGAATAGAAGATCGTGTATAGATAGACACATAAATCATTGAAAAACATATGAGTTTAGGTCTTCATGAAAAAACTAACTGCTCCTTCTGTTCCAAAATATCTATCTTCTTCGCTTTCCAAGAAACAACTTTGACAAAAAAATATTAATATTTATGGTACATAATTGGTATCATTAGAAAGATTTTTGAATCTAGTTTTTTAATAAATTTATTTGGAGATACAAATGTTACACGCATTTTCTACAAATCAATTCAAACTTATGACACGGAAACCAAAAGCGACAGATAATTTGGGACAGAGGGAGTAGTTGCTTTTTAATTATCTTTTTTTTATCCTCTCTGTTGAATAAAATATGCTATGAGCTAGCTCTTCGTATTACCTCTCTGTTGAATAAAATATGCTATGAGCTAGCTCTTCGTATTATTATTGGAGCTGTCCTTAGTTCTCCACTCTTCACTATGCAAAATTACATATTTATTTACACGAGCATGTATGTGATAGGGTGTTGAATACCAATGCATGGCAAAGATTGTGCATATGTATCACCCTCCTTACAACAAGATGACAAATTACTTTTTATTATTTATTTATTTTTGCGTTGGCCGTTGGCTTCTCGGCAGCTGGCCGCGTCTTCCTTTGCATGCCAACAATAGCCCTGACGACATGCTGCTGCGGAAAACGAGGTCTTGGCAACAGAGTAGCAGGAAGCAGTCATAGTGTTTTTTTTTGTCGGAAAACCTTCAGTCAGATGCGCGTCACGACCTTCATTCAGACTGTACACGCAAGCACGCGCAATGACATGCAACAACAGGATTACAAGAAGCGGCCGGGAAAGTTGCAGAGCTCGATCTCGATCCGATGCCTCAGCTCTCTCCCAACCTCTCGATCGATCATGCATCATGTCGCGCCCGCAGACCCCATGCTCGCATCATCGGAAAAACCTCCCGGCCACACCGATGACGAACACCAAGAACCACCACTCCCTGCAGCATCCGTCAACGTATATATATGTACGTGCGTGCGATCAGGTGATGTGCTCCACAGATCGATCACATCGTTCGTCACTCACTGCTTCATTCATCATTCATCAACTACTGGAAATTAGAGAGCAGGCCGGATCTCTCGGAGAGCTGGAATTAAAAAGCAGGACCTGCGAAGAAGGAGAGAGCTAGATCAGATCGACGACCGATCGAAGATGGCGGCGGCGCTGTCGGTGCGCACGACGACGACGACAACCCAGCTGCTAGCAGCAGTCCTGTCCCTCTGCGTCGTCGTCTCCCTCTCCCTCCGCGGCGCCGACGCCGCGCGGGGCACCCCCGGCGACAGCCCGATCGTCGCCACCTGCCTGACGGGCCCGTACCCGGAGCTGTGCGTGGGCGAGCTGGGCCAGCGGCTGCTGGACGTCCAGACGGTCATCGCGTCCGCGGCGCCCAACCAGGGCGCGGCCAAGATCGCCGGCGCCCCGGGGCAGGTGGACGTCAAGGCGCTGGTGTCCGTGGCGCTGGAGGCGGCCTCGGAGGCGGGCACCATCTTGGTGTCCATCTTCGAGGGCAAGCTCCCGGGGTTCAACACCGGCGTGCCGGACTTCAAAAAATGCCTCGGCAACTGCACCGTCACCATGAAAAGCGCCATGCAGAAGCTCCACGGCGCCAAGGCCGCGCTGCACGCGGGCGACAAGCAGGTGGCCAAGACGCTCGCGCTGCGCTCCGTCGCCGACGTCTCGTCCTGCACCATCAGCTGCAGGGAGCTCAACGGCGACGTGCGCCTCATCGTCACGCAGAGCCTCACCGAGTTCACCAAGATGCTCCAGATCGCCATCGGCTTCATCAGCAAGATGAAGTCGGAGCCAAAGCCACCGTCGGAGCCACAGCCACCGCCGACGCGGACCACGCCATGATCACGCACGCATGCACCGGCCGTGTTTTTAGCTAAGAGAGCGGAACGAACAAGCTCCTAATAATTAGCCATCATTCTGCGGAATTTCTTTCATTTTTGTTTGTTTTCCCCCCATTTTGTTATAGTTTTGGTGTTGGTTTAGTGAATTCTCTCTTCTGTAAATAAGATTTTTCATGCATGACAGGCCTGGACATTGCTTGGCTGCACAGCCTAAGAATAAGATGCAGCTGCTCATCCTTACATGCATGTTTTCTTTCTCATTCATTCAAGAAAGACTTATGAATCTTATATTACTTTAACAAACTCTGTATTTGGCAGTACTACTACACATGGTATGTTTTTTTTACAAAGCATAGTACAGATGTAGACACTCGATCACATACTCCTTGTGTCCCTAAGTAAATCGATTTTTAGAGTTGTCTTAAGTTACTTTTTTCAAATTTAATCAAATTTATCAAAAAAAACATTATTTATAACACCAATGGACAAATTATGAAAATATATTTCATATTGTATCTAATGATATTAATTTAGTGTCATAAGTTTTGGCGCTTTTTCTATAAATTTGAAAATTTGTGACTTAGAATAACCTTAGAAATTGATTTATTTAGGAATGGAGAGAGTATAAGTTAAAGCTCAGTTCGCTACACACACGGTATCTAAAAGAATCCTTGTCCTTAGCACTACTAGATCGTTGCTGGACGTTGGCATGCGACAATAGAGGAAATAGTGTGTGTGGGGATGTGTGCTTATCTTTAGTAGTATATATAAATTAAATGCTAAAACCTCTACACATGCATGTCAGATCTGAGTCCTAATATAATGAAGTAATGGCCCTTCAAAACTGATCATTTCCTGTGTTTACTTTTGTTTGCTGGCTAGTTCATGAGCTTTCATTATATTCATAACCATATGGTCTTCAAAATGAATGCTCCAATTTAATTAGCCGGTTTTTTTTTTCCACAAAATGAATGCTTGAAAGCTGTTCAGTAATAGAGTTCACTGCATGCATGGAAGACAGAAGGCATAGCATCTGGATGCCTAGATGCTCTTTCAGACACACCAGCAACCAGGGCCTCTGTGTTCCTACCAACTCTTGTATAAGTAATAAATAAGCATTTTGACTGGGTTCCTGGACTCAAGGTTTGTCAGTTCCCCCTTCTTGAATTTGATCATTTTTTTCCTAGATTCAAACATAAGATTTAGTGAAACAAAACAAATTAGGAGAAATGATAAGAAGGCAATTAACATTCAGGTGACCATATGCTTCCTAATAAATTATTTAAGTTCGCCCATTTGCAAAGGTTTCCATGCTTTAGACCGAAAACTAACAAGAGTACAAGATTTTTTTGGCTAAAATACTGATTTCAATACGTAGATACAATGATACATCATCTATATGTAGCTGTAAGTCAAGAACATATATAAATAACATGCCATAAATAAACTAGGAGAGTTGTTTGAATAAATAATGTAAATAAACTAGAAGCAATCCTAATGATGATTAGAGTGGTGGTGCCATTAAGCAATCAATCATTAAGTTATTGTGAACAACCTCGGTATGGATTCCACTGGAGGTTAACCCCGAATACAAAGGCATTTCAATACTGACTTTTTTAAATAAAGGTTTTAAAAACTAATCAATTTCATAGCATACCAAAAGTGCTGACGGAATTGTCGATGCCAGAAGGCTTGGCATGAATGATCCTTTCCCCTTGGAACGCCCCCATTGGTATTCCATATGGCACTCCACATCTCTGCGCTTTTCGTCATATCCTGTAAAACACTAACCCATGAAACATAAGCCATTCTTCTCATACGCTTGCAGATTTTGAGATCCAGGAATAAGTTACCTCGCCTCAGGGTCATTTATGTTTTTCCCTGTAAAGCCTCAAGCGCAGTTTCAACAAACTTAATATCCCCCTGTAGTGAAGCAGCCTTGCATGATGGCAGGAAAGAGAAACCATCCGGCCGTTTCAAACACTTCAAACCCCACTTGACCATCAAAAACTCAATCAGATGATGACCACTGCGTAGACAAATCTAACTGATTTATCAGAAATGTTGCTTGTCACACTTCTTCCAGGTGAAACAGGGGCAAAATGATTCTTAGGTACCTACGGTTGTGGTACGTGGTTATGAAAACTGACCCAGAAGAATTTTCGAGAAGAAAGGTAACCGTCGCGGACAGATCATCAAAATCTTGCCAAATAGATGCAATGGTATGTCAGTCAGCCAAAACAATGACAATACGAATGGAAATTGGTAGGTAGTCAGTGAATGGATGGGACACAAAATGATCATTCACATTTGAGAAATAAATAACAGCAATTGATAGACTGAACATGGTAGCTCACTTGCTGAGTCGTAAATACATCAGCTCCAAGAATAATGTCAGGATGCAAATGAAATACCGGTAGAGTAGACTTGCACAAACGAAACTAAACTGGATTATAAACTTCATAGGCAAGCAGATCAATGCAGTTGATTGATGCTATACTATACAGGATGCATCGATGCATGCATCAAAAACGGAAAAGCAAAGACAACCAGATGCAACAAAAGAAAAAAACAGGAACTCATCCTATCCCAATGCTTCCACATGCAAGAAACATCTTCCATGTTGCCATATACGGTTACAAAGGAGTACCAAGGATCAACCGCAAGCATAAATAAATATTATACAGCCTGTACGTCCAACTAACTAGGAAAATATTACATCACTGAGGATATTAACGAATCAATCAACTTAGATTTCCTTTCCCCAATGATGCAAGTTCAACGCTCAGTTCATCCACAAAGTTCAGCTGTCACATTTCACCTAAATGGGCTAAGCTACTGGAGATAATACCAAGATAATCTAGAGATAACAAAAGCCACTCCTACAGACATGTCTACTCCAGGGACGGAGGTTCAGGAAGCAGCCACGGCGCCACAGCAACCAGCAGGCACCCCATTAACCTGAACTGCCTTCTTGGAGGTGGTGGTCCCTTGAAGCTGCTGCGCTCTGGCACAGGATTCACCTGAACTTTGGCTTCTTGGAGGGTGGCGCTCCCTTGAAGCTGCTGCGCTCCGGCGCACGCGACTTGCTGAAGGTCTTCGCCTTGCGGCGCCTCCTCTCTTCCTCGCTGTCCGACTCTGCACCGTGCTCACGGTCTGCATTGCTTGCCTCACGCTCCAGCTCCTCCCAGGTCTTGCCCTTCTCCTCCTCTGAGTCCTCATCTGACTCTTCATCATCATCGTCAGATTCCACCAAGGACTCGCTGTCGGAGTCATCATCTTCTGACTCGGACTCAGGCTCAGCATCGGAAGGCAAATAGCCTTGGTCTGACTCCTCTGTGTCCTCAGTCTCCGAGTCACTCGCCTCCATGTTCAGGAACTCCCAGCCGCCATCATCAATGAACTTCTGAGGATCGTCAATTATAGTTTTCAAGATAGGACGCCAGTTCAGATTCAGCCTGCTCTCGTAGTACTTGAGGTCAGTTGTGTCCAGCCACTCCTTTATCGCGTCGAGCGATGCTGAAGGGATGGAATCAATGCGGAGAACATCCTTCTTGAAATCCTTGAACACAATAGCCATGTCAAAGTTCTTCGTTCCAAAGCCTACCCTCTCCAGGTTAACAATCTCTATCTCACTCAGGCTCACCACCAGGAAGGGGGTCTCAATCAGCTCAACCAAACAAGTAGAAGTTGGAATGATGAAAGCGGAAGCTTTATATGGGACACCATGGAACCCAAGCTCCCTAAGGGGGACATCAAACTCCAGGTCAAGCCCCTTGAACTGTGGTTGCGACCAGTGGTCATTAACCTTGTTCACAAAGTTCTGGAAATCCATGTTTATTCTGTTCTTCCTATCCCTCTCACGCTGCTCTTCTTCAATCTCATCAGGATCAAGTGCCGATCTTCTACTGCCACCAAGAGTCTGAACAACATCCATCACTTCAACATAGAACTGGACATCCTTTGTCTTTTTGTTTCCAACCATGATATGGTTGTGCAGATGGAAATGAAGGAGAGTAATCATTTCTTTCTCTGCAGGCTGGAAAAAGGCATGCTTTATATTTCCAAACATGATGTCCACGCGCTCATCAGACCTTGAAGTAGAATATCTGAAACCATTGAAATGAGCCTCAAGATTTCCAGTGAGCTTCCTCCCACGACCACCAAATGCAGGTCGTATCCACACATCACTAAGTCTCATCATCTTCATTCTGTTGTTTCCTATCTGAAGTTTCTCCTGGGTAACAAGAGTTGCCCGTTCAGCCCTCTCCGACTCCCTTGAAGCAACTTGCCTCCTCAACGTTTTGATCTGCTGAACAACTTCACTGCTATGCCGTGGATCTTTTGAGCGGAATGTAATTTCTTTCAGATAGATAGCGCCTTGAGAATTTAGCTTGCTATCATTTGAGAATGGCATTCCAGGCACATTGAAGAAGATGCGAATAGTGCAGGTGCGGTTGTCCTGGTGGCTGGTCACACTCTTGACAGTAGAAACATGGAAAGGAACCATGCTGCCATAAATAGGTAAGAGGACAGCTTCATTCTTCTGATCTACTTGGATCGCCAAATCTCTCACAAATGGTACATCATTAACATTCTTGTATGCAACAAGCTCATTTGAAGCCCTTGCAGGACCACGTCCCTCACCAGATCCAGAACCACCCCCAGCAAGCCTTCTAGCAGTCTCTTCATTCTTTTGACGAGCAAGTTCAGCCTGGTGCTGTCTCCGGAGCTCTTCCTTCGACATTTCCTGGTTGTCCGACCTGAGAGTTGCCTTGGTTGGCACGGCATCTATGGTCTTCGACTCTGTCTTCACCTCAGCAACGTCTTCATCATCTTCATTGAACGAATAAGCAACATCTTTGACTGCCTTGGAGCAAGGTGCTGTTAAGATCTCGTGTCCTCTTTCATTAACTAAAACTGTATCAGCTAACAACAGTGAAAACTGCTTTGTCTTCTCACTGGTGGTTTCTGCCTGGACATTATGCAAACCAAGGGAGACATTAAAAACCATTCCATGTTTTATCTTACGATCATTCTTGGCATTCAGATTTAAGCCAGATTCTCGGAATTCAAGGCCTATTCCAGTTCCAGCTGACTTTGTTAGATTAGGAAGTAGTTCGGGGGCATCCCTCTCAATCACTGCCACTGCAGCTTGATAAACCGCACTCATCGGATTGCCTGGTTTCACTTCTTGAACAGCAGCTTCATGAGCTTTCAAAAGGGTCTCATATGCTTTACTTTGCATAGGGGTAGCATCAATAAGATATGTCCGAGCAACATTTGAACAATAGCTACTGTATTTGGAACCAATTGCACAGATGATAACACTTGCTGAATCATAATACAAGTACTCATCGTTGCTAGACGCACCAGGCTTCAGATCAAACTTACCCCCACTTTGAAAGACTGGAGGATAGCATATATCAACATTGTCAGGCTTCAACTTCACCTTGACCTTGAGGGGATCAAGAATAGCCTTCTCTGTGTCATCCATCAAAGATGAGTGTGAGACTTTCTTCTCCTCATCAATAACCTTCTCCAGCTTTGGAACCACAAAATTTTTCAGAACAGATGAAGTTAAGTAAGCAGCCTTCTTCACACACGTGATCTCTGTGGTGTCCTTCACAGCAAAGAGCTCAGAGAAGCCGTTTGTTACATCTGTAAGTCGTACGCCTGACCCAGATAACTTTTCTGTCCATGTTTCAAGAAGCTTACCCTCAGGTACCTCTTTGGCAATGTGTCCAACAACTGGCTTGTCTGATTTCGATTGATTACGAGCAGACTGCACTATGTCATCCATCAAGTCAGCACCATCACCATTCTTGGTTTTCACATGCAACACAATGTCAGCACTAACAGCCTCATTTGCAGCCTTCTTGAGGGTCCTGATAAGATTTGCTTTCTTCTGACTGCATAAAACATGTATTTGCTTGTGCATGAAGACAATTATCGTTTCTGGAAATTCATATCCAAGTAACCAAATATCCAGGGCTGATGATTTCAAATAACGAAGATCATCAGAAGGAGGGGGGGGTAGCAATTGCAATAGCATCAGACGAACTCCAAAGATCAGACTTGTGCTCCTTCCAATGGTCATAGAATACCTTCAGCCGCTTACTGAAGTTATCAAGATTAATTGTATAGGCACCAGATCCCCCTTTGGCATTACCATTATCAGCCATCTTTGTCAATAAGCTAACATTAACCGAGGCAACTGCAAAAAGAATTGATCCATAGTTAGCAAACCAGAACATCACAAGGTTATCCTAACAGTAAGCCACGAAAGTGTGAGCCTTAGGAAAATCCTTGAGAACAAAACAAAAAATGTACAGGCAAATATGATGGAGAAGTAACACAGAATTCAAAATGGATAGTGGTCATCAAAATAACATTTTCCTTATAGAAAGGAGAGCAACTTGCAAGTTACTTCAATTACTATGGATTAGCTATAGTCAAAACAGGCAGTAATTGTCCCAATAACACCAACACTGCAAATTAAGATGTTCATTTTAACATATAATACAAAAGAATATTTTCCTAGACCATACTTGCAATCTTAAAGCATATCAACTTCCATAGTCAGTTTGGGAAGGGCAATTCGAAACCAAATAATTAGTATTTACTTCATCGAAACAGGCCAGAAGTGACTTAAACCATGAATAAATATCCATACAGACAGCTGAATATTAAAAATGCTAGCTGTGTGTATCTATAAAGCCATGGTGATGAAGAAAACCACTTAACAGGAGCATTTTCATAATCTGGTATTAGAGACACTGATGACTGATGAGATGCCAGTCATGTCAAAGAGAACAATAACATAAGATTTCAAAAGGATATTAACAAGTCATGTTGCTGTGGCTGATGAGCATATAAGTATCTATGCAGCACGGATTCGGGTAGGCGTATAGGTATTGGAAGGATACTGATATGTAGGCCTGTTCACTCACGGGTTCAAGCAGTTTCGGCCGGTTTTCCAACCCAGCCCGCTGGTAGACAGTTTCCTCGGTTGGTCGGGTTTTTGTGTTGTGCGGAGGGTTGGTTGGGTTGGGTTGGGTTGGGCTGGGTTGCTGTACGGTTTCAATGGTTTGAAACCAGTCCGCTGGCTGGCTGTGCTTGTACGTGCTTCTGGAAACATTTAAGCGTTCCGTGCTGCTTGCAATTGCTACAGTGACAAATCAATGACTGATTGTACATGCTGGGTTAGGCTGCTTGCAATTGCTGCCCTCGAGAACTAAAAACTAAACTGCAAACGATGTTTCAATCCTGTAAAAAATCATGCTCTAGCTGCAGCACTATTTCTATCATGTACAAAAGAAATCCAAGCACAAATTAAATCCTTTGAAAT
Organism: Miscanthus floridulus; assembly: GCF_019320115.1. NCBI lineage: Eukaryota > Viridiplantae > Streptophyta > Magnoliopsida > Poales > Poaceae > Miscanthus > Miscanthus floridulus. The sequence goes on along the minus strand of NC_089581.1, from coordinate 114,037 downwards.
GCAATTCCTATCATGTATAAAACTTAGAAAAATCCAGCCACATCTTATCCAAACACATCCTGACATGCAAATGAATGTAACAAGGTCGACACAAAGGATTTGAATTTCCAAATCCATCAAGCAACATTTAGCAATACAATCTCAGTGAATCTAATGTCATAATATTGGAAGAAAACCATATCAGAGCCCCACGAGCATATCTTATAATGTTTATTTTGCAACAATTCCAAAAAACCTCAATTATCATCGAGTTTTGAATGGAAGACTGATTTCAAATTGTGGTGATGACCCTGACCAAATATGGGAATATAGACATGTAAGATATTTGAAGAAGAAACAATCACAATGCATGCTATGAACTGACGGAAATACAATACATTGACTCTATAAGGGCCCAATGTATTACAAAATGTGATGCCTGAACTGTTGCACTGTCCTGATATCAGGTTGTAATAACCTCATGTTCAATATAACTAAATCCGAGTGACTGATCCCATAAATACCATTAATTTTGCACACATCCATATCACATTGAATATAATTACTTGTACACTCAGAATAATCTCATGTTCCTTGTCAGGAATAACTCAAAGTAAGGTTTTGACATACATACATATTCAATTCAGATATTCTTCCTAAGACCACCAAGCAAGTTACAAGTCATAGACAACAGCCAAAAGCTAATCTACAATTCCAGAACAAAAGCTTGCTAGAAAAAAATCACTGGCAAATTATAGGAGCAAAGCATGATGTACAATTATAGTGGTAGTAGGCTAGGCTAGCACCTAAGGTGACCAGAACAGGCATCACTGAATATAACACTAGGCTAGTAGCTAAATAGAAGTCTAACTTGCATCAGTCTATCAACACTGGCATTCTTAGTAAAAAGAAACACAGCGAATGAGTTGCTCGTGTTTGCAATTCAATCATTTTCATGTAGAGCACCTCTTGTCTGAAATGGCGAGAAGGAATTCTAATCTCCACAGTTCAATTCTCAAATATAGCAGTCTCAGATTTAGGAAATTAACAAAACGCATTCAGGCTCGCATCAAGTTTGTTCTTCGTCATTTGTCTCATTCTCGTCACACATCAAGCCGCAGATCATACAAACCAAAAGATGCAGCTTGCACTAGCACTACTCATATTTGGAGACTTGCACTAGCACTACTCATATTTGGAGACGCCATCTATTGCATAGAAGCAATCAAGCATGGAAAACCCTAATCAGTACGGGGAAGTGGGGGGCAAAGAAAATCAAGCAACGAGAAGTCAATAACTGCAGAAATAGAGTAGACCGAGAATGGGAAGGGGAAGTGGTGGACAACGAAATCAAGAAACGAGAAGTCAAGAACTGCATAAACAGAGTAGATCGAGAATGGGGAACGGGATGAACTCACGGGTGGTCGCCGGATCGACGCCGCGGGGTGCAGGATCGTCCCTGGTGGCCGGCGAGCGGGGGCGGGGGCTCGTCACCGGAGGCCGCCAAGCAGGGGAGGAGGCTCGTTGCCGGCGGCCGGCGAGCGGGGGCGAGGCTCGTCGCGCGTGTGCGGTAGAGGCGGCGCGAGGGCGAGGTGCTGGCGTCGGGCGGGGTCTAGGGCGTGCGAGCGTCGGGGACAGAGGGGCGATAAGGGCGCGGCCGCGCGGTGCTATTGTTGGGCTTGGGCCGTATTCAGTAAAAATTGGATCGGTGGCGTATCCATATCGGCCCATTGTACTCAATATTTTGGGACAGTATTCATGTTATTATATACAGTGCTTCGAGTGCCATAATCCACATGGCCACATTCCTCTTCTTTCTCAAAAAGGAAAAAATGAAAAAAAAAAAAACATGGCCACATTCCTAAAGCTAAAAGCATAGTAGTTGATTGATAAAGTAACGGTGGACAAGAACAACACTTGTGGAGAACGAAATTCCCCTTAAAAAGGGAAAAAACTAGTCGAGTGGTTTCCTTAATAAGAAATATATGTGTGTATAATGTCACTAACCTATGTTACACGTTTCTATGTAAAAGCTAGATATAATTGTGTTACCCTTGAGAAATTGAAAGCGGTGACATGCCTTGGCGCATGTCATATAGAACACCATGACTCTTTTAGTTGTCCTAAGATTACTGACACAGTATAGCACATTGATTATGGTATCTAACATGTACTCCCTCCGTTCTAAATTATAATTCGTTTGACTTTTTGACCTTAAGTTTTAATACTCGTCTTATTCAAAAAAAAATTGTGCAAACATAGTCAAATTTAAGTCATTCTTAAAGAACGTTTGTTAATAAAGCAAGCCACAACAAAAGAAGTTATATTTTGCATAAATTTTTTAATAAGACGAGCGGTCAAACTTGGGATAAAAAAGTCAAACGAACTATAATTTGAAACGGATTCTAAATCAGATAGAATCCTCCAACCTTACAAATGCACACAACTCCACAATCCCGCGCGAATAGGCCATGCTCATGAACCCTAAGGACAATCACCGTCTAGATGACCAAGGGAAAGAGCAATTTTTCTATTTGACAGACATCCCTAAGCCCCAGCTCTAGTCTACGGTTCCTATAGCAAAACCTACAACTAGTACACCCAAGATGTCTCCACGCCATGGGAGAGGCCTCAACACGCCAAAACGTGCCCGACCCCTATGGACCCCACCTATCAGCTTTATTGTTATGTCGGTTCTCCATCACCTTAAGGATTGCATCTCCATCGTTCTTTAAGTCGGTTTGATCCAAGGGCTCACGTGGGACGCTCCAGGCTATATATACCAGCCCCTGCCACCCCCCCAAAAAAGGAATAGGCATTTGATCCTGAGAGAGGAGAAGTCAGAAACCCTAATCCATATGTCCACCAGGATCAGAGCTAGCAATCAAGAGAAGATTAGTCCTCAATAGAATCTAGTCTTATATTAGAGATAGTGAGATAGAGTGAGAGGGAAGAGTTTGGAGAAGTTATGGTCTATTGGTGCTCTCTCTATGGCTTGTACCCTGGCGGAATCAAGTTCTTCTTGAGCTTGTTCTAAGATTTCTCTGGTAATCGACTTCTAATTCAAGTAAGCATCTTGTTCATATTGTTCTTCAGGTTTGCGATTCTCATTTGAGTACTTTAATCCTTGTAGCTCATCGATTAAAGTAGTATTCGTAGTGTAAGCGTGGTGCTTAGACTCGGTCACTCATGGATGTACCCTACTTTCTAGATCGGTGGTAGCTCACGAGGGTGACTCTTATAACCTCATTGAATCCTTTGTAGTCCACCTCCCGTTAGTAGGCCTAATAGAACTTTGTTTCTATAGAAAACATACTCTGCCTATGTTTTCTCTAGTAATATCCTTAGAATTGAACAATAGAAGACAAAGCTTACCGAAGTTAGAACTAGAAGACCTTAGCAGTCTCCTCTACGCTCCTATTATCTAGCCTTAATTGTGAAGTTGGGATAAGTTAGATTTGGTTATTCTCACACACATTTCCTCGAGTTTGGTATAAAACTAGGTACTCCCGGTGAAGTGCCACATCGGTATAATATCTGTGCGCTTGTGGATTATTCTATGTGCATTAATTTATACCAACAAGCATTTTTGGCGTCGTTGCCGGAGAAACGGTTGCTGAGTTAACTTCGAACCTAGCTTATCCTTATTTCATTATTCTTTTATTCTTTTTACCATGGATCTAGAATCCACCCCTATCTACCAATATGGTGCATCCATGAATGCAAGCCTATAGCCAAAAGAGTCTTCAAAGCCTATCCTAATACCTGGCTATGAGCTGTGCCCATGTTTAATCAACATGGTTCAGGATCAACCCTTTTGGGGCGAAGATGATGAAAACCCCTATTTCCATCTAAATGAGTTTGAGCAGACCTGTGCATGCTTGCGCATTACAGGCATGTCAGACAAAACCTTACGATGGAAGTTTTTTCTTTTCTCTTTAAGGGGAAAAGCTAAATGTTGGTGCAATCTCACCATAGGGAGTAGACAAGGAGATTAGGAAGCCCTGTGTTCTAGCTTCTGCTTATAATTATTTCCCATCTCTAGGGTAGTCAGACTTCGTTTAGAGATTCTATCTTTTAAACAAAAAAAGAATCTCTAGGCATGGCATGTGAATGCTTTGATACTCTTAATAATACTAGCCTGGACCTTGCCATTCCAGACCCTATTCTTCTTCAACACTTCTATATGGGTCTTGATAGGAAAACCTTGAAGCTTCTTAATACGACCTCAGGAGGTTCGTTCTTGCATGCCTTCGCCAGTGCGGGGAGAAGCATTCTTATGAAAATCTTAGAGAACATCCCTGAAGAAGTAGAAGAGAAGCCATTAGAGGAAGAATCCTAGATAGCTGAACCCAAATCTTTACTAGACCCATCACCAACTTCAGATATCCCAAATCCTGAACCACCGAAAAAGGAGGAAACTCCAATTTTAGACTTCATGCTTGAATTCGAGGATGAACTTTTCAATGAATATGGAAATACCTCGAATTACCATACCATGAGGAGACCCCAGAAGTCTAGGAAATCATCATCCAACGAAGAACCTTTAGACCCATCTGAGGAAGTTTTCATTAAAAAGACTATGAAAGAGCTAGTATCTATTATAAGCAATGAATGGTTAGAAGAATCAGAACTTTTCTTTGATGTGTTTTATTTAGATTCACCTTCTATCCATTCATTGCCAAATTAATAAAGCTCCTTTTGTTGCTCTTTACAATCCTATTGTGGGTGTTAATATCATGTCTGCACCTTTTGCTCTTGATTTATTGAAAAACATGCCATTGACCCCAACAACAAAGTTATTGAAAAGTCTTTCAGGACACATTCTCTTGAATTTAAGAATTTTGTATGTCCTCACTATCTAGGTAAAAAGAACCAAAGTTCATTTGAGCTTCTATATCTTTAGTATTATGGAGTTTGACCTATTGATAGGACAACCAATTGAAAGACTTATCCAAGAAGGCCACACGGGGAAGTTGAATATAAGACTTGGAAAAAAACTTTAGACTTTCTATACCCATTACTTATTCTCTAAATGTTGAGAGTGAGCTAATTCCTGAGGAAGACCCAGTGAAAGAGGTTAAGGTTGCATCTCTTGATTATTTGATTGAACCCAACCTTGAAGATGATTCCTAGTTCTTCATCGAGGAAGAAGAAGAAAATCCTATAGAGTCTGAACCTCTAGATGAATTGCTAGAACCACCTAAGCCCACCATTGAGCTTAAACCCCTACCTTCCGGTCTTAGATATGCTTTTATTAATAATAATTAGGATTCTCCTATGATCATAAGTGATAAACTTTCTCAGGAAGAATCTCTACGCTTAATAATTGTCTTAGAAAAACATCATTATGCCTTTGGCTACTCGCTCCAAGACCTTAAGGAAATTAGCCCTACTCTTTGCACCCATCATATCCCTATAGATCCTAACTCTATACCTTCTAGCGAGGCCCAGTGTAGACTTAACAATACAATGAGAGAGGTTGTTAAGAAAGAGGTTTTGAAACTCTTGCATGCCGGGATCATCTATCACGTGCCGCATGGGGAGTGGGTTAGCCCTGTTCAAGTTGTGCCTAAAAAGGGAGGCATGACTGTTGTTAAAAATAAAAAAATGAATTAATCCCCCAAAGAACCATCACTGGATGGCGGATGTGCATTGATTACCGAAAACTTAACAAGACAACAAAGAATGATCACTTTTCGTTGTCCTTCATTGATGAAATGTTGGAGCGACTAGCGAACCACTCTTTCTTTAGTTTCCTTGATGGGTATTCAGGTTATCACTAGATACCGATCCATCCAGATGACCAAAGCAAAATCACCTTTACATGTTCATATGGAACATATGCTTACCGTAGAATATCTTTTGGTTTTGGACTATGTAATGCTCCAGCTTCTTTTCAAAGATGCATGATGTCTATATTTTCTGATATGACTGAAGAAATCATGAAAGTTTTCATGGATGACTTTTCTATTTATGGAAAAACTTTTGATGATTGCCTTGAAAATTTAGACAAGGTTTTGCAAAGATGTGAAGAAAAGCACTTAGTCCTTAATTGAGAAAAATATTATTTCATGGTTAGAGAAGGAATAGTGTTTGGACACTTGGTGTCGGTGCAGAAAGTGACCAACAAGTAAATATTTGTAGTTTTGCCATACGTTGTGATCGAAGGTGGCCTAGCACTCAATGACACAGGGTTTATACTAGTTCATGCCACGTGCCCTACATCCAGTTTGAGTTGGTCGGTGACTTTATTCCTGAGCCTAGGTGCTCGAAGTTTGCAGTGGGGTTACAAATGAGAAGGAGAAGGATGGGGGTATAAGAGGTCTGGTTAGAAGGGCCGAAAGTGACGGGAGCCCCACTATGAGCTAAGTGTTCAAGCGTATGCTTGAGGTTCGAACCTAGCAGTTCTGTGGTTGTGAACTAGTGAACTTGATCGATCTAATGAATCTGAATCTCCCTTTTTTTGGAAGACAGCACATCCCCTTTTATAGATGAAGAGGATGGTCTTACAAGTGAGAGGGAGAGAGTACGTATGTTACTGAGCCTTGTTGCCCATGCCGGCGGGTATAGGATGATGGTAGGCGCCCACAATACTGTTGAATGTCAGATGCACGTGGGAGGTGGTGTTGTCTTCTTCGGGTATGGCAGACGACGGCGCCTGCCACACTATTGATACCTAGAGGGGGGTTTTACCATGTTTGTCTGGTATGGTAAAAGCCGGCGCCCGCAACACTGTTGATGCCCAGAGGCACGTGGGGGGCCCCACCGTATGGGAGTTAATGGCGCCCACAATACTGTAGCAGAAAATGTCGACGCCTACAACACTGTTTAGGCTCTGTTGTGTCAAGGAGGTTGCAAAGTACTGTTTCTGTAGGTGTACAGAGTACGGACCCCGGTATTGCGGTTTGACTTGCGTACCCTGCCCTACTTTCTCTGTTCGTTTCCTAGTCCTTATCAAGCGGGCGTCCCCGGTCGATTGGTCCCAGTTGGCTATGATCACGCTAGTCGAGGAATAGCAGTGAGCAGGGCTTGGCGCATCCCCGGTCGGAGACGCGGGTCGGAGTCGAAAGTAGTGCTTTGGCAAGGCCTTCCAATCGGAGAGGCTGTCCAGAGGTGGGTAGAAGACCAAAGTGAGCGCTCTAGTCGGAGAGGTGGGCCGGAGTTGGAAAATGGGCACCGCTCCTCCAGGGCCAGACCCTCCGGTCGGTGATTGGATCGCCTTTCTGGCCTGTTGTTTAGATACTTGGGCTGGCCCATGAGTTGCGCATTGTCTGCTTGGGTCGAGCCTTTGTTGGGAAGCCGATCTGCGAGGGACCCTGGGTTTATGAACCCAACAGGAGCCCTCGAGCCCTCGGGCGATTCAGGTAGAATCGTCTGGGGTTTTTTTGTCTTGACGGTTAGGTGCGCACGAGCGCACCCACGGGTGTAGCCCCCGAGCCCTCGGGCGATTTGGGAAGAATTGTCTGGGGGGGTTTTGTGTTGCCATTAGGGGAGGTTTTTTTTGTTTTGTCAGCGGGTGCGCGCGAGCGCACCCGCGGGAGTAGCCCCCGGGCGATTCGGGCAGAATCATCTGGGGGTGTTTGTTAGCGGGCGTGTATGCATGTTTAGTTGAGATGAAATTATCGACCAAGGCATCGTTGTGCAGCTGAGGCGGTTAGTTTTGGGATCGGGCGAGGTAAAGCTCGTGGATCCTGGCGTCGGTGCGTGCCGTGGGATCGGGCGAGGCAGTTAGTTTTAGGATCAGACGCGACGGAGCTCGTGGGTCCCGGTGTCGGTGCGCGTCGTGGGATTAGGCGAGTCAGAGTAGTGGATCCTAGCCTCGGTGCAGCCCACGTAGCCGAGGTAGTTAGTTTAGTTAGTTTAGGGATCGGGTGAGCCGGAGCTCACGGATCCTGATGGGGCAAGTTCGGGGTCGCAGACCCAGGCGTTTGGTGTGCAGTCGAAGCATAGCCAGATGGGGTGAGTTTGGGTCATAGACCTAGGCATTTGGTGTGCAGTTGAGGCGTAGCCAAATGGATGGGGCGAGTTCAGGGTCATAGACCCAGACGTTTTCTTGAGCCCCCGAGCCCTGTTGGGCTTTTGGTAGGGGTCGGTTTGAGTTGTGTGAGTTACCCTGTCCTCGGTTTCTCACAACCAGAGGGGCTGAGTTTTGTCCCTTGTCCCAATTGCTTAGGCTCGAGTGACGCGCTCGATGAGTTCGCTAATGGGTATGATTGAGTGGAATCCGGGTCCATCGTTCGTGACGGGGTCGGCATAGCCCTCTTATCACATTCCACTGCTCCTTTACCTATAACCTGGCAGATGCCTAGGTTATTTTGGAGACCGACCCGGGTGTCCTGATGGCCTCCCATCGATGGAGATTCTATGGGCTTAGCAGAGGTTTAGGATCGAACGAGAAGATTGAGATGACCCTGTCTGCTTTGGGGCAGACTGGGCGAGGGCTGCACGGGGCTCATCTACATTTTCTCCCTAGCTCTGTTTGACATGGGGCGGCCTCGAGACCTTCGTGGGCCAGCCTTCAAACCTTGGTCGGTCGTTGCTCATGTCGAATGAGGCAACTACCGCTTCATGACGCAACACAGAGCGTTGTGATGCATTTCACTGCATGTGCGATGCTTAGTTCCTGAGCCCCCTGGCGATTCAGGGCCTGAATCATCTAGGGGGCTCGGGCATATGGAATGAGTGTGTGTATGAATGTATGAATGATTATATAAAGAAATAGCTAGGGTCGGTAGTGTTACCTTGATGACTCGAGTGATGGGGTTTGAAGAGCTCCAATCAGAAATGTCCGACCGAGACCCATGCTCGTCATTTGTGACAGAGTTGGCATGGCCTACATAGGGCATCCCTTCGCTCCTTACCTATCTCTCAGTGTTTATCCTAAGTCGTTCGATCAACTTTAGGAAGCCCGATGGTCTCCCCTGGTGGAGATCCCATTTCGGGTTTTTTCAAGTCCCGCCTGGGGATGCGGGGGAGTGACCCGTGTGCAGTGGCGCTTTGGTTCTTGTGCCCGGCGTGTGGTAGTGGTTAGCATGCGGTAGTGGTGGGCCATGCCCAGACCATGTCCCATCTGATCAGGCATCATTCCATTGGGCCAGGCGCGTCTCGTCGGTCAGGGTGCCTCCCATCTACATTAAATAGGAAAGAGAGAGGAGAAGGGAGAAGTCTTTTTGCCGTTTCGATTTTCCCGATCCACCGTTTCGATTTTCCCGATCGGTGCTCCTTCCCCAACTGTTGCGCCCTTTCCCTTAAGTAGGAGAATGGAGAAGTCTTTTTGCTCTGTTCCTCTACCTTTTCCTCATCTGCCGCCTCTTCTCATCTTCCTTCTTGCCGAGAGTTTTTTGAGAGCCGTGGCGGTTCCTAGGAAAGAAAAGGGAGAGAGCGACGGAGAGGGAAAAACTCACAAATCCTTTTGCAAACCCAGAGCGAGATGTCGGACTAGAGGTCATCCACTGTGAGGAAGTCAATGTTGAAGGCCTTCGCCATGAAGGGGTTTCTGCCACCGAAGGAGGTGGCGCACTAGAGGGCTCCCGGGAGGGAGGAGTTTCTGCAACCTCGGCCCAGCGAGGTGGTTTCTTTTCTCACCTTCCATGAGTGCGGGGTAGGATACCCCGCGCACTGGTTCCTACGCGGACTCCTCAATGAGTGGGGTCTGGAGCTACAACACCTTAATTCGATGGCAGTGCTGCACATCGCCGGCTTCATCACCGTCTACGAGGCCTTCCTCGGGATGGAGCCACACGCGGACTTCTTCCGATGGCTGTTCCCTAGGTGAGCTTTGCCTATGGGGAATCTGCCTAAAGTTGCGTTGGTGGGGGGTTTCGCCCTGCAGAGAAAACCGAGCGCAGGGGGCTCGTATCCCGCGTACATCCCCTATGACTCCAACCGGAGGTGGCACAGGAAATGGTTTTATATCAGGAATCCGGTGGAGACACCATTCCCGGCTTTCACTGGTGGGAGGCTAGAGAAGCAGGATAGTTGGTCGTGGGGCTATTCCCATCGGGAGAAGCAAAAGCTGGGTATCATCGAGGAGGAGCTCCGGAAGCTCATGCGACGCGGCCTTGATGGGGTGTGGGTGTTCCACACCCTCTACCGCCACCGAGTTGCTCTGTTGGTGGAGAGGTCGTGGCCGTTGTGGAGGTACAGTGGCCCGTCGGACCCTGATCGTGCGTCGCCGGAGGAGCTGCCAGACGATGAGGTTTGGAGTCGCCTTGACCGGTTGCTACAGATGAAGCCCAAAGAGAAGGTCGATGGAAAGCCCATACCTCTCAATGCCTCGGTGGTGTCCAAATGGGTATGCTCCTCTTTCTTTACTTTGTGTTCTTTTCCCTTTTGCTCTCCTGCTTTTTGATTTCTAAGTTTCCTACTTCGTAGGGACTTGATGCTTACAGGTCCCGGCCGCACCTTCCAAAGGGGCCAGAGGGCGCGGCTCGGCAGGCCACCTAGAAAGAGGTGGTGGATGCCAGGAAGAAAAAGAAAGCCGAGGTGGCTCAGCGGAAGTATAAGAAGGAGAAGGTGATTGCCTGGTGCATGAAGGCTGGGGAAAATAAGAGCGACGTCGAGTCCGAGCTCGAGTCCGAGGATCCCAGAGATGTGGATGACATGGTTTTCTCCGAGGAAGAGGAAAGTCGAGATGTCATTGTGACCTCAGTGGAGCGTCGTGATCCTGTGGCGATGTCCGCTGGTGATGAGTAGGAGGCGGAGAGGCACGTGGTGGTTCTTGTGCTGAGGAAGCGTGCGGCGAGCGTGGATGCCGTCGGTGAACGGGAGGCAAAGCGGACGTGGTCACCGCGCCCCTCGGTGGCATCACCAGTCTCATCCCCGCCTTCCGCGGACATGGCCGAGCAAGCCAGGCGGTTCAAGGAGCAGGCTTGCACCCATATGTCACCGGGACCGATGCCAGTGCACGACTCATAGCTGGAGGATGCCCCGTCTGCTGCTCTGGTTGGGGCATCCCAAGCCAAGGGTCGTAGTGACCCGTAGGCCAGGTAGGAGCCGGTTGGGACGACTTCACCCTCGGCTGAAATGAGGGGCGCGGGTCATAGCCTAGGAGCGGTCCTTGCTTTGTAGGCCCATCGACATCGGGTCCTGGCTTTAGAGTCGTGTCGCTTACCTCCCGGTATATTTTTCTTTGTTTCTTTTCGATCTTTTGCTATTGAGTCTTTTTTGAGTATGACTTACCTATACTTTTTGTCAGCGGTCGGGCGATGATGGGGTTGAGCATCGCCCCAACTCCCGTGCGGGAGGTTTGGAGGCCCACCCTACAGCGCATCGCGGTGAGTGGCGGGGGGAACAGGGTGGAGGCGGCGAACCCTGAAAGCTCTAGTTTGGTTTTGGTAAATTTATGAAACCCTAAGTGCTAACCTAGTTTATCAAGTGATCATGAGATAGGTAGCACACTCCAAGTGGTGAAGCAAATGAAGATCATGACATGATGATGGTGATGCCATGGTGATGATCAAGTGCTTGGACTTAAAAAGAAGAAAGAGAAAAACAAAAGGCTTAAGGCAAAGGTATAAATGATAGGAGCCATTTTGTTTTGGTGATCGAGACACTTAGTGAGTGTGATCACATTTAGAATTGATAGCCGTACTATTAAGAGGGGTGAAACTCATATCAAAATGTGGTTATTAAAGTGCCACTAGATGCTCTACCTCATTGCATATGCATTTAGGATCTAGTGGAGTGCTAACAACCTTGAAAATGTTTGTGAAAATATGCTAACATATGTGCACAAGATGATACACTTGGTGGTTGGCATATTTGAGCAAGGGTACAAAACTTCACCGGCGCCCTATGCAGAAAAGACAGAGGTCACTGTAAGTGACCGGACGCTGGTCTCGGAAGGACCGACGCGTTCGGTCAGTGGTAGCAGTGAGCGTGCGTGTTTGGCCTCATGACCGAACGCGGGCATAAGAAATGACCGGATGCTCAGGGCCTGAGTTCGGTCAGTATGACGTATGATGACGTTGAGTGACCAGACTCTAGGTGTGTCCGATTGAGCTTGACCAGACACGTCCGGTCATGATTTTTTGCTTCTGGATGCTTACTGGAAACGACCGGACACTGTGGTCCTGCATTCGGTCACTTCGAAGTAGCGTGTTTGGTCAGTACTTAAAAGTACTGATGACCATTGAGATTGGGCGATCAGCGTTTGAAGCAGGGGACATGTGGCGTGCATCACGTGACCGAACGCTGAGGTCCAGCGTCTGGTCAATCTGACCGGCGTGTTCGGTCGCCCCGTGTTCCATGCAGTGAGGAGCCCAATGGTTCTATTCATGGGGGCTCTCTATTTAAGCCCCATGGCCAGCTCTAGCTCACTCTCTTGGCCAATTGCATTAACATAGCAACCTTGTGAGCTTAGCCAAAGCTCTCCCACTCATCTCCATCATTGATTCATCATCTTTGTGAGATTAGGAGAGAATCCAAGTGCATTGCTTGAGTGTTTGCATCTAGAGGCACTTGGTGTTCGTGTTTCGCTACAGTATTCGCTTGTTACTCTTGGTGGTTGCCGCCACCTAGATGGCTTGGAGCAGCAAGGATGGTCGAGCGGAGGTTGGTGATTGTCTTCGGCTCTGATCGTGGTGATTGTGAGGGGTTCTTGACCTTTCCCTGGTGGAGAGCCAAAAGGTACTCTAGTGAATTGATCGTGGCTTGTGTGATCCTCATCTTGTGTTGGTTGTGCGGCACCCTATTGAGAGTTTGGCGTGTGATGCCAATTAGCGCGTGAACCTCCAAGTGAGTGAATCGTCACAACGGGGAGTAGCTTGCCGGCAAGCAAGTGAACCTCGATAAAAAATCATTGAGTTCATCATTTGATTTCGAGGTGATAGGCTTTCATTGGTATTCATTCTTGTGATTGATTGGTTCACTCCTCGACTCAGCGGTATAACCATTTTGCTCACTCTCTTTATATTACCACAAACTAGTTATCAAGCTCTTTAGTGTAGCTAGTTGTGAGTGTTTGTTAGTTTGGTTAGTGTGGCTCTTTAGTTAGCCTTTGAGAGCACACTAACTTAGTATAGTGACATAGCCATTGTGTGGTTAGAAACTATAGAAACTAAAATTGTGGTAGGTGGCTTGCATTTTAAGTAGGCTAGCGCAACACTTGCTTCACCTCATAATTGTCTAACCAGTTTGCTAAGTATTGTTGTAGAAATTTTTAATAGGCTATTCACCCCCCCTCTAGCCATTAGGACCTTTCAAACCCTTCCCTTTCGGGGGTGGTGCCCCCCGGGTTGGTTGCTAGTACAGTGGCATCGGTGGCGACGATCCCAGTGGTGATGGCGGAGGTCGCGTCGAAGGTAACTCTCGTGGCCCCTCCTCCACCAGCCGCGGTGGAAGAGGAGAGGAAGACTGAGGCCCCTGCCTCGCTGGGTGGAGGGCTACATGGCTCACCCTCACGGTTGGAGCTAAAGGTGCCGGGGGAAGACACGGCCGGGATGGAGTCGAAACGCCCGGCGGTGGCCTGCGCAACCAAGGTGGTGGAGATCCCATCCGACAATGAGGCGAATGACATGGTGGAGCTGCCGGTGTCGCCACGGGAGCTGGTGGTGGTTCAATCATAGGTTGGGCCATCTGACAGGCTACCGGAGGGTGACCTGGAGTGGCCCTGCCCTGAGGACCCGACAAAGGTGCAGTTCGTCCTTAGGGATTCCTATGGGGCATCCTTTGGGGAAAAGGACTCGCTAACCTGTCAATGAAGCTCGAGGATGCTTAGGAGCAGGTTAAGTCCACCCAGCAGTTAGTCAAGGTTGACCTGTAGCTCACCGCAGAGGTGAGTTTCCCGTATCTGTCCTTGACCTCTGAGTCTCTTGTTGGTTGCCTCAGCGTGCTCGCCTTTTGTTTTCATAGGGTCTGAAGGAGATGTCGTCCCGCAAGTCCTACTTCCTTCGGATGGAGCATGCCCGGGTGGCCAAGCTTGAGCGTCAACTAGAGTCTGCCCGCTATGAGTCCTAGGACCAAGCGGCCGAGGTGACTGTGGTGTGGGCAGAGGAGCAGCATGCGGTGGAGCGGGCGACCGCCGCTGAGCGGGGGCTTAAGGCCGTGAAGGCCCGCCAGGTGGAGATCGAGGTAGGGTTGTGGAAATCCCTGGCGGACACCATGGCGGCGCTCCAAAAATCCCTGGAGACCCTTGATTCGGAGCGGAGCGCCTTGGTGTTGGAGCAGAACGCCCTGGAGTCAGCACGAAAGGCCCTGGAGTCAGAGCAAAGGGCCCGGTCGGAGGCAGACTAGGAAGTGCTCGCGCTTCAGGGCTGGGTGATGGGGACAAAGGAGGCGAGCGCCCGGCTGCGCGAGCAGGTGGCCCGGCAGGCGGAGGAATTCTCCACCCTTGAGAACTTCCACCTCGGTGCGTACCTTTTCTGTTTTTCGTCACGTTGGTTTCTTCCTTCAGTCTATTTCTGAGCTTGTCGCCCTTCTTGTAGAGCTAGGCGGAAAGGTGAAGTCGTTGGAGCGGGACCTGGAGACGATCAAGGCAACTTTTGGCCAGAATGCAGAGGAGCTAGCCAAGTCCCTTGAAGAGCAACGTGCTCTCAAGGGGGAACTTGACCAGATCCATAATGTTGCCCATCTTGTCATCTCGGAGGTCTTCGAGTCGGCGCCAAGTACTAGCACGCCCATCGTCCAGCTGGCGGAGGTCCCGGATGTGGTCCAGGCCCTTATCACAAGCGGGCTATTCTATGGAGCATCGGGGGTGTTGACTTCGGTGGCGACGTACCACCCGAACCTAGACTTCGCCACTATCTGCAGTGGGTATGCCGATGGCTTAAGCACGGAGGACATCCAATCACTCGGGGAGAGCTTGCTGCCGCATGCAAGGTTGGTGGTAGAGCAAGTCTCTGCGTAGTGGGTGATGAATGTCCACCATGAAGACATGGCCAGAAGCGTGCGTCGGGAGGACATCGCCCAGCCTACGGATGGCACGGGGACTGGGTCAGAAGTGGACGTCATCCCGCCTTTAGCCGAGCCGAATGTGGTCCCACCGGGGAGTGAGCAGCCTGCGCCTTCATCGGTCGCACCAACAGCAGAAGCCACTGAGCCACCCTAATAGCTTGTAAAGTATAAGTAGTTTAGTGGATACAAAAAGTTTAGGTTCGTGGGGGAGCCCCCATGTAAACGTTCTTGAGTATTCAATGATTACAATCAGTTTCGTTCTTTGTGATGGAGTCACTCCGTTAGGCGAAGCTTGTCCCTTTCGTTCCTTAGTTTTCCCTTAGCATAACTTTGTTTTTTATTCTTTCTTTCTCATACTTGCCCATTTGTGCCGTAGGCTACAGCCTTAGGAGCCCAGGGTGTGGCCTGCGAGGCTCAACTACTTGTAACCGTAGGTAGAGGTGGGGTGCGATCGGTCAGAATATTTTAAAGCAAAGCTACGTATGACAATTTAAAGGAACGAACTACCCTTTTGTTTGGGTAGGAAGGAGTTTCACCATATGATAGTAAATGAAAAAAAGAGATAGTAGTGCACCCTCGTGGATACCCCGAGCGACCCGGGCCGAAAAGTGTTCGGGTCGAGGTGCTCTTATAGGAGCAAACGCTAAGTAAACAATGGTAAGACTAAATTTTAGGGGAAGAAAAACGACATAGCTGTTCCAAGCGTTTGGTGAGAATGTGGTCGTTGTCGTCCTTCAGTCGGTCAGAGTCTGGTCGGATCACTTCAACCTTCAGTCGTCCTGATCCTTGTTCGCAACGCCCCCTTTCTTGGCCGCTGCTTCTTCGCCTTTTTCTTCCTTTGGCCCGTCGACCTATCGCGGAAGGCGCTTAAGGAGCTCGCAGTCCTTGTAGAGGTGTTTGACAGGGTAGGCATGGTTGGCGCATAGGCTCTCCATGAGCTCATGGAAGTGGTCCAGAAGGTCCTGCTGGGGCTGCTTGCCCGTGTGATCAGCCGTGGCGACCAACGTGGAGTTGGTCGGTCGGCGGCGATCTTTTCTGTTCTTTTTCCCCCTCTACGTGGAGGGGCCCTCATCCTGATCCTGGCGCTTGGCCTTGCCTTTGCCTCAGCCTCCGTTGGAGCGCTATAGGAGTGGCGCTCGCTATGCGTCGGGCAAAGGCCCGTGGTCCTAGGCCATCCAGGCTAGGACTTTGGTCGCTGCTGTGAGCGTCTCGGTTTGGCCCGAGGCACTCGTGTATAGGCGGTCGGTGTAGAGCGGTCGCCGAGTTAGGACGAGGTGGAGATGCAGCCTCCTACGCCGTATCTGGCGGCTGTAGCGGTGAGCGGGCGGAGCGATTCGTCTGGTGCATCCCCACTCCCCTGGTGGGGAGAGGGGCTGCGAGTCAGTGTCGCGATGTGGAGCTCTACACCTATTGAACGGCGACGGTCTCCACTAGTGCCTAGAGGTTCTAGTGGATCACCTATTCCTGGGGGTCGTTCGGCTCGAGAAGGCCATGCAGAAGTATTGCCGCTGCGGCGATGTTCTGATTGGCCCGAGCAAACTGTGGGGGATCGTTCCCCTTGTTCATGGTGTTTTGCTAGACCCAACAGGTGTGACCCCGGGTGCCGCTCACCGGGCTATGCACACAGGGAGTAGTGTGGTGCACCGAGCACGCTGGCACAGTCGGTGGCTGATGTAGCCACTGTTGTTGTAGTTCCTCACCATGCTCCCATGTGAGCTCGGGGGTCTCCGCATGAGGGTCCCGAGGGGTGAGTCTATAAGGACTTCATTACCACCGGTGGCTATCCCAGAGCGTCCGCCATAGCGCACTCCTAGGACGGACGGTGGCTAGGCGCCACGTTGCCGATGCTAGAGCCATCACTCTCAACATCATCATCCATGAGGTCGAGGAAATAGGTGGGAGCATAGCTCGCCATCCCCACGAATTTGGATGTGAGAGGGGGCGGAACCGGCATTCTTTGGAGTCCTCGAGCATACGCGTCTGCAGGAGACGTGAGGCCATAGGGGAACCAGTCGTATGGCGGTCGCAGCGGGGACATCGGGGTCCCTCTGGATAATCGGTGGAAGATAGAGGATAGTAAGTAAACAATAGCATGTGATTACTTACAGTGGGGTTTGAGCAGAAAGTTTGCTCAGAATGAAGCGCAGGTGTCTCGTCGTTGAAGTCGTCGTGCGTCCCGGAGCTGATGGAGGTCGCCCCTCCGATGGGTGCCGGAATGAGTGCCTCCTTGCGGAGGTGTAGTACGCTGAGCCAGTCGGCGACGAAGTCCAGGCTTCCGAGGAGGAAGGCCTGGGACGACTCAAAGACTGGTGGAACCCACATCCCAACAGGTGGGAATGCAGAAAACTCTAGTGAGCCGAAGTGAGTTGTATCGCCTAAGCCCGCCATGGCGAGGGTGGTAGAAAAGTGGGCCATCCGATGACCAAAAAGTGTTGAACGTACAATGTCTTTCCTACGGATGATGCCAACTGTCGGTGCAGAAGGTGACCAACAAGTAAATATTTGTAGTTTTGCCGTACATTGTGATCGGAGGTGGCCTAGCACTCACTGACATAGGATTTATACTGGTTCAGGCAATGTGCCCTACGTCTAGTTTCAGTCAGTCGGTGACTTTATTCCTGAGCCTAGGTGCTCGTAGTTTGCAGTGGGGTTACAAATGAGAAGGAGAATGATGGGGGGTACAAGAGGTCCGGTCGGAAGGGCTGAAAGTGACGGGAGCCCGTTTATGAGCTAAGTGTTCAAGCGTGTGCTTGAGGTTCAAACCTAGCAGTTCTGTGGTTGTGAACTAATGAACTTGATTGATCTAATGAATCTGAATCTCCCTTTTTTGGGGGGAGAGAGTGCATCCCCTTTTATAGATGAAGGGGATGGCCTTACAAGTGAGAGGGAGAGAGTACGTATGCTACTGAGCCTTGTTGCCCATGTCGGTGGGTATAGGATAATGGTAGGCACCCATAATACTGTTGAATGTTAGATGCATGTGGGAGGTGGTGGTGTCTTCTTCGGGTATGGCAGACGTCGGCGCTTGCCACACTGTTGATACCTAGAGGGGGGCTTTACCATGTTCATCCAGTACGGTAAAAGCTGGCGCCTGCAACACTGTCGATGCCCAGAGGCACGTGAGGGGCCTCACCGTATGGGAGTAAATGGCGCCCACAATACTATAGCGGAAAATGTCGGCACCTACAACACCGTTTGGGCTCTGTTGTGCCAGGGAGGTTGTAGAGTACTGTTTCTGTAGGTGTACAGAGTATGGACCCCGGTATTGTGGTTTGACTTGCGTGTCCTGCCCTACTTTCTTTGTCCGTTTCCTGATCCTTACCAAGCGGGCGTCCCCAGTCGGTTGGTCCTAGTTGGCTATGATCGCGCCAGTCGGGGAAGAGCAGTGAGCAGGCCTTAGTGCATCTTCGGTTGGAGACGTGGGTCAGAGTCGGAAGTAGTGCTTTGGCCAGGCCTTCTGGTCGAAGAGGCCATCCGGAGGTGGGCTGGAGACCGAAGTGAGCGCTCTGGTCGGAGAGGTGGGCTGGAGTCTAAAAACGGGCGCCGCTCCTCCTGGCCTGCTGTTTAGATACTTGGGCAAGCCCATGAGTTGCACGTTGTCTGCTTGGGTCGAGCCTTTATTAGGAAGCCGGTCCGTGAGGGACCTCGGGTTTATGAACCCAACACTTGGTGCCCGAAAGAGGGATAGAGGTAGATAGAGCTAAAATTGAAGTAATTGAATAGTTACCTCCTCCCATAAATATCAGAGGGATCCGTAGTTTTCTTGGTCATGCTGGTTTTTACCGCTGCTTTATAAAAGTTTTTCACATATTGCTAGACCACTTACAAATCTTTTGGCTAAGGATGTTCCCTTTGAATTTGATGATGCATGCTTGAAATCTTTTAACATTCTTAAGAAAGCACTCATCTCTGCACCAATCATTCAACCCCCTGATTGGTCGCTACCTTTTGAAATTATGTGTGATGCTAGTGATTATGCTATGGGGACAATTTTAGGACAAACTAAAGATAAAAAACATCATGCAATAGCTTATGCTAGCAAAACTTTGACAGGACCTCAACTTAATTATGCAATAGCTAAAAAAGAACTCCTAACTGTTGTTTTTACTATTGATAAGTTTAGATCTTACTTAGTAGGAGCCAAGATGATTGTTTATATGGATCATGTTGCTTTGAAATACCTGCTCACTAAGAAAGATGTTAAACCTATATTAATAAGATGGATTTTGTTACTCTAAAAATTTAACTTAGAAATAAAAGATGAAAAGGGAGTCGAAAATTCTATTGCCGATCATTTATCTAGAATGCAGCTTGAGAATTCGTAGGAACTACCCATCAATGATTCGCTGCGGGACGACATGCTCTTCAAGGTCACAAAATCCAACCCCTGGTACGCAAATATTGTTAAATTTATGGTTGCAGGTTATGTACCACCAGGGGAGAACAAAAGGAAGCTCATTTACGAAAGTCATCTCCACATATGGGATGAACCATACCTCTTCAGAGTCTGCTCTGATGCCCTGCTCAGAAGGTGTGTATCAATCAAAGAAGGCATCAAGATCATAGAACGATGCCACTCATCACCATATGGAGAACATTATGGTGCATTCCGCACTCATTCAAAGATCTGACAAAGTAGATTCTTTTGGCCAACCATGTATGAAGACATGAAGGACTTCATCTGAAGGTGTGGAACATGTTAGAGGTATGGGAATATCAATTCAAGAGATGCCATGCCACTCACCAACAACCTCCAGATAGAGCTCTTCGATGCCTAAGGAATCGACTACATGGGACTTTTCTGAAATTAAAGAACTGTGAATACATCTTGGTGGCAGTTGACTATGTCTCTAAGTGGGTTGAAGCCATGTCATGCAAAGCTACTGATGCAAAGAACTTCAAGAAGATGTTTGAAGAAACAATATTTCTAAGATTTGGAGTTCCAAGGATGGTGATTAGTGATGGAGGAACTCACTTCACTGACAAGAATTTTCATAATTATTTGTCAAAGCATGGAATCCATTACAATGTCACTACTCCGTATCACCCTCAGATAAGTGGCTAAGTAGAAACATCAAATAAACAAATCAAGAACATTATATAAAAGACGGTCAATGAGATAGAGACTGCTTGGAAGGATCGACTACCTGATGCACTATGGGCTTACAGAACGGCCTATAAAACACCACTTTGAATGTCACCATATCAACTGGTCTATGGGAAGACCTATCATCTACCTATTGAGCTAGAATTCAAAGCTCACTGGGCCATCAAGCAATGGAACAAGGACTTTGAAGCCGTTGAAATTAAGAGGAAGATGCAACTCTTTGAACTTGATGAATGACGTGAAAAAGCACGTCACAACTCCAAGATTTACAAGGAGAGAATGAAAAGATGGCATGACAAGAGGATCAAGAAGGAGTTCGCCCCAGGAGATAAGGTGTTACTTTTTAATTACATGATTAAATTATTCGGGCATGGAAAACTTCAGAGCAAATGTGAAGTACCATTCAAGGTGATAAGCACTTCGTCGCATGGAGCGGTAACACTTCAAAATGATGAACGTATGTTATTTAAGGTAAATGGCCACCGTCCCAATATCTTTCTATAACCTAAAAAACCATATGAGGATTTGGATCAGGCAGATTTCTAGATTTTACCATAGATTTACACTACTGCCATCCTCTTTACATTTCGTAACGCAAAAATATACTTTTCGAGATTAGATAAGGATTAGAAACCGCTGCGAGAAAAATCGCCATGAGAAGATGACATGTGGGGCCACCCAGCCCCACCTGGAAGCCGCCCGGCCCACTTGTCAGCCACCTCACGCCCGGTCAATTCTCTCGTGTCTTCTATATCCTTGTTAAAATCCCGCAGTTTTTCGACGCATTCGGTTTTTTCTCGTTATGAGACCTCATATGGATAGATCTTGACCCCTGCTGCAAGTTGTTCCCCCCTATATAAGCGAGCCTCTGCATGCCTCCATAGCCATCCCATCAAAGCCTTCTCTCTCCAACAGCAGCAAAGCTCTCCTCCTCTCTAGTTCCCATGGCCAACAAAGAGATCGTCCCCTATGGTTTTGACCCTAGCAAGAAGCCCAACGTGCTTGCGCTGACCATCGCTCTTCTAGAAATTATCCCAATTTGCTCAAGCCAATCTTACTTTGCCCAAGCCATCCGTCATCCGGTGATGATTGCTCCACCACCGCCACATCTACTTCTCAAGGACAAGCCACGCCAACCTAACGCACCGCCGCCGATCAAGGTGATGAAGGAGATCAATCTCCTTCCTCTGAGGGCAAATGAGGTGCTAACTAGAGTGAAGATCAACAAATTTGGAGATGTTACATGTGCAAAATACAAGTCGGTCACCCCTCGTACCATCATCAATGGAGTTTGCACTATGCCGGATCAGATCAAGGTTGTTCCGCCGAAGGAGAAGAAGAGGAAGGCGCCATCACCACCAATCCCAGAGGCTAAGAAGCGACCATGGATGACCATTGCACTCTTAGAGAAGAAGATTGAAGACCTCTCCGATGTTATCTATACCCTAGAGCAAAGGATCGATGAAGAACACGTCTATCGCAAGAGCTTGCAACATGACCTAAATGCTTTGAATCATTTTGTTGCTAAGATAAAGAAGTGAGAATTAAGTAGTCAATAATAAGGCATGAGTGGTTAGGGCAAGTGTTTAAAGACAGTATGTTTCGGTTACTCGCTAAGATCAGATCGTTAGAATATTGAAGTTTGTGCTAGGTATTCAAAAGTTTGTTTTTTAGTTTGTGCTTGTGTAATAAAGTACCTTATATATTAATGAAGTCTTCTTATTATTATCTATTCTCTATTTCTTTTTGGATATGTGTTTATCTCCATATGTTGTGCATAAAGGTATACTGGAAAACAAGTGTGGAGAAAGCACACCACGACATCAAGATAGAATTCGATCGTGAAAATCACAAAATTCAAAAAGCAACAGAACAAAAACCACGCTCACCAAAGTTGGACCGAAATGGGCCTAAGAGTGGGCCACCTAGCCTCCTACATGGGCCGACCAGTCCATCACAGCGCCGCCTCACCTCATGCTTTGTCTATGGTCAGGTTCGAGCCCAATACACTCCATTTTTATATGTTTCGCTTTCCATTTCAAACCAAATTAAAAATCACTTAATAAAATAACTTTAAAACATGAGGAAAGATTATTTCAGTCATGACTTAAGGATAGACTAACATAATACTTTTTCTAGAAGTCTTGCTATTGTTGGAAACTTATTATTAGGGACCCCATGTTACTTAAGTTTTTGGAATGAGATATAGTAGAATAATGAGAACTGGATTCTTTGTCTTATTATTAGAGAATTTTATTCCAAAAAATAAAAAGAATAGCTACACCTCTCCTTTGTGGTAAGCAATGTCCTACCAGAGCCATATATAGACTAGAGAAACCTTCTACATATACTACTTGTCATTGTGTTGAGTTTGGTCAAACCTTGTGACACTTGTTGAGAAACTTGTCATGCTCTCAAGATCAAGACCACGTACACTCCACATATATTTGCTGCTCCTACACTGGGCGTACATAACAACATGTTTTCCATCCACCTAAAAATGTTCTATCCTATACTAAAAATAGACACAAAAATATGCTTGATAGGATAAATGTTCCAAGTTATTGTAAATGTCTCTCTTGAAAAGTTTCAATTGCAAAAAGAGAGGCCTGGGCTATGTAAAAGTTATTCATAAAAGAAAAAGAAAGTATTGGAAAAAAAAATGGACAAGTGTCCAAGATATTGAAAACAATGGGTACTTAGATGCCCGCCTGAAAAGAAAAAAATGAAAGAAGTGATGAATAAGATAGCCCATGTTTTCTTGCAAAAAAATTTCAAGTTTCAAACAAGAGAGATATGTTTTAAGGAATATAGTAGAATTAGGTTAGCCACCACATATATATATCCACACACATGCACATCTTGATCTAAGAGTATGACATCTTTCTCTTCGAATCCTCGTTTTAACTTTACAATATATGCAATGCAAGTATGTTTTCATGTTCATCCCTACCTAAGCTACACATAAGCTTTTAGAAGTAGGTAAAAAGAAGGCAAAGTCATCAATGCCTTGGTGAGGATCCAAAAATACCATATATATACAGAGTGATTTGAGAGTACTGCAAAATGACAAGGTAAGCTATGTTTTCTTTTTAAAAAATCTTAAAATGTTTCTCCAATTGACTTGACTAAAGGAAGATGGTGATCTATTTCAAGCTGTTCTGTTCTTCAACCACCCAAAGTTTCATGGTAGACACTTTAAATCCTGCAGTGCATGCATGACTCGGAATAGTTTTATGTTGATGCCTTGTCCCAAGGTTATGTCTTGAGTAATCCATCCTTTTATCGAGGACGAGTAAAAGCCTAAGTGTGGGAGAGTTTGTTGACGGTAGATAACATTTATCATAAACCATCAATATAACTTGTATAAATGGCTAAAATGAATCACCGATGTAGACTTAGGGCTTTAAACTAACAAATTCTATGAGTTTTGGTGAATCTGTGTTTTCGGTAGGATTAAATCAGAAAACCGCTAAGGAGGACCTATTCGTAAAAAGAAATCACATAATTCCATCGTGTAATTGACGTGGGAAGACTCTAGAAGACTCCAGAAGGTGAATCATCAAAGCAGGACATGTGTCTCTGACATATGGGGTCCACCTATCAGCCTCGTTGTTATGTCGGTTCTCCACCGCCTTAAGGATTGTATCTCCGTCGTTCTTTAAGTTGGTTTGATCCAAGGGCTCACGTTGGACGCTCCGGGCTATATATACCAGCCCCTGCCACCCCCAAAAAAATAGGAATAGGCATTTGATCCTAAGAGCAGAGAAGCTAGAAACCCTAATCTATATGTCCACCAGGATCAGAGCTAGCAATCAAGAGAAGATTAGTCCTCAATAAGATCTAGTGTTGTATTAGAGATAGTGAGATAGAGTGAGAGGGAAGAGTTTGAAGGAGTTCTGGCCTGTCGGTGCTCTCTCTACGGCTTGTACCCTAGCGGAATCAAGTTCTTCTTGAGCTTGCTTCTGAGATTTCTCTGGTAATCGACTTCTAATTCAAGTAAGCATCTTGTTCATATTGTTCTTTAGGTTTGCAACTCTCTTTTGAGTACTTTAATCCTTGTAGCTCCTCGATTAAAGTAGTATTCGTAGTGTAAGCGTGGTGCTTAGACTCAGTTACTCGTGGATGTACCCTATTTTCTGGATCAGTGGTAGCTCACGAGGGTGACTCTTATAGCCTCATTGAATCCTTTGTAGTTCACCTCCCGTTAGTAGACCTAGCAGGACTTTGTTGCTATAGAAAACTTACTTTGTTTGTGTTTTCTCTAGTAATATCTCCAGTATTGAACAATAGAAGACAAAGCTTACCGAAGTTAGAACTAGAAGACCTTAGCAGTCTCCTCTACGCTCCTATTATCTAGCCTTGATTGTGAAGTTGGGATAAGTTAGATTTGGTTATTTTCACACACGTTTCCTCGAGTTTGATATAAAACTGGGTACTCTTGGTGAAGTGCTATATTGGTATAATATCCGCGTGCTTACGGATTATTTTGTGTGCATTAATTTATACCAATAAGCTTGCATCTATCTTTTGCAGCTTTGGTATGGTTTGATTTGAGCCAAAACCCTAGTTTTCACTTTCATGAACACTAACCTTAGAAAATACCACCTTTTGGCCAAATCCAAGTAAAAGGATCAAGATGCTCAAGAGGAGGGTGAATTAGGTTAATCTGAAATTTCTTTCAATAATTAAGCCCTACACTTTTCCGATGTATCGAAGAGTCGCCACTCCCCACTAGTCCTCGTTAGAGCACCCGCGCAAGGGTGTAGCTCCCCCTTATCCGCTCAAGGATTCTTTAACACTCCGTCGCGGTGAATCGCCCACAACCGCTCTGGATAATCGCCAATGCCCACAAGGACTAGTTTCCCTCCTCTCTGGATAATTAAGGCGGTGGCACCACCACCCCTAGGGCGGTGCCCTGTCCGGTGCCCCTACAAGGCAAAAACCTGATTTGGGCAATCTCTGGAAAAATAGGGCAGTGGCACCGCCCCCTAGGCCGGTGGCACCGCCACCCCAGGGGCGGTGTGCACCACCGTGTCTGGTGCCACCAGCTGCGCTGCTCTCCGTTTCAATCGCCGATTCGAAATGTTTTCCAACTCCCGATGATCTTGGGCTTCATCTGAGCTACCTAGCATTAGATTTGACAAATATGCATCACATTCTTTTCACTAGACTCACCTAGGCCAAGCTACCCATCCATGCCCCTGTTTATAGTACGACCAAAGGAAAAATAAAGTTCTAAAACTAATCTAAGTGTCTCTCAATGCCAACCGACACTCAGAACTAGTCCGTACTTAACCTTATCGTCCATCCTTTGAAAACTGAAATGATTTCCATCGACGAGGGCATAAAAACCATAATTGCCCAATCAATCTGTCGATGCGGGACCCATGGGGTTTCCCACGGAGAAGATAGAAGAAGACCTAGTCCAACTAGGATTTCCTACATGTAATCCTACTAGGACTAGTTACACGTAATCCTACTAGGATCTCTACTTTGTAACCGACTAGGACTCCCGCCTCTCCTAGACTATATAAAGGAGGGCAGGGGTCCCTAGATTGAGACACACATAACTGACAGAACTCACAACCACAACATACCTCGCAACACAACAAATAGCGTAGGGCGCAATATACTATCCACACCAGACTGGACATAGGGCGTCGTGACTTTTCGGTGTGCCGAACCAGTATAAATCATTGTCTCCCTACGTTTACCATCGAGTTCCTGCAAACGCTGATACCCCTCTGAACAAATCACCATCCCGGGTACCCCATGACGGGTTGCCGGTGGTAAAACATCGACAGCTGGCGCGCCAGGTAGGGGCTCTTGGCGCTTTGTGTTCGAGAGCTCGGTGGACCTTAAGATCAAGATTTGTCGTGGTTCTCGTCGGCCTCGTCGACAACTCACTGCGGTTTTCATCGACAACTCGCTACAACTCTCGTCGACATGGACGATAACATCCGCACAGGATCCCAACTCCAGCAGCCGGTCAACAAGCACTGCCACTGAAGACTACAAGCGATCAAGCAACATGCAAGTCAGAGCTTTCCCTAGAACAAGTCAATCAGCACCGCAATTCATCTGAGTCCAATACATCTCAAAGCCAAAGAAGGATCGGTCAGCATCAACTACGGCAAGAAGTCATGGTGATGTCTACTCAAAATCGGATACTAATTCTACTCTAGTACGACAAGTGTCGGTGTTTTGGAACCGGGGGTCCCTCAACCGGCGAGTGAATTTGTGCTGCGTGCCCCTAATCTCGGATGGTGATGCAAAGAGACACAAGGTTTATACTGGTTCGGGCAATCGAGGCCCTACGTCCAGTCTGAGAGATCGATCTTGTATTCCTTGCACCGGAGTGCTTGTAGTAGGGGGTTACAAGCTAGGTGAGAGAGGGGGGATAGCCCCAGGTCTCGGCGAGGGTGGTGCTGGCTGTTTGAGACGTTGTTCTCAAGCAGCGTAGAGGTGTCTAGTTCTATCGGTGTGTTCGTCCTTCTGCCCGTTTTTTCAGAAATGGCCCTGACTACCTCCTTTTATAGTTACAAGGAGGAAGCGACATGAGAAGGCTACTATTTGCTGACGTATTCCGCTTCCTGGAGCAGTATGGCGTCGTGGGAGTTCCCGTCGATGTCTAGTCGGTATGGTCTTCAAGGCTGACGACATGCTGCGCTCTTGTACTTTTGTTGACTCGGTGAAGTGTCGAGGTCTGGTGGCTGCTGTAGCCGAGACCCACTATGCTGAGGCCTGCTGTGCCGAGGCCTTTAGCAGGTGGCAATGTGAGGTCTGGGCGGCCATCGTCGATAGTTGATTTAGGCGGAACAGTGCGAAACGTGCGTCTACAGGATACGGTACCATGTATTGTCAGTAAGGGATGGTAAAAAGGCGATTTGACCGTTGTCCTGTTGCTCCTGTCGTGGCGTACTGCCGATCGTGGCTTACGTAGTGGGGGCAGCTGGGCGCATTAATTGGATGCGATAGCCTGCCAGAGTGACTTTTGAGACGGAGGCGACGAGGTTGCGGGACGAGCCCAGCCTCGGGCGAGGCGGAGCATGGCCAGTTCGCCCGAGGCCCTACCGGGAGCCTCGGGCGAGGCGGAACTCGGTTAGTTCGTCCGAGGCCTATCGGGGGTCTCGAGCGGGGCGGAGCGGTCGGTTCGCTGGTCCCGAGGTCACAGGAACCTGGTTCTGACTCCCCACGTCGTGTTCGTCCTTGGTGCAGGAGTTTAGGCAGCACAGTGGCCGGTAATCCCTGCACAGTCCCGTCGTGGATGGCAGGGTGCTGACGTGACGGACGTCTGGTCTGCCACTTCGCTGTACTGTGCCGTCGTGTGGTTTGTCGGAGTGGTTGAGCGCCTCGATGGGACGTGCGGAAGTGACATGCTGGTCATACTCGGTCTTATGCGTCGTGGGGATCTAGTACGGCTTGATGCAGGACATGGCGGGCGACGTGCTGGTTGCCGTGTAATGACGTCGTAGGGGGCAGTGGCTCTGCAGATGCCGAGGCCGAGCCATCGTGGGGGCTCGGTGGTCATGGACCCTCAGGCTGCCGAGCCCGTGAAGCAAACTGTCGAGGCCTTGGGGGGAGCTATTAGCCCTGGGTACTGATTCCGAGGCCACAGTAGCCCAGATGTGGCTCCCCACGCTGCATTGTCCTCGGAGCAGGAGCTGGCAGCATAGTGAGGCATGGGCGTCACGGTGGTTAGTACAGTGGCGGGTAGCCCCTGCCCAGTCCTGCCTCCTGTCCCGTCAGTCGCTCTGCGGTACTGTGCCGAGCATGCGGCTGGTGTCAGGGGCAGCAGTCGGCTGAGTTAATGCGACACGGCGTTTTGTCAGAGGGACGGGAGGAGGAAGAGGCAGCGGAGTGCTGCCGAGCCCGCCTCGCGCGAGACGGAGGATCGGTGGCCCGGCCGAGGCCTGCGACGAGAGAGGGGGTCGGCCGAGGCCTTTGGTAGGGGGTCGCCCGAGGTCAGCGGCGAGGGGGCCTCGGGCGAGTCGGAGAATTGCAGACCTCGGTGATGGGGCCTCGGGCGAGTTGGACAATCGGCCGAGGCCAGCAGCGTTTAGCTGGTTTCGATTTTTACGAAGTCTAAGCAGTCGTTTTTTGGATCTTGCTTAGGGTACCCCTTCTCACGGTATCCGACAGTAGCCCCCGAGCCTTGGGGGGAGTGGAGGCACTCCCCCTGAGGTTCTGACGAGAATCGGCCCTTGATAGTTCCTGTCGGGATGGTGTTTCGTACTCGAGGTTTTGGTGGGTGCGCGCGAGCGCACCCGCCGGGTGTAGCCCCCGAGGCCCTGGAGGAGTGATTTCACTTCTTCAGGGGCTTTTTTCTCTTTCGAGTGAGGAGTTTACATTGTGTTTGCCGGGCCTGTGGGCGCGAGTTCGGATCGCGGGGTCTCGACGATGTTGCGGAAAGAGCCCCTTAGCCTCCGCCTGGAGCGAGAGGGCCGTCAGGGGTCCTCCCAACTTTTTTTTGGTCCGTCTCCCGCACGTCCTTTTCGCTCGGACGGGGGGCTGTTTGCCGAGCCCACTCGCGTGCGAGCCTGAGCCGCTGGGTCTCGGCAAAGTTGCAGGAGGAGCCCCCGAGTCTCTTGCATGGGGCGAGAGAGCGGTCAGAGGTCCCCTGGCTTTTGGTTCGCCCCTCGCGCATGAGGGTCTGACTGCCGAGCCCCCTTCGGGTGCGAGCCTAGGTCGCGGGGTCTCGGCGTCTTTCGCAGAAGGAGCTCCCTAGCCTCTGCACGGAGCAAGAGGGCCGTCAGGAGTTCTTCTGGCTTTTTGAACGACCCTCGCGCTTTCTTTTCGCTTGGAAGGAGGGTTTGTTTTGCCGAGACCCCTCGTGTGCGAGCTCAAGTCGCTGGGCCTTGGCAACGTTTTGCAGGAAGAGTCCCTTAGCCTCTGCATGGAGCAAGAGGGCCGTCAGGGATTCTCCTGACTTTTTATTCGACCCTCGTGCTTCCTTTTCGCCCGGAAGGAGGGGTGGAAGATGCCACGCTACCCTCGGTGGGCGCGAGCGACGGCATTTCCGGTGAGCTGTTATCGGGTAAGTCCGAGTGGAGGCCCGTACCCTGTTCGCTGGGGGTCGGCTAGCGGTCCGGGGACGCGCTCCAAGAGTACCGGAGGGTTTCTCTAGTGGGTGCCGAGGCCGTTCGCTGGGCCTCGGTGGCTCGGTGCCTCCCTACGGTGGGATCCCATTCAGAGACCTCCCTGCCGGTCTCGGACACGACACAGGGCGTCCCAAGCGTTTCGCTTGCTTGGGCCTCGGCCTCGTATAGGCTCGCCCGTAGTCGTCCCTGACTCTTTTGTCCTGGGGCGGCTGTCGAAACCCCTGGGGGCCCAGCCTTCGAACCCCTGGACCGTAACGGGCTTGGTTCGCTTGTCTTTATCTCGGGTGCAGGAAGAGCCCCCGAGCCTCCGCACGGAGCGAGAGGGCGGTCAGGGGTCTTCCCGGCTTATTTGTCCGTCTCCCTCACGTCCTTTTCGTTCGGACGGGGGCTGTTTGCCGAGCCCACTCGTGTGCGAGCCTGAGCCGCTGGGTCTCGGCAAAGTTGCAGGAGGAGCCCCCGAGTCTCTCGCACGGAGCGAGAGAGCGGTCAGGGGTCCCCCTGGCTTTTGGTTCGCCCCTCGCGCGTGAGGTTCTGTCGGCCGAGGCCCCCTCGGGTGCGATCCTAGGTCGCGGGGTCTCGGCGTCTTTTGCGGAAGGAACTCCCTATCCTCTGCACGGAGCGAGAGGACCGTCAGGATTTCTTCCGGCTTTTTGAGCGACCCTCGCGCTTCCTTTTCGCTCGGAAGGAGGGTTTGTATTGCCGAGCCCCCTCGTGTGCGAGCCCAAGTCGCTGGGCCTCGGCAATGTTTTTGCAGGAAGAGTCCCTTAGCCTCTGCGCGGAGCAAGAGGGCCGTCAGGGATTCTCCTGACTTTTCGTTCGACCCTCGCGCTTCCTTTTCGCTCGGAAGGAGGGGTGGAAGATGCCACGCTACCCTCGGTGGGCGCGAGCGACGGCATTTCCGGTGAGCTGTTATCGGGTAAGTCCGAGTGGAGGCCCGTACCCCGTTCGCTGGGGGTCGGCTAGCGGTCCGGAGACGCGCTCCAAGAGTACCGGAGGGTTTCTCTAGTGGGTGCCGAGGCCGTTCGCTGGGCCTCGGTGGCTCGGTGCCTCCCTACGGTGGGATCCCATTCAGAGACCTCCCTGCCGGTCTCGGACACGACACAGGGCGTCCCAAGCGTTTCGCTTGCTTGGGCCTCGGCCTCGTATAGGCTCGCCCGTAGTCGTCCCTGACTCTTTTGCCCTGGGGCGGCTGTCGAAACCCCTGGGGGCCCAGCCTTCGAACCCCTGGACCGTAACGGGCTTGGTGCCCAGTTCCTTTGCCTGAAAGGAATCGGGTGGAGGTTACCTCTCTCCCCGCGGTTAGCAACGGCAGGCGCGCCTTTTGAGGCAGCTTTTTCGGGGAGGTGAAAAGGCGCCTGCTGCTGCTGCGGTCGGGCGCGACGTGGCGTCAGTCGACGGGACGTAACTGCACGCGCAATTAATAAGGAGGGAGTGGGCGGTAAGACCGGATCTGGATAACCGCGCCGGATTTTCTGGGGGAAACTTCCCCGATTTCGTCGCCCGGCGGTTTCGACTCGTCCCTGCATAAATACGCAAACAGCCTCGCCCTCTCCCTCCTTACCTTTTCCGCGTTTGCTTTTGCTGCCTCCGTGCCGTTGCTGAGAGCACAGAGCGCCGGGGAAGAGAAAGGGCGAGGGCGAGAGATCGAAAGAGAGAGGGAGAGAGATTACCGCCGTAGCAGCGTCCTCCGCCGCGCAATGGCTGGTGGTCCCGTCATCCTCCCGGCGGATCCCTAGGAGCGGTCCGACGTCACCGAGGAGAAGCTGCAGTCGCTCGTGGAGGCCGGTCTTCTTCGCCCGATCACCGACCCCGACGAGCCGGAGTGGATTGCTCCGGGGGACGAGTCGGAGCCGAGGCCGCGCGACGGTTACGTGGTGAGCTTCGTCGTCTTCCACGAGCGAGGCTTTGGGTCGCCGGCGGATAGCTTCATGCGGGCACTCCCGCACTACTACGGCGTGGAGCTGCACAATTTCAGCCCCAACTCCATCGCGCAGGCGGCCATCTTCGTCGCCGTCTGTGAGGGGTACCTGGGGATCGCTCCCCACTGGGAGTTGTGGCTCCATTTGTTCCGAGCGACGTTCACCTCCAAGCCGGGGGGGACGAGGGGGGCTCGGAAGGCGCAGAGGGCCGGCGGCTGCACCCTTCACGTGCGCCAAGACCGGCAGTCCCTCTACATCCCGGCCCAGCTGTCACCGTCCAACCGTCGTTGGTATGACGGCTGGTTCTACCTCCGCAACGACGGCGGAGGACTTCCCCCTTATACCGGGCGGGTTGTGGAGAGCCAACCGGAAAAATGGGGATACGGCGTCGTCAAGGCCGATCAGCCTAGGCTGGAACCTCTCCTGAGGGCCCTGGGGAAGCTGCGTGACCACGGCCTTTCGGCGGCCGTGGTTGTGGCGGCTTTTCACCGCCGGAGGGTGTTGCCTCTGATGGCCCGGCGGCGGCGGCTGTTCGAGATGACCCCGGGTGATTCGATCGCCGGTGTCAAGATGTCCGCCTTCGCTCTTACCGACGACGAGACCCTGCGTCGGGTGAGAGAGGCGGTAGACGGGAAGCCGAGGCTCGATGACTTGACGTCGTTCCCGATGCGCCCGTCGCGGGGATATGTCTCGCTGGTAAGTTGGATGTTGCCGAGGCTCCCGCTGCCTTCTTGTTTTTCGCCTTTTTTGTCTGTCGTCTTACTTCGTCGTTCCCACAGGGGATGAGAGACGTGCGAGGCTCCCCGCCGCCCGTTCCCGAGGACGCCCGGCGGCGATCCGTGAACAGGGCGCGCGCCGAGGAGGCGAAGAAGAAGAAAGATGCCAAGGAGGCGAAGCGCACGAAGAAGCTCCTTGCGCGCGAAAAGCTGGACGCCCGTCGCCGGCGTCAGAGTCTCGATGGTCTCCCGTTGGAGCCGTCTCCCTCGTCGTCGGTGTCGGATTCTTCGAGCGACGGCGGCGGGCGCGAGGTGGGGTCGGCCTGCCTGGAACACCTCCCCGACATCAGGGAGATGGTTCCCGGGGCGCCGGCAAGGAGCCTGACGCCCCTAGGAGGAGGAGGAGGCGTCCCGGGGCTAGTGGCGGCCCGTCCCGGGGCCGAGGCCGACACACCCGAGGCGCGGGTGTCGGAGGAGCATGCCGTCGGCCCGACGGGTTCGACGATGGAGGTGGAGCGGGTGACCGTGGGGGCGACCCCATCATCTCCGCAAAGGGTCGAGGAGGTGCCGGGGTCCGACGGAGGCCAGCTGGCGCTGGTGGATACCGAGGCCACGCTGCTGCCACCACCGCCGCTGTTGCAGAGGAGGCAGGCGGTGTCGAAGCGGTTGCATCCCCGTTCGCGGTAAGCGTCTTCCCTGGTGGAGTCCGCTTCTTATTTGCCCCTTGGTTGCATGCTGACGTTGGGAGTGTCTTTTCTTCCAGCCAGACGCTTCTGGTGGGAGACCCTCCCTTGGCGCCCCGTAAGGCGCTCAAGGTGAACGTTAGCTCCTCCGCCCATCAGGCAGCGGAGGCGCAGGCTGGCGTGCGACGCGGCGCGGCGTCGGGCGAGGCCGTTTCGGGGGAGGCGGCTGCCCAGGAAAAGGAGGCTGAGGCGTCTGCTATTGCCGAGGCCATTGAGGGCGAGGCCGGAGCCCCCGAGGCCTCCAACGTCAGGGCGGTGGATGCCGGGGCCATCGAGGTAGAGATGGCGGAGGCCAGAGCCCCCGGGTCCGTCGAGGCCGAGGCGATGGAGACAGAGCAAGTTTTGGCGCCGCCCCTGGTTCAGACAATCTCGTCTGATGATTCCTCCCGAGGGAAGGAGGCGGCGGACGTCGAGGCGGTCAGTACCGCGGAGCAACCAGTCCCAGATCCCGCCGAGGGGAGTTCGGCTCTTGTCCGGCTACGGCCCGAGCCTCGCGGGTGGAACTTCCCGCGTGTTTTCTGGCGGAACCGGGCTGACCCCGAGGGGGAGCCCGTGTTCGCCCTTGAAGATACCGCAGAGGGGGGGCATTGGGGTACCCTCGAGCAGTACCGCCAACTGGCAGTGCGGTCGCTGCAGACAGCGATGACTATTATTGGTCAGGACTTGCCCGGTGTCACGCGGGTAAGTACTTTCCCCTCTCGTGCCGCGTTGTTTTTTCTCCGAGCCCCCACGTAGTGTTTGACGTGTGTTTTTTGTTTTGCCTCCTTAGGAGCTCGAGGCCCGATCCCTTGGGAAGTCGGTGTTCCTGCGAAATGAGAGGGATATCTGGGACCAGCTCCGGCGCCAAAAGGGCCTGCTTGCCGATGCCCAGGGGCTATTGTCGGCACGGAGTGCGGAAGTGGAGGACCTCCGCCTTCGTTGTGCTGATATTCAGGCGGAGTTGGCCACGGCTAAGGAGCAGTCCGCCCCTCTGGTGGCCAAGATCAAGGAACTGGAGGAGGAGTGAGACTCCTTCAGGCTTCGGGCCCAAGAGGCGACGGCCTCTGCTAAGGAAACAGCCGGGCAGCTGGGTGCGGAGCAGAGCGAGCATCAGGCGACGAAAGTCGCCTTGGCAGAGGCTACCCAGGCGGCCGAGGCCTCTCGGGTCGAGGTCTCAGCCTGGAAGAGCAAGGCCGAGGGTAAGTTCCGCTGAACCATGTTCCTCGCTCTATTTGCTCTTCTTGTCCTGGTTCGCGCTTGACTCCTGTCCCCTTGTTGCGACGTAGGTCTGGAGAAAGAAGCCTCCCAGGCGGCTGAGGCCTCCGTCGCGGCGCAAGCAGCGCTGGATGTCGAGGTCCGGGAGCACGAGGCGCTGCGCAGCGCTGTCCGGTCCGCCTGCGAGGCTCTGGACGCCGAGGAGGTCCAATCAGCTAGCTCCCTTGGGAGCCGCCTGATCGCGTTGAGCGGCCACGTCCGCGAGAGACTCCGAGGGGCGTTGCACACGGGTGTCAAGCGTGCCCTGGCCGTCATCTCCTCGCACTACGCCATCAACCTCGAGGCTGTCAGCGACGGCTATGTGTTGCCAGAAGATGACGAGGAGGCTGATGCAGAGGTCGTGAGGCTGTTGGAGGCGGCCGAGGCGCCTGGCACTGCGTTGGCCAAGCTATTTGAAGAAGAGGTGGTCCCTCCCGCGCCAGCCGCCGATCCTTGAGCTTTGACCTGGGCCAAAAGGGGCCATGTAACCGGATTGGGTTAGTTGCCGAATCGTGACGTTTTTGTGGCCGTCGAGGCCCTTAAAATATTTGCGTATGTGTGTTTCTTAACCGTTTTCCATTCTATTTCTAAGTCCGTGCCCTCTGTCTCGATCGCGAAGAAATCCCTCGGAACCTAAGCCGTCCTTCGGCGAAGGGTGGTGAGGGAGCTGCCGTAGCCCAGAGGCGTAGGCCGTTCTCACGACTCGGCCGGCCCTTTGGCCTCCAGACAAGCTTTTGGTCTCTGGGTTTCTTGCGAAGATCCCGTCGGAGTGCGAGAGAGTTTGGCGTGGAAATTTTCAGAAAACGGTTAAGAAAGGGTGTCCGGGACTTAGGGGGGTTCCCCCTTTTTAGCCCCCGAGGGAGGCTCGACTTTGCAGAGGCAGAGCCGAGTCTCCCTTATTGCGTTATAGTGACGTCGAGCCCCTATCGATAGACAACCTCTCTGCAAAGAACTTCCTCAGAGCCTAAGCTGTCCTTTGGGCGAAACGGTGGTGAGGGAGCTGCCGTAGCCCAGAGGCATAGGCCGTTCTCACGGCTCGGCCGGCCTTTTCGCCTTTGAGACGATCTTTCGGTCCTTAGGTTCTATACAATCGATTTGTCTATAAGGGGGTTCCTCGAAAGATTATAACAACTAAAGAACGCTTCTTTATTGTATTTCGAGGAATAATGTAAACAACGTTTGGAAATTTAAGGGTAGAAACGACGTAGCTGTTCTATGTTCCAAGCGTTGGTGAAGATTTTGCCCTTCTCGTTGGCTAACTTGTAGGTCCCGGGCTTCAGCATTTGAGCGACGATATACGGCCCTTCCCAGGGTGGGGTCAGCTTGTGGCGGCCCTTGTTGCTCTGCCTCAGTCTCAGCACCAGGTCGCCCACCTTCAGGTCCCGGCTTTGGACGCGCCGGGCTTGGTAGCGTCGTAGGGCTTGTTGGTACCTGGCTGAGTGTAGCAGCGCGACGTCGCGGGCTTCCTCCAGTTGGTCGAGGGCGTCTTCGCGGGCAGTGCGGTTGCTTTGCTCGTTGTACGCCTGTAGCCTCGGGGAGCCGTATTCTAAGTCAGTGGGGAGGATGGCCTCGGCTCCATAGACCAGGAAGAACGGTGTGAATCCCGTGGCTCGGCTCGGGGTATTTCTTAGGCTCCAGATGACTGACGGGAGTTCGGCAAGCCATTTCTTGCCAAACTTCTTCAACTGGTTGAATATTCTTGGCTTAAGGCCTTGTAGGATCATGCCGTTGGCACGCTCTACTTGGCCATTCGTCCTTGGGTGCCCTACGACCGACCAGGCCACCCGGATGTGGTGGTCGTCGCAGAACGTTAGGAACTTGCGACCGGTGAATTGTGTCCCATTGTCAGTGATGATGGTGTTAGGAACCCCGAACCTGTGGATGATATCCGTAAAGAACAGCACCGCTTGCTCGGATTTGATCTGAGCGATCGGACGAGCCTCGATCCATTTGGAGAATTTGTCGATAGCTACCAGCAGATGGGTATAGCCCCCGGGTGCCTTCTGCAGAGGCCCAACCATGTCCAGCCCCCACACAGCGAATGGCCATGTGATGGGGATGGTTTGGAGGGCTTGGGCCGGGAGGTGCGTCTGTCGAGCGTAGTACTGGCATCCCTCGCAGGTGCGTACTAGCTTTGTGGCGTCGGCCACCGCTGTTGGCCAATAGAAACCCTGGCGGAAGGCGTTACCCACGAGCCTCCGAGGCGCCGCGTGGTGTCCGCAGACTCCCGCGTGTAAGTCCCGAAGTAGGGATTGGCCAGCCTCGGCGGTGATGCATCGTTGGAGAATACCAGATGGGCTGCGCCTATATAACTCGCCGTCGCAGAGGACGTAAGTCTTGGCGCGTCGTGCAAGCCGTCGGGCCTCGGTTCTGTCAGCAGGAAGGTCTCCTCGGTCGAGGCGATCAAAGAGAGGGACTCGCCAGTCCGTTCCTTGGTCAGCTTTGGGAGCCTCTGCGTCAACCGCCATGGCCTCGGGCTCGGCTGGCGGGGTCTCGGCGGCAGAGGCGGCCTCGGGCCCTGCGGTGGGCTCGGCCGATGGGTCCTCTTCCGTCGCCGAGGCGTAGTCGACGGATGGCTTGTGGAGGTCTCTGGCGAAGACGTTTGGAGGGGCCGGGGTCCGTGCCGACGCCATCTTTGCCAGTTCGTCCGCGGCCTCGTTGAACTTTCGTGCAACGTGGTTGAGTTCGAGACCGTCGAACTTGTTCTCCAGACGACGTACCATCGCGCAGTACGCCTTCATTTTGGGGTCGTGGCAGCTTGACTCTTTCATCACCTGATCGACGACGAGCTGCGAATCACCCCGTACGTCGAGACGTCGTATTCCAAGTTCGATGGCGATTTGCAGGCCGTTGACGAGGGCCTCGTATTCGGCGACATTGTTGGAGGCGGCGAAGTGAAGCCGGATCATGTAACGCATGTGTATTCCAAGGGGCGAGACTAGGAGCAGGCCCGCGCCGGCCCCAGTCTTCATCAGAGACCCGTCGAAGTACATGGTCCAGCATTCTGATTGGATTTGAACGGGTGGCAGCTGTGTGTCGGTCCACTCGGCTACAAAGTCGGCCAGGACCTGCGATTTGATTGCTTTCCGAGGCGCGAAAGACAAGGTCTCCCCCATGAGTTCGACAGCCCACTTGGCTATTCTACCCGAGGCCTCCCGGTTTTGGATTATCTCTCCCAGGGGAAAAGACGACACCACAGTCACCGGGTGGGACTCAAAGTAGTGACGCAGCTTGCGTCGGGCCAAGACTATGGCGTAAACCAACTTCTGGACGTGGGGGTAACGTGTCTTAGTCTCGGAGAGCACTTCGCTGATGAAGTAGACAGGTCGCTGGACAGGCAGAGCGTGTCCCTTCTCCTGCCTCTCGACGACTACGGCCGCGCTGACCACTTGGGTTGTCGCGGCGACGTAGAGTAAGAGGTGTTCGCCCTCGGTGGGCGGAACCAGGACGGGGGGGTTGGTGAGCAGTGCTTTGAGCCTGGCGAGGGCTTCCTCGGCCTCGGCGGTCCAAGAAAAGCGCTCGGACTTTCTCAAGAGGCGGTACAGGGGCAGGCCTTTTTCGCCGAGGCGCGAGATGAAGCGGCTCAGGGCCGCAAGGCATCCCATGACCCTCTGCACGCCTTTGAGGTCTCGGATCGGGCCCATGTTGGTCACGGCCGAGACCTTCTCCGGGTTGGCCTCGATCCCACGTTCCGAGACTATGAATCCCAAGAGCATGCCTCGGGGAACCCCGAAGACACACTTCTCGGGGTTGAGCTTGATGCCCTTCTTTCTGAGACATGTGAAGGCAACTTCCAGGTCGCCGACGAGATCGCCGGCCTTCCTGGACTTGACTACGATGTCATCCACGTAGGCCTCAATGGTTCGTCCGATATGTTCGCCAAAGACTTGGATCATGCACCGCTGGTAAGTGGCCCCTGCGTTTCTGAGGCCGAACGGCATGGTTATGTAGCAGTACATGCCGAATGGGGTGATGAAAGAAGTCGCGAGCTGGTCGGACTCTTTCATCTTGATTTGGTGGTAACCGGAATACGCATCAAGGAAGGAGAGGGTTTCGCATCCTGCAGTGGAGTCGACGATTTGGTCAATTCGTGGTAGTGGGAACGGGACTTTCGGGCATGCTTTATTTAGACCAGTGTAGTCCACGCACATCCTCCACTTGCCACTTTTCTTCCTGACTAGTACAGGGTTAGCCAACCACTCTGGATGGGATACTTCCTTGATGAACCCGGCTGCCACGAGCTTCTGCACTTCTTCGCCGATGGCCCTGCGCTTCTCCTCGTCAAACCGGCGCAGGCGCTGCTTTGCCGGCCTGGAGCCTGGCCGGATATCTAAGGCGTGCTCGGCGACCTCCCTTGGTATGCTTGGCATGTCCGAGGGACTCCATGCGAACATATTGACGTTCGCACGGAGAAAGTCGACGAGCACGGCCTCCTATTTGCTGTCGAGGGTGGCGCTGATCTGCAGTCCCCGACCGTCGGGGACGGTGGGATCGACTGGGACGACCTTGACGGCCTCCGCAGGTTCGAAGGTCCCGGCGCGACGCTTGGCGTCGGGAACCTTGCTACCAAGCTGGTCGAGATCGGCGATGAGGGTCTCGGCCTCCACGATGGCCTCGGCGTACTCGATGCACTCGACGTCGCAGTCGTATGCATGTTCGTACGTGGACTCGACGGTGATGACGCCGTTCGGGCCTGGCATCTTGAGCTTGAGGTAGGTGTAGTTGGGGATCGCCATGAACTTGGCGTAGCTCGGGCGCCCCAAGATGGCGTGGTAGGCCCCCTTGAATTCAACTACCTCGAAGGTGAGGACCTCCTTACGGTAGTTGGATGGAGTGCCAAAGCAGACGGGCAAGTCAATGCGTCCGAGGGGTCGTGTGCGCTTCCCCGGCACGACGCCGTGGAAGGGCGCGGAACCACCTCGAAGCCGTGATTGGTCGAGCTCCAGGAGCTCCATAGTGTTGACGTAGAGGATGTTGAGGCCGCTGCCTCCGTCCATGAGCACTTTGGTGAGCCGGGTGTTGCCGATGATCGGGTCGACGACGAGCGGGTACTGCCCGGGGTTTGGAACGTAATCGGGGTGGTCATCCCGGTCAAAGGTGATTGCTTCCCGAGACCAATCGAGGTACCGGGGGGTGGCTACCCTGACCGAGAAGACCTCCCGGCGTTCCCTCTTTCGCTGGCGCGCCGTGAGGCATGCCGAGGGTCCGCCAAAGATCATGAAGGCGTTGCGTACCTCGGGAAATCCATCATCTTTATCACCGGCCCTTTCGCCGGCGCCCCTTTTCCTGGCCTCATCGTCGTCGGGGAGCCCAAGCCTGGCGTAGTAACGCCGGAGCATGGTGCACTCCTCGAGGGCATGCTTCACCGGGCCTTGATGGTAAGGGCAGGGCTTCTTTAGCATGTCGTCAAATAGCCCGGGGCCGCGGGGGCCTCGGGGATTCCTGCGATCTGTCGTGGCGACGTGAACGGCCTCGAGGACCTCCTGCTTCCCCGGGCGACCCTTCTTCTTTCTCTTAGGGACGCGGGTGGGCGAGGCCTCGGGGGCCTCGTCCTTCTGCTTCCCCTTGGCGTCGCCGTTGGGGAAGATGGCCCCCACCGCCTCTTCGCCCGAGGCGAAGTTGGTGGCGATGTCGAGGAGCGCGGCGGCAGAGCGCGGGACGTTGCGTCCTAACTCTCGGACCAAGTCCCGACAAGTGGTGCCGGAGAGGAAAGCCTGGACGATCTCCGAGTCACCGACGCTGGGTAGCTCGGTGCATTGTTTGGAGAAGCGCCGGATGAAGTCTGGAAGAGACTCGTCCGGCTTCTGGCGGCAGCTCTTAAGATCCCAGGAATTCCCAGGACGCACGTAAGTGCCCTGGAAGTTCCCGACGAAGATCCTAACCAAGTCGCGCCAGTCGTGGATTTGCGAGGGGGGGAGATGCTCAAGCCAGGCTCGCGCCGAGTCCGTCAAGAGCAAAGGGAGATTGCGGATGATGAGCAGATCATCGTCCGCGCCACCTAGTTGGCAGGCCAGGCGGTAATCGACGAGCCAGAGTTCTGGGTTGGTCTCGCCGCTGTACTTTGCGAGGTTGGCCGGCTGTCGGAACCGGGCGGGGAAAGGAGCAACGCGGATGGCCCTGCTGAAGACCCGAGGTCCTGGCGGCTCAGGAGAAGGACTGCGGTCCTCTCCACTGTCGTAGCGACCGCCTCGGTGTGGGTGGTAGCCTCGGGCGGCTCCGTCGTCGTGGCGCCGTCGCCTGCCAACTACTTCGTGGTTGCCCTGTGCCTCGCGTTGGTCCCTAAGTCGGTCGCGCACCGAGGGGGCCCTGTCGACCGTCGGTGCGCGAGCGGCCTCGGGACGGACCGAGGCATCCTGGCCCCGGCGAGGTTGCGCTGTGGGTTGCTCCGAAGTGCCTCCGTGCCGGCGGGAGGCGGAACTCTCGGCCTGCTGCACTGCTGCGGTCTCGAGGAGGTCGCGGAGCTCTCCGCGGACCCGTCGCCCTTCGGTGGTGGAGGGCTCGGGCATCGCTCGGACTAGCATCGCAGCAGCTGCGACATTCTGGCTAGCGCGGTTAAAGATTGGGGGTGGCTCTCCCCCCTCGTTGTCGTTGATGCGGTGATGGACGTCGCGGGCCCTCCCTCGGGCTCCTCCGCCCTCACCGCGCCCTCGCTGCTCCTGCTCGAGAGTGTCTCGGAGCTGTTGCAGAAGGAGTCGGTCCTGTTCGACCTTGGCCTGAAGCTCGCGGAGCTGCTCCAGGTCTGGGCGACGATGCCCCCCGCGAACAGGATTCTCGTTCCGTGCTGCCGGGGCTACGAGGCGCGGAGGTGTGGCATCACCCGCCCCCGCCCGGGGTGGTGAATGGTTGCCTGTCCTTTCTTCCTCTTCGCCCGCCGTTGGCATCCCGAGCCCGACGTGGAAGCACTCACGGGATGGATCGTAAGTCCCTTCGTCGCCGGAGTCGGAATAGCCGAGGCAGTAGTCGCTTGCGGCCAAGAATCGGCGCAAAGCCCCAGGGTTGTGAAGTTCGGTGAAATCCACCCCGGGCCACGCCTCGTCCTCGTCCGAGGGGTCGGAGTGGGTGCTCAGGTCGAGAGCGAAACGCTGGCGGCGCTCCGAGGGGTGCTCGTGAGCGGCAGCGTAAGCGTAGGCGTAAGAGGTGGCGGCATTTCTCAACCCAAAGGGGTATGGGAACGGGGCCGTCTCCAGATTCTGCCCCGCCGGGGTCGGCTCTTCAGAGAGTGGCGGAGCGGGGTTAGATGACTGGGCATCGCCGTAAACCCCCGGCGATTTTCCTTTGTCCAGGCTCAGGTCAGACAGGTCCCCAGCCAGGGACCCCGTACCAACAGCTGGTCGTAGGATATCGGCGGGGAGTGGCGTGCCGCCCCGGGCTCGCGTAGCGTCGGGGTGGCCTTGCTCGCGCCGTGCCTGGCGAGCGTGGCGAGAGCGGCCGCCCGAGCGCCGCCTGCGCCTGGGCTGCCGGGGCGCGACTTCGTCGTCGGACGGTGGGGTTCGAGGAGTGAGGAGCACCATGTCGTACTCATGCCCTAGAGACATGAACTCTAGGCTCCCGAACCAAACTATGGTGCCGAGACGCAATGGTCGTATGTGGTCTGCCATCCGGAACTTGCTAGGATGACGAAGCTGACACGCAGAGGCCCCTACCTGGCGCGCCAACTGTCGGTGTTTTGGAACCGGGGGTCCCTCAACCGGCGAGTGAATTTGTGCTGCGTGCCCCTAATCCCGGATGGTGATGCAAAGAGACACAAGGTTTATACTGGTTCGGGCAATCGAGGCCCTACGTCCAGTCTGAGAGATCGATCTTGTATTCCTTGCACCGGAGTGCTTGTAGTAGGGGGTTACAAGCTAGGTGAGAGAGGGGGGATAGCCCCAGGTCTCGGCGAGGGTGGTGCTGGCTGTTTGAGACGTTGTTCTCAAGCAGCGTAGAGGTGTCTAGTTCTATCGGTGTGTTCGTCCTTCTGCCCGTTTTTTCAGAAATGGCCCTGACTACCTCCTTTTATAGTTACAAGGAGGAAGCGACATGAGAAGGCTACTATTTGCTGACGTATTCCGCTTCCTGGAGCAGTATGGCGTCGTGGGAGTTCCCGTCGATGTCTAGTCGGTATGGTCTTCAAGGCTGACGACATGCTGCGCTCTTGTACTTTTGTTGACTCGGTGAAGTGTCGAGGTCTGGTGGCTGCTGTAGCCGAGACCCACTATGCTGAGGCCTGCTGTGCCGAGGCCTTTAGCAGGTGGCAATGTGAGGTCTGGGCGGCCATCGTCGATAGTTGATTTAGGCGGAACAGTGCGAAACGTGCGTCTACAGGATACGGTACCATGTATTGTCAGTAAGGGATGGTAAAAAGGCGATTTGACCGTTGTCCTGTTGCTCCTGTCGCGGCGTACTGCCGATCGTGGCTTACATAGTGGGGGTAGCTGGGCGCATTAATTGGATGCGATAGCCTGCCAGAGTGACTTTTGAGACGGAGGCGACGAGGTTGCGGGACGAGCCCAGCCTCGGGCGAGGCGGAGCATGGCCAGTTCGCCCGAGGCCCTACCGGGAGCCTCGGGCGAGGCGGAACTCGGTTAGTTCGTCCGAGGCCTATCGGGGGTCTCGAGCGGGGCGGAGCGGTCGGTTCGCTGGTCCCGAGGTCACAGGAACCTGGTTCTGACTCCCCACGTCGTGTTCGTCCTTGGTGCAGGAGTTTAGGCAGCACAGTGGCCGGTAATCCCTGCACAGTCCCGTCGTGGATGGCAGGGTGCTGACGTGACGGACGTCTGGTCTGCCACTTCGCTGTACTGTGCCGTCGTGTGGTTTGTTGGAGTGGTTGAGCGCCTCGATGGGACGTGCGGAAGTGACATGCTGGTCATACTCGGTCTTATGCGTCGTGGGGATCTAGTACGACTTGATGCAGGACATGGCGGGCGACGTGCTGGTTGCCGTGTAATGACGTCGTAGGGGGCAGTGGCTCTACAGATGCCGAGGCCGAGCCATCGTGGGGGGCTCAGTGGTCATGGACCCTCAGGCTGCCGAGCCCGTGAAGCAAACTGTCGAGGCCTTGGGGGGAGCTATTAGCCCTGGGTACTGATTCCGAGGCCACAGTAGCCCAGATGTGGCTCCCCACGCTGCATTGTCCTCGGAGCAGGAGCTGGCAGCATAGTGAGGCATGGGCGTCACGGTGGTTAGTACAGTGGCGGGTAGCCCCTGCCCAGTCCTGCCTCCTGTCCCGTCAGTCGCTCTGCGGTACTGTGCCGAGCATGCGGCTGGTGTCAGGGGCAGCAGTCGGCTGAGTTAATGCGACACGGCGTTTTGTCAGAGGGACGGGAGGAGGAAGAGGCAGCGGAGTGCTGCCGAGCCCGCCTCGCGCGAGACGGAGGATCGGTGGCCCGGCCGAGGCCTGCGACGAGAGAGGGGGTCGGCCGAGGCCTTTGGTAGGGGGTCGCCCGAGGTCAGCGGCGAGGGGGCCTCGGGCGAGTCGGAGAATTGCAGACCTCAGTGATGGGGCCTCGGGCGAGTCGGAGAATCGGCCGAGGCCAGCAGCGTTTAGCTGGTTTCGATTTTTACGAAGTCTAAGCAGTCGTTTTTTGGATCTTGCTTAGGGTACCCCTTCTCACGGTATCCGACAACAAGTACACGAAAATTTTCACCAGTCCAATCAAACGGAGGAGCACGACAAGGATGAGGAAGCAAGCAAGGCCAACATATATGTGTATATACTCATACACAAGCTGGATCCGTCGCTATGCCAACATATGGTAGTACGGGAGAATCATCTTGTACTAGAATCAACTACATCAACAAGCAAGCTGTCAAGTCGCGAGCAGCCAAGTACCAAGCATCTGACCGATTGCTACCACAACACGGAAGCAAGCCGAATCAAGAAACAAGTCATCCAAGCCAGATAGCAAGCAAGCCAAGACCGACTACTCGGCCGAGGAGTCCGAGTACTCGGAAACAATTTAAGCGAAAGGAACACACGACCTCTGCAAACAACTCGGATACGATATC
Organism: Miscanthus floridulus; assembly: GCF_019320115.1. Lineage (NCBI taxonomy): Eukaryota > Viridiplantae > Streptophyta > Magnoliopsida > Poales > Poaceae > Miscanthus > Miscanthus floridulus. The sequence continues at coordinate 70,351 of NC_089581.1, read as the reverse complement.
CGACTACGGTGACCAGCTACTAGGCTGAACGGCGCACCAATCGACTACCTGGCTGCGGTGGTCAACAACTCTGCCATGAACCAAGCTAAGTGACGCTTTAATTTTTTACATTCCGGATATTATTCGTATGCCTCTGTGGCCATATCATCTTCCCTTAACGGTTGTTAATTTCCTCAGATAGTAAGTCTTAATTCGTGAAGCTTGTTTTCTCGAATGGATGGTCATGTCAATGAACCTCTGAACCATACGGATGGTCACGTCAAAGAACCTCTGAACCATACGGGTGGTCACGTCAATGAACCTCTGAACCATACGTGAGATTCAAGTGCTTAAACGTAACAGGCTACTACCCAGGAAATTAACCGACCTAGCAAGGGAAGACACAAAAAATCATCATGCGAGCAAACATAGTGCTCTACAATCATCATACGAGCAAACATAGTGCTCTAAGTAAAATCATCATGTGAGCAAACATAGTGCTCTAAGTCTTCTCTTAACGGTCGCTAAAGTCCTCAGGTAGAACATGCCTTAATCCGTGAAGCTTGTCTACTCACATGGACGGTCACATCAATGAACCTCTGAACCGAATGCCAGGCTCACATGGTCACGTCAATGAACCTCTAAACCATACGCCAGAGATTCAAGTGCTTAAACGTAACATGACACTACCTGAGGAATTTGCGTGGCCTAGCAAGAGCAAGACGCGAAAAAACTTTATATGCATTTTATGATGCTGGGGCCCACCCCTGATTGATTATTCAAATATGGGACATGCTCCCGACTTCATATCCAGAATGTCATTTACAACATATTTTTATGTCTAACATGCAGGGGAGCTAAATCTGTACCATGAGATCAGGAAAAACATGCTACCGAGAGCTAGTTCAGAAACAACCTGGTTTGATAAAAAAAGAATCACGACAAGGTGCGGCAAGAACCAAGACAAGCGCTTAGAAAGAACCCGGATCAATCAGAAAACAACCCCGAAGAGGTGCTGCAAGTACCAAGACAAATTCAGAAAGAACCCGGATTGATCAGAAAACAATGCGGATGAGGTACATACAAGTTCAGAAAAAATCTAAACGAAGTGCAAACAATCTGGAAGAGGTACATCAAGAACCAGAGGTCTAGAAACAACCCGGATGAATCAAAAACAACCTAGAAGAACATCACGGCTTAGTCAAACGCTAAGCTCGGTAGCTCAGCATACGCTTCACCTACACCCAGGGGCTCGAATTCAAGGGCGAAAGACCAAGAATACAAGTACTCAAGACTACAACAAACGACAACACATCAAGACCCTTCATCCGATTTCTTTTTGAAAGAAAAGAACTCGGAAAAGGCTCGGGGGCTGCGGGATACATAACCCCAGAATTTTTTTAAGACAAGAATCTAGACCCTCCAACTTTTGCAAGCGCAAGCAAGAGGCTCGGGGGCTGCACTCACTGAGTGCACTTTTTTAGAAAAAAAAGTGCACATCAGTCATGACAAACCAACCAAAAGAAGACCATCTCAAGGTTTCACTTCAGAAGAACCTGGAACGGATTTACAACAACTCAACGAAGACCAAGAAGAACAAGAAGGCTTCTGAAGCTCATCCATGAAATGCCCGGGGGCTTGTTGATGCGGGACCCATGGGGTTTCCCACGGAGAAGATAGAAGAAGACCTAGTCCAACTAGGATTCCCTACATGTAATCCTACTAGGACTAGTTACACGTAATCCTACTAGGATCTCTACTTTGTAACTGACTAGGACTCCCGCCTCTCCTAGACTATATAAAGAAGGGCAGGGATCCCTAGATCGAGACACACATAACCGACAGAACTCACAACCACAACATACCTCGCAACACAACAAATAGCGTAGGGCGCAATATACTATCCACACCAGACTGGACGTAGGGCGCCGTGACTTTCCGGCGTGCCGAACCAGTATAAATCATTGTCTCCATGCGTTTACCATCGAGTTTCTGCAAACGCCGATACCCCTCCGAACAAATCACCGTCCCGGGTACCCCGTGACGGGTTGCCGGTGGTAAAACATCGACACAATCACCATTATCCTGACCTAACTTTAATTGTCTTTACAAAACACACGTTAGTCACAGTAATCTTGTATAGTCATTAATCACTGAAACCCAACTAGGGTCCTAGATGCTTTCAATCTCCACGTTTTGATGATTTGATGACAACACAACCACGACTATGTGTATAAGAGAGATTTGAGGTTTTCAACTTCTTGGTTTGTATGAACTTGTGGCAATAAGATCACAAAGGTTAGAACAAGTCCATGCATACCAAGTCCACAACATGTACTCAATATATTTATATCTTTATCTATATCTATACATAATAATAAAGAGACAAAATTTCCTCCTCTTTTTTGTCCCATTTTTTTTTTTTTGGTATAGCCTTCCCTAACTAACTATGTGAATGTAAAAATTATTTCTATTCTTCAGTCTACCGCTTGAATATATGTCATGGATAGTTAGAATCCTAATCCAAATAGATCCATCCTATGAGTACTCGAATAGAAATTCTAATCAAATATAAAAGGCTAAATGTTCTATTTGTTTTTTCTTGGCCAAGTCACAAATCCTAACAAGTCACGTACCAGAAGTCCTATACACTACATAAGGCAGAAGTCAGAAGTACTATACACTATATAAGGCAGAAGTCATGTTTTATACGCAGCCGTATATACAACGCGCCCAAGTAGATTCGAATTCGAAACAATACAGGCTTCAATTCAATGTTCAATCCGATGCCGATACATGCATGCATATACTAGCACTTATATATTCAAATATCCTGATCGACAAGGCCCGCAGTCATGCCCGATCCATCGTTCAATCACCGTGGATGAGGATCATCGCACCGAGCAGGTTGCCCCCGCGAGACGACGGGCCGTGTGACGCGGCGACGACGGTGGCCGCGCAGCAACGCTCCTTCGAGTTTTTCGAGTCGCTCGACCCTGGCCAGGCCTTCTGCTGGACGGGGCACGCCTACTTCATGTACAAGTGTGGCGGCGGCATGGAGATGGGCGCCGGCGACCCCGCCACCACAAGAGAGCTCTTCGAGGAATGGCGCGCCTGGAGCGAGGCGGACGGCGGCGCCTTCGAGGATGACGACCGGGCGGCGTCCCTGTGGTCCCACTATGTCCTGTTGAATACGGTAGCTCCGCGCCCGCGCGAGCCGTGGTCGACGCAGCTGCGGTGGCGTGCACGCGGAACCCTGAGTTGCGCGCCGAGTGCATCCTGGCGGAGGTCAGGCTCGGCGAGACGGCGACGATGCCCCTGCACGCACAGTGTTCGGCCGTGCCCTCGCCGGCTTCGCTGACGAGGAGGAGGCCATGAGACAGTTCACGTTGGAGGTGCGGGGAGGAGGTGCCTACCTGAGCGAGAAGTGGTTTAGCGGCTGCCTGCACTTCTGCCTGGGCCGCTGGTTCCGGCCGCTGCATTGGTGGGAGGAGATGTGCGCCGCAGGGCAGGCTTCCTCCGTGCGCTGGCAAGGGTGGGGCGCTGGAGCGCAGACGCACCAGGGCGCAGGGGCGGTCGGAGGTGAGGGAGGCGTCGAGAGGAGATGGAAGCCACAAAGCGTGTGAAAGGAGGAGACTTCGGGACTTCAGGTCTGTATTTTTTTGAGAGATTTGATCAGGTCTTCGGGATAAGGCAGAGAAGGAAAAACGAAACGAGATAAACACGATAGAGAGAGAAATTAAGGATTTTTTGCGCTTTTTTTTCATTTGTTTTTTGGCTGTCCTGGTGCTTTCTGTGTTTTTCCCGTTTGGTTTTCTGTTTCCAAAAATTTCTCCTGTTTTTTTCCTTGTTTGGTTTTGCTTGTTTTTTGTCCAATTTTTTCCCCACACGTTCCTTGATGCCTGTGGTCATTTTTTCATAAACGCCAAAAATAAATAATAAATAAAGTCAATATTATTTTTTTCTAAAAAAGAGTTTGCGGTGCGTGTGCGGTGTGCCCGCCGGCCGGCTCGTGGAAGGCTACTAGGCAGGGCAGGGGTGCTGGGGTGGGCAGCGGCAGCTAGCCGGCAGGACAGCGCAAGCAGGGCGACATGCCAGTGGTTCGTGCAGCGCGGTCTGTCTTGGCTGGCTGGGGCACCATCATTGCCACCAACCCAGCCCAGCCTCACATCCTCACGTCGAACCAACGGACGCATGCACGTACTAGCTGACACTGCGACGCAACGCAACCCGTCTGCCGTGCCGGGCCTGATATCATCAGAGGTGTGATCACTGCCTCTGCTTGGGCTCTCCGAGTTCCGAGGCCGCGCCGGCGCGTGCGTCGCCGTCGCCGTCTCCGTCTCCGTTGCGTGCGCGGACGGACGGGGATTCTTCGATCCGTCGCATCCACGGCGCAGCCTGCGACGAAAGTGAAGTGACCCACGAGGCCACGCCATCGGATGACCTGAGCAGCTGAGCTGAGAGGAGGCCCTGCCTAGCGGGCAGGGGCGGCAGGGCAGGCCGGGCGTACGAAAAGCAGGGCGCCCCGCCAGCTACGACCAGCGTCACCGTACCTCTAGGTCCTAGGCCCCTAGCCTACGCTGAGTAGTCTGGGTCGGTCATGTCTCCGGCACACGGAAGCCTGCGATGCGATGGCGATGCTGCGAACAATTTCATGGCACTGTGCCTCACTGCTCACTGCCTTGCTCTGCTCTGTCCGACTGAAGGATTCGTCACGAGGCAAGGCAGCGAGATCATCCAGGAGTAAAAAAAAAATGAAAACGTGTACTCTCTCCGTCCCAAAATATCTGTCGTTTTTGTTTTCCGAGAAACAATTTTAATAAAATATATATTACAAAATATTAATATTTATGGTACATAATTAGTATCATTGGAAAGATCTTTGAATCTAGTTTTTTAATAAATTTATTTGAAGATACAAATATTGTACGTATTTTCTACAAATCAAGTTAAACTTGTGACACGAAAACCAGAAACGGCAAATAATATGGAACAGAGGCCAGAGGAAGTAGGAGTACGTAAAAAGCGTGGTAGACCACGGCTTGCGCAGTTGGCGAGCGAGGCTAGATTCATGGCTCGTCTCGAAACCAACGCCGTAAAGCGATGATCGCATGGACAGACAAGCTAAAAAGATCTCCTTCGATTCTCTGCCGGGCCGATTCATGGAGACACAGTCACACAGGAGCAGACGAGGAGGATCCGGTGCCGTGCGTGCGTGCCAAGAGCGCACGGGTAATGAGAGTCGTGCCGTCGTCGTCCTCTCTCGCGCGAGCTGGAGGCACTGAGCGTCCACCTCTCCTGTCCTGGCCGGCCGGGGACGTTCTAGAATGTTTGCTTCCACGCGCCAACTGTGTCGTGCCCGTACGGAACGATGGCGATCGGGGGTTCGTCGCGTCCGCCGGCAGCCGGCTCGTTCACTGTCTGACAACCCATGAAACAGAGCAAGACACTGGTAATAGTGCAGTAACGGGAGCCTGCATTTGGTTGCTGCAGGAGCAGACGAGCAGGAGTACGTTCATCATGCATGCCAGTTGCCAGCCGGGTGGCCGGTCGCCGAGGCAGCCCGTGCGGCTTGCCGGCTTGCATGCGCAAATGTCAACGCCACTCCAGTTTCCAGCCAGCGGCTCGCCAGGTGCGGCCATTGAAGGCCTGCCTGGGCAGCCACGGCGCGAATGATGAGGCCCCTCGTGCGTGCGAACGCGAAGCCCCGGCCCCGCCCCCGGTGTCGGGACAGGAATTGAATCGGAGGCAGGCAGCACAGGCCGGCCGGCACCCCTCCCCCGTGCGCGCGGTCGCGTCGTGGTACAGGCTACGGGGGTGCCGGGTGCACGCACGTGAGCGCGCGCGCCGTAGCGTGGAAGGACGGCTGGCCGGCAGCGCATCCACGCCGCCCGTCACGTCGAGCGCCGAGGAGGGGCAAAAGATCTTGCCCGTCCCGTACGCGCGCACGGGGAACAGAAATAGGGGGGACGCCAAAGAGCGTTCCGGCCCGGCCCCAGCAGCCGCACGCACGCACGCACTGCGTTCTGTGGCCACTAGCGAGCAGACGAGCAGTACTAGTAGCATGGAAGATGCGCTGCTGGCCCGCTGCCGTGTGCCGTAGCGCCATGCGACGGTGCTGTCTCTGGGGATGCGTTGATATGGATTCTCAGAGCCGTCCTAGTGTATACCTGTTCATTTCTATAGACACTGTATAAAAATCCTGGTGTCAGTAGATAGTTTCTATAAAATAATTTTCTATCTAATTACGTAGATTCTCTCTCCATTCTTTACCAATCACATCCATTTATATCTTGGTTCTCGTGTAGGCATGATTTGTAACTTAAACCTAATTTCTATAATTTTTGCTCTCTCATAAATAACTATCTTATCACATTAGCAAAACGTTTATGTGACAATATAATTAATGTCTATAGAAACTACGGTGGTTTGTGTATTGGGAGTGTCCCTCGGTGCGGCTCCATCACGAGGGCCCGTGCTGAGTCGTGCGCCGCGCCGCCGCGTGCGTGCGGGGTCTTCTTGCTGCTGGTATGGTAAGTTGGTAGGAGTAACAGCTACTACGCCGTAGCAATCTCCCCCCCCCCCCTCTCTATCACGTTTGGTGGGTGTTTGGTTCCTCCTTCTAAATTTTAGTTATTGTCCCATCGGATGTTTAACACATGCATGGAGTATTAAATATATACTAATTACGAAACTAATTGCACAGTTTGCGACTAATTTACGAGACAAATCTTTTAAGCCTAATTAGTCCATGATTTGACAATGTGGTGCTATAGTAAACATGTGTTAATGACGAATTAATTAGGCTTAGAAAATTCGTCTCGTGGAGTACTGACGGATTATGTAATTTGTTTTTTTATTAGTATCCAAACATCTCATGCGATACGCATTTAACACCTCCTAAATTTTAGTCACGGCGGTCAAACAACCCCCGGTCCCGTCGTCGTCCGTGACATCATTATTAGGCGCTGATGACGGGCCTGCGTGCAACGTGGTAACGAAAGCTCGATCCATGCGGTTTTGATCCTAAATACGTGCGGCCCGGACGACGCGGAACAAGAGATCCTACTATCGGTGCCGCTGCTGTAAGCATCCACGAGTTCAATTAGGTGCTCATGTGATTCGGCGCTAGCCGCAAGTAATTCTTCTTCTCCAACAAATAAATCCCAACTGATACGATCGTCCGTCCATCCGGTCCGTGAACCAAGTCCACTGAGTATGTACTGTTGGCCGACTAACCGGAGGAGGTTTGCTAGTAGTACTACTCGATCATACACCTTGGACGTACTGTACAGGCAATCAGATCTGTCCCCTTGGACGTACGGGGCTTATAATTAGTAACGCAAATACTAACAATCCAGATTCCAGAGCACACACACACTCCAATTGTTTACTTGCCCTTGCTCGTCACTTCTGCTGCTGCCGCAGCTTTACGGTCGCTTTGCACAAAGGCAGCCGAGCCGATGGGCCTCCTTTAGCCGAAGGCGACGACGACGACATGTGTGCCCTTTCCTTTTGCCTGCCAATCGTATAATTGTATACTGTGCCCTGCATCAAGCGAACATCATATGCCTGCACAAATGCACATCCATCGCTCCATCCGTCAGGCGCTCCATCGATCGCTTGCCGCCATGTGAGGTTTATCTGTTGTGTGTGTGTGTCTCTCTCTCTCTCTCTCTCTCTCTCTCTCTCTCTCTCTCTCTCTCTCTCTCTCTCTCTCTCTCTCTCTCTCTCTCTCTCTCTCTCTCTCTCTCTCTCTCTCTCTCTCTATATATATATATATATATATATATATATATATATATATATATATATATATATATAATTAACGACGACTCGCGTTCCGCCGTGTTATTCTGACAGCAACTTCGATCCTCGTAAGTGCTTGGCCGTTGCCTGCTTGCTGCTTCCGCACATGCATGTGCCGGCCGGCCGGCCAACGACTACTAGACTATATGGTGTGGTGGCCCGTTCGGCTGGCAGAATTTAAAACATTGGTCTGGCTGAATTGTTGTGAGAGAAAAACACTGTTGTGGCTGAAAAAAGAAGCCGAATAAGTCGAATATGAGGTAAGCCGAACGGGGCCAGTTGTTGACATCGGAAGTGATTCGAATCAAACATCAAGAGGCCCTTAGATGCCCGAGCCGATATAGACCGAAGAACGCAGCAAGATGTCACACTTTCGTGGTGAAGAACGGAGAGGTTTACAAGCAAACCACCAAAGGATAACCAACGTACTTATGTGGCGAAGAACCGGCTAGTTTTCAGACAAACTAGCAAAGAAACCCCGTCGAAGCTCTCGTCCGGGAGAAACCCCGTCAGGGCAAGGACGTTGTCGGGTTGCCCTGGGTCGGCCAGCAAGCCTAGGGCGCCATCCTTGGTCGTCAGATCCAGGGAAACGACATGAGAGTTGGAGAAGAGAATAAAATGGCTGGAGTACATGTAGTAGATTGATTTATTTGACGATTGGATAGATATGAACTCAATCGGCCATGTATAAGGGGTAGGGGTGGTCTTATCCCATAGAAAAACTAATGTGGTATTATTATTATGTCACTTTACGAAGTTTTTCTTAGATTATGCCAAAATTGTCATGGGCCTATTTAAATTGGTTTGGATCCGATTTGAGTGTCAACACCAGTAAAATCTCATGCTTATCGGTAATAATAAACCTTATGGCCGTGGCAGGCTGTGGCAAGCTTAGTCATCTTCTTTGGTTCAGACAACAGCCATGATGGGTCTATTGTTGCTACTCGTGCAATTAAATGGAAGGAAAAAACTGCTGAGTGTTACTCCCTCTGTCCCTAAAAGAATGAATTTCTAGTAACTTTAAGACATATTAGCAAAGAAGATAAAAGACCATGTTGCTCCACATTAAACTGTTGAATCTTAATAGCTCTCTGGTTATCGAGAAGCCTAATTAAGTAGTGTCGTTTGGAGTATCCAATAGCAGCGTAGGAGAGAGAGGTTGTGTTAAACACAACCCAGACTATGAGAGAGATTAATGTGGATCGGTGGACCACTCACCTTCAGAAATCGATTCTTTTGGAGATGAATTTTTACCTAGAAATTGAATCTTTCAGGGACAGAGGAGTAAAGTAAACGCGACTCCTTTTGACTAGCAGTTACTACTACCGTTGACTGTATGGAAATTAATAAGTGCTAAATTTTGAAGTAGATCATAATGAGTATCATTGTTAGCATGCAGATGGCTACTACTTGTGAATCAAAGGTATCGTCTTATTATAATTAAATTAAATAAAAACTACTAAGATATGGATCCACATCCACTCATTTGAATCAGGTAACATTTTACTCGTCTTATTATAATTAAATGAAAACTACTAAGATATGTATCATCACCTTGTTGGTATTATTATCTGCCACTCCGTCTCCGGTGCTTACCTAGGTGTGGCACATTGGCAGCTTTTACAAAATAATAAACTTTTAAGAAATGGAGTTGCACGTGGAATGGAAGAGAAAAATGAAAACTATGAGATTTTTAAGTTCCGAAAAGTACCACTCTACTATTTTTTTGATAAATAATTCCGATAACTTTGACGCACATTTCCATATAGGCCCAACAAATGTACACATAAATTCTTTTGCTACAGTCCTTTTATCTAGCAACTACCGCGTCTAAAATGAATACGCGCCTTTTGTGTCACTAGCTAGACATAACTCTAAGCCTTTTCCTTTGGGGCCTGCTTGATTTATAGAATTCAATTGAATTAGAATCATATTGTTTGGACAGCCTATTTTGGTAGAAATGACAATTCCAAATAATCCCATTGAAGCCCACAACACCCATGTAAGATTCTTGGCCTGAAAAATGGAAAGGATGATTCCGTACTTGCTCTTGCTGCCCATCATGTCCTCCGAAGCAGCAGACACTTGTTTTGTAATCGAACAACGACGCCATCAGCACCGCGGAAGGAGAACTATCATATCCAGTCTGCATGCTCAAAAATACCAGAAATTTAAGGGACCTAGGCCATGTTCGCTTTATTGAAAAGTCATAACTGAAAGTACTGTTCACTGACTTGTTGTGAGAGAAAAATATTGTTCGTTCGCTGAAATAGTACGGCTCATAAGACAAGTGAACAGGGCCCTAAACGGGCCGTTAGAGATCACCGATTTGCAACAACGGTAAGTGATAAGGTCGGCCTGTTCGGCTGGTATTAAAGCCGACTGATAAGCCGGCCGAAGCTGTTTTGTTGTGAGGGAAAAACACTATAGATTCTAGCCGATAAGCCGGCTGATAAGTTCAAACGAACATGCCCTACGCACCCTTAAGCTATGTACACCTTCTTTTGTGTCACTTGGAATATTTGGAAGAAAAGTAATGGCCGCCTCCCACTATGCTTGTTTATATGCCGTCAAATGTTGCTATAATGGTCAAAGAGGATATTGCTATAACGGTAAAAGAAGATATTCTGCAATGGAGACGTGCATTTCTAAGCTGTTACCGGAATAGGACATGTGTTTCTGTGAGCTATTTGTGACCAGCTTTTTAGCATTGTGTTTTTCCTTTTAAGTGCCGTGGACATGGAGAGCCTTCCTCAGACTGGCTGGAGTTCCATGCCGCTCAGCGCTCTTGTACAAATTTGCTTTCAAGCTATTTGTTTTGTTCGCTCGGCTGATAAGCCATGGCTGAAAGTACGGTTGACTGATTTGCTGTGAGAAAAAAATACTATTCGTTGGCTGAAAAAGTACGGTTTATAAGCCAAGCGAACAGAGCGATTATACATTCGTACTCTATAAAAATCAGGCTTGAGTTTGATAGTTATGGGGTGGTTCATAGCTACTTGTTGACGAACCATAAATCCTGTTCAAAATTTATAACTCTTGGCATGGACTTATAGGCGCCATTCGGCTGGTAAGAAAACCAGCCGGAATTCACTGCTCATGGCTAAAAGTTACGGTTCACGCTCTCACAAATTCCTCCAGATTACTCCAAGCGAACAGGGCCATATAAAAAAACCGTTAACCCTCATCGGGCATTGGAATAGAAAAATATTTGCATATATAGATTGTAAACCGAAACATTCATTATTATATCTGTTTGGATTGAGCAACACATATATGTTCATATCACACAAAATATTGTAAATGCTCACTCATGCGCTACTATAACGGGTGGTTATCGATATAGCATCAAATAAATGTTACCTGATAACATCAAAATAGTACATAGTGTGTATGATGACCCATTTCGAGGCGTTAGATGTTCTAACCATGATCTAGCATGCTTTTTGGCGCATATTTTTACACTCAGGATCTCTCGGACACTTGTACGTGCACATAAACCCTAGTCCATCCACACACGCAAAATAAATAGAAGCCGCGGAACATTTTTCAACCGAATATTCGAGATAAACCAGAAGCATACTCCTAGCTCAAAATAATTTACATGTGCATGCCTGCCTACCTGGTGCTTTCAATCAAAAGGCCACAAAATCCTCCTGTTTTCCGGTGGAATGGAAAAAGAGATTCGCGAGTATATAATGCGGGGAGGCGAGGAAGAAAGGTTGAGAGAGGAGCAGCAAACAGGCTGCAGACAGCAGGGCTGCAGGGGTGCCAAAAGCAGGGGAAGGAAGAGCGGAAAAGCCCACCACCACCACCTTCCTCGGATCCACAACCCAGACGCCCCACTTGGGTCCTTTCTTCCTCCCTCCCCAGTTAGGCAAGCGCGGGGCAAACCGCGCCCCCAACAACCACCACCCGGAGGCTCACACATATCACAGGGGCATGGTCCTGTTTCAGAACTCGTGTCATCCTTCAATTCTTCTTGCAACTTTTGTCTTCAAAATCTTCTTCAGAAACCAAACAGTATATATATATATATATATATAACTTACTATCCTGTAGCTGGCTACAAAATAACTTATTCTGTAGCCACTTTGAGTTACGATAATTACTATGTTAATTTACGAGATTATAGTAATTCCTTACTAAGTTGTTTACTATAACGTTATGGTAAATATCTCCATATGTTATAGTAACCAAACTATCGTAAATATGTATTGACATTATCGTAAATTAGTATATAAAATTATCGTAAATGTAGGTGGCTACAGAATAACTTATTCCATAGCTGGCTATATATATATATATATATATTGTATTACACGTATATAATTTCCTGTACATCTGCACTGCATGCATGCGATCCAAATTATATTCTCGAAGTCAAACAACCTCGAGCTCAGAGCCTGGCATCACATGGCACTTGTAGCGTGCATCCGGATGCCCGTCCCGTATTCATCTAGATCCGTCACGTGACAGTGAGCCCGTGACTGTCAAGCTTGCTTGCATTGTTGCATGGGCCTTGCCCGCTGCCAAGTGACGATCTTGCCGCCCACCGGCCACCGGCCACCGCTGGCGCTGGGCGGTGCCGGTGGTTGCCTTGCCTCCCGTTGCTGAATGCGTTTGCGCCCATGACATCCACGTGTGTGCTCGCTCGCCCGCCCGCCGGAACTCGCCACCGTACCGTACCCCCATGATGCGTCACAGCCCACGTCACCGTCACGGCAGCTGCACGAACAAGAAGAAGTTGACCCTCCAACCGATCCGCCTCCGGTTCACAGTTCACACTCGCGTCGCGTGCGTGCACGTCTCTCGTTTGATTCCGCATTTATATATATCCGCACGACCGCACTGCTTGCCAGTTGCCAATTAAGCAGAAACCAGCGGGACGGACGGAGCCGCCTGCCGATAAGTAGCAGCGGACAGACCAGCAGCCGGGACGGCAGCTAGCAGGGGCAGCGAGAGCGACGACGTGCGCAGTACGTGAGCCGAGGGAGACAAGCTAGCTAGATAACCAGCCGGCGCGGCTGCTGCTGCGGGCGACGACGACGAGGCCGGCGAGCATGGCGGAGGCGGCGGCGATCCGGCACCGGACGGTGGAGGCGAACGGCATCTCGATGCACGTGGCGGAGTCGGGCGCGGAAGGGGACCCCGCGGTGGTGTTCCTGCACGGCTTCCCGGAGCTCTGGTACTCGTGGCGCCACCAGATGGCGCACCTGGCCGCGCGGGGCTACCGCTGCGTGGCGCCCGACCTCCGCGGCTACGGCGGCACCGCCGCGCCGCCCGACGTCGCGTCCTACTCCGCCTTCCACGTCGTCGGCGACGTCGTCGCGCTGCTCGACGCGCTCGGCATCCAAAAGGTACGTCCCGTCCGTCCTTCCGTCTCAAAGAGGACTTCTTGTGTGTACATACTGGCCGTGCCTTCCAATCCTTCCATTTCCACGAGTTTCTGATCCGGAACCGGCCGGGTGACGTGCCGGCACAGAAATCCGGACCTCACGTTGAGGATTCTAACACCACCGTGTGGAAATTCAGAGGCGGGCAACGAGCCACCACAACTTTCTTTTTACTCTAGCCCGCGGTAGTTTTCTTTAAAATTGATATGTTCTTATATTAATTATATAGTTTTATGTGCTTTTTCAGACGAATATGGTCCAACTTTATACTGAGGTTAACGACCGGAGATAATCTTAATTTTTTAGTTTAAAATCAGAGAGTTTTGTTTTTTAGAAACAATTAATGCTCTATGCAGTCTGGTTAGGCTAATTTTGAAGCGAGTCATCAAACTAGGTCAATGAACTTTTAATTTTATATTTATCCTGGATGATGGGATAGCATTTACATGAGCAGATTTGGACAGGAAGCCATAGCCATCTGATAATAATATATCAGTCAACGTATGATAGTGATTTTTTTTTCAAGAACGTGCTTAGCATTTATTTTATGATAATGATATACGATGTGTGTTGCTACCCACCTGCTCTGCTCTCTTCTCCTATAAACATACACATGGTACATACATTTTTCCCGGAATAAAAATACACATGTTGTGATTATATATATGCAGTCGTAGGCGTAGCGTCAACTTAACGTGTGCATATATGTAATCAACTAAGGGGGTGTTTGGCACAGCTCTTCTTGATAGGCTTCTCCGGAGGAGCCAGAGCTATTTTAGAGGAGCTACAAATTATGGTTTCTCCAAAATGGCTCCGGCTCCTCTACTTTTTACAAAAAAAAAAAACGACTCATCTACGAAAATATTTGGCAGAGCTCCTCTGGAGGAGCCGGAGCCAAGAAGAAGCCCTATCAGGGCCTGTTTGGAAGGGCTCCCGCTCAGCTCCGGCACTGGCTCCTCCGAGAAGCCCTACCAAATATTTTGTAGGAAGAACCGTTTTTCAGTGAAAAACAGAGAAATTAGAGCTATTTATAACTCCTCTAAAACGACTCCAGCTCCTTTGGAGCCTCGGAGGAGCCTCTCATAAAGAGCCTGCCAAATACCCCCTAACATATGCATGACACAACAGATAGCTACCCTAATTGGACTGTTACTCTACTTTTTTATATTAAACGCAGGGACATATGTATATGTACCTACCTACAGTGGCGGATCTAGGAAAAATTTTAGGGGGGCTGAACAACACATATCTCCGACTGCTGCTCGATTTTAAGTCTCAACCCCACCTACACTATAGAACTTTGCCTAACTGCATATAGATTGGAGTCCTCTTTTTTTCATCATAATATAATATGCACTATGTTTGGTCCGGAGCGCGCTAGATAGCTCCGTTCGATGATGTGAACCCAACTTTTCCATTCAGGGGTCATTATTTCTATTTTGAAAACGAACAAAGATGGGCCAAGTACGGTGTGTATACATACATGCGTGTGTACGTACGTACGTACGTACGTACATACATACGTACGTACATACATACATACATACATACATACATACATACATACATACATACATACATACATACATACATACATACATACATACATACATACATACATACATACATACATACATACATACATACATACCGGCCACTAGGATAGGCTGTGTTGGAAACGCCAAAAAAAACACATGAAAAATATTGTCCATATGATCTCGCTAATCAATATTCGTTGAAACCGCACCTCGAAGTACTAATGTACTCTACCAGTGGTCCTGGCAGTATAGTACAGTACTGCATCGATCGATCTCAAGGCCAGTCATGGCGACTCATCAGCCGTGGCCTTTGATTTGATTTCGTTTCGTTTCTGCACGGATAGATGCTTTTAGCCTGGTGGTTGCATCACACTGCATGCATGTGGACGAATGAATGAAGTGATGACATGGCGTGGTGTGCCCGGAATCACTGATGCATGCACATGGTGATATGGTGACGGTGAAGCAGGTGTTCGTGGTGGGTCACGACTGGGGCGCCATCATCGCGTGGTACCTGTGCGTGTTCCGGCCGGACCGGGTGACGGCGCTCGTCAACACCAGCGTCGCATTCATGCGCCACGTCTTCATCCGCGCCGGCGCCGCCGCCGTCAGGCCCACCGACTTCTTCCACGGCAACTACGGGCCCACCTACTACATCTGCCGCTTCCAGGTGTGTACGTGTACACTATACGTAGTAATATCGATATCGTCCCTACTACTTACTTGTCTACATTACCGCTACAACTAATAATTACGTACCGTGCAGTGCTCTGCATGCATCTCTACCTTAGTACGTATACGTACAGCACGTACCGGCTATACACGTGGTTTGGTAATTTTTTTATTTCGCTTTCGGGGATGAATTAAAGCGATCAAGATGTGTAGTAGCAGTAGTAGTTATTAGTCGTAGAAAATAAAAGAATCTTTACAATCTAGAACAACAATCACCGCGTGATACCCGACGACTATACTCACCTTTCAACTTCAATATATATTACCATATACGTACACACTATGCACGTCCCAATTTCCTTGTTCCATTTTTTTAAAAAATGGCGTTTATCAAATTAGTTTTTGGAAATTTCAATTTCTATTATGGTTTGTAGCCTCAGATTACGTAAAGTTTAAACCAAATATCTTCTGCACCAACAATTTGCATGCATATAGGCCACCTATTTAGGAAGTTAGGGTTTGTTTGGATAATATTACTCGTCCGCGTCTCAATTCATCATATTGTTATAGAAATTAAACTGAGTTTAACTCAATTCACTTCAATACACATAGATTATTGTTATGGAAACTGAACTGAGTTTTACCGCAATTCACTTCAATACACATGAACTATTGTTATGAAAATTAAGGGGGTGTTTGGTTTCTACAGGAAAATTTTAGTCCCTGTCCCATCGAATGTTTGACACATGCATGAAGTATTAAATATAGACGAAAAAAATAACTAATTGCACAGATTGTGGCTAATTTACGAGACGAATTTTTTAAGCCTAATTAGTCCATGATTTGACAATGTTGTGCTACAGTAAATATGTGCTAATGGTGGATTAATTAGGCTTAATAAATTCGTCTCGTAAATTAGTCTTCATCTGTGTAATTAGTTTTATAATTAACTCATATTTAGTTCTCCTAAATAGCATCCGAACGTCCAATGTGACATAGACTAAAATTTAGTCCAGGAAACCAAACACCCCCTAAGCTAAGCTTTATCACAATTCATTTCAATACACATGGACTATTGGACTCATGAGCTAGGACTGAGCGTGTGACGACGGCATGGACTTGGATGGTGTGTGCGCACATGTCATCGCACATAAGGTGCAGCACTAGGGACTAGGGAGATCAATCCACAACGTCGCTGTCGTCGCAGTCCGGATCGGAGGTGCCTTTGCTAGCTAGAAATAAAGTAGAAACTAGGACAGCTCGTCCAGTACGAAGCTAGCTTGCATTATTGCATTGCATTGGTGCAAATTAAAGAAACTAGGACAGCTCAATCTACTCAGACACGCCAAATTAAGAACTTGGATGAACAATGATAAGCAAACAAACTTTGTTTTATATATTGTTTGTACACGTAAACAAATCATTATTATTCATACCCCTGTAATATATATAAATAATAATAATAGCAACCAGCAGGGCAGTCAAAATGAACCCTGCAGTAGACTTATTGGCCATTGCTGAATCCACGCACACACGATAGAAAAAGACACGTGCGACTGACTACTGATCGGCCCCAGCTACACGGACACGATCGACGACGACCATGACGAAAATTGCGAAAGATAACTGGACGAATAATTAAACTACAGAAGATCCCGGTATGTGTGATGAGCATGCATCACAAAAACTCGCTCGCTCCAAACATATGCCGCTGTTGTCATCCGGCCGGCCGCCGGCGCCGATAGATCGCTGGCTCACTGCACGGCGCAGCAGCCGTTGGGGTTGTCGTCGTTGAAGCAGACGGGGGCCTGGTTGGGCACGTACTGGCGCGAGGGGAAGTAGCCGTCCCAAGTCGTCGTCGGCACGTACTGGAGCAGGTACTGCGGCGCGGGCGCGGGTACCCAGCCGCCGCCGCCGCCGTAGTAGTAAGGGTAGGCGGCGGCCGGCGGCGGCACCGAAGGCGGCGGGCCCATGTACTGCATCGTCCCTCTGTAGTGGTAGTGTTGCGGGTACCCCGGCGGCGGCGGGGCGTACTGGTACTGCGGCTGCGGCGGCTCCGGGTCCGCGCCGTCGCTGACGACGGTGACGGGCCTCCGCGTCCTGGTCTGGATCCGCCACAGCAGCAGCGAGGCGTCCAGCGCCGTCCCGGCCACCACCACCAGCCCCGTGTCCACCGACACCCACACCTCCTCCACCCCTGCACGCACGCAAGCATGGTGGTCCGGCGATCGGCGACGACCAAGGTGTTATGCTAATGAAATCCATCTCGATGGAGTAGAATGAAAGCGAATGCGATGTCGATGCGAGCTACTCATCGGCGACGACTGGTCGGCCGGCCGGGAAGGGGCGTACCGAGGAGGTTCTTGACGATCCTGAGGATCTTGCCGGCGCAGCCGTAGCAGTGCACGTCCATGCGGAGGATGACCGGCGCCATTGCTTGTCGTACTGTTGTGCCTGTGCGGTCTGTGCGGCGCTGGTGTGTTGGTGTCGTTGTCGTCGTCGGTGACATTTATAGAAGGAAGGATAGAGGAACAAAATCACATCACGCGGGGACGACGTCGATTTGCATGCATATGGATGGAGGATCCTTCCATTGCGGCTTCCAAATTTTGGCTCACATCCTTCCTTTTTATTTGCTTTGTGTCGGCAAGACGGCAACACACTGCTGAATTCAACAACTTTTATGTTGCACGTACATACGGTGTATGCAGGAGCCTGGTGTCGCCGAGAAGGAGTTCTCACCGGCGAACTCCCGGTACCTGATGAAGCAGATCCTGTGCAACCGCTTCACCTCCTCGGCGGCAGGCGGCGAGAAGCCGGCGGACGAGGAGCCGCTGCCGCCGTGGCTGACGGAGGAGGACGTGGGGCACTTCGCGTCGGAGTTCGAGCGGACGGGCTTCACGGGGCCCATCAACTACTACCGCAACATGGACCGGAACTGGGAGCTGGCGGCGCCGTGGGCGGATGCCAAGGTGGAGGTGCCCACCAGGTTCATCGTCGGCGACGGCGACCTCACCTACCACTACCCGGGCATCCAGGACTACATCCACAAGGGCGGGTTCCAGGCCGACGTCCCGGGGCTCGACAGCGTCGTCGTCATCCCCGGCGCCGGACACTTCGTCCAGCAGGAGAAGGCCGACGAGGTCAGCCAGCATATCTACGACTTCATCTCCAAGTTCTGAATTCTGATGGATCGACGACCATCATCAGCAATCAGCTTGGCTGTGTCTGCTGAAAACTGAAATCAACCTCATGTTGCCAACTTGTTTTGTATTTTGAATTTAAATTAACAATAAGTGTATGCACAGTATTTGGTTTAAGTATTTGTGACTACGATATGGAGTGACTTATTCCAAGTCATGGTATGATCGATGTGAAATGAATAAACCATGAATGTGTTTCGAAATTGATTGAAATGCACAGGCCTAATCGATCTCATTATCAATTGCAGGCAAGCAAGAAAGCTTCAGTTCCGAGCAAAAAGCTAACTAACCTGCTCGGATTCAGCTTCAGTACCAAGTAATCAAGCTGCATGCTGCTAGTATATATTATCGTGATTATATTATATGGAGTATTTGCATTTTGTGCGGCAACCATGTGACAAGTAGGCAGCAGATAAACACAAACAGGCTGTGCAATCCGATCAATTGGGCCTGGCCCAGTTTGCGTTTGGACCAACCCATATGGTTCCGGCGGACACGTCTCGATCACTCGCACCGGTCCCCGCTCTCCCCTCCCAGTCAACAGCAGCGGCGCGGACCCGCGGAGCACGACGCCGACACGCCATGGCTGCGGTGAGGCACCGGCAGCTGGAGGCCAACGGCATCTCGATGCACGTGGCGGAGGCCGGCCCCGTGGACGCCTCCGCGCCGGCGGTGCTGTTCGTGCACGGCTTTCCGGAGCTCTGGTACTCGTGGCGCCACCAGATGGGCTACCTCGCCGCGCGCGGCTACCGCTGCGTCGCGCCCGACCTCCGGGGCTACGGCGGCACCACCGCGCCGCCGGAGCCGACCTACTACACCGTCTTCCACATCGTCGGCGACCTCGTCGCGCTCCTCGACGCCCTCCACCTACCGCAGGTACCCGCGCGCAGCTCCGTTCCCCGTCGAATCGAGTTCCCCACCAAAGCTTGTCGAAAATTCGCCACATGTGTTGGGATCTCTGGGGTGCAGGTGTTCGTTGTGGGCCACGACTGGGGAGCCATCGTGTCGTGGAACCTCTGCCTGCTGCGGCCGGATCGGGTGCGCGCGCTCGTCAACCTCAGCGTCGCCTTCATGCCCCGGCGCCCCGGCGTCAAGCCTCTTGAGTACTTCCGCGCCGCATACGGCGATGACTATTACGTCTGCCGATTCCAGGTGAGCAATTGTTTCTCCTATCGTCCTTCGGATGTGCCACTTCCACCTAATCATCAGTAACCGAAAGACTGAAGAAAGGTTGCTTTTGCGAATTTTAGGCATCCACACATTGGTTTTGCGAATTTTAGGCATCCACAGATTGGTTGGCGGTCTGTTTGAATTGGAACGTATTTTGGTACACGGTTATCATTTGCGCATTTTCCGGTATGGTCCTTGTGTTGGGCTTCCCCAACGTTGGAGGAGATGTGAGATGCCATTGGGTTAGAGTGTCATTTCTTATTGCAATTCTAATACGAAGGGGCTATGTCTATATGGGTTCCTTGTAAAGAAGAGGATAAAAGTGATAAGAGGAACCAAATTGTTGTAACTGGTTTGCTTCCGTCTTATATGATATAG
Source organism: Miscanthus floridulus (assembly GCF_019320115.1). Lineage (NCBI taxonomy): Eukaryota > Viridiplantae > Streptophyta > Magnoliopsida > Poales > Poaceae > Miscanthus > Miscanthus floridulus. The sequence goes on along the minus strand of NC_089581.1, from coordinate 50,206 downwards.
CGGCGCTCCTGCTAATTCTTCCAAAAAAAAGTGATAAGAGTACTCAGTTCGCGGATTGTCATTTCTTATTGCAATTCTAATATGAAGGGGCTATGTCTATATGGTTTGCTAATGTAAAGAGGATAGAAGTGATAATATTACTCAGAATCAATATATACATTCAGGTGGGGATCCTCTCCCCCTGGTGAACTTAATTAATAATAAAAAAGAATTACTCAGCTGTGATCCAAAAGCCAATGGGTTACTCAGTTCTCACACAAGCGCACATGGGCTTGTGGAGTTAAATCGGTCACATTGTGTTGATTCACTGAATCATACATATATGATGATGCTCAAAACAGTCCAAACCGAAGCCCCAAGTGGTGCTCACATGTGTCCTTCAGTTTGATGCACAATTCTATGTTCACGCATTGGAGTTTCCCATCAATTGATCTTCTAGAAGTGTAGCCTAAAATGTATGTACAAATTTTCTTCTTTGGTGGTATACAGTATACTTCTGTTGTAACTAGTTCTCTTTCTTTGAGATTTCTTCATAGTTGGGTAATAATATTACTCTTTTCTGAGTTACTAGTCAATCTCTTGTTCTATGGTATGTGAGTTATTTACCAGCAATTTATGACACCTGCGCGGACTAGTTGCAAAAGTTGGGATCATATATGTCTATATGACCTCCATGTTTTGAACCTAATGAAGAATCATACTAGTGATACTATTGAATACATACATTTAAAGTGTCACATTGATTGGCAGGAACCTGGACATGAAGCAGAATTCGCTGCTTTTGACTTGAAGAGTTTCTTCAAATTGGCATTGACTCTTCGGGCCACAGGTTCTTCAGTTATGGACCTTAGAAAAATGCAAACATACAGTAAGCAAATAGAGCTACCTTCTTGGCTCTCCGAGGAAGATGTCAGTTACCTTGCAAGTGTGTACTCAAAAACTGGATTTGCTGGTGGAGTAAATTACTACCGCTGCTTGGACCTGTAAGTTCGCAACCAATTTATATTCATAAGCGCGAAATCAAATCATGATGTCCTGAAAATTCATTAAATTTCATAAGCGACCACCACAAGAAATGTTATGTGGTGGACTTTTGACAAACATAAAGTCTCATCAAAGTACGTGACCCTCATCAAGGACATGTATAACAATGTTGTGACTAGTGTTCGAACAAACGATGGTAACACAGATTACTTCCTGATTAGAATTGGACTTCATCAAGGGTCAGCCTTAATCCCGTATCTCTTTGCCTTGGTAATGGATGAGGTTACTAGGAACATACAAGGGGATATCCCTTGGTGTATGTTGTTCGCTGATGATGTAGTGTTAGTGGACAAAAGTCAGGCGGAAATAAATAGGAAACTAGAGTTATGGCGGCAGACCCTTGAGTCTAAAGGTTTTAGATTGAACAAAACTAAAACTGAATACATGAGATGCGACTTTGGCGGAGCTGCACAGGAGGAGGGAGATGTGAGTTTGGAAGGTTAAGTAGTGCCCAAGAAGGATATCTTTCTGTATCTGGGATCGATGCTACAGAGGGATGGAGATATTGATGCAGACGTTAGCCATAGAATCAAATCAGGGTGGATCAGATGGCGACAAGCTTCTAGAATTCTCTGTGACAAGAGGGTACCACAAAAGCTAAAAGGCAAGTTTTATAGAACGGCGATTAGACTGGCTATGTTGTATGGAGCAGAATGTTGGCCTACAAAGATTTAACATGTTCAACAACTGAGTGTTGCAGAAATGCGTATGTTGCGATGGATTTATGGTCACACAAGAATGGACTTAGTTCGGAACGATGATATACGTGATCACCTAGGGGTAGCACCAATTGAAGAAAAACTTGTCCAACATCGGTTGAGGTGGTTTGGCCATGTCCAAAGGAGACCTCCAGAAGCACCAGTGCATTGTGGAGTCCTAAGCCAAGCTAATAATATGAGGAGAGGTAGAGGAAGACCGAAATTGACATAGGGGGAGGCAATAAAAAGAGATTTGAAAGCTTGGGATATACCTAGAGATCTATGTTTGAACGGGAGTGCTTGGAAAACAGCTATTGAAGTGTCTGAACCGTGACTTAGGGCTCTTGGTGGGTTTCAACTCTAGCCTACCCTAACTTGCTTGGGACTGAAAGGCTATGTTGTTGTTGTTGTTGTTGTTGTTGTGTAATCAAGTCATGATCTCCTAAATTCTTTTATGTCGTGTTTTCCAAAAACCTTTCTGCACACACCAAACATCTAAACCCCATCAGCATCACCTGTTTCCACACGGAATATAGTTTTTCATGTAACACACGGGTCTCAGTAGAATTAAGATGCAGTGTAGAGCTTCAGATTGCAACATATTGCTTTTAATGGTAACTCTTTGTTTTTTTTCGAAAAAACTCAGCAAGAGATTTGCTGAGCGATTTTATTAGAATAAAAAAGGGCACTGGGTGCAGAGAACATTCCTTTAGGTTTTATGTGCTCAATAGAATAAAACCTGAAACAGAGACACGTATGTTTTTTTTTTGTTTCATTTTCATTTCAATTTGCCTTGTGAGTTGGATGTGTTGGACTGACTTTCTTTGTATCATTTATTGCTTTGTATCAGTCATTCTCCAATATCATGCCACTGCTATGTTAGTGCAGTCATTGTGAACATAGGAATTATCACATCCGAATGTTTCAAAAATAGTGGCATCACTTGTTTTTAGCATAGAAAGCAGAATCTCACAGAGAACATGAAGTCATAAACCACAATTGAATATGAAATATGAGGAGGTTGCTGGAAATCTACATCAATGTTTGCAAAGATGTTGGAAATGTTTCTTTCATTTTTCTTCCAAAATTAGATTTTTGAATTTCATGGAGAGAAACATGAAACTTTGATTTGAATAGTTTAGCCTTTTGAACAACATATAATTTTGGTGCTAGGTTAAATTTCAACTCCTTTGACACCACTCATTAACCAAGAAGAATGGGTGATTGCATCATGCATCATCATCTTCTCGCTGCATCACGCATGCATCATCATAAATTAGTTACATCTGGCTGACATGTGTGCACAGGAACTGGGAACTGATGGCGCCATGGACAAGAGCAAAGGTGCAAGTGCCGACTAAGTTCATCGTTGGGGACGGTGACCTGGCATACCATCACCCAGGAGTGAAGAGCTACATCCACATGGGCGGGCTCAAGAGGGACGTGCCGTTGCTTGAGGAGGTGGTGGTCATCAAAGGCGCTGGGCACTTCATCCAGCAGGAAAGGGCGCAGGAAATCAGTGAGCACATCCATGACTACATCAAGAAGTTCGAAGCTGGTGTTCCGCTGCCACTAAGAGTTTCAAAGATGTGAAGACTGATGACTCCTGTACAGAACTCAAATGGTCTGGGAACCCTTGTAAAATAGTGCTACGGATCTATCTATTATGCATGGCATGAAGAACTGAAGATGATACATTTTGGAGAAAAGAGTGAGGAAGGGAGGGAGGGAAGGAAGGTGTTTGTCGTCTTTGTCCATCAACCTTTTGTTTTATTCCATCTGCATATCGTTTGTGGAAGGCATTTTGTAACAACATTTATTATGCACGTGCGTCTATACATAAAAAGGGCGTACCCAGTGCAGAGAGCTTTCGCTCTGTGCGGGGTCTGGGGAAGGGTGTTAGTGGCAAGCCTTACCCTCGCCTGTGCAATGCGAGGAGACCGCGACTCGAACCCGGGATCTTCCGGTCACAGGCGGTAAGACTCTACCGCTTACACCAGACCCGCCCTTCCACGTGCGTCTATACATATAACCGTAAAATACTCCCTCAGTTTCAAATTAAAAGTTGCTTTGACTTTTTTATACATCCATTTTACTATGCATCTAGATATAATATTATGTCTAGATATATAGCAAAAATGGATGAACAGAAAAAGTCAAAGCGACTTATAATTTAAAACGGATGGAGTAAATTATAAGAGTTTCATAAATGACTAAAAAGAGTGCATCTATCTGTCTCACGGGCCGACAATTCTTGCGGCAAGTCCTTTGCATGCTGAAATGTCTCACATTCCTGTTACTTTTTTTTTTCCAATCCACGATCGGCAAGGAGAGATTAAACCGACACCGGTTTAGAACTGCAAGAACAGAGGAAGACGACCGCGAGAAGCAGGAGCAGCCGAGGAGCTCTTTGTTGCTGCACAACCACCGTCGCCGTCGCCGGCGTCTCATTTTCCGAGCTTTTGCGACGTTTTCTTCTCGGTCGGCGTTTCTGCAACCTGGATCTCGATTCTCGACCTGACTTTTGCATCCCATCCTCTCTTATGTCGTATACTACTGTATCTCGCTAAGTCGACGAAATATGGTCGGCAGTCTACCGAAGGGTATGCCTATGGTAGTAGATGAATCGGTGGAGGTGTGCAAAATACGAACTAGATGGTGACACAGGCACATAAACAACGATTTAGACAGATTCAGGCCGTCAAGTCGACGTAATACCCTACGTCCTGTGTCTTTGGTGAATTATATGTTATGATGAGCTGAAACCGAGGGGGGTCTTACCCGCCTTATATAGCATGGAGGTAGGGTTACAAGTCGGTTAAATCAAACCCTGATCGGTTTACATGATAAGCGTTATAAGGATTGCGGTATCTTAGCATAACCGAACAGATATTTCTTCGTCGTCAAGGATCTTTCCCGTAGTCTTGTGACCCATGCCGACCCATGTCGTGCACCGCGTGACGTGATCTGTGTAACACCCCGGGTGTTAGTCACGAGTTAAGCAGTGGGTTTGAGCTCCAACATGGTAAGTTCAGTAGTAACCAAGAGCTCTAGTTCAAACTTGTAAGTGGTGACAAAGGTGTTGGGATCATCTCTCTAAGAATGAGCCCCAACTTAAACTTGGACAACATACATTTGCTTACATGTTGGCCCTTTTAAGATATATACCTAAGTGATGTTGAAGATGCTTCTTTCATGAGCCTCACCTCAATTTTCACCCACATTGATGATTGGAAAAAGTTTTATAAAGTTTGAAGTCAAAAAGTCACATGAAATGATGAGTTACATTCTTGCTTGAATTGCACTATTAAGTGAATGTAATTATAGGTCATCAACCAAACCTTGTAACCTTACCCAAATAGCTCTAATTGAGCTCTACACCAAAAGTTATGAATGGTTCATGTTGCGCAGATATCAAGAAAATGTCTCAATTGGCCTAAAACCCTGGTTTAAGAGTTAAGCAAGTTACTACTTTGACCAACGTAAAGCTTTGACTTATGTACCAGTTCTGAGGTTTGACCTTAAATAAAAGTTATAGTTTAGTTTGTGTGCTACAAACTTTGTTTAAAGGTCAAGAGCTAGTTTGGTCCCTAATTTAGTCAAATAGGGCTCTCAAGAATCAACTCAGTGCTATTTTTCAGCCCAGAAAATATTCTAAGTCAAAGTTTAGTGGCAACGATGATTGGCATCTCGCGTTCTCGGATTTTTGTTAAGCAAATCAAGTGGAGCCAAATATAAAAGTTGGAGCTAATTCATCGGAGAAGGGCTCAGAGAAAGTTGGAGTCCGCTTGACCAAGTTTTGGCCGAGAATTTGAGATCAAAGCCAGGCAAGCTTAATCGGGTTTAAGCCGCTGACACTATCAACTTGAGGCTTAATTATCCACGGTTAAGGAGCTCTAATGGCCGGCCGGCCTTAAGCAAGTTTGTAGAGCAGCCAGAGAAGAAGATATTTTGTTCTGTGACCAAGATCCAAATCTACCCAGAATATGCGGAAAACAGCCTCCAAGACATGCTAGACCGCGCCCCACCTCCATGCCGTGCGCCTCTGCGTCCCTGCTGCTCCCTCTCGTGTTTTGGAGAAGCCAGAGAGCGCTCCCCACTCCTCCTCCCTCGCGCACGCCCTCGCCCTCCTCCGCTCTGCTGCCACGGCGAGCACCATTGCCGGCCAAGCAAAGCTCCCTGCCGCCGCCTGCTCTCCCTCCCTGGTGCTCCTTCGCCCGAGCTAAGAGCCCTACCGCCCTCCCCACTCCTTTTTGCCTCCGGTGCTCCACTTTCCCGGCCTCCCCGCCACCCGCCTCCATGGCCAGCCAGCCTCAGGCCACCGCGAGCCGAGCTGGGGCCTCCTACGGGCGCGGCCTGCCACTGCGCAGCCACAGCGGCCTCGCCCCACCATCGCCAACCACTCCTTGGCCGGAAACCGGCCAGCCCGACGTCCTCCCCTGCTGTTTGCCTGTTGGAGAAGAAGGGCCTCGCGCTCGAATAGAAGAGAAGGCAGGGGGTGAAGTGAAAGCCGCAGACTCATATAAATAGTGTTATTTGGACTTGTTTGCTTGGTTTAATTAAAGTTTCTTGCAGGGGCCTAGGTGCAAACGCAGATTTCCTTTTCCATTTCTTTTATACATTAATCGACTGAATCTTTGAAAATCGATATCTCATGCTAGGGAGCTCCAAAAATAGTGAAACTAATTTTGTTAGCTTTGTTATGAAATTCTCTACATGATAGATCTATAAAATGTACTGCTTCATGTATGTTTATGTGATGTGTAAAATATTCTTTAAAGATGCTTTTAGAAATGCTTTTAAGTTGGTCAGATGCATATCTTGAATTATAGAAGTCCAAAAATTGTGATTCCAGTTGTGTTGGTCTTGTGATGACACTCTCTAGCTAAGAAAAATATTAAACATGCTAGTTGTGTACTGTTTTTATCATGTTTTGATTTAATCTTGTTAAATAGGCAATTTTAGCTTGTTTTGCTTGTTATTCTCATATCTAAAGTTATAGTGCTCCAATTGCTGTGAAATTTTTATGGTACTCTCCTGATGCAGTATGACTGATTTATCGATTTAACTTGTTTATTGCTTGATAAATGGTTTTAAATAAGTTATAATTTTTATGTAGGTGTAAAAATGAAAAATATAGTTCCACTACCTTTGTATGATGTGCTACCATAATAACATATAATATGGCTATGTGGTTATAGAAAATAATGATCTTTAGATTTATCTTGCTTTTACATGTTTTCTTGCAATGACAATTTGTCTTTTTTATAGTAATTAAATTATAAAACCTGAGCATGTGAAATTTGTACAGTAGCCATGTTTTGATAACATCTACCACTCATAAAAATCTCAGCCCCAAACTAGTTGTTCTCATACATCACTAAAATTTATATATATGTTTATTTGAAGAAAGGATTAATAAAAACATAATTGTAGATAAAGCTTGTAATTGTATTTGGTGATGCTTTGAGTGATTTGGGTTCAATAAAGTGTTGCTAAGTATGTTAGTGGTGGTTGAAGTTCTTGAATGACTCATGTGTGTATGCTCTTTGTTAGCAAAACAAGTGAAACATTAAATTGTTACATTCTGAAATGGTTGTATGTGCCTTTTCTGTTGTGATGATAACTTCGTGGATCAAATGATGTTTTCTGTAAATATGGTGAATACAAAAGTTGTAGATAAATTTCTTATATTTCTTGTCCTAAAATCTCATGATTTTAGGCCCGATGGTCTAGGAGTTATAGATTTTACAAGTTTGCTGTCAGGTTTTGCATATTCTCTGGACAGATCTGAATAATTGTATTGTTTGGCTCATTTAAACATGGAATCATGTATTGGTGATAGTAGGAGAGTTGTAGTGCTTTTCCTAAGCTTTCTAAAATGTCTAAGATCACTGTTTTTGATGGTCTAGAACTCCAGTTATAGCTGTTTAAAGTAGAATGACAGGTTCTATCCAAATCTGGATAGAGCTGCCTTCCTGATGTTATTTAACCTTGTATGAATGCAACCGTTGTGAGAACAGACATGATGAAACCTTCAAACGCTCTGCTAGAATCCTAAGGAGGTATCTGGAATCGACGATGAAAATTGGGATGCTCTGAAACTTGTGTCTGCTCTCAAGGTTATATGTTACCCTGAAGAAGAATTTGAATATGATGAGGTAAACATAAAGGCATAAAGCATTGCAAATGTGTTCTTAACTGCTTGATGTTCGTTTGAGGGAAAGACATGCAACTAATGAGCCAAAGTGTTTTGCTTTTAGATTTTGTGAGATAATGAGCTATCAAAATTGGTAGCTGAGGCACCCAAGTTTGCAGGCAAGTTCTTTAAGAAGAAATGCTTGGGAATATACAATGCGATTGTACGGGCAAATAGAGTTAGGTTTACGGCCCTAAGGGCGTTGGGGTCCTTAGTCAAGGGGGAAAGGCCTGAGAATGAGAAATATGAGACTGAGAGGGTCTGAATTGAGTACCCGTGATCCTCAAGATGAAACTCCCGGGCACTATGAAGAACGTTATAGAGAAATAATATCAAGTTCCACCCCTCATTCAATTCCCTTATATCCATCGTTGTCATCCCAACTACATTCAGTGACGCCAAATGGTTGTTAAACACTTGGTAAAAGTAAAGCCTTATTTGTTCTGCGCTGCAAGGCACGCACTCGTTTGAGTGTATTTCATCGGCAATGCACAGCACTCGGAAGCTGTTTCAAATCGCTGCTGCAGTATTCTCGCAGCAGGGCAGGGGAAAAAATTGCGATAATTTTTGTTGTTGTTGTTGCATGCAGAAAGCGAGCTTTTTTTTTCAATCAGGGTAACAATAGTTCATATAGCACAACTTCTAACTAAGGAGTAGTTCATATACTTCAGGTTTTGATTGCTATGTATATGTCAGAATGTGGAGTAGGACAACGTAGCTTTGGCACAGTTTTGGCATATTGGCCCTTATACCCTATACATATACACCACCTGGCTGTCCGATTGGAGTACATTTCCAAGAATTTCCTCGAACATGAATATGATGCCCTTTCTGATCATATTGACCTTGCTACAGGTAAACAGGTTTGCTTTTATGAAATAAATTACCTGATATTATTTTTAGTCACAAAACAATTAAAAGCATGCAGCCTTATGTATCATCTTATTTTTAGAAAAATCAGTTCTGGCTCCGGCTCATATGTTCCCAATACTTGTTGCTTACCATCACTTTCTTGCTTATTGCATCATGTGGAAAATGACCGATTGCGCCTCTGAACATCGAACTCGACATCAATTAGGTCAGTTACACCAGCTGTGATCTTCTGACCTACTCGGACAGGACCCACACCCTCAGGAGTACCTGTTGAGGAACAAATGAATAAGCCAGAGAAACCTCAGATGCGCAAAAACAAGCTGCACATAGAGAAAATGTCACTACCTGTCAGTATCACATCACCCTCCATTAATGTCATGATGGAACTGATATAGCTGATCAGAAAAGGAATCTTGAATATCATGTCACTTGTCGATCCTTTCTGCCTTAGTTCATCATCTACCTGGATACAGTTGGTAGTCAATTGTACACCATATGCTCTATCACTTCAGGCAACATTAAACAAATTCAGTACATATTTGCAGAGATACCTTTAGCCAGAGCTCGAGATCATCGGGATTAGTGACAGACGATTTTGGAACCTGATTGATGGAGAAATTATCATTAACTGAAGTAAAAACATGGTGTCACACTGATGAGATTACACATTTCATGTCACTAGATGCCTGTGGAGAGCACGGAAGGCAACAAAGATGAAGTGTCTCTATCTAACAACACTTCTGCACTGACTCACTTGAATATGGCATTGATTCGTTGAGGTGTAACTATAACAAGCGAATACAAATAAATAAAACATACTGTACTGAGCCACAACCAACCAACTCCAAGCACATGAAGAAAAAACATTGCTTACTACTGCACTAATTGGAGTGAAGGTGTCTTGTCCTTTAGCCAAAGTCCATGGAAGGCCTGCAGACTGCAAATTAGTAGATGGTGAATATGATAAGCAAATTAATGATATAGTTCTTTTGAATAAAAAACATCAAGAGATTGAGTCTACTTAAGGTCTTGGCAGCCAATTAATGCTACCAGATTTGTACACCAAGATATATTGAAAAAAAACGTTATGTCAAATGAATGAAATATACTAGATGGATGGAGACAGTAGCTAGCTCAACTAAAAGCATCTGACTCTTTGCTATTCGTCAATAGATATGATCATGGAGAAGATCCACTCATGAGACTAAATTGCAAAGTTAGTTACTGAATTTTCTTATGTAGTAAATCGAATGCTTGTATCGTACATAACATTCAACGACAACTAGAGATTACAGATGACACTACAACAACAATAATTGAACAAGTAGTACTGAGACACAGGAAAACTACAGAAGGTAGAACTCACCTTAGCAACAGATTGAAGGTCCCTTGCTGTCATGTCCAAAGCAAGTGCATAACCTGGCAAATTGAATGGCGCAAGCAGTTATATCATATTTAGTTTGTCTCCAACAAACACTTTAAACTGATCAATTCAAAAAGCACAAAAAAGAATGAGGTAAACACAAAGGAGACTAGATATTGTAACCTTAACTCAAGTTCAATAATGATGACGAGAACATATACAAACAGTTTTGTATTTCTATATGCCATGAAACATACTTTCGTATTCCTGCCTATGGAATAACCATCATCAAATGAGCATGAGTTTGCCTTGGCAATTCTAACTGTTAAATTACTCGCTTGCACTTTCCACAAAGCTTATCAGACGAAGCTAGAATTGCTAAAATCCATCTGTTTCAAGCTGCCATCACTCCTTGTCAGTTTTCACAATAAAGCAGTAAGGCCGAAATAACTCTCAATGATCCTAAATAGTTTCCCTAGAATCCTAATTGATCTTTCTGAACAATGAAACCATAGGAATTTTTAGTACACTTTGCAAACACACGAATTTTTTCTCTATAAATGAGAATATGAAGTCTTACTATGGCTCCATCGTTAATTATCTCAGCTCAGGTCACTCGTTGCGACGCAATTCTCAAATTACCTCCGACGAAGTCCATGGCGGACGCCTCAGGAACGTCGCGTCCGCGCCGGGAGATGACGACTGCGAGCTCGACCTCGTGGTGTAGCGATTCGAGCGGCTCCGGGATCTCGACGGCGGCGGTAGCCACACCAGCGTGGAGGAACGACGAGGTCGGCTTCAGGAACAGGACGGGCTCCTGCAACACACCCAAACACAAGCGAGATCAAAACCAGAGGGTCGCGCGGGAAGGAGGGGGAGGGAAGTTGGAAGCGCGGCAGCGTTTTGGGATCGAGGATGGGAGGCGCGCGGACCGCACCTTGGGGATCGGGTTGCCGAGCTCCTTGGCGTGGGCTACGTAGTTGCGCCCAACGCCGATGATTTTCGTACTCGCCGCGAGGAGCCTCTGCGCCGCCGCAACCGCCATGGCCGCCGGCATAGTTGGTGGACCGGAGGCGTCGACGAGGAAGTGGAGGTGACGGAGAGGCAAATTGGTTGCTTTCTGACCAACGACTCTCAACCTAGGACTGTCCCAAACGCAAAATCGATATTACACAGTGCTTTGCCTCACCAGAATCATCCTCCAACAGAAGACCCATTCAAAGAACCTATTTTGGGTACGACGCCATCCAGAAGGCAAAAAAGCGTCGTCGACGAGAGATGACGCAAAATCTTGCGCGGGCCCGCGGACGAGACGGCGGGCGGAGACGGCGGCTTGGGTCGGAGCTTTGGAGCGGGGAAGACGGCAGTGGAGGAGCCGCGCTCGCCGCGACCGCCGGCGGTGGAGGAGCCGTGACCGCCGCGACTGCGACTGGAGGAGTGGAGGAGCCGCGACCGCCGGCAGTGGAGGAGGCGCGCGCCGGGAGTGGAGGAGCCGCGCTCGCCGTGACTGGAGGAGCGACGCCGCCGCAAGAGGCGCGATGGGCGTCGCAGAGAGGGGGCCGCCGCCACACCTGCCTCCGCGCCTGGCCGTCACGCTGGAGCTCCGCCCAGATCCATGCCGCCTGCGGAGGCGCTCCAGAGCCGGATCCCGCTGGGGCGGGCTCGATGGAGCTGCTGCTGGAGGTGGTGGCCGTGGCGCAGGGGCCCGGCGCCATCGACGGCGTGGACGGGGAGGACATCCCCAGGGGCGCTCCCGCGCCGGAGGTGGCAGCGCCGGCTGCGGTGGCGGTGCCCGACGTCGTCGTTGTTGGGCGCGTGGAGGGCCGCGGGGACAGGGGCGTCCCAGCACCAAATCCCGTTAGGGAGGCCTCGGAGCTACTGCTACCGGAGGCGGGCCTGCGAGAGGAGGAAGGGAAGATGCGGCGGCGCTCACGAGAGGAAGAAGGGAAGAGGACGCCCTGTTGCGCCCGACGGTTGGAGAACGAAGTTTATGGGTCACGGACGCTTTCACTGTGCGCGATGTAAACCGGGGAATGCGTCTTGCTTTTGGGTCCTCTTCGTTGGAGTCAGTCTAATCTCACTATCGATACTGCGGCCTTTTTTTTCTTTTCCTTTTTTTTTGTTGCGGTTGAGATACTTTTTTTTTTGAAAATGCGGTTGAGATACATGGGCTGACAGACTGTTTTGCTGCTGCGTACCTAGGCCCATAAGATGTCCAGAGCCCTGGCCTACCATGTCTCCTTTGTAATTGATAGGAATGGAGAGTTTGGCAACCAAAAAAAAAACTCTCTAATAGCTTCTTTAATTAGTGTCGGGTTCATAAATCCGGGGTCCCTCGGAGACCGGCTTCCACGCCAAGGCTCAGCCCAGAAGAATGTCCTTTTCTTCTTCTGGACCGGCCCAAGAGTCTGAACTCAACAGACCGGAGCACTCGCTTAAGGCCCTGGCCGCCATCGGCCCATCTTTCCGACCGGAGCACTAGCTCAGGCTCAGGCCAGCTCCGAACGGCCTCTCCGATCGGAGCGCTAGCATCAGGCCCTGGCTGCCTCCGCACGGTCTCCACTCGGGAAGCCTGACCCGAGGACCGCCTCTGACTCCGACCCCGTGTCTTCAACCGGGATTCATAGAAAAACACCACCATCACTATTCTCCGACTGGCGCGCCAGAACCGACTGGGGACCATCCGACCGGGGACGCCCGCTCGGAAAGAACCAGAAGGCGTGCGGAGAAAGGAAAGGCATGGCTCACAAGTCAACACCGCTGTACCAGGGACCATACCCTACACGAAGCAGTGCTCTGCAGCCACCCTAACACAAAGTATTGTAGGGGCCGCTAGAAACTCCCATATGGTAAGCCCCCTCCGCGTGTCTCTGGACACCGATTGCGGTATGGGCTCCAAGATTTGCCATACCGGGTGAAGATAGCATGGCTCCTCACATGCCACTAGGCATTAAGAAGTATCTTGCAGGTACCGGCGTCATCCTTCCTGAAGAAGATAGCTCGACCTTCCGTACACATCTGACATCCTACAGCGACATCAACAGTATTGGGAGGCTTCAACCATTATCCAGTTTTCATCACCGTAGACAGCAAGACTTAGAAATATCTGTATTCTCCCCCTCTCACCTGTAAAGCCATCCCCTTCATCTATAAAAGATGATGCACTCCCTCCAGCCAGGGGAGATCGATTTCTTCAAGCCCAGACTCACTAGATCGACTTAACACTCCCAACCACAGGACCGCCAAGTTCCGACCGCGACCCTTTCGGTCGGAGCCGACCGAACCTCTTGTACACCCCCTTCTTCCTTCTTCTCGTTTGTACCCCCACTACAGACTTTGAGCACCTGGGCTCAGGAATAAAGTCGCCGACCGACCCTGACTGGACGTAGGGCACGTTGCCTGAACCAGTATAAATCCTGTGTCATTGAATGCTAGGCCACCTCCGATCACAACGTACAGCAAAACTACAAATATTTACTAGTTGGTCACTTTCTGCACCGACAGTTGGTGCCGTTCGTGGGAAAGACGTTGTACGTTCAACACTCTTTTGGTCATCGGATGGCCCATTTTTCTGCCACCCCCACCGTGGCGGGCTCGGGCGATACGATTCGTTTCGGCTCGCTGGAGTTCCCCACACTCTCACCCGCCGGGATGTGGGTTCCACCTACCTTCGAGCCATTCCAGGCCTTTCGCTTCGGGAGCCTGGACTTCGTCGTCGATCGGCTCGGTGTACTTCACCTCCGTGAGGAGGCTCACGACCCAACACCCGTCGGAGCGACGTCCTCCATCGACTCTGGGACGCGCGACTTCAACGGCGTGGCATCTGCGCTTCATTCCGAGCAAACTCTCTGCTCAAACCCCGCTATGAGTAATATACATGCTGTTATTTACTTACTGCGCTCTATCTTCCGCCAAATACCCGGTGGGATACCGTTGTCTCCATCGCAGCCGCCATACGGCCGGTTCCCCTATGGCCTTGTGTCTTTCGCGGATGCATACGCCCGGGGACTCCAAAAGGTGCTGGCGCCGCACCCTCTCTCATCTGAGTTCGTGGGGATGGCGAGCTATGCTCCCACCTATTTCCTCGACATCATGGATGACGACGTCGGGAGCAACGGCTCCAGCATCGGCGACGTGGCGCCTAGCCACTGTCGGTCCCGAGAATACGCTACAGCGGACGCCCCAGAACGGCCGCTAGGGGTAACAGAGTCCTTCCGGACCCACGCCCCACCGGGCCCCCACGCGGGAACCCCTAAGCTCACACATGAGCACGGGGAGGATCTACGATGACAGTGGCCGCATCAGCCACCAACTGCACCAACGCGCTCGACGCACCACACTGCGCCCCGTGCGCATAGACCGACGAGCGGTGCTCGGGGTCGCGCCCGTCAGCCCCAGCGCAACGCTTCGGTTCGGGGGACCAACCCCCCGTAGTTCACTCAGGGCAGTCAGAATGTTGCCGTCGCGGCAATGCTCCTGCGTGACCTGCCCGAGCCGAACGACCCTCGTGGACGAGCAATCCACCAGAACCTCCGGGCACTGTTGGAGACCGTCGCCGTTCAGCAAGCGGAGTGCTCCGTATCGCGATGCCGACCCATGACCTTGCTCCCCGTTCGGGGAACATGGACACAGCAGACAGGGCACTACACCCTGTCATCGCCACAACCACCGATTGCGGCACAAGAAGCCACAACCGCTCCTCGTCTTGACTTGATGACCGCCCTGAGCCAACCGCCCATCTACACGCGGCTCGGGCCAAACCAAGACACGTGCAGCGTCGACCGAAGTCCCAGCCCTGATAGCCTAGAACCACGGACCTCTGTCCAACATCCCTAGCAAGCACCTTTTCTGCCGCGCTTCAATGGGGGCCACGACAAAGGTAAGGCCAGGTGCCAGGATCAAGACGAATCCCCCCTCCATGCAGAGGGGAAAAAACAGAAAGGATCGTCGCCAACCGGCCAACTCCACGTTGGCCGCCGCGGCAGATTATGCGGGCACTCAGCCCCGGCAAGACCCTCTGGGCCACTTTCACGAGCTCATAGAGAGCCCGTGCACCAACCACAACTATCCCGTCAACCATCTCTATAAGGACTACCAGCTCCTCAAGCACCTGCTGAGGTAGGCTAGCAGGCCAAATGAGGAAGAAGACGAGGAAGCACCGACTGAAGGACGACGACGACGACGCCCTCTCCGTGGACCTTGGAATAGCTATGTATTTTCTTCTTTTCCTAAGTTTTAGTCTTACCTTACTTAGCAAACGCTCCTACAAGAGCACCCTGACCCGAACACTATTTGGCTCGGGGCACTCGGGGGCTCCACTAGGGGGCTCTACTACCCCTTTGTTATTGTTTTTACCTCAAGTACTCTTTTGCTTTTGTATGGAGAAATTCCTTCCTACCCTAAAGAGGGGGTAGTTCGCTCTTTTGTTTTACCTTACGTAACTTTACTTTAGAACATTCCGACTGATCGCACCCCGCCTTTTCCTATGGCTACGACCGGCCGAGCCTCGTGGGCCACGCCCCGGGCTGGCAAAGTTGTAACCTACAGAACAAACGGGCAGGTACAAGATAGAAAGAAATTTAAAACAAAATTATGCTAAGGAAAAACTAAGGAACGAAAGGGAACAAGCTTCCCCGAATAGAGCGACTCTATCACAAGAACAAAAACCGATTGCAGTCATTAAAACACACACAAAACGTCTTACACGGGGGGCTTCCCCACGAACTTAAAACTTCCTACATTTGCTAACTACTATTATATTTTTACATGCTACTGGGCCGACCCGGCAACATCCGATGATGGTGCAACCGACGAAGGCTTGAGCTGCTCACTTCCCGACGATGCGGCACCCGGCTCGGCCAAGACCAGGGCGACATTCACCTCCAATCCGACATCACACTCCGGGTTTGCAAAAGGATCCATAAGTCCTCCCCCTCGCTCACTCTTCCTCTCACTAAGGAACCACCGCAGCGTACAGGCACTCTCGGTGAGAAAGAAGAAGGAAGGAAGAGCAAGGAATCTCCACCAGAAGAGACCACCAGACCTCCCTGAGTCGATCGAGTCACCTAGGAGAGATCAACTGGCCTCCTGAGTCGATCGATTCACTCAGGATAAGCACCTGAGATACAGGTAGGAAGCAAAGGGGTGCCCCATGCGGGCCATGCCGACTCCGTCTCGAATGACGAGCATGGGTCCCGATCGGACATTTTTGACTGAAGCTCTCCGAACCTCGTCTCTCAGGTCATCAAGGTAAGCATGTGTTCATTAAATACAAAACTGTTCACACGAGAGCTAACCCACGATTGACAAGCATAGGTCTCGGACGGGCATTTTCGACTGGAGCTCTTCGAACCCCATCGCTCCAGTCTTCAAGGTAAAACACCATCAAAGCCCCTCTATTTCATTACAAATCATTCATACATCCATACGCGCATTCATCTCATAGGCCTGAACCCCCAGACGGTTAGGGCATGAACCGCCCGGGGGCTCGGGAACTAAGCATCGCACGTGCAGCGAAATGCACCAAAACGCTCCGTGTTGCGCCACGAAGCGGTGGCTTGCCTCATTCGATATGAGCAACCAAACAGAGCCTGGGGAGAAAACCATAGATGAACACCGTGCGGCCTTCGCCCGGTCTGGCAAACCGGGTCATCTTAACCTTCTCGTTCGATCCTGAACCTCTCGCCAAGCCCACAGAATCTCCATCGAAGGGAGGCCGTCAGGCCACCTGGGTCAGTCTATGGAACGACCTAGGCATCTATCGGGCTACAGGTAAATGAGTAGTGGAATGTCACAAGAGGGCTATGCCGACCCTGTCATGAACGACGGACCCGGATTCCACTCGATCACACCCGTTAGCGAGCTCACCGAGCTAGTCTTCGAGCCCGAGCGATCGGGACAGGCGACGAAACTCAGCCCCTCCGGTTGTGAGGAACCGGATGGGGTAGCGCAAAAACGACTCATAGCCCCCATGAAGGCCTGACAGGGCTCGGGGGTTTAAACGCCATGGGACCGCGACTCCGAATTCGCGTCGATGGGATAGGCGACATCTGGCTACGGCTTGGAACCGTGACTCCTTAACTCGCGTCGACGGGATAGGCAACATTTGGCTACGGCTTGGGACCGCGACTCCTTAACTCGCATCGATGGGATAGGCGACATCCGGCTATGGCTTGGGTCCGCAACTCCTTAATTCGCATCGACGGGATAGGCGACATCCGGCTACGGCTTGGGACCGCGACTCCTTAACTCGCGTAACGGCTTCAGACGGCTTCACTAACTAAAACTAACTCTTTCGATCCACGGCGAGCATCGACGCCTGGGTCTACTCGTGACTCCACCTTACCCGATCCCACGGCGCGCACCGACGCCAAAGATCGAACTCTGTTGCATCCAAAACTAAGTTATTTCCGTTCACGGCGCGCACCGACGCTAGGGCTTGTTTCAAAAACTAAAAACTTCCTCGTCCGATCCCCGGCGCGCACCGACGCCGGGATCATTAAGTTCTGTCTCAATCCAATCCCCGCGCTTAAAAACACCTCGGCTGCGTAACGACGCCATGGTTAAACAAAATTCTGTCTCAAACTAAAAAACATGCATACATGCCTGTTGAGACAACACCCCCAACCGGTTCAGCCTGAACCACCTGGGGCTCGGGGGCTACACCCGCGGGTGCGCTCGCGCGCACCCACCGGCAAGACAAAAATCCCCCAGATGATTCTGTCCAAATCGCCCGGGGGCTCGGGGGCTCCTGTCGGGTTCATAAACCCGGGGTCCCTCGGGGACCGGCTTCCACGCCAAGGCTCGGCCCAGAAGAACGTCCTTTTCTTCTTCTGGACCGGCCCAAGAGTCTGAACTCAACAGACCGGAGCACTCGCTTCAGGTCCTGGCCGCCATCGGCCCATCTTTCCGACCAGAGCACTAGCTCAGGCCAGCTCCGAACGGCCTCTCCGATCGGAGCGCTAGCGTCAGGCCCCGACTGCCTCCGCACGGCCTCCGCTCGGAAAGCCTGACCCGAGGACCGCCTTCGACTCCGACCCTTTCGGTCGGAGCCGACCGAACCTCTTGTACACCCCCTTCTTCCTCTTTCTCGTTTGTACCCCCACTACAGACTTTGAGTACCTGGGCTCAGGAATAAAGTCGCCGACCGACCCCGACTGGACGTAGGGCACGTTGCCTGAACCAGTATAAATCATGTGTCATTGAGTGTTAGGCCACCTCCGATCACAACGTACAGCAAAACTACAAATATTTACTAGTTGGTCACTTTCTGCACCGACAATTAGATTTCTAAATATTGTTATCTTTTATTCTGATTTTCTCACTAGCCAAAGATGGAGAGCGGGCTAGCTCTCTAGAGGACGCACAAGATTAGAAAAGTTGTTGGAGGGTGGAAAGATAGCGATTTAAAAAAAAAACTTTCTAAATGATGATTTAGATAGTGAGTTTAGGAACAGAACGTACGATAATAGTTTTTCTAAAGTTACTGAAGATGCTCTAAGCTACTATCTCTCAAAAAGCTATCATCGAATTCCAAGTTTCCTTCTCGAAGTGTAAAGCCCAGAAAAATGTCTTCCTCAATCAATTCTTAAAAGTGCTTAAGTTACCTCCCTACACCAGTTAGATTAGAAGCATTTTCCAAGAAGCTTTGATCATTTTTAAATTAAAAAATCCTGATAAACACTTAATAATAAGGTTTCTAAAAAATTTTGAGAAAAAAAAATCTAAACATAGATTGAGACATGAGAAACCCAAATAAAATATTTTTAAATAATGAAAATATATCTATAAGCTTTTTAAAATTAGATTTAGCTTAAAATGGGAAAATCACAAAACATCCTAATCAATGTCTAGACGCGTTTTAAAAAAATTTCCCAACAAAAATATGAGATGCAAACAATATGAATGTAACATACATTAATGTGGTGTGCATTCATCTTGCTTGCATATTATGCTTTCGTTGTGAAAAAATTTTAAACTTGCTTAGACATTTATTAGAATTTTTTTAGAGTTTTTCATATCTTTTAGAGATTTTTCATATTTTTATAGAGCTAAATTTAATTACTTAAACTTCCACATATATTTTCATAAACTCTAAACAATTTATTTTGGTTTATAGTGTCCCAATCTATCTGCGATTTTTCTTGTAACTTTTGAGTTTATATAGATATTTTTTGGCTTAAAAACCTTATCTAGTTTTTACCAAAAGTTTTATTTAAAAATGACAAAGTCACTATGGGAATGACTCCGGGGAGTGAGGTAATTTAAATGGTTTGAGTCAATTTGTTTGGTTGCGGAGTTTGGAATATAAAAAACAAAAGCAAAAATTCATGTAGTTTAAGAAAAAGGGCAAAATTTCATGTTTCACTGCAGGATACTATACTGTTAGTTTTTGTAACTCTGAAATCCATAATACAATGCCCATTTCTTCACTCTGCATGCTGAAAATTGATCATCTTGTGCTTGGAAGGAGTTTGACATCAATTTTACAAAGTTGAGGATATGCTCAGCAAATTAGGCCAAAAGGAAGAGAATTACGAGTTTAGAACTTTCTCCGTCCTCTACCAAACAACCGGTGCGTCACGTCCGGCTCCGTGGCCGTTGTGCCAAACGCTGGAAGGAATCAAGCATATCGAGTCCATTAGGTCAGGCATGTTTTTGTCGCTGGCCAGCAACAATTAACCCAACACGACCAGCAAAACAAATCGCCGGAACGGTAGATACCCAACAAGAAAGCGGTGGCCATTTTTTCGCCCACGGAATGCAAAAAATATAACTAGCAAAAAATATAAGACAACGAGCAAAGAATGTCTACGCAACACTGACGAAAACTTGGTTTCACGATGTCTGACTACCGCCCGCATTAGGGGAATAGACACTACAGTGGGAAATGGAAATTGCCGGATTTGTTTCTTCTCAGTAGTGTTACAAAGGGATGATGGACTACTCGCTATGTCGAGACCGGCACACGCCCTTGGGATGGTAACTCTGTCATCAACAGCTCCGATTGAAACTGAAACTGGAAAAAAAAAAAAAGATGTGACGGCAGTCCTCTACTTCGGCGTGCTCTAGAGCTCATCCTGCACAAGCATCAACAGGAAGGAACGTTAGAAGTGAAAAAACAAAAATAGAGTAGCCTAGTTGGTATAGGGACGACGTTAACGCACATGTTTAGCATCTTCGCTGTCCTCGGCCTCATCAGTATCAGTATTATCAGCCTTGTCATCGTCCGCATCATCCTCATCCTCCTGTCAGGCATAAGCAATTGCCATTTGGCGTTAACAAAAGATTGGCATGGTATATATCTAGAAACTTAGGCACAAACAAATCAACCCAAAGCTTACATCTACATCTAAGTCGTCGTCGTCCTTACTGCTTGCAGATTCCTGTCAAAGAGAAACATTGCGAGTTAATAATGAACTAGATAAATTTTCTCGGCCTTGTTCGTTTCTCTTATAATCCGTCTTTTTCAGCTTGTTTTTTTAGCCAGAACAGTGTTTTTCTCTCACAACAAATCAGCCGAAACAGTGTTTCAGCTTTTTTTCAGCGAAGCGAACGGGGTCATGCTACGCTTGAATCTCAAAAAAGAACAGGGATGGGATTGCAAAAAGACAGTGTGTGTATCACCTCCTCAAGCCTCTTTTTCTCAGCCTCGTCAAAGGCAGCCTTCTCAGCCTGAAACAGATCATTATTTTAGTTGTGTGCACTTAGGAATGTAGAGTACAAAACAGTAACCCCATATAGACAAGTTGGCATACATCTTTCTGCTTGCCCCAGGTCTCCACTGCTAACTTCTTGGCGTACTCAGGGTCATCAACTATCAAAATGTTGTCGAACAAAGTTCCTGATTTAACCTAGTATGATAGAGAATGAAAATTAGTGGAGCATCGGACAACATAACTAAGAAAGTCATTACGTTCATGGAGTAAATCAATAACCTGCCACAGCTCAATGCCAATGTGCTTCAAACTGTCAAATGCGTAGATGTATGGATCGTCCTTGAAATCTGCACACATCAATAAATAAATTCATATTAACTTTCATAATAAGCATAGAAGCTGAAATGAAAAGCAGGGTTAGCCTCAATGAAATTGTCTCTCTCAAAATTGAAAGGAAAATATACCTGGGTTGTCAATCAAAGGGGCCTTCCACTTGCCCTTGTAGTCCGGATTCTTGATTTTCTGGACAACACAAAGATCAACTCATGTCAGCAGATGTGTCTGCAGCTTGTCTTGCATAATTAAGCCACTTAGTCATGTTCATACCTTTTGCTTCCATGGTCCTTTGTACTCTGGGTTAGGAATGGTTGGGGCTGTCCATTCACCATCTTCCTCATCATCCCAGTCCTCTGGCTGCAACAGGTATTGAAGAATGTGAAATCAAGGATCTGCTGATGATCTGATCACAGGAGGTGTATATACTATGGAATAAGTGTCATAAAAATACGATGGAATAAGCAAAATATGCACCTTCTTTGCATCGGGGTCAGGAAATTTCCTTGGGAATATCATCATAACCCTGCAAAGAACAATCTAAGTCAGACACCAACAGTGACAAAGATCACTCGTAAAAGGCTGCTTATAATACTACAATATAGGCTCAGATTGTCATACAAGTAAATGATAGTTTTACTTAAAGCTTTCTGAGTTACAGAACATAGTGGACAGAATACCCAAACTACTATGCCAAGCTTAGTAAAGTATATACCTCTGGCTTCTTGTCCTCGGGATCAGGAATGTATTCCTTATCATCCCAGTCTTCTGGCTGCAACCATTACATTCTACATTAAGTTCCTCTGTGAAAAGAGCACAACCAAGATTTTACAGTATTAAGCAAACGCAGGAAGAATTTTCTAAACATCACCTTCTTGGCTTCAGGGTCTTTGATCTTCTTTGGAGGAAGAATATCCCAATCATCATAGATGCTGCCAGATTGCTTCTCATCGTTATCAATGAGAATGCTGTATGTGGCATCAGGCCGGATGATCAGGGTGTAAACATGTGTCAGCTGGTCTGTCTCGCATGGCAGCCTCCTTCTTGATCAAATGGTTCTTGCCTGTTCTTAGTAAGGATAGCATGGACCTTCTTGGTGGCATACCCACAGATATCCGGCCCAAACATGATGCTGAAAGTGAAAATTACAGATACAGTTTGTTCAATCAACCAGTCAGAGATGTTATGGCTTGAATACGCAAGGAGATCGATGGAGACCGATCTTTACCTGTATGGGGTGTCGCCACCAAACTTCTTCTGATCAACATCAGACCCAAGCAATTTCACATAGCCACCGCCACAGTCGAGCTTCTGCTCGTGCTTCACCGAGAACTGCAGCACCAGGGTCTTGTCCTTGTTGCTGAACTCGGGGTACTGCGCTGAAATGGCGTAGAACCTGTAGTCTTCAGAGGTCTGGATTCCTGTACCCACAAACAGAAATGGATGTCACTTAAGCAACATGCCGAACAGAACAGAGACCAACACGATCAGTGACCCTACGGATGTCGGTTCTCACCTTTGTCGTCGGCATCTCCGTTCCATTTGCCGGACGTGTGGTTCCACTCGCCTGCCGTGTTGTCGTCCTTCTTCCAGTCGGACTTGACCCAGCGGTCCTCCCATCCATCTGTTTTCGTCAGTTTGCACAGTTCAGACAATACATAAATTCTCCAGATAATGACGAAGTCATCTCACAAACGGCGAAAATTTGAACCCATAACCCCTAAACCTTGGGGCTCAACAAACCTTAGCGAGTTACCCGAAATTTCCGAAACTATTGCAAACGAATCAAAACACACACACACACGAACACGATTGCCACCGCAACAGGCTGATCTATGCACGCGAAGAAAGAATCAGTGCAGAACACAGACGAAATGAAACACACTACGAGACCGTGAGATCACGAGAGAACAGCGAGCGGCGGGTTGGGCTAGAGATCCCTCGCGGCGCGCGCTGGACTCCCACGGACGCGAACGCGCTCCAGAACAAACGAGACCACGAAAAACAGTAACAGCCGCACCGGCATCGCTCCACGAACCAACGAACAGCAATGCGACCATCGTCCCTGCGCAGCTCCTCCCGCCGCGGTAGCCTACACCGGCCACCACCATCGCCCCTGCGCACCTCCTCCCGCCCGCAGGCAGATCTGGGAGTGCATGGAGGCCTCCACTGAAACCGGACCAAATCACCTTCGCCGGACCCCTAGTGCAACCAGATCCGAGTGCAAACAGGCCACAAAAAAACAGTAACAGCCGCACCGGACAGTAATCCAAGCACAGTGTCTCAGGAGGACAGGAGATCCAGAGACCACGAAGAGACGGGTGAGATCCGGGTATTTACCGTCAAACTTCTCTTCGAAGAAGACCTCGCCGGCGACGCCGGAGACGGACGCGAGCGCGATCAGGGCCGCGACGGCGGCGGCAGCCGCGGCGGGGGACGACGACCTCTCGAGGATCGGCATCGCCGTCGACGGCGAGCAGACGCCTACCACTTCGAGTCGAGTGGAAACTACTAGAACTTTCCTCTGATTATCCTCCTGGTGGATAGCGAGCACGAAACGCTCCGCGCTAAATAAAGGAGCGGGCGGCCAGGGGGGTCCCCGTCGCCTCCGGTTAGGTTACCCTGGGGTCCAGTGTTGTGGCTGACGGCTGGGGCCGCGGAAGGTGACTAGGCTCGCAGTGCTTGTGTGGCCCGCGACGGCTGCCCTGCTGTACTCACGGGAACGGCAAGAGGCCAATGGTGATGCGCCGCGTGGCAAGTTCGACGTGTTTCATAAATGCCACCATGCGCGCCGGCGCCTCGCCTTGGAAAGTTGGAATGATCGCTCTCCGTACTCTTAAAAATAGTGTCTCTGCAGTTGGTCCCTCTGTAGAAGGCCCGCATGCTTGGAAGATGCAATTCTGCATAGCTAGGACTGTCTCCGACGGCGTCACCCAAACCCAAAAATGCATTACGCATAGTGCTTTTAGGTACCAAAACACTCCTCCAACGAAACGCCCAAACCATATACCCATTCTGGGTACTGGGCGATTCGGAAGGCAAAACTGCATCTCGGAAGTGAGACGACGCAAAGGTGGGCCCGTAGGAGCCGTCGGGGCAGGGCGCGGCCGGCTCGACTCGGCGAGGCGAATCTACGGCGGAGCGCGGCCGGCGTGGCTCGAGGCAGGGTCCGCCGCCGGGCGCGAGCTCGGGGGAGAGGGCGCCGGGGTCCGCCGCCGGGCGTGAGCTCGGGGGAGAGGGCGCCGGGGGACTCCCCACACCTGGGCCGCCTGCGCAAGGCCGCCGGGCCCTGCCTGCGCCGGTGCGCCGCCACGCCGAGGGGCGCGGAGGTCGGATCTGGCCCCGCTCCCGGTGCGCCGCATCTGGCCCCCGCGGAGGCGGCGCTGGAGGCCGTGCCGCGCTCACGTGCTCATCCGAGCGCGATTGAGGAGGGGAGGGGAGGGGAGGAGGAGGAGGGTGGGGGAGGGGAGGGCGGCGGCGGAGCCACACCTTCCCCAACTCCGGCATCCGTGCGTGGCTGTGGTGTAGGCGGCTGCGGGCCCCCAGATCCGGCACTCACGCGATGCTGCAGGGAGCCCGCGGCAGCAGAGCCCGCTCCCAGTGCCAGGGGCACGCCGTCGGAGGAACCCGCCGCTGGCGGCGCCGGATGCCGTGCCGCGCACGCCGGCGGAGGAAGGGAAGACGACGCTCTGCTGCGTCCGCTATCGGAGAAGTGAGGATATGGGTCACGGGACCTTTCTACTGTGCGCGAGGCAAACTGGAGTATGCGTCCTGTGTTTGCGTTGGTCTGTTGGAGTCAGTCTAAGGCCCCGTTTAGATTCTAAAAATTTTTGTGCAGTATCCGTCACATCGAATCTTGCGGCACATGTATGGAGTACTAAATGTAGATGAAAAAAAAACTAATTATACAGTTGGGTGAGAAATCGCAAGACGAAACTTTTGAACCTAATTAGTTCATAACTAGACACTAATTGCCAAATACAAACGAAAGTGCTATAGTAGCAAAAATCCAAAAAATTTTGGATCTAAACGGGGCCTAAGTTTATAGAAATAGTGGCCCCGTTTGCTCGATCTTATTCTAAACTAATTTTCAACCATAAAATGATATTTTTCTCTCACAATATGTTAGCATAAGCATCAGCATAAACGAGCAGGGTGAGTATATTATTAATTATAACTCAAAAATATATATACTCGAATTATAAAAATAAATTTATGATGAATTTAATTATAATTTTTGGTATTATAAATATATTATTTTTGTATATACTCCATATTTGGTTAAAATTGAGATAAATTAACTTTGTAGAAAGCTAGAATTGCATCTTTTGGAGATAAAGGGAGTCTATGCATGCTTGCCCCCCTACGTAAATATGTTTCAAAACAGCCACACATAAATTTAGACTCCATTTGAGATGGCTCTTTGTAGCCCTGACTCCAGCTAACGACATTCTATAGACGATATTGTAGTTGCACGGCTTATGAAGTGGTTTTTCATTCACCTAAAAATAACATAGCGCCTATGAAACCATTTTTTTTTTTTTGTCTCCATCGATTTCGGCACCTCACGTTAATGCAGAGAAAACCCTTCTCATTAGATTACTATAGCATGGAGCTATAGCCAATGAAAACCCTCTCAAACGACCCACAGGTTGCAACTCCCCGATGTAGCATTGCCCACCCCAAAACAAGAGAAAATTTCTTCATTACCATTAAAAACTATAACAATCTCTTGATTGTCATTCAAAATTACATGTTCCCTTCGTTGTCATCAGTTTTAGATTTTTCATTCCCTTGTCGTCTCTACCACTGTTGTTACAGAGCAGTCACGACGTGACTTCGCTCCCATACCCGGTGTTTATTGATCTCGCCGCCGCCCTTCAGTGCCTGCCCTCTCGCCGGTGTTTATTGATCTCTGCCTTCACGTGTGCATGGCCTGCTGCCTGCACGTGTGCTCACCACCGCCTGGCCGGAAGGCATGGAGCTGGGAGAGCTTCGCCGGCCGTACGCAGTTGGCCGAGCCAAACTGGTTGGGATAAGGCTGGCGGCGGTGAGCCCCTCGCGAAAAAAATGTAGAGTAGTACGATAAGCCTGTCGGCCTGCTGCGTCTTGCCGGTCCACCGCCCGTCCTTGTCAGTCACATCAACCATCCACACGAACGTACCCATTTCTTTCTTGCTTGCTCTGGTCTGGTGGCGTCGCGGAAACAAATACTCCAGCTACCTACTAGGGGCCTGTTTGGAACGCAGGAATCGAAAACACGGGAATAGGAAAAAACATAGGAATGGAGTAAGTGTGTAGTGGTAAAACAGAGGAAAGGAAAAACGCGGGAAATAACTAGAGGGGTGTTTGGAACGCAGGAATCCATAACACAGGAAAAACGCAGGAATCTATAACACAGCGTGAGTGCAAGCACCGTAGGAAATTTTCCCTTGAGTTCGACTGGATGTTTTTTTCCCTGCGTTTTATACAGCATAGGAATCCTTTCCTTTGGAAATGGATGTATCTTTCCTTCAATCCAAACAGCAATCTTCAAAACATTTTCATAGGAATGCATTCCTTTGAAATTCCTTTAGAATTCCCTCAATCCAAACAGGCCCTAGATTTCTTTCTCCGTTCATCCATCGTTGTTCCACCCACCTACAGCTGCGACCCTACGACGGCAACCAGATGGCCATGCCGCCTCCTGCAGCCTGGATTCCTCCGCTCGCTCGGGCACGGCCACTGCTCCCGCTGTCTCTTCCGCCAGCGATGCCCCTTTCCGCTTCTGGCTCACGGGCGGCGACCGCTGCTCCGTCTTCAGAGGCCTCGCTTACGAGATTGGTAAGATACAAGGTTGGCACAGGTGGCGGCATGGCAGCGGCGGCGGCGGCAGCAGCAGCAGTGCAGCACCGTGGTCGTGCCCTCGCCGCACACCGCGCACCGCGCACCGCGCACATCCTCGCTGAAAGGTCTTAATATGACTAGAGGGAGATAAATAGTCTATTTAAAAATCTATAAATCAACTAGAGCAATTTAATTAGTATGATAAATAGCTTAATGTAAACTTGCTCTAGCTCTACAAGGATTGCAAGCCACCTATCCAACAATTCTAGTTGCAATGATTACTTAGGCACACAAACTTGCTATGTAATTACTCACTAAGAGCTCTCAACCTTGCTACTCTAAAGAGCTCAACTAGATGAATGTAAATAATAAAGCAAGCTCTCAATTCTAATTACACTAAAGAGCTTATGTCAACTAGTTTGCAAGAATGTAAATAAGTGAGTAGGGTGATTATACCGATGTGTAGAGGATGAACCAACCAAAAAATGAATATATAGCCAATCACCGGGAGAATGCCAAAGACAAGAGACAATCGATTTTCTCCCGAGGTTCACGTGCTTGCCAACACGCTACGTCCCCGTTGTGTCGACCAACACTTGGTGGTTCGGCGGCTAAGAGGTGTTTCACGAACCTCGTCCACACGATAGGACACCGCAAGAATCGACCCACAAGTGAGGTAACTCAATGACACGAGCAATTTATTAGAGTTACCTTTCGGCGCTCCGCCGGGGAAGGTACAACTCCCCTCACAATCACCGGAGACGGCCACGAACAATCACTAACTCGTGCCGATCCTCCACCGCTGCACCAAGCCGTCTAGGTGGTGGCAACCACCAAGAGTAACGAGCGAAATCCGCAGCGCAACACGAATACCAAGTGCCTCTAGATGCAATCACTCAAGCAATGCACTTGGATTCTCTCCCAATCTCACAAAGATGATGAATCAATGATGAAGATGAGTGGGAGGACTTTGGCTAAGCTCACAAGGTTGCTATATCAATGAAAATATGCTAGAGAGCTCCCTTGAGCCGGCCATGGGGCTATAAATAGAGCCCCCATCAAATAGAGCCGTTGTACCCCTTCACTGGACAAAACGCGCTCTGACCGGACGCTCCGGTCATACTGACCGGACCCTGGACACAGCGTCTGGTCCACAGATGTAAGCCACGTGTCATTCTGAGTTAAACTTGAGCCGCCAGATCACAACGGCTATTAACTGACCAGACGCTCCGGTAAAACTGACCGGACGCTGAACCACCAGCATCCGGTCGTTTACAGTAAGGGTCCAAATCCGGTTTTCTTCGATCGGACGCGTCCGGTCTACCTTGACCGGACACAGACCAACGTCCGGTGCTAAACCCTAGTCACTGTGTCGCCATGTCAGTTTGACCGGACGCAGAAACCAGCGTCCGGTGCATCTCAGGTCCAGCGTCCGGTCAGTTGACCGACGCCAGCGTCTTCGCGATCAACTCGTTTTCACTTCTAACTTCTTCACCCTTGCTCCAATGTGCCAATCACAAGAATTTGCATCCGGCGCAATAGAAAATAGGCATTCCATTTTCCCGAAAGCGCAATAGAAAATAGGCATTCCATTTTTCCGAAAGGGAGAGAGGGACCCAAACCCATCTCAACCCTGCAAACACCACCTCCTTTGTAGATGTGCCAACACCACCAAGTGTATCACCTTGTGCACAAGTGTTAGCATATTTTCACAAACATTTTCAAGGGTGTTAGCACTCCACTAGATCCTAAATGCATATGCAATGAGTTAGAGCATCTAGTGGCACTTTGATAACCACATTTCGATACGAGTTTCACTCCTCTTAATAGTACGGCTATCTATCCTAAATGTGATCACACTCACTAAGTATCTTGATCACTAAAATAAAATGGCTCCTACATTTTATACCTTTGCCTTGAGCCTTTTGTTTTTCTCTTTCTTCTTTTACAAGTTTAAGCATTTGATCATCACCATGCCATCGCCATCGTCATGATCTTTGCCATTGCTTCATCACTTGGAGTAGTGCTACCTATCTCATAATCATCTTGATAAACTAGGTTAGCACTTAGGGTTTCATCAATTAACCAAAACCAAACTAGAGCTTTCACTCCCGTACGCCGGCAGCGACGATGTCCCGGCCTCCTCCCCGTGCTCCCCCGCGCCTGCTGCTCTGGCTTCAGTGGCGACGTCGTTCTCCCCGCAGCAGCACGACTCGTCGTCATCAGTGCTGCCGGTGCCAGCGCCAGCGGCGCCTGTGAGTTCGCCTACTGGGCATCGAGCGCCTACTGCAGCTCGCCGCGGAGCGCGTTGGGCGCGGCCTCGTTGGACTGCGCCAGGTCGCGCCACACCTGCACCTCGACGTAGAGGCTCTTCACCCGCTCCTCGAGCGCCGAGTTGTTGAGGCGGCCCATCCGCTGGATCTCCTCCTCGGCGCGCAGCCACTTCGCCGCCGCGGCCTCCACGGTGGCCACGACCTCCAGGGCTCCTTGCAGCGCTGGGAACGCCATCATCACCGTCGCCGTGTGCTGGCAGCCTCGCAGCGCACGTGGACAGCTGCCTTCGCATCTTCTCTGCGCCAACCAACCACGCCGGTCGACGCTACCTAAGCACCTAGAACTCCCCTCCCCCCCCCCCCCCCCCGGTTGCCCACGCCCGCGGTCCCCTCGCCAGAACACACCGCACCGCCGCTGCAACCACGCTACGCACGCGACGCGTGCACCGGACGCAGGCCGTCGGCCGGTCAGCGCCGCCTCCCGAATGCACGACCGTGCAAGGACGTCGTGGAGAGAGAGACGGCGTGACGTGCAGTGTGCAGCGGAGCGGAGGGCGGTGATGGCGCGTGGGAGCGAAGTCACTCCTCTGTAACAGCAGTGGCAACGAGGGAATGAAAATCTAAAACTGATGGCATCTAAGGGAACATATAATTTTGAATGATAACGAAGAAATTGTTATAGTTTTCAATGGCAATGAAGGAATTTTCTCCCAAAACAATGTGGGGCTGTAAAGCACCCCTCCCCCTCCACCGGCTGGCTCCGGCTTCTCATATTATTGTGGTACAGATATACAGAGCCACAGAGGCCCTCCCAAGTCCCAAATGATCCCTTAATGCTGGTTCCAGCTTCTTGATAAAGCATTGTCACTGCAACAAAGCAACACAGATGAGCCCACATGTCGGATGATGCAAAAGCAATCATGCACATACAATTTGATATGGTTCTTACTACATTTATTTAAAATTATAAGATGTTTTGATTTTTCTAGATAAATAGCTTGTCCTATACACTTAAAAAGCAATGTATCTAAAGAAGCCCGTCAAATAATTTAGAACCAATGGAGTATCTTTGAAGACACTACACCAAGCAATGATTTATTTACAAACATAGTGGTCCCCCTTTTCTACAACCTTCAGAGACATCATGTATTTGCAGCATGTTCGTTTAGTCGTATTTGGCTTATAAGTCATGACTTATCAGTCAACGAACGGTATTTTTCTCTCATACCAAACCAGCCAACAGTATTTTCAGCCATGGCTTATAAGCCAACCCAGCCCAAATGAACAGGGCGTTGAAAAATACATTCGAGAAAACTGTCGTGTATCAGAGATTCTCATTTGTTTCATATACATTTTTTTTTTGTTTCTAATGTTTGCAGCTATCTCCGAAAAAACCAAAACGCCAAACGAAGGTATACGAGGATTTTCTGCTTAAGACCAGTCCTGTACAGCAGAACAGAAAATAGTTCGCAAACATCATGGCATGAAAGGCTCTT
Source organism: Miscanthus floridulus (assembly GCF_019320115.1). Taxonomy (NCBI): domain Eukaryota; kingdom Viridiplantae; phylum Streptophyta; class Magnoliopsida; order Poales; family Poaceae; genus Miscanthus; species Miscanthus floridulus. The sequence continues at coordinate 19,443 of NC_089581.1, read as the reverse complement.
GGTCAATGCCAAGTATGATCATTTCATTATGACACAGCAAATTTCCAACACAGGCACAGAAAAGTACAACTCATCACATCATCACCTGTTGTGTTGATTGAAGGAAAAACATATAATGCTGGCAACTAAATCTCGAACTAGTGCAGCAAGAATCGAACCGCAGCTACAGCATCACCTTTGTGCTCTCGTAGGGTTCTCTCTGCAATCTTCTTGTCCAGCTACATATTCAGATACAGTTGAGAATAGGCTTCAAAAACATTATTTGTCAATCAAGGTTTTGGATGAACACCTCAAGCTCATTAGCAATAATTTCAACATCAGTAGGGTTGATCTTGACAGCAGCTAATTCTTTCTCCCTGATGAAAGGGTAAATGCAGTGAATGTGATAAACTGTTACATGGCACTTTTCCGGAAAGAAAAATAAACCAATTTGTCAACGGAGATGAAATATATCTGCTTATTGTGTACACTAGGTAAATGTCCGTACGTTGCAACGGAAACACATAATACCATGATAACATATATATGAACGTGTGTTATACTGTTATCTAAAATAGATACCACAATCATAATGTTCCAATCAATATTACATAAGTCTTCACAAAAGATAAATAGTTAAAATATAACTCTAAATTTGAATGCAAAACTAAAACATCAACTTCAATTGTCGCATCACTTCATGCCTACGATACGCGAAAGATAAGCTTGCACTTCTTTAGGAATAAAGTGCTTAGGAAAGATAATCATAACAAGTTTGTGTTTCACAATACATGTTTTAGAATTTATTCTACAATTAAGAATATAATCTCTCAATAGTTCGACTAAGAGAACGTGCTTTGCACGAATACCAAGCTTTGGTGTCACGTGCCCTCCTGTAAATAATTGGCAAATTTTTTAGTTATCATCATAGGGCTTGTTTAGTTTGCAAAATTTTTGGCGAAATGATACTGTAGCACTTTCGTTGTTATTTGGCAATTAGTGTCCAATCATAGTCTAATTAGGCTTAAAAGATTTGTCTCGTGAATTTCGTCTAAACTGTGTAATTAATTTTATTTTTTATTTATATTTAATGCTTTATACATGCGTCCAAAGATTCAATGTGACGGGGAATCTTGAAAAATTTTGCAAAATGAAGTGGAACTAAACGGTACCATAATATACAGCGCGTTCGGCTGGTCAGATGGTGGCTTATTTCAGCTTGTTTTAGCTTATTCTCTCTCACAGAATACTATTGAATCATTCAAAACCATCCGAAATTTACTGTGCAAGGCAGCAGCCGAACGCCAGCATAGTCCGCTCCGCATTTCTGTCCTATTGCATTCTACAGGACAGTGAACTGTACATCCAGAGCATGCAAAAGGCAAGCGGAGTGCTAGGCGCAACTAAAGAGGAGACAGGAAGGGGGGAGAGGGGTTTACCCAATACATACTGTTGAGGCGGTAGATGTCACCGTAATAGCGTCCAAAAGGAGGATTGCCACCGTAACCAATGTAGATATAACTCGATTTAGGTAGCAATGTCCAACTGTGTGCCAATCAATTTTGTTGTTCTGCTCTACTTGTCATGCAGTCCAGTTCCTGCCAATATTAATGTCACAGACCGATTGAATATCAGTTGACAAAAATTGAATATGAAGGCAGCAAGCATTAATTCCAAAACGAATGTACTCAATCTTCCTGGCCGTGGAATGTCTGAGCATCACTCTATAAGTCTCATGATTATCAAGCTTAGCATGAACTCGGTCTGTTCGCTGGTTAGTTTCTGGGCTGGTTCGTGCTGGCTGGTGCTGGTTCGTTGTGAGAGGAAAACACTGTTGGCTGGCTAGTTTGGGCTGGCTGAAACCAACAAGCGAACATGCTGACTATAACTAGTCTACATAGTCTGACTTACATGACCAAATCGATTGAGAAGAAAGGCAAGAATTATTTTTCTCCATCTTTGAGGACCAGGATTTAGGATTACAACAATTGTTGGGACTCAGGATTATCAATGATAACAATTATTTTTTGACTCTGTCATTGCAATTTAGTTAGGGATTATGCAATTAAGCTAGCTACACCAAGGCTGTGCCCAACAGGGAGGGGGCTGGCCCTTGGACACCAGCGATGGGGCATAATTAAGCCAACTGTGTGCGTGCATGCCCAGCTGCACCTACGCCATGGCCGGCCGCTTAGTTTATTGTACTGAAAAAAACTAAACAAAAACTCTAAACATATCTGTCGACAGGGATGATCCGATGACACCCAACATGTGCCGCACTCACGGGTGTTGTAGATGGTCATATCACAACGCTGACGGCATGGGGATAGCGCAGCTATTAAATCGACGTGCTGAGGACAACTCCAGCCAGATTGCGGCAATGAAGTCATCGTGTCGCGGTAAAAATTACAGAAACATGTAGCTGCAGGTACAATCAGATGAAGTTTCATAACCGAATAACCCAAATGAATGGCCGAAACAAAGCTCAGACCTGCTGTTACTTTCTGAATAACAGGACCAATATGGAGAGTCACGACCTGGATGACATAGTGATGATCGGTGTTTTTGTTGACTCGCCGTCCTCGCTGGAGGATGCGTAGAGGAGTAGAGCAGCACGACCTACTCCACGAAGTACTCGAACAGGCTGGATCGAGGCGAATCTCGATTGGGCGACTCTCCATCGTGCCGCCCTTCCAGCCCTTTCCAGATCGAAACAGAACTCGACCAGGCCGCTCTCCTCCACGCCGCCCCCTGGTCGTTCGATGCTAGCAAGAGGGTGCAACTGTGGCAACTGGCAAGCAACGGGGGCAGGGGCGGCGGCAGGGATGGGGCGGAGCAGATGCTGCTGGGTGGTGGCGCAATGGGGTAGGGTCGGGGCGTGCGCAATGGCGTCAGAGATGGAGTGGGGGGTGGGGGTGACAACGCGGCGGCGTACAGTCAGGGTGGCACGCGACGGCGGCGTATGAGTGAGGCTCGAGGGCGACGGCGGCACTCGGAGGCGGAGACGGAGCTTCCTTTTTGCGGAGCGCTAATTGTGGGGGCCGAGAGAGGATGCGGGGAGCAAGGGGAAAGCGAGATCTCGCATGGGGAGGAGCGCACGCCGTGTAAGCGTAACGAGGCATCGTAGATCGCGTGATTGGAGGAGGAGATCACGCGCGCGCCGGAGGCAAGCGAGCAGTGAGGAGATCGCACGGGCTTCGGTGTGGCACCTGTAGATAGAATAGTTACGAATGTTTTAGTCGTACGTCTTACTCGCCGGTCTGAAAAGTTCAGACCAGCCGGCTGCTCTCCCCACAAAACACTGTTTATCTTTCGTCCGCTGTAGTATTTCTCATTCACACAACCAGCCGCTACAGTGTTTTGGCTTCTTTTTTTCAAACAAGCGAACGGGACCGTAAAGACAGAGAAGAGATAGAGATTTCGGACGGAGAGTTTATATCACTCAATAAAATAATATGTTACAAGAACTACAGAATAATCACAGAGTGCACAGAAATATATCTGCTTATTGTGTACATTTCAGACGGAGAGTTCAAATAGCAATATAGTATACTGAAATGCACATACCACCAAAAGGAAAATGTTAGACTAAAATTACAGAACCAAGAACGCTATATTCCAATTACAGTTTCTTCCAATTTCCATGCTACTTTCCAGTCAGCCTCTTTGGATGAAGCAAGTGCTGCCATGGCCTGCAACATAAACAAAGCATGTAAAAAAACAGTTACACCAACACATTTAGTATTTAAAAACTTAGCTGAATCAAACACAACATTTCTCTGTAACTCTACATTTGACTTCTACTTTTATCTATGACTTTAGTATTCATAAAACTATAAAATAATGTTCAAGATCATTGCAATGAGCGGATAAGAATCAGAGGTGAATGGAAAGGCTATCCAAGCAAATACAATCGAATGCCACTTTGATTGTTCATCCAATGCTTTCCCTCAAGTGCATACTCCCACTGTAAATAAAATATAATGTATATCATTTTGGACATAATAAGATCCACTGGGGGCTTTCTATTTACTATTAATTTCTCACGCAGTTGTTGGTAAGAAACTAAGAATGTGCAGTAAAAGTATTTTAATGATGAATTAACTGGTGCTACTTTACTCGGTCAGTCTAGATAAATTTAGTAGCCAAAAAAGAGAAATATATTTGTATATGGAGTGAGTAAAAATTCTATAGGGTGCTAGAAAACTGAGTTTAATAATAGATAGCAGCGCACAAACATGTTGCAAACTATATTAAGATCTGTAAGAAATCCTACAGACATATTTTGTGATTAAGCTAGAAATAAGTACATAACTTGACCACGACATGGCGTTACTAGTTTTTTTTGGGAAAGAAACTTAAAAAGAAGGTTAGCACACAGACGTTCAAACAGAACCTCCTAAGAAAATATCATGGGTCCTGGTACAATCGACATTCAGAATTATGAGATGTGCTTGTGCTTTGTTCCATTTGTAGCAATGTAAAAATAGCAGTTAGACTTTCCATTCGTGATGGCAGTCGATTCATAAGTGCAATGTAAGTTAGACTTCCTACTTGTGATGGTAGTCGATTCTTAAGTGCAATGACAGTAGTACTGATACAAGATTTTGTGCTAAACAACATGTTTTGTTATTTCTCTCAGCGCAGTACATGTTTCGTTGATGTACCAGGATTCAAGCAAGTAAAATTACACATGAGCTAGCTATATCAGGATTCAGGTAAATTTACTAGCAGAACTTTAGGTGAAGCATGGCATCTCTGCAAAGCAGGTAAACTGCACAAAATCTAAAACCACCTATGCACGATGGATCCAAAAAGGGCAGCATCCTCCAGTTATTCCTGACTATAGACGAAGCAGAGAAGGAATCGGTGGGGGCGGGGAGCGGATTAAATGTACGGATTGGACACGGGATGAATCGAGCTGCCGGTCCTCGACGTGATCAGTGAGCTCATCAAGCGCCTTGCTCTGCTGCTGAAGGTCCTTGGAGTCCACAGCCCCTTCGCCCTTGGCGGAATGTACCAGCCCCCGCAGCCGCAGCTGCCTTCTCGTCGCCCGCCGCAGCCATCGCCGTCTAAAACCCTAGTCCGGATCTCCTTTTCTCCGATGAGATGAGATAGTGTGCACAGTGTGCCTGTGCGGAGTGCTGCTGACGAGATGACCGTGCGTTTCTATTCCTCCATTCGCGCCTTAAGAAGGTACACAACGGAACAAGTTCGCATATTCATAGATAGCCTCCCCAAACCCAGGTGAAGTAAATCAAGAGAAGGCTCAAGAGCTATCTGCAATTGCTCTAGGAAAGCGATTCACAGTTGAGGAATGAGCTTTGTATTCACCTGCAGACAGCAGGAGTCAGAAATAGACAAATAGTAAGTTGCTGAATCCCTGATAGGCATCAATACTCACTGTTAAATTGTTAAGACAATTATAAGTTATCCAACAATAACATCTTTTTTCAAGGTAACAATAGTTCATATAGCACAAGCTTATAACTAAGGAGTAGTTCATATACTTCAGGTTTTGATGGCTATGTGTATGTGAGAATGTGGTAGGATAACATAGCTTTGGCACTGTTTTGGCATATTGGAGTACGTTTCAAGAAATTCCTCGAGCATAAATATGATGCCCTTTCTGATCATATTGAGTTATTGACCTTGCTACAGGTAAACAGGTTTGCTTTCATGAACTCAATTGCCTGATATTATTTTTAGTCACACAGCAATAAAAGCATGCAGACTTACTATCGTATGCATTGTATTAGAAAAACAATTGCAGCTCATATGCTCCCATTACTTGTTGCTTACCATTACTTTCTTGCTTATTGCATCATGCGGAAAATGACCGATTGCGTCTCCGAACATCAAACTCGACATCAATTAGGTCAGTTATACCAGCTTTGATCTTCTGACCTATTCGCACAGGACCCACACCCTCAGGAGTACCTGTAGAGGAACAAATGAATATCCCACAGAAAGACCTCAGATGCGCAAAAACAAGCTGAGCTCGAGAAAATGCCACTACCTCTTAGTATCACATCACCCTCTATTAATGTCATGATGGAACTGATATAGCTGATCAGAAAAGGAATCTTGAATATCATGTCACTTGTCGATCCTTTCTGCCTTAGTTCATCATCTACCTGGATACAGTTGGTAGTCAATTCACCATATGCTCTACCACTTTGGGCAATATTAAATTAAATAAATTCAGTACATATTTGCAGAAATACCTTTAGCCAGAGCTCGAGATCATCGGGATTAGTGACAGCCGATTTTGGAACCTGATTGATAGAAAAATTATCATTAATGGAAGTCAAAACATGGTGTGTCATACTGATGGGATTACACATTTCATCTCACTGGATGGCTGTGGAGAACATGGAAGGCAACAAAGATGAGGTGTCTCTATCTAGCAACACTTCTGCACTGACTAACTTGAATATGGCATTGATTCATTGAGGTGTAATTATAACAAGCGAACACAAATAAATAAACATACTGTCCTGAGCCACCACCAACCAACTCCAAGCACATGAAGAAAAAATATTGCTTACTACTGCACTAATTGGAGTGAAAGTGTCTTGTCCTTTAGCCAAAGTCCATGGGAGCAGACTGCAAATTAGTGGATGGTGAATATGATAAGAAAATTAATGGTATAGTTCTTTTTAATAAAAAAACATCAAGAGATTGAGTCTACTTAAGGTTTTGGCAGCCAATTAATGCTACCAGATTTGTACACCAAAATATATTGAGAAAAAATTATGTGAAATGAAATATACTGGATGGATGAAGACAGTAACTAGCTCGACTAAAAGCATCTGACTCTTTGCTATTCATCAATAGATATGATCATGGAGAAGATCCACTCATGAGACTAAATTGCAAAGTTAGTTACTGAATTTACTTATGTAAATTGAATGCTTGTATGATCATACATAACATTCAACAAACACTAGGGATGGCAGATGACACTACAACAACAGTAATTGAACTAGTAGTACTGACATTCAGGAAAACTACAGAAGGTAGAACTCGCCTTGGCAGCAGATTGAAGGTCCCTTGCTGTCATGTCCAAAGCAAGTGCATAACCTGGGAAATTCAATAAACAAGCAGTTATCTCATATTTAGTTTGTCGCTAACAAACACTTTAAACTGCTCAATTCAAAAAGCAAAAAAAGAAGGTAAGCACAAAAGAGACTACTTCTAAGCTTTTAACTCAAGTTCATTAATGATGAAGAGAATAGATTACAAATAGTTATCAGTCAGGCCATAAAACCACAAATGTACAAAAAAAACATAGTTGAATTCACAAGTTTTGTATTTCTCTGTGCCATGAAATATAATTTCATATTCCCGCCTATGGAATAGCAATCATTAAACGAGCGCAAGTTCGCCTTAGCAATTCTAACTTTTAAATTGCTCGCTTGCATTTTCCACCAAGCTTGTAAAACTAAGCTAGAATTGCAAAAATCCATCTGTTTCTAGCTTCCAGAACTCCTTGTCACAATAAAGCAGTAATGCCAAAACAACTCACAATGATCCTAAATAGTTTCCAGAGCATGAACATATCCTATATCCTAGAATCCTAATTGATCTTTCTGAACAATAAACCATAGGAACTTTTTAGTGCACTTTGGCACTTTGCAAACACACGAATACAAAGCCTTACTATCACACGAAGGCTCCATCGTTAATTATCTCACGTTCTCACGTCACCCATTGTGACGCAATTCTCAAATTACCTCCAACAAAGTCCATGGCCGACGCCTCGGGAATGTCGCGCCCGCGCCGGGAGATGACGACGGCGAGCTCGACCTCGTGGTGCAACCACTCGAGCGGCTCCGGGATCTCGACGGCGGCGGTGGACACGCCAGCGTGGAGGAACGACGAGGTCGGCTTCAGAAACAGGACGGGCTCCTGCAACACACCCCAAACACACGCGAGATCAAACCAGAGGCCGCGCGGGGAGGAGCGGGGAGGGAAGTTGGAATCGCGGGAGCGTTTTGGGATCGAGGATGGAAGGCGCGCGAACCGCACCTTGGGGACAGGGTTGCCGAGCTCCTTGGCGTGGGCGATGTAGTTGCGCCCAACGCCGATGATCTTCGTGCTCGCCGCGAGGAGCTCTGCGCCGCCGCAGGCCGCAGCCGCCATGGCCGGCAGGGTTGATGAACCGGAGGCGTCGTCGAGGAAGTGGAGCCGTGGCGGTGACGGAGAAGCAAAATGGTTGCTGACTTCATTTTTTCAGAGAGAAGGTTGCTGACTTCTGAGTTTTTTTTTTAGAAACTTTTAGGAAAAAGTTCACTTTCTGTCCCTTAATTTTTGGCAAAGTTTATTTTTCGTCCCTCAACTATAAAACCAGACACAAATGGTTCCTCATCCATCCAAATTCGTACACGTGACCTACCCTCTAGTTTTTCAGTGGGCCCATGCTGATTGAATCAGCCCAAGACTAAATTGAAGACAACTGCCGGCTTATCCCATCCCCTACCCAGCGCAGCCACACACGCATCTGAGCAGTGGTCTTCCTCGTCACCAACGCCTTCTCGCCGCCGTCTTTCCATGCTGTGTTGCAACGCCTCGTTGGTACTCCCCCCATTGCCCATGGCCCCTAGCACATCTCGTATTCTCCTGCCGCAGCCAGTATCGGCGACAGAGCCACCGCTAGGAGAAAGTGGCCTGCCACTAATCTGGTGCCCATACTGCGGCATGGGGAGGATACTCGAGCTGATCTCAAAAAAAGATGAGCACCCAAATGAAAGGTTCTTCAAATGCTCGAGGAAGTACGTAAATGTTAGTTTTCTTGATTTAAATTTCTAGCGATTATTGAAAGTTAGGGTTTGTACAGTGTAGACTGAAGTTTCCTTTTTATCGTTTTAGTTTCCTCTTTGTGATTTCTACATGTTCGAAGAAGAATATGCCAACTTTCTTGTTAATTATGGGATGCTTCAAGATTCTAAGATGTGTCATTACCATCCATTGGAGACGGCACAAACTGTGGAAGGGGCTGTGCAAGCTGAGATTTATGAATATGTTAAACCACTGAAGAAAGAATCTGTTGGGGTGTATGAGCATGGGAGGACTACAGGTTCAATAAGTAAGTGAGGCACAAAGAAGAAGAAGCAAGGACATATGAATTGGATGATGTGTTTTGGTGTAGCTGTCCTATTGTTGTTAGGGTTCAATTCTGCCATTCTCCTTGTGTTGGTTCTGATGCAAATGTTCAAATGGCAGCTGCTTTAGTATTGAAGAATGGGTCCAGTTACTTGATCCTCATTTATCAATGTGTATGACTATGTGAATATTAATATTCTGATGTATTGATGTGTCCAGTTCCTTTTCCTATCATTTTCATTCAAGTAACAACAGCAGACATAAATCCAAATAGTAAGGCCAGATGTTTGACATAACATAAATGGCAGCGTTACATACACATAGTTTGGCATACATAGAAGGTAATCAATAGTGGTACTTAAGTTTCGCGTACATAATTATCATACATGGCATAGTTATTCAAGTTTGGCATACGACTAGGCACACAAACACATCATAGCTTATCACTTTTCCATGGAGAAATCATCATGAGTGGACCAGTTCTAAATCTCTTTGGAGTAGGCTTAGACTTTGCTGGTTCTTGAGCTGACACATGAGCAGATGCAGTCCCACCAGTTAGTTAACATTAGAATTCGGCACACTTGCTTGCAGGTTCACTGTAGCTGACCCAGAAGAAATTGTTGAAACTCTGGCATGTGCACTTAATTTGATGGTTTTTTTTAGTTTGTTGCCTTTGCCTACATCGGTCATATGAAGCTAGTTTAAATTTCGAATACAAGATGCATAAGTTCAAAAATTGAGATGGTCTTTTGAGATGTAGGTAAACATACCTTTTTCCTACTCTGTGTACTAGATACATCGTCTGTGGAATTCCTTTTCCTAGAGCTTATGCTGCTCTATTGTGTATTAGAGAGCACAACAATAGCATTTGGGTTACCTAGTCCATGTGGGATACATCCTGTACCTGAATGAGATCCTACTGGCTGTGAGTTGCCTACTCCCTCTGAGTTCACGGCTGCGTGTGTGTTGCCTGCTGGTTTTGAGCTACCTCCTGCCTATGAAGTTCTTGCTCTACTTCTCTTCTCACATGTTGACCTGTTGTGTCCAGGCATGTGGCATTTGCTGCATCTGATAACTGTACCAGTTTTTGGCATTTTAGTGGCCTTTCTCCCTTCTGTTGCCTCCCTTCTCCTCTTAGTCTTTGGCCTGCCAAGCATCTTCGCATAACTAGGAGCTCTAAGGGGTACCCTATCAGATGACAACCAGCTATTCATACCCTCAACTGGGTTTAAGCAGTGATTGCATGTTTGCCTGAAGTGGTTAACGGAATAGCAGTCGAGCACATAATCATCTAGGCAGTTGGTCTTGAACAATATACATGAAATGGCATGGCAATAAGGAAGTCCAGACAATTACCAATACCTACAGGAACAAGTCTTTGACACCAAATCCACTGTGAATCTATTATCATAATGCTTAACTTCATATTTGTCTTCTCCATTGCAGATGGCATGATAGTATGCAGATTGAGATATGTACACATTTAATTTTTTATTGATGTTTGGGCATATAATAGGTGTTGTCGAGGACCAATACTAGGGTACCCGAAGAGGAGCTAATAGCCATCAACATTGATTCGTCCGAGCAGTCAAGAGCATAACTGTAGCTCCAACCGACCCTAAGGTGTGCAAACTCTACCTCGCCCTACCCCTGAGGGTTGGCTCCGCCTTGCCCGACATCGAGGCCTCGGGCTCCATCTCGTCTGACCCCTGAGGGTTAACTACGCCTGGCCCAACACCGAGGCCACGGGCTCCGCCTCACCCGACCTCTGAGGGCTGGCTCCGTCTCGTCCGACCCCTGAGGGTTGGCTACGCCTCGCCCGACACTGAGGTCGCAGACTCTATTTCGCCCTACCCCTAAGGGTTGGCTCCGCCTCGCCTGACCCCTGAGGGTTGGCTCCGCCTTGCCTGACCCCAAGGGTTGGCTCTGCCTCACTTGGCACCGAGGCCACGGGCTCCTCCTTGCCCAAGCCCTGAGGGCAGACTCCGCCTCGCCTGACCTCTAGGGGTAGGCTCTGTCTTGCCCAACACCAAGGCCACGGGCTCCGTCTCGCCCGACCCCTGAGGGCGAACTCTGCCTCGCCCAACCTCTAGGGGGCAGGCTCTGTCTCGCCCGACACCAAAGCCGAGGGCTTCGCCTCACCCAACCTCTAAGGGCTAGCTCTGCCTCGCCCAAGCCTTGGGTTCACGCTCCTTCTCGCCTAGCCTCTAGGGAGGAACTCTGCCTCGCCCAACCCCGAGGCCGGGGGCTCTGTCTCGCCCGTCGGAGACCCATACCGCCGCCCACCTCTCTAGGTCCAAGCGTATGGGTCTGGGTCAAAGCTCTGACGCTAGAGAAGAGACTGGCATGCCTCGATATAGCCCGTGACCCATGATGGGACATACCTAGGGGTTCACGTTAGGAACAGCATTGGATGTACCAGTACTGTTCTACCTAACTCCCGTATGAACACTAATGGGCGCGTCAGTTCACCACGACATCTGCCAGGATGGAGTAGAGCGCCATGACCGACAGACGACGTCTGCACATGGCGCCAGTGACGGATAGGGCCACGACGGGAAGCTATCCCTGTTGATGTCTACAGGGTCAACAGGACCCCACATATCGGAGAAGAAGGACCTGACGATCCTGAAGGACTTCTTCCTCTTGTTCTCTTCTCTTCCTCCACTGTAACTCATACTTTTCCTTGGCCTATAAAAGAGAAAGCAGGGCATCCCACAAGGACCATCGGACTAGACTCGACTCGAATCGAGCACATCGCAACACATCACACCGATTTGAACTCGAACCCCAAAATTGATTAGAACACACAAGCACACAGCAGAGAAGTGACTGAGCCCTCGGCGCCCATTCGCTCCTCTCCCTAGAGACTTCGGACATATCCCTGTCTCGACCGTTTGTAACCTCTACTGCGAACTTTCAGTGCTAGTAACACGAGCATCAGCAATGAACTAGACATAGGGACATTCTGCCTGAACCAGTATAAACATTATGTCCTCTTAGCACACCATCCGAGCTAGACGCGTAATATTAGAAATTTACTTATTGGTGGCAACTCGAAACACCGATAGTTGGCGCGCTAGGTAGGGGCCTTTTGCATATCTCGATGTACACACCAGGCCTTGAATGGCTAGTCACAATGTCAATTGGGTCTCGGGCGCGCGTACGCTTTGGGGACATGGACTTCATCGTCACAATGGAGGGAGAGCTGGCGTTGGCTCCCACAACCATCCAACCACTCCACTTTGCCGGCCTCGACGTAATCGCCGAGGCGCTAGAAGAGCTGCAGCTACATGCACCGGAGGCCTACACCCCTAGGAGCGGCCAACTTCTCAACTTCGACTACAAGAGGTTGGAGCGCCAGCGTGGTGCCTTTCTAGGACCCCGATCGTCCTGGGAGGACCTGCACCACCTTACCTTCTCGCTCGCCAACGTCATGGCGTAACTTGCTAGGGGAGAATCTCTCTCCCTAAAGTACCTCATCCAGAGCGCCCCAACAGTGCTCCTGTTTGGTCTACGCAACGCTGCAGAGACTGTTGGCCACTTTGTGGCGCAACACATTCCTTGGTCCTCTATGAATGATGAGTTCGTGGGGATGACCAAATATGTCGTAGAATCTTTCCATGACATCCTCGCTGGTGAGTCGGAGTCACCCTCGGGCTCTAACTCCAGCAGGGGGAGTCACCACCCCTCTCGTGAGTGTTTCATGGTAGGTTCCCCCGAGGGACACGTCAAAAGCATCCATGAAGAGGAGGCTACCCCGATGAATGACATCGATGATGAGGTCGAGGGGGAAATAGGGGCCCTACCCTGCCTGCGGGTGGAGCAGCTGAAGGCCCGACACCTAGAGCTCGAGGAAGCATGACTCCAGCTCAAGGAGGAACACGTGGAGCTCAATTAGGAGATCAAGTGCCATGGAGACGATGGGCGCGCGTGCCATGGCCCGTGACATGAACCGGAGGATCATCGCGAAGGATGAAGCTCTCCCATACTTTGCCCAGGCGAGAACATCATTGCTATGGTGGCCTTGCTACATGGGCTTCCAAGGCCCATGACATCCAAGGATCGTCAGTCCCACCATGAGATTCGCACGTTGCTCGAGCGTGCGATGGCGTAGCAGGCCAAGAGCTCGTTGTCTTAGTGACGTGAGCTCAACGCGAGCCAGCACACGCCCTCAAAGCAACCCAACAAGGATGTGTCAGTCCACCAGGTGTCACAAGGCGGCATGCAGCACACCATGGTCTTGGTGCATGAGCATCTTGACCGCAACCATGACACATGTGACACTCTTGACGCTTAGAGGCGTACCCACAACAATCTAAGAGAGGAAGCTAGCTACGGCTATCACCCTCATCGTGGTGGATGCTATGACAGCGGCGAGGACTGAAGCCCGAGCCTCAACCTATCGGGACCTCAGGCCTTCGACCGACACATCCTCAACGCCGCCTCCCGCCAAGGTACCGACCACCAACCAACATCCTAAAATACTCTAGGGAAATGAACCCTAGACTATGGCTCGAGGATTATGGCCTTGCCTATCAAGTTGGTGGAGCAGATAATGACGATTTCATTATCCACAACCTTCCATTGTTCCTAGCCGATTCGGCGTGAACATGGTTGGAACACCTTCCGCCCAACAGAATCCAAAGTTGGGCGGACTTGAAAGAGATCTTTGTGAGAAACTTCTAGGGCATGTACAAGCGTCCTAGGAACCCATGGGATCTAAAAAACAACCAATAAAAGGCCAGAGAAGCCCTTCATGGGTACATTCAGCGCTTCTCCCAAGTGCAATGAGCTCCCTAACGTCGCCGACACCGCCGTTATAGGAGCTTTCCTGTCTAGGACCACCTGTGAGTCCCTGGTTCACAAGCTGGAATGTAAGGGCCCGCGAACCACCAAGGAGCTCCTCAACATCACCACTAGCCACGCCTCGGGTGAGAAGGCAGTTGGAGAGATCTTTGACGGCCTAAAAGGCAAGGCGAAGCAGGACAAGAATGCCGGTGAAGGCGCCCCCAACCATCTCATCAAGAAGAAGAACAAGCAGTGGCATGAGGGCTCGCTCGTGGCCGCCACCGACCGCAAGGGGGCTGGAATCCCACGGAGGGTACTCTGAACCACTTCAAGAAGCTGCTTAAAGGGCCATGCCCAAACCATTCCTTCCCCATCAAGCATCTATACAAGGACTATGGCCTCATAAAGTGGTTCTTGTCCAGAGGCTTCAATAGGGGGAGCATGGGAAGGCCCCCAAGCTGATCGTGGACAACGCCAAGGGGATAGACTATGGCTTTCTGATGCTGGATGGCTACCTCATGATCTTCGGAGGGTCGATGGCCTATGACTCCAAGCATCGCCAGAAGCTCATGCGTCGTGAGGTCTATATGGCTGAGCTGGCCATGCCTACCTTCCTCTGGTGGTTAGAGTCTACCATAACCTTTGATTGGATCGATCACCTAGAGAGTGTCCCACAACCGGGGAGGTATCCGCTTGTGGTTGACCTAATCATCAGCATGAAGCGGCTCACTAAGGTACTAATGGATGGAGGTAGCGGCCTCAACATCATGTACGCTAAGACACTCGACGCTATGGGCATCAACTGAGCGCACATCCGACCGACCAGAGCGCCTTTCCATGGCATCATGCCTAGAAAGCAGGCTATGCCACTTGGGTAGATCGATCTTCCTGTCATCTTCGGGGGTCCATCCAACTATAGGACAAAGACCCTCACCTTCGAAGTGGTTGGTTTCCACGAAACCTATCATGCCATCCTAAGATGACCATGCTATGCGAAGTTCATGGTTGTCCCCAACTACACCTACCTAAAGCTAAAGATGCTGGGCCCAAGTGGGGTCATCACCATCGACACCTCCTTCCAACACACCTACGAGGGCGAGGTTGAGTGTTGTGATCACGCTGCGGCAATCGTCGCCTCCAAAGAGCTCGCGGACATTAGGAAGGAGGTCGTCGAAGAAGCACCCAACCCCAAATGGTCGGCTGGGTCTTTCAAGCCAGTGGAGGGTGCCAAGGAGGTCCTCATAGACCCTAGCAACCCTGAGGGCAAAATGGTGCGCATTGGCACCACACTTTCCTCTAAATAGGAAAGCACGCTCGTCGGCTTCCTTCGTGCCAACAAGGACATCTTTGTGTGGAAACCCTCGGACATGCCGGGCATTCCAGGGGAAGTCGTTGAGCATTCCTTGAAAATCCTACCAGGCTCCAAGCCAGTGAAGCAACACCTACATCACTTTGATGAGGGGAAATGCAGGGCCATCGTCAAGGTGATCGTGAAGCTTTTGGTGGTCGGGTTCATCAAGGAAGTGTACCACCCTGACTAGTTAGCCAATCCCATTCTCGTACAAAAGAAAAGTGGGAAATGGAGGATATGTGTTGACTACATGGGTCTCAACAAAGCGTGCCCAAAGGATCTATTTCCTTTGGTGTGCATAGACTAAATAGTCGACTCTACCTCAAGGTGTGAAACCCTTTGCTTCCTTGATGCGTACTCCGAGTACCATCAAATCATGATAGAAGAGTCCGACCAGTTCGCGATATCTTTCATCACCCCATTCAGATTGTTCTGCTATGTCACGATGCCGTTCGGTCTAAAGAACGCTAGGGCTACGTACCAGCGGTGTATGCTCAAGTGTTTCGGGGACCTCATCGGGCGGACCATTGAGGCCTACGTGGATGACATTGTGGTCAAGTCCAAATGGGCTAATTAGGTCATAGCTAACCTTGAGCAGACCTTCGCAAAACTTCAAGTAAATGGCATTAAGATCAACCTCGAGAAGTGCATTTTCGGGGTCCTGAGGGGTATGCTACTTGGTTTCATCATCTCCGAGCGCGACATCGAAGCCAACCCAGAGAAGATCTCAGCCATCACAAGGATGGGCCCAATTTAGAACATAAAGGGGGTACATCGAGTTATAGGATGCCTTGCCGTGCTCAGTCGCTTCATATCATGCCTCGACGAATGAGGTCTCCCCCTTTATTGACTTCTAAAGAAGGCCGACCACTTTGAATGGATGTCCGAGGCCTAGGAGGCACTTGACATGGTCAAGCAGCTTTTGACGAAGGCCCCAATCTTAGTTCCTCCAACCGATGGAGAACCCCTTTTGCTCTACATTACAGCCACCATGCAAAGGGTCAGCGCCACCCCGGTGGTGGAGCGAGAAGAAGAGGGGCACACCCTCAAAGTACAACACCACATGTACTTCATTAGCGAGGTCCTATCTAATTCTAAGACCCGCTACCCCTAAATCTAGAAGCTCCTGTATGCCGTCCTCATCGCCAAGAGGAAACTACGCCACTACTTTGAGTCACATCCGGTGATGGTCGTGACGTCCTTCCCCCTTGGCAAGGTCGTCCAAAACCAAGATGCCATGGGACAAATTGTGAAGTGGGCACTTGAGTTGATGGGTTAGGGCATTGCGTACGCCTCTCGGATGGCCATCAAGTCCCAAGTGTTGGCTGATTTCATTGCAGAGTGGACCGAGGTTCAAAAGCCACCAGCGATTGTTGACCAAGAGTACTAGATGATGTACTTCGACGGATCACTGATGAAGAAAGGCGTCGGCACAGGGCTAGTCTTCATTTTGCCCCTCGGGGTATGCATGAGGTACATGGTCTGCATCCATTTCTCCTCCTCCAACAATGTGGCCGAATATGAGGCGATCATCAATGGCCTGCGCATCGCCATTGAGTTGGGCATTCGATGCCTCGATGTCTGGGGTGACTCCTAGCTGGTCATCGACCAAGTCATGAAGGAGTCAAGCTACCACAACGCTAAGATGGCTACATATTGCTGAGAAGTCCACCAGTTGGAGTATAAGTTCGATGGCCTCGAGCTCAACCACATTCCGAGGTGTCTCAATGAGGCGACCGACACGCTGGCAAAAGCGGTGTCCGGCCAAGAGCTGGTGCTAATGGGCATCTTTGCTAGTGATCAGCACAAGCCTTCGGTTCGCTATGAGGGGCCAAAACAAGCTAGTGATGGGCCGCTTGCCCTAGGCCCCTGGGCTAACCAACCGTCGGCTCCATCCGACTCTAAAAGTCATGGAGCTGCCAGAGGACCCAGCGACAGAGCCTGACCCTATAGTTGTCTAGAGGACGCTCTTCCTCAACTACCTCCTCTGTGAGGCACTGTCGATGGAAAAGATGGAGGCTCGAAGGCTCGCGCATCACGCCAAGTCCTTTGTCCTTGTTGAGTGTGAACTCTACAAACGAAGCCACACCTGGATCCTGCAGCACTACATCCCCATCGAACAGGGGAAGCGTTTACTGAGTGGTATCCACGGTGGGGTCTGTGGTCACCATGCCACACCTAGAACCCTAGTCAAAAATGCATTCTAGCAAGGCTTCTACTGGCTGACCATAGTAGCTGAGGCTAAGCATATTGTGTGCACCTACGAAGGGTGTCAGTACTACACTCGGCAGACTCACCTATCGGCCCAGGCACTCCAGACGATCCCCATCATGTGGTCATTCATGGTCTAGAGGCTGGATCTGGTCAGACCTCTCAAGAGGGTGCCTGGGGCTACACCCACTTGCTTGTCACCATAGACAAGTTTACAAAATGGATAGAGCTCGAACAATCTCCGCAATCAAGTCCGAGCAAGCCATGCTGTTCTTCATCGACATCGTCCATTGCTTTGGGATCCCAAACTCCATCATCACAGACAACGACACATAGTTCACCAAAAAGAAGTTCCTCTAATTCTACGATGAATACCACATCCACATCGATTGGGCCATCATGGCGCACCCCCGCATGAACGGGTAGGTCGAGCACACGAACGGGATGGTCCTACAAGGCCTCAAGCCTAGGATCTTCAACCGGTTAAACAAGTTCAACAGACAATGATTTGCGGAGCTTCTTGTGGTACTCTAGAGCTTAAGGACGACCCCCAGCTGGGCCACTGGCTACACATCGTTCTTCATGGTCTATGGTTCCAAGGCTATCCTCTCGACCAACCTCTACTATGGAGCACCAAGGGTTAGGGCGTACGACGAACAGGGAGCCAAGGCATCCCTTAAGGATGCCAAGGACCAGCTGAATGAAGTGCGCAATGTTGCCCTCCTCCGCTCAGCCAAGTACCAGCAAGCATTGCACCTGTACCACAGCCGTCGAGTACGGGGTTAGGCCTTCAACATCAAAGACCTAGTCCTCCACCTCATCCAAAGCAGCAAGGACCGCTACAAGCTCTCTCCGTCGTGGGAGGGATCGTATGTCATCGCGGAGGTGCTCCTACCGGGCGCCTACAAGCTCAAGACCATCGACGGCAGAGTCTTCGTCCATGCCTGGAACATCGAGCAGCAACGTCACTTTTACTCTTAATAAACGCACGCTTTCTCTTATCAGTTTCGCTATCAAACTTCCTGACCTTTAGTGACACCCGACCCTAGCAACGGCGGGAGGGTCAGGCCTCACTCGAGGGCTAATAAGAGCATACCTATCTGGTAGACATTCTCTATGCCTGACCCTCTCTCATGTTGAGGCCTAGAAGCAAGGTTTGTGGAAACAAATGCTGAGTAAAACTGGTCAGACTATGAGAGACCTACGCCTCAGTGGCTATGGTGCCTTTGCTCACCATTGTGTTCAGAATTTTTTTTCCACACCCTAGGTTTTTTTGGCCTTAGTCATGAGACGTATCAGCGTGCATTTAAGAGTACATCCGCCTAGCAAACTTTCTCTGTGCTCGACCCTTTCTCATGTTAAGACCTAGGAGCTAGGGTTGCGGAAACAAGCTCTGAGTATAACTGGTCAGACTTCAAGAGACCTATGCCTCAGGGGCTACGATGACTTTACTCACCAGCATGATTAGAATTTGCTCACCCACTGTAACACCCCAGGTGTTTGCCACTAGTTAAGCAATGGGTTTGAGCTAAAACATGGTATATTAAGTGATGATGAAGATGTCAAGGTCAAACCTAAAGAAACGAGCCCCAACCTAAACTTGGATATTGCACCTTTGCTCGCCTATAGACCCCTTTTCAAGATATATGCTTGGGTGGTGTGATTGGGATATCTTCATGTGTCTCACATCAATACCCATCTATATTGGACACTCGAAAAGTTTCATGAAGTTTGGAATCAAAAAGTCACATGAAATGATAAGTTATATCCTTGTTGGAATGATTTTACTAAGTGCTTGAATTGCACTATTAAGTGAATGAGAACATGAGATGTCAACCAAACCTTGCAACCTTGCCAAAATGACTCTAGATGAACTCTACAACAAAAGTCATGAAAGGTTCATGTTGGGCAAATGCCAAGAAAATGCTCCAATGGATCAAAAAGGATGATTTAAGCTTCATCGTGATCCTACTTTGGTCAAAGTAGAACAGTAGTGGGGGGGG